>NC_071353.1:118200638-118800638 GCF_943734655.1 Sabethes cyaneus
TGAAGTAGCCTTATCACGCTCTGCTAAAAGCAGCAATAAAACCGATTGTACTTTTCGTTGCTTCACAGCTACCGCTGTAATTTAATGAAGCTTTTCGTTACAAAGCTATAAAGCATACAGCTTGCTCTGGTGAAAAGCTAAATCCTTCCGCCTACTTAGAAAAGTTAAAGCTTTACTGTCAGATCATCCTGATCGATTTGGTTTGCAGCGACGATAATAAAATATCACAAGGAATGGTTAATAAATTTTAGCAGTTTATATTGGTTTGCAGTACGTGTGCATTAAATTTTATCGTGCATATTGATATGGTAGGAGGATATCAACGCAAGGTTCTTCTTGATCCCCGGAAATCAAGCAGCGATAAAAGATGTAGGCAATCTATGTTGCCAGCCAGCAGTTTAACAACGAACGTGGCTTGCTGGATTTTTCGTCTCCGAGCGAGCGTTTCGAGACTGAGCAGTTGACATCTATCTGGATACGCTGGAAGGTTCCAGCGATAATGCCACTGATGGTTCCTGAGAGCGAGCCGTATGTATCTTTTTTGGACTCGCTCGATCCTTAAGTTGCACGTTACGTCGTTCGGTGTCCATATAATGGAAGCGTTTTCAAGGATCGGCCTAACAAGGGAACAATATAATGCCTTTAAGCAATACGGATCCGTAAAGTCCTTGGCAATTTTGGAGTTGAAGCCAAGCTTTCGGTTTGCCTTGGAAATGATCGATTTGTAGTGCGCATGGAAGGTAAGCTTCGGATCCAGTAGAATACCAAGGTTCGTTACATGGTCCACTCGATTCAGAATAGTACCGTCGATATGGTAATCAAACATAATCGGATCTGTAGAACGATGAAAGGTCATGACGTTGCATTTTGCGATACTAATAACAAATTTGTTCAGCTCACCAATTGACAAACACGTTTAGCAACATTTGCAGATGAGGCAGTCCTGGATAGAGCGCACCACTACGTAGATTTTCAAATCATCGGCTTGAATAAGTTTGCATCTATAAGCCAAGAAAATGACGAACAAAAGTGGTCCTAAATTGCTTCCTTGCGGAACTCCAGATTTATAAGCAAACGGCGAAGTGGTTGAATCAATAAGAAGCATGAATAAGTGAATTTCAATTTGACGTAGTTGCTATCAGGGCACGGTTGCTTTAGGCAGTACCTGTGACGGTTTGGACATGCAAGGTTTCCCCTATGTCGCGAATGTGACAATGTGGGGGAAACTCCGGAGTATGTAGTTTCCGTCTAAGATTCGAAACAGCTACCATATAGTCATTGAAACATTGCCAACAGGGTAATAACACAAATCTTGTCCGATCTGCAGTGAACATGGAGAGCTGAATATCATGCCGGGGGTGCCGTAACGGAGTTCACGTTATGACGGAAGGCACTTTCTAATCGGTACACGTCTCGATGGAAGAAAGCATCCATTATTGGCGAAAAATCCCGCGAGGACCCATAACCTAACATTCATACAAAAATCAAGCAATATACATTAAAAACGAAAGAGAAACAGAAACGAAGTTAAGAGTAAATGAGACTGTTAAGGAATTATTGAGAGGAGAATGATTTCAATGCAATAAAATTTATAAAATTGTTTCAGCTTCAGTATTGTTTTAAGTTGGTTATAATTCATTTAAGTTGTATTTAATTTTAATCCTGCTTTGCCACAATATCTGTAAATATAATATTTTCAGTTTATCTTTCTTTATTTTATTTTCAGTCTATTTCGATTTTATTTGTACTTTCTCTACATTCAGCCTTTCCTGGTTTTTATTTTTTTAGCCTTTTTTGCTTTCGACCAATTTTATCCTGATTCTTTCAGTTTCTCGTTAAAAATAGTATAATTACCTAGGGTGCTAAACATTAATGTCAAATTTTGATGATTTCAACCGTTAATGTATACGGTAATTGCGAGAGGTTCGTGCTGCGATCCTTTTGACTCTAACAGTTGCTCCCAGTCGAAATTCGACCATGAAACGACTGGATTGGTTGAATAGCGTGGCATCTCAAGGCCAACCTAACATAAATAAAGCATCAGTTTCTAGTCTGAAACCACGAAAAAAGTGTTCAGACTCTCCCCGAAAACTAACCGTATGACATTCAGGAAAAATACACTTCGCATAAGAACACTGCAAACCGTACAAAACACCCAACTTATAAGAAAAACAACTTCCTTCACCGACTAACCTTCAAAATGTACTCCTGCTTCTGCTTCGGCACTTGACAACTCATATGTCAGTCCTTGAACACCAGCTGCGTCGCGTACTAAATTTAGTCCACTTCCGGCGACGTGAAGAATCCTCCGTCATGCATAATATTTCACTCTCACTGCACTGAAGTGGCACACCTGTACGGAATTATCCTGCTTGCTATTCGGTCGCTTCCTCTCGGTGTCTTGTTCCGGTTATATAACACTGTTTTAGACTTTTCACCGTTTTCTATCGCTTTTTTAACTGAGAGGGAAAAAAACTCTACTTCTTCTGTTGCCGTCGCGCGGTTGGCTTCCGGCGTCTCACTCTATGAAAACTGATGTCTAACGCACTTCCGAACGGCTCGAATGAGAATGGATGGAATCGATTACACCCGACTGCGTCGCCCAAAAGCCCCCGGATACCACTGCTGGTTGGTTTCCCCGGTGAGCTTCTATGATAAGCGAAATTTCCACCAAGTCGAAATATCTGCTCCACTCTTTGCGGATGTCACAGCCGTCTGCTCCCGTTGCAATAGAAGGGCACACAAACACTTACACACCCACAACACCCGCGCGTCTCGAATGAATTATTTGCGCTACATGCAACGCTACACTGCCGGCAAGGACTCAATACAAGGGCCCAAAAGTATGAGGGAGAGGTGAGAGATAAGCACTTTTCCAGGAAGACGATCTTCCGTCGCTGCTAACACAGGCCTCTTCAAGTTGATTGACGGATTGTCCCACGCTCTGTACACTCCTTCTCTATTGTTGTTGGCACAAAGCACCGCTGAGCCGGGAACTTGTTGTTATGTCTGCTGCTTGCACACAAACCTAAAACTACACACATATGTATATAACTATATGCCACACAGCCACAGGCGGACTTTATCCTCTCGCCGGGCGGACGGCTCACTTCGATTGCTTTCAGATTAATAATTCACCAAAGCCGGAAAAATTGCCAGTGCTTTATTTCTGGGGAGGATTAGGTTGGGAAATCGTAACCGCACGGGGTGGGCTGTGGCACAATATCCTCAAATAATACTGTTTTATTTGCTTTTTTGCTTTGACACAGAACAGAAATAGGTAGACCAGCGTAGGAATACTCGTACTACTCGTACCCGGAGGAAACTGAAAAGGATGCTCAGGATCGGACTAGCACCGAGACTACACCGTGATTCGAGGCAAGGAAACAGTCGAAAACGGTCAGCGACGCACCAGATCTCGAACGGAGGTCCAAATGCGCGCGCTAACAGCACACGTACCGCACCAATACAACCGCAGCAGAACAGACGGACAGGGGAGGCCAAAGTTTGTTAAAACCGCACTACTGTCGCGTTGTCCGCGTTCGGAGTGTTGTGTAACCGAGACGACAGTCTGTAACGAACTGAACGAGCTGACATTTGCAGCCTATCGAATCGGTTCGGGGCTGCGAGCTGCTGCTGCTGCTGCTGGGCTACTCCGTACTGTACTGGTGTGGTGAGTTACCTTCAACCCCGTTTCGATCGAAAGCTCCCGCCAAGTCACGTGGAATGTGCGAAAAGTGTGAGCTTGCGCGGTGGATCAGCCGTCCCGTTGGCCTGTCATGGTACACGCACATGGCATTCCGGGAAAACGCTAAGCTTTTGCACGTGCACATCGGGACGAACGCTTACGCAATGTGAGTGACCGAGTCACAGTGTCGAAGACGTCGATGGTGATGACAGAGCATCGATGCGATGGAGGGTGGGTGAACGGGTGCAGGAGGGACTTCAACAGATGGATCGGTAGCGTTGGCAGCATACTCTTCAGATCGAATTCGACTGCACAATCTGGAAGCTTTCCTTTAACGAGTATGATTTGGCGCTGCCGCATTTTGAAGCATTTTTCTTGTGTTTCGTTGAATAACGACAATTGTTCGGGAGAATTGTGTCATAACAGTATAAGGTATCTCCGCTTAACAGAGGTAAATAAAAATTAAATCATTTTTTAACAAATTGGAATGCAAATTGCTCAGTCAAAAACTTATTCAGCACCATTTTCATCAAAGCACATGCAAAATCAATCGGCAAACTGGTCGTAAAGTTTTGTGGCTTCATCGCAGTTGGTTAGATCAATCTCAAGAATGTTTGCCAATCGAGAACGAACCATAGTAAGCTGGAAATAAACTTTCATAATCTAGCTTATCGTTGATTTAGGTGGCATAGTCAGAGGAATGGGAGTTGAAAAATTGGCAGAGTAAATCTAAAGCTTTGAAGTCCGCTCTGCATCAGCAGTTTGTTGAACAAGCTCTGAAACAAAAACCATGGTATCTCGCACAATTTTGCAGAAAACGCACGCTTTTTGTAAGTATCATGAAAAAGCTATTCAAATTTACCATGATTCTTGTACAAGTAATATGTTCTCACATAATTTTACCACCTTTCATGGTCATGTCTAGTAATTTTGACTACGATTCTGTTATTTTTGTTATGTATCGGGGTAACGCCGAAAGTAACGCATAGTAATTTTGACCAGAACACTGCTTAAGCTGAACAGAAATCTTATGTGCAAAAATTTACTGGTGTGTCCTCTTAATTTTACCCTCTAATATGGTAACAATTACCATGATTCTTGTTTCAGTGAGAATGTTTAAAACAAAATAGACCATTGCACGCAGATGTCAGTGTGTTCGTTCCATCACAGGTTTGACAGTTTTGTGTGGTTTGTTTTGCTCATTTGTTAGGATTGCTAAGTCCAAAAAACTATCTAACTAAAATTGATCGTTTTTCCCTGCGCTGCATGTTTTTTACGGGGGGAAAACAATAAAACGTGCAAAATTTACCAACAACAACAACAACAAATCGCGCGTCGATGTCTGCGCCAGAGCTGCCATAAATACAGATATTTGTGCATGCATAAATTTGGGACCCTACCGTTTTCTCCGGAGTATTTAATTTTCTCGATCTAATCTTTTAAATAACACAAATAGTTTATGGACTACTTTAAAATTCAGGAACATTAGTAGAGCCAGAAATCACAGCAACTGAAATAATTGATGGGTCCCAAATTTATGTATGCACAAATATTTGTATTTGTGGCAGCTATGGTCTGCGCAAGATAAATGTCAGCAAGCTCAATTCGCAAAAACTAGAAGCAGAAAAAATCAAAAAAATGCAAGGTATACAGCCCTAAGGGTTGTACGAAAGGATGACGTAGGACTATATCAGATCATTAGATCAAAAACTAATGTAAACTGCATATCTGGCATATGAATGTTTATAGGAATCTGTGCCATTGTTTAAGTGAATATTCAAAAGAAAAGAGCGAAATATTCAGATTCAATTCTTCATTGAATGCAATGGTGGCTCTGAAAATACGTGGACGGGGGTTCATAAGTACAACGCCTGACACCTTGGAGACATAGAGATTTCTTTTAAAAATCACTTGTGTGCATCATGAAGGTTGAAATAGTAATGAATTACCAACCCACAGATTATCGTATTAAATATGATTATGCGTAGCTTGACGTGTTTCAATAATCTTGCTTTAACTCGCTTGTGGCCTTTAAAAGGGCCATTGGTTACACATAACATTAAATCCAAAGCCCGTTCATCGCAAATATGACGTGCCATTCGAATGTCCTTCTCTTTTGTCATGAATGGCAACAGAAACTTAAGTTAGCGGCGTCGATTTACTGTCTTTTGCTCCGAGAAGGTTTTACTAGTTTACTTTCACAGCTTATCGCTTGTTACATAACAGAAAATATGGCACATACCCAAACATTTCTGTTTTAAAGGTATGCGGGTCCTTATCTTCCTACCACAGGGGTGAGGGGACTCAAACCATCATAAAATAAATTCATGCCTTGTAACGGTTCCCTAGTTTTCGATATTAGATAATTAGATTATTAAAGTTCGATATCGCTTGCATTGAACTTTTCATAAAATTAGAATTTACTGTGTTGAATGAGAAGAATGAGGATAAAGCGCCCGATGGATATACAATCAGGTGGATCCATCTAATGCTTCAAATATGAGAGGATATCGCTAGAAATGAGATTAGAGAAGTCTCTAATGCTAGATAGGACTGGGTTTGGTTAAAATGCGAACTTCGAATCGGGGATAAGAACGAGAAAGCTAGATACAAGATAGAATCAGGCAAGCGAGCCGAGTTCGTCTAATGACCATTGGAGATAACTTGGGATGAATTTTGCTGGAATTACGGTTCCCGCTTCGTTCGGCCGTAATGTTCAATGGCGTTGACCTGCCTTGAACTCCGATCTGAGGGCATTTCAAGTCACTCGTCCATTTGACCCAGATCCGTCGAACGTATCGGAAGTGTATAATATCGCGTCGCTAAAAAGTGTGATTGGATTGATAATATACCCGTGTCGGTTCTAAATTCTTTCTTTAACATTTCACGGTCTAAGTAGTTAAACCGCTCAAAGTGATTGGCCGCCCATTAAATATTAACCATTGTTCCGGGTCGGAACCAAACTTTCTGAAGCAGTCGACTATTTTTGTTAACGACGCTCAAACTGTAATTTATTTTCGTTAGTATACATTTTCTTTAGTTTTACTTACTACTTACAATAAAGTGGTTTCTTCTCCCACTTTGAACTTCCTTTAACTTTTCAACTTTTATTTGCTCTTAATCCTATTAAATAAATTTCATTTTGTTCACCTTTCAGTCCATTCTAAATATACTTTTCTAACTTACGATTTGTTTGAAATTGCTTGGTTGCCCAACTTCGGCTCAGCTACCCTAACTTTGGATCTCTATGTATTTCTCCTTCGTTTGGTATCTTGCTGTCGCTATCGAAGGTTTCCGGTTAATTTGTATGTTTTTAATCATTTATGTTTTTTTTACTCACAATCTAAATTCCTATAGCTTTGGAACTTTTGGCGATAATTTTCCTTTACAGGTTTGCACCGTGATTCACCGTTCCTGCAGGTAAGTAAACAATGGTAAGTATCTTTCTTCATATTTCTTCACTAAATGGCTGTTTTTCTCCACTAACTTCTACTTACAGGTCTCGACACAGGATTACGGAACGATTTTGTCCCTCCTACAACCAAGCTCAATACTATTTAATCAAAAAAAAGGCTTTTTAAATTTCACTTTTAGCAAACTACAGTTTGTTTACTTTTAGTAGCATTTGCGATGGCGATTTTATGCTCACCTTCTGGACCGTATTGCATTACTACTACTACTACATCTACACATACTCCATCTTCTTGTTTATTTACATCTTCTTTCTATCTCTATCTTAACGGCAGCACTCATTTGACGTACCGCAGCGCAGTGTTACCAGATATGCTACTGCGGTGTTGCAACACCCCCGCCCGTAACATCCGGTACTTCCGGAAATCCGGATTTACTGAACCTCTAACACCGCCAAGTTCACCACACCACGTCTTTGAATCTTACGGTTTGCAGTTCTTACGTCCACCTGTCGTACTCTTCCATCTGATCCCTTGATCACTGCCTCCACGATGCCACGCTTCCAGCTCTTCCGGTTTTTACCGTCGACCACGAACACTAAGTCGCCCTCTTTTAGCGGTTTCTGGTCGTCGAACCACTTTGATCGGTTGTTGATGGTCGGCAGGTACTCCTTGATCCATCTAGCCCACATTTTGTCAGCGAGATACTGCGATCGCTGGTAGTCATTTCGCAGTACCTCCGCAAGTTCCGTTAGCCCACCTTCCGTGTTTGTATCGGCACAGGTCACTGTTCCCCTGAGAAAGTGATTTGGGGTCAGCGCCTCCGTTTCTGCCGAATCTTGCGGCAAGTAGGTCAGCGGACGCATATTTATCATTTCGGCCGCTTCCGCAAGGATTGTCGCCAGAATCTCGTCCGTCAGCTTCCTTCCATCATCCAGTGCTCGCATTGCTGTCTTCACCGATCGCACCATGCGTTCCCAGATGCCGCCCATATGCGGCGTTCCAGGAGGATTGAAGTGCCAGGCGGTAGAGGGACTGGCAATACTTTCAGCACATTGTTGATTGATGCTCGCCATCCGGATCATTTCGTTGTTTGCACCCTGGAAACACGTAGCATTGTCGGAATATATATGACTTGGCGCCCCGAACTTGTTACGGAAACGAGTGATGGCCATCCGACAAGACTCCGTCGTCAAACTATGCACAACTTCCAGGTGCACTGCTCTCACGGCTAAACAGGTGAATACGGCCACCCAACGCTTCTCCTTTCGCCGTCCGACTACTACTTCCACCGGGCCCAGATAATCGATACCTACGGAGCTGAAAGGCCGTCGATTCGGCGTAACCCGATCAACTGGCAATGGAGACATCCTCGGCGATCTTGGAAGGCATTTATGCACTTTGCACCATATGCACTTGTCAGCTACCTTCTGAATCTCCACACGCAGATTTGGAATTTGAAACCGCTGTCTCATTTCGTTGAAAACCGTCTCGGAGTTTGCGTGCCCGAACTCCTCATGGTAGTGTTGAATCAACCGCTGTGTGATCTCGTGCGATCGCGATAGGATGACCGGGTACTTTTTGTCGAATGGGAGTTCCTCGGAATTCGCTAGCCTCCCGTCCATACGCAACACGCCTTCGTCGTCTATCACTGGTGAACACTTGTAGATGCGGCTATTCTTCTTGACCTTCTCTAACGACTGCCCAGGTTGACGTTGCAAATTGTTCGTGAGAATGCTCATCTCATCCGGAAAACTGTCCCACTGCACATGACGCCACAGGATTTTTTCTGCTCGCTTGAGTTCATCTTGCTTGAGGGGGGTTTGCACTGTTCCGGTTGATGAACCTGCCGCATCTTTCGCCGCCGCTTTCACTAATATACGATACTGCTTCGTCGTAGCCCGTGTTGTTAAAGTCGACTCGCCACGACGTTTACGATGGCAATTGTCGATGAAGCGCACTACCGTAGCCGTCACTCGTAGAAGTCTTGTCCACGAAGAGATTGCTTCTACATTCACCACTTCGTGGAACAAAACTGCCCCTCGTACTTCTTCCTCCGTTTCTTCAACGACCGACTCTTTCGATGGCCACGTATCTTCTGGCCGGTACAGGAATTCCGGTCCTTTGAACCATACACCATCGCTCTGAAGCGGCGGGCCTTGCCCCCACTTCGTCAGTACGTCCGCTATGTTGAGTTTCGTCGGTGTCCATCGCCAATCTGACACCTTAGTGAGCTCTAGGATTTCTCCAACGCGGAATGCTACGAATTGCTTGTAGCGATGTTGGTCGGAGTTGATCCAGCTACAAACCGTACGAGAATCTGTCCAGAAGACGGTGCGAGAGATGTCGTACGAATGGTTTTCCAAAACCGACTGACTCAGACGGGCCCCGAGAACCGCGCCCATTAACTCTAGACGAGGGATTGATTGCCGCTTTATCGGTGCAACCTTCGCTCGCGACATCATCAGTTTGCAATGTACCATGCCCCTCACCACCGCTCGTAGGTACGCCACGCATCCGTACGCATGTTCGCTGGCATCAGTAAAGATGTGCACTTCCAATGACTCGACTTCAGCGCGCTTCGCATCGCCGATGTAGCAACGTGGAATTCGTATGGCTTCCACTTCTGGCAACAGCTCGGTCCACTGCTTCCACAACTCCCAGCACTTGGTATCGATCTCCTGATCCCAATCGCAGCTGGAACGCCACAGGTGTTGGATGATGATTTTGCCGTGGATGGTGAATGGTGACAACAAACCGAGCGGATCGAAGAACCCCATCACGCAGCTTGCTACAATCCGTTTTGTTGGCCTCTTTTCTTCGAACAGGTACGGAAGTAACCCTTCGCGGTGCGTCGTGGAGAATGCGAATTCATCTGTGTTCGGATCCCAGATCACTCCTAGAACTCGCTCCTTCGACGTTTGTTTGTCCTGGTTAAAGTGTACTGGTGCGACTGGTTTCGTCTCTCCCAGACTCTGGAGCACTTCTGGCGAGTTAGACACCCAGTTCCGGATTTCGAAACCTCCCTTTCGGTGTACCAGACGCACCTCTCGTGCCAGCTTTACTGCTTCTTCGACGGATTCAACGCTGTCGAAATAGTCGTCTACGTAGTGCCGTTTAATGATGGCCGCGGCTGCTTCCGGGTATCGACCAGCGAACTCGTCTGCGTTTTTGTTTTTTACGAATTGGGCCGAACATGGGGAACATGTCGACCCAAAGGTTGCTACGTCCATGACGTAGATACTCGGTGGATCGTTTGGATCCTTCCTATAGAGAAACCGCTGCTTTTGCCTGTCCTCGACGCGAATCTTCATCTGGTGGAACATTTCCTTCACATCTCCGCCGAAAGCGAGTCGCCATTCTCGGAAACCACAGAGAACCTTTACCAACGGTACAAGCATGTCTGGCCCTTTCAGCAGCAGCGAGTTCAGCGATACTCCTAACACAGTGGCTGCGGCATCCCACACCAAGCGTACCTTATCAGGTTTTTTCGGGTTTTGTACCACATTGAGTGGCAGATACCAGACCTCGTCGGGTGAAAATCCGGACAGCTCTTCCACTGTAGCCAAATGAGCGTACCCCTTCTCCTGATACTCGTCGATTTGCTTATTCACGTTATTCTGCAGCTCCGGGTTCTTCTGTAGTCGCTTTTCCAGTTGCTTCATTCTCTTGACCGCCATGGGATAACTGTCCGGGAATCGGGGTTCATCTGATTTGAACAGTAGGCCGGTTTCGAAACGGTCACCTATTCGTTTGGTTGTCCGCTCGAGGATCTCCCGGGCTCGTCTGTCCTCCGATGATTCCTGTGGTATCTCTACCACCGACTGTTCCAGAGCGTAGTGGCTTTTGAGGAGCTCATGTAGGTCTTCGTTCGTTATGGCTTGGTGATGGCCGATGAAATTGCCAGTTCCAACCGTAGTAGAGTGACGTGGGCCGTATACGGTCCACCCAAGTTTGCAGCGAACCGCAATAGGTTCAACTGGTGCCCCTACCTTGGCTTCTATCGGAGCAAACGAGTGAATATTGTTCAATCCGATTAACAATTCCGGCTGACCGTCGTATGACTCGATTGGCAGGTCCCGCATATGAGGGTATTGTGCGGCAAGGTCCTGGACATCCAGTCTGTGATGGGGAAGCATCAACTTTCCAACCGTCCGGACACTGTGCAGTAATAGCTTACCGTTGGCACCGCGACTGACTCCCGACGCCCAAACATTCATTCGCCGAGATTCCCTTTCCTCGCGTGTGACATCGGCCGTCCACCTAATCGTCAGTCGCTCTTGTACGCCAACGACACCTAGTCGGTCGGCTAGCTTCCGCTCCAACAGCGTTACAGAGGCACCCTCGTCAAGGAATGCCAGTACTGTGATCGAGGTTCCACCGCAGTGAAGCTGTACCGGTACCATCCGAAACATAGCAGTACAATTAGATCGGATGTGTGCACTCAAGCCGACTGTGTTTCCGACGGGATGCATTAGGGAGTTGTGGTGCTCCCTACAATCTCCGACACTACAGCGAATTTTGAATCTACAGGTACCGCTGTGCTCGTTGAGGCAGACGTGGCACAGTTTATCACGGGTCACTATCTTCAACCGATCCGCGTACGACAGCTTCTTGAAATCGGCACAATGACGAAGACGGTGTTCTGTGTTTTGGCATATTTTGCATGGCTTCAACCTCTTTTGATCGCTGGGACTGGGCGCTGGATTCTCCTGTGCGTGGCAGTACAGCGCACCCTTTTCCTTCGGTTTCTTCTTTCCGAATGACGACGATCCGGCTTTGGACTGGTACGCTGGCGTGAGATCTACGTCGACATCTGCCTCACAGGCGTCTTCGACAATCTCCATAAGGAAATCCGTCAGAGTGCGAAGCGTCGGCTCCCCTTTGCTTTTCCGGTAATGCACCCACTCTCGTTTTTCCCGATCAGGAAGCTTGGCGACCAAAGACTTGATGAGCAACGGGTTGACGAGATGTTGTCGAAGATCCGCGGCTTCTATGTGTCCGCAGAGCTGTTCCACGGCATTCCCGAAAGGAACGAAACTACGCAGATTATCTGGCTTAGGTGGCACCAGTTGGTTAACTTTGTCCAGAAGATTCTGTAGTAGTTGTTCTGGACGACCGTAATGGCGACGCAGCTTCTCGATAACTCGCGGAATCGACTCAGGGAGGAGTAGTTGACCGGCTACCAATTCGAGAGCTTCGCCTTCGAGTGATTCCTGCAATCTCATTAGGTTCTCGTGGTTCATATAGCCACAGGTCTCGTTTGACGTTTTGTAGGCCGCATAGAAAAGAGGCCATTGCGAAGGTTTGCCCGAGAACTTTGGAAGTTTAAAGGTCAACCCTTTTCTCGCAGCTAGCTGAGCCTTTGTCGGTCCTACCCGCTTTTGACTCATTTCTTTCCCACTTTTCTTCTTTCCCGGTTTGCTCTTCATCGACGGACTAGACACTTCAAACTCTTCGTCCTCCTCTTCATCGTCTTCTTCGCTATCAGCATCTTCCTCGTCCTCGGTTTCACTCTGCTCCCCGTCCTCTTCACTGTCCGCACCGCCTGCACCACCGTTCTCGAATTCTTCGGCAAGCTTCTTTACGTTTGCTTTGGTCAGCTTCAACGACTTGTTTCCTGCACCGGTCGATCGTGCTTTACCTTCATCGGCCTTCTTCGGCGTGGATTTCGGCACCTTGCTTGTCGACAACTTCACCAACTCTTTATCCAGATCCGCCATCTTCTTTTCGAACGCCCTTTGGTTCGCTTTCATTCGATCGATCTGCTCTTGCTTTTTCCGAAGCATCTCCTCCTGGAACACCATCTGCTGTTCTTCTTCTTCGGCGCGCATTTTCAACTCCATTTCCATCTTCTTCTGTTCAAACGCGCGCTGCAACTGTTTCTCCTTCCTCTTTAGCGTTATTTCCGCCTCTAGCTCCTGAAGCTGTTTCTTCTGCTTTTCTTCCAGTGCTTTCACCCTCGCATCTACGAGAGAGGATCCCTTCTTCGATTTGTCCGACTCTTCGGTTGTTTTCCGACTTCGAGACGACTTCTTGGCATCCTTCATCTGCTGGGCTTTCTCCTGACAATCCTTGTTTTGACAGTACCACTTTTTCGGGGCATGCTCTACCTGGATTTCCACACAACGGCAATGGAACCAGAGGAAGCATCCATCGCATCCGATCATCGGCTCGTCGCATGTCGATGGACCGCATATTTCACATGGAGTTTGCGTCAAGTCGACGCTCTTCTCCGTTTCACTTTCGATGTCGGAAGGCATTTCGTGGGGAAGGTCCGAACTTCTCACTGTACACCTCACGTGTCACTTTATTTTTGAGAATGTTCCGGGTCGGAACCAAACTTTCTGAAGCAGTCAACTATTTTTGTTAACGACGCTCAAACTGTAATTTATTTTCGTTAGTATACATTTTCTTTAGTTTTACTTACTACTTACAATAAAGTGGTTTCTTCTCCCACTTTGAACTTCCTTTAACTTTTCAACTTTTATTTGCTCTTAATCCTATTAAATAAATTTCATTTTGTTCACCTTTCAGTCCATTCTAAATATACTTTTCTAACTTACGATTTGTTTGAAATTGCTTGGTTGCCCAACTTCGGCTCAGCTACCCTAACTTTGGATCTCTATGTATTTCTCCTTCGTTTGGTATCTTGCTGTCGCTATCGAAGGTTTCCGGTTAATTTGTATGTTTTTAATCATTTATGTTTTTTTTACTCACAATCTAAATTCCTATAGCTTTGGAACTTTTGGCGATAATTTTCCTTTACAGGTTTGCACCGTGATTCACCGTTCCTGCAGGTAAGTAAACAATGGTAAGTATCTTTCTTCATATTTCTTCACTAAATGGCTGTTTTTCTCCACTAACTTCTACTTACAGGTCTCGACACAGGATTACGGAACGATTTTGTCCCTCCTACAACCAAGCTCAATACTATTTAATAAAAAAAAAAGGCTTTTTAAATTTCACTTTTAGCAAACTACAGTTTGTTTACTTTTAGTAGCATTTGCGATGGCGATTTTATGCTCACCTTCTGGACCGTATTGCATTACTACTACTACTACATCTACACATGAAGTATTCCACCACGCACACATATAAAGATTTTTTGACATTAGCTGAGGCCCTCGCTGAGGCTGTTTGCAGTAGGAGTAATATCAACAACATCAAATTCCAAACTCCCGGATCCTCTCCTCCACTCTTTGCTCCCCTCTCACTCCAGCATAAGCGATCCTCAGCAAATGTCATTCTCGTTGGTGACGAAACCGCAAATTACTTCATACTCCATCTTCTTGTTTATTTACATCTTCTTTCTATCTCTATCTTAACGGCAGCACTCATTTGACGTACCGCAGCGCAGTGTTACCAGATATGCTACTGCGGTGTTGCAACAACCATTGGAAAGTAGATAGCTAGGTAAAACAAAACGCGTGCGAGTGCGTGCTTCTTTTTTCCTAAAACCAGTTTAATTAAAATAGGGGCAGGAATCACGTGGCCAACAGCGACAAAACCGCCATTTTGTGGGTCAAACTACCTGGCCAACCGCCAACGTGGCCAGCAGGAGTTGCGCCGTCAACATCGGGACTCGTAAACGCGGTAAAGCCAAAAGTTCACCGTTTTGGGAAAGTCTGCGAACAGAAGTTCAACAATCTCCAGTTAATCGACAGTGTGAAAGTCGGTGTGAACGGCGGTTCGATGTTTTTGAAATCTCAGTGAAGCAAGGTGTTAATTTTAGAATCTTCCCATGCGGTCAGGTCCACTGGTGTCGAGTGGAGGAAACTTGCCTGTGATGAGAAGCTTTTTTATGTAGGAAGTTTTCTGATGTTGACTGGTGGAATTTCAGGGTGAAGTGAACGAGAATGGTCATTCTTCGGATTCGCGAGTAAAACTTGCCCGGGAGATTTTTCGGGAAAGCCAACCGTACTCTGAACCTTTACGAAGGGAGACATTTAGACCTAACTCCGTTAGAGTCTCAAGCTAGACAGTTAACGTGACGATTGGTCCCACTTTAAGGTGACGCATTAGCCAATCGTTTGAAATCGGAGACGGTTGGTAATTCTTTTCACCTCAAGAGTTCTTACAGGACTCTTGGGCGTTTTCCCGGGTTCACTGGAACCCTCTCGGGTTACAGCCTCCAGAAACTCCTCATGCCAAATTTGGTTCCATTATTTATTTGTTATTTGTTATTTATTTTGCATCGCGTAACTGTAAGACGAATGTCTTTTTATTAGTTACAATGATAAACACTGAAGCGTCACGTAAAACTCAATTCAATATTCGACTAATACTAAGTTACTGAATATCATAAACATGTAATATATCTAATCACGTAAAATGCTCAATCAATCTTTTCTTCAATGTGGCTGCACTCAACTCAATCGTTAAATTATTAGGTAAGCTATTCCATTGGGCCACACCTCTGACAAAGAACGAACTACCGTATTTGGCTGTACGATGACGAGGTAGGATGAATTTTGTCATCCGTGAGCTCCTAATAAGTTGTAGTTTGTTGTACAAGTAGTTTGGTTGTTTTAAGATGAATATTCGAAACAGTATTTGGCAACATCTCATGCGTCCAAAATCATTAAAGGCACATCCAAGGAGTTGATATTGTAGGTGGGAAACACTGGCAAACCTATTAAGGTTAAAAATGAATCGTATGCAAGCATTCAAAGCCACTCTAAGTCTGGAGAGAGCAAAAGCTGACATTTGATTAAACAAAAAATCACAGGCTATGAAATGTGGAAAAATTAAGCTCTTAAACAGTTTCATTTTTAATTGAGCTGTGAGAAATGAGGCTGTTAACCTTAATGATCTGAGGCAGGCATAAATTTTGCCACATTGCTGGAAAGCAAACTTTTCCCATTCCAAGTTCGATTGCACAATAATACCCAGGCTAGTCGCATTCGAGACAAATTCTATCGGGTTATCCTGAAGAATAAGACATGGTTTTTGGTTTTCATTGCTATGCCTATTGTTGATGAACAATGCATGTATCTTTGTAGCGTTGAGCGAAAGCTTGTTTACTGAGGACCATGAAGTTATTCTACCTAAATCACGATTTATACGAACCGAAATTTCTTCTGAAGACAGGTCAGCGCAATCAAAATAGATCTGTGCATCGTCGGCGAAAAGGTGGATCTGGCAATATTTCAAAACATTTGGTAGGTCGTTTATATAGAGGGAAAATAGGATTGGTCCGAGAATCGAACCTTGAGGAACACCAGAAGCAATAGGCTGTGGGGAAGAGTAAACTCCATCATTAAACACAACTTGGGTTCGTGAAAATAAATATGATGCGATAAGTTTTGCTGCATGATTGGAGAAACCGTGATAGGATCGTAATTTAGTACACATTATTTTATGCGAGATGGTATCAAATGCTTTGGAGAAGTCTAATAATATGAGTACGGCGGCGTTTCCGTTATCTAAAACAACTCCAATATCGTCAATAATTTCATTGGCGGAACTAGCGTTAATTTCTAGGGAGGGCTATAGCCCCCGGCATTTTTTCGACCATTTTATTTCCTTGGCATATTAAAATTGAATGTACATTGATACATGGGAACTTTAAGTTGTGATGCCTATAAAAATTACTCTCATATTTTTATTATGTAAAGTTATCTAACTATAGTTTTTTCTTAAATTTAAAAATCCAGCTTAATTTTTCTAGGGGGGGCTAAATGTCTTCCAGGGGGGGCTTAGCCCCCCTAGCCCCCCCCCCCCCCCTAGTTACGCCAATGAATAATTTTTAACATTGCAGTCTTTGTACTGTGGTTAGAACGGTAACCAGACTGATGTGAATTAAGGAGATTGTTATTATTTATAAAACTGCATATCTGGGTTTTGAGGAGTCTTTCAAAAAACTTTGGATAGTGCACTGAGTATGCTAATGGGTCGCAGGTTTTGAATTGTATTTTGACATGATTTCTTTTTAACAGGGATTATTTTGGCTTTTTTCCATTCACTGGGGAATTCACTGGTGCATATAATGGAGTTAAAAATGTGAGTAATAGGTCTAATAACCAGTGGACATATCATCTTCAGAAACTTAATTGGCAATCGATCCAGTCCAACAGCATTAGATTTTACATGGTACATAGCGCAGATAACATCCTTCTCCATGACATTCTCGAAGTAAAAGGCATTACCTGAGAATCCACTTCCACACGGATGAAATTCTGTGTTGGAGTTTGAAAAGGAGTTTACAAAAGATCTATTGATTTCATCAGCAGAAAAATTATTAGTTGAAGGTAGATTTGTTTTTCCAATCCCCAAACATTTAAGCTTTTTCCAAGTTTCCTTAATTGACAAACCACGATTCAACTCACGCTGAAAAAAACATTTTTTTGATTGGCGAATAAGCAAGGTGACTATATTGCGAAGCTGTTTATAGAGTTGGTAGTCGTTCTCATTTTTGGTTGTTTTCCACAGTTTGAAAGCTAGATCACGGTCTAATTGTGCTTTGCGTATATCACTGTTATACCAGGGACTGCAATGTCTTCTATTAGAGTTTGAACGAAGTGGCACAAACCTTTCATGAAAAGTAAGCAAAACAGTATTGAAAAAACTTAAAAGCTCATTCGAATTATTGCAACTATAAAAATATGTCCAATCAATCTCGCTAAAAGCATCAACGAGACCGTTGACGTCGAGAGAATTGTAATCTGGAAATTGAGTTTTGGTGGAGAAAATATTTTTGTCAAAATCAAGCGATGTGAATATTAAATCGTGATTTGAAAATACTGGAGCATCTACCTGGCTGAAACGCAAAACTTTGGAACAGTTGTTGGTCAAAATGAGATCAAGTTGAGAGGCTCCGTTTCTATGAAAGTATGTAGGTTCTTTGCCAAGGCAACTTAATCCAAAAACCTGTAACATATTACGAAAGCTTACGGTTCTAGAAGCTTCAGTTTCCAACAAGTTCGTTTTAAAGTCTCCTAGACAAAAAATATTTTCGTATTTGGAACCATATTTGCAAATCAGATCATCAAAGACAACGGTACTATCTGTTTCAGGAGGGTTATATACTGCTACTAATAGTATTTTAGTTCGCTTTAACAACAACTCTATAGCAATGTATTCCGTGCTGGTAGAACCAGCTCGATTTTCTGATCTCTCTAGAACCTTAAATCTTAGCCCGTTTCTGATGTATATTAATAAACCTCCACCTAGTCTTCCAAATCGATCATGCCTAACAATGTTGTACCCGTCAATCATAACTATTTTATCAGCAGTTTTTTCGTTAAGCCAAGATTCACATATACAAACAATATCAACTTTTGAGACAGAAACGATTCGACGTAATTCTTCTAGCTTACATAACTTACGAGCGCAAATACTCTGGCTGTTAATGCAACATAACGACAGCTTATTAGGAGTCAATATTGATTTCATCACAGTTGCAGGTAAACACCAATTGTCAGACGTGTGGTTAACATTTACTCTATCCATTTGTAAAACAAAAAGCAGCCACTACAAAGAAAATCATGATTATTAGCACTAACTTACTAACTAATCCATTATGCAACATCTCTAAACAAACTAATTTCATAAACAAATTAAACGTGACGCAAACTCAAACGACGATCGTGTTTATTTAGTACACTTCTAATCACTCGGTAATATTGATCTGCTTTCATATATCTGCATCCAAAAGATCTAATTTATCGCAGATGTTGGTCGATGCACCCAGCAACAGCAGCAAATCCATGGTAACGTCTTCAGCACATCAACAGCAAAGCACATCACTCCATCAGCGCGAACTAACTTTCAGGAAGGAAGCATGGGATATAGAGGACGGAATGAAGGATTATAAGAGAAGTTTATTAGGAAAGGGTTTAACTTTGAGTTAACGATTCTAATTGTTCCGATCCAAGAACGGCAATTCCAGAATCCGAGAGATATTTCTTAACGTACACCATTCCATCCCGAGTAAACACCGAGCTGAGTTTGCCATCCTTCTTCATGCGTAAAGCCTTCGAACGTAGTTCTCTTGCGGTTGGTCCCAGATTTTCATTAATATAGATTCGTTTTCTGACGGAAAACCCGATATCAGACAGCATTAGGTTACGAGATCGCAAATATTTAGCGTAAAAATCATTCCTCTGGGCAGCGAAAGCAAACTGTATCAATATCATATACACACTGCCGGTTACTAGAGCACCTTTCGCAAGCCGTCTTATGTCCACAAGTGGTAAGTTGTTTTGACTGTATCCAAAATTGTGGCACCAAGTGTGAAAAAAAGTCAAAAGATTTTCTCCTTGTACGAAGGGAACTCCACTGACAATAAGATCACCTGAACGAGTGATCTTCTCCAAAGCATGAGTGCTGTCTATTTTGATTTGATCAACCGTTTCTGCTAGCTCTACGATCGTTCTGTTAGTCTCCTCTCTTAGTTTTGTCAAATCTGCTGCAATGTCGGATTTCAATGCGTTTATTTGAGATGAAAGAGATTCGCCCAGTTGCTTGATATCCTCTTTGGTGCTCCATCGGTATGAATCCATTTGAGTTTTCATTAGGTTGGCTAATTCGGTAACAGTCATATCGTTGGCAGTTGACTGAACATTTGACTTCGTAGTAGAGTTACTTCTGAGACGCTTAGAAGAATTTTCGCCTTCTAACATCTTGAGGCTAGAAGATAGCAGTTAAACCAGAGAACCACACTAACACACGTTGGTCTAAGAATTCTTTTGTTCCAGATCTTCACATTGAAGTTGACGAGGCAGATTACAAATCGAGTTTTATCAACAGAATGTTATTTAATCGTCAGAATAACACACACTCGTATTAAAGGGCACTTAAGTTTCACTATTAACAGTGATTAGCGACCACAGGTGGTAAAAATTTCGCGTTTTCGAGTTTAGCGTCAACAGGTATATTTACGTGCGCTTCATTCTGCAATCAGTGTTGCCAGTTTAGCTAAATTAGTTCTCGAGTTCTGAGGAAATTTGTATTTCATTTGTATAGGGGCCCCCCTATTAAAAGACGGATGGGTCTCAGTATACCACAGAAAAAATTCCTGCCTTCTAAAACCACCACATGCCAAATCTGGTTCCATTTGCTTGATTAGCTCTAGAGTTATGAAGAAATTAGTATTTCATTCGTATGGAAGCCCCCTTTCTTAGAAGCGGAAGGGGTCTCAGTACAACGTAGAAAAAAAATCTTACCGTTGTATGATAATTATAATAGACCGTTGAATTTTTATTAAAAGATGTGGCTTTTCGGTCTCGAGTTTCTTACGAAAACTTTATTTTACGTTCAGCTGACGTTTCGAAGAACTATGCCTTCATCTTCGGAGCAACTATTGTTATAAAACATTACAATTATTTAAACAATCTTCATCATTAAACATAATTACTTACAACGTTGATAATTGTTTTCTTAGTCAAGTGTTTGAACATGAAAGTGTTATTTTTGTTTAACCCTCTATACTGAAAGTATAACAAA
The DNA here is from genome assembly GCF_943734655.1 of Sabethes cyaneus. Lineage (NCBI taxonomy): Eukaryota > Metazoa > Arthropoda > Insecta > Diptera > Culicidae > Sabethes > Sabethes cyaneus. The sequence continues at coordinate 118,221,186 of NC_071353.1, forward strand.
ATGGACGGAAACGGATTTTTTACAAACTAACTATTGTATTGGCTAATTTAAAATTCTAACTTACACTATAACCGTCTACGCACATCACAACCAGAACGATTGTTCCAATATGAACTTTCTAATATGCTGCTGTAAACGAAGCTTCTGTATTTAATTTGAGAGACGGAGAGAAAGAGAGTAAAAGATTAGACGATTACTGAGCAAGTGAATGCAAAATACCCGAATATGCCACATTTAAATTATTCGTATCAGTTCTAAAATTTATTGTAAGTTGGTCCGTAAATATATGGCACATTTCAAGTATTTGCAGTGCTTGAACTCGATTGTCTTGATTTAAAATCGTTACTTTAGACAGATCAAAATTATGATCATTATCTATCATGTGTACCATCAGCGCCGTCTTTTTGAACTCATCTTTTTTGTTACTCTCCGCACTGCCCGACGCATTAAACTCTTGATATCGTTTCATAAGTGAACGATGACCAGACAAACGTTGTTTGAGTTGTTGTGTTGTTAACCCAATGTATGCACTGTCGCAGTCTATGCAAGGTATGCGATAGATTACATTGCGCTTAAAAAGTTTTGGAGTCGGATCTTTTAATTTTGAAAATAAAACTGAATTTGTTTTCGCGCGCTTAAAACCCAATTTAACGTTTTTGAAGTTTCTGCGTATTATTCTTGCAAGTGCGGGAGTTAGAGACTCAACGTGATGAAGAGATCGATAAACTTGTGGTGTATTCTCAGTAGCAGCACCACTATTTTCATTTCCATTTGCCACTCTGTTCATCAAGCGGTTGACGAGAGCGATCGGGTAATTGTTTTTAGCCAAATACTCACGCACCGTTTTCTTCTTCTCTGCTAGCGGTTTGCATGTTGATAAGCGAAAAACTCGACTTATGAAACCGCTGGCCGTGTTAAGCTTCTGTGTTAGTGGATGTAACGAAAGATAATTTAAAATTCGTCCCGAAGAAACGGATTTCATGTACCAGTCGGTGACGATTTTTTGTTCCTCGGTTCTTATTAGAATCATATCTAAATAGGGCAAACGGTTTTCGTTTTCAACTTCGCACGTGAACTGAATGTGCGAGTTGTACGCGTTGAGAGCGTTCTTAACATGTTCGATTTTGTTTAGGGGAACAGCGGCTATCAAATCGTCCACATATTTTTTGACAAATGGAATGGGAATATCGATCATCTTCAGCACATTGTCTAGTAGCGTTTCCATTACGAGGTCAGCAAGTGCCGGGGAGAGAGGATTCCCCATTGCAGTGCCTGCCAATTGCCGAAAGTACATGCCACGGAAGACGAAATAACTGGAGGAGAGATTAAATTTGATCAGTTTTATAAACAAGTCTATGTTTTTGATAGTTGTATTTTTCTCAATTGCACTCCAATTATTTCGCACCGCTTCAATTACCAAGTGTCTTGGTATACACGTAAACAAGCTGACGACATCGAATGACACCAGTACATATTCTGGTGGTAAGCTTACATTGTTTATGAATGAGCAAAATTCATATGAATTTCGAACATTGTATTTGTTCTGATCTATCGATTGTCGTAGTATGTTCGCCAGATATTTAGAGAGATCATATGTTGGGCAATTAATGCATGATAGTATGACTCTGAGAGGGCTACCCGGCTTGTGTATTTTGGGTAGACCATAAATTCTGGGACAAGTAGCGTGATACGTGATCAACCTAGACTTGGTTTGTTGGTCGATCATTTTCTGATCGTACAGAGCATTCACCAGCTGGTTGTTTTTCGTTTGAATTTTGCTCGTGAGATCTGTATCGATCCGTTCGTATGTATTTACGTCGTCAACAAGGGATTGCATTTTAGACTCATATTCGTTTCTATTCATTATAACTGTTTTGTTTCCCTTGTCGGCCGGTAAAATACATACGTCCGGATTGTCGCGTACGAACCTGCTGCTAATGTGATATGCTTCTGTCAGAAAACGATTGACTTGTTTATAAAACTGATCGAATTTAATCTCTCCTCCAGTTATTTCGTCTTCCGTGGCATGTACTTTTGGCAATTGGCAGGCACTGCAATGGGGAATCCTCTCTCCCCGGCACTTGCTGACCTCGTAATGGAAACGCTACTAGACAATGTGCTGAAGATGATCGATATTCCCATTCCATTTGTCAAAAAATATGTGGACGATTTGATAGCCGCTGTTCCCCTAAACAAAATCGAACATGTTAAGAACGCTCTCAACGCGTACAACTCGCACATTCAGTTCACGTGCGAAGTTGAAAACGAAAACCGTTTGCCCTATTTAGATATGATTCTAATAAGAACCGAGGAACAAAAAATCGTCACCGACTGGTACATGAAATCCGTTTCTTCGGGACGAATTTTAAATTATCTTTCGTTACATCCACTAACACAGAAGCTTAACACGGCCAGCGGTTTCATAAGTCGAGTTTTTCGCTTATCAACATGCAAACCGCTAGCAGAGAAGAAGAAAACGGTGCGTGAGTATTTGGCTAAAAACAATTACCCGATCGCTCTCGTCAACCGCTTGATGAACAGAGTGGCAAATGGAAATGAAAATAGTGGTGCTGCTACTGAGAATACACCACAAGTTTATCGATCTCTTCATCACGTTGAGTCTCTAACTCCCGCACTTGCAAGAATAATACGCAGAAACTTCAAAAACGTTAAATTGGGTTTTAAGTGCGCGAAAACAAATTCAGTTTTATTTTCAAAATTAAAAGATCCGACTCCAAAACTTTTTAAGCGCAATGTAATCTATCGCATACCTTGCATAGACTACGACAGTGCATACATTGGGTTAACAACACAACAACTCAAACAACGTTTGTCTGGTCATCGTTCACTTATGAAACGATATCAAGAGTTTAATGCGTCGGGCAGTGCGGAGAGTAACAAAAAAGATGAGTTCAAAAAGACGGCGCTGATGGTACACATGATAGATAATGATCATAATTTTGATCTGTCTAAAGTAACGATTTTAAATCAAGACAATCGAGTTCAAGCACTGCAAATACTTGAAATGTGCCATATATTTACGGACCAACTTACAATAAATTTTAGAACTGATACGAATAATTTAAATGTGGCATATTCGGGTATTTTGCATTCACTTGCTCAGTAATCGTCTAATCTTTTACTCTCTTTCTCTCCGTCTCTCAAATTAAATACAGAAGCTTCGTTTACAGCAGCATATTAGAAAGTTCATATTGGAACAATCGTTCTGGTTGTGATGTGCGTAGACGGTTATAGTGTAAGTTAGAATTTTAAATTAGCCAATACAATAGTTAGTTTGTAAAAAATCCGTTTCCGTCCATTTTGTTATACTTTCAGTATAGAGGGTTAAACAAAAATAACACTTTCATGTTCAAACACTTGACTAAGAAAACAATTATCAACGTTGTAAGTAATTATGTTTAATGATGAAGATTGTTTAAATAATTGTAATGTTTTATAACAATAGTTGCTCCGAAGATGAAGGCATAGTTCTTCGAAACGTCAGCTGAACGTAAAATAAAGTTTTCGTAAGAAACTCGAGACCGAAAAGCCACATCTTTTAATAAAAATCTTACCTTCAGAAAACCCCACATGCCAAATTTGGTTCCTTTCGCTTGATTAATTCTCGAGTTATGAGCAAATTTGTGTATTATTTGTATGGGACCCCCCCTCCTAAAAAGGAAAGGGATCTCAATTCACCATAGAAAAAATTCTTATCTTCTGAAACACCCACATGCCAAATTTAGTTCCATTTGCTTGATTAGTTCTCGAGTTAGGAGAAAATTTGTATTTCATTTGTATGAGAGCCCCCACTCTTAGAAGGGGAAGGGGTTTCAGTACACCTTAGAAAAAAAATCCTACCTTTTAAAACTCCCACATGTCAAATTTGGTTTCATTTGCCTGATTAGTTCTTGAGTTTTGAGAAAAATTGTGGTTCATTTGTATAGGAGCCCCCCTTCTTATGCCCTCCATGAAATTGCTCTCTAACCCCTCTATTTTTTTTCGTGTTGGGTATTTTTATCACTGCGACCATTTGTTTGATCTATTGTGATATATCCCCCGTTTTATTATAGCTATGTTGTCAAGATGACGTACCACTATCAGAAGTGATCGTCATTGTTTGACTAATAGCATTTGTCCAGCCCGGTGATGCACTTCGGATAAAGTACACTACTGCGCTGGGAGTTGTTCTCCAAATATCAGAGGGTTCAACGGAACAGCGCGGCAAAGAGAGAAGACTTTCGAAGAGGAAAAGATTTTGCGCGAAAAACATTTGTAGATGGAGAAAGTTCTTCAGGTAAAACGACAGCAAAGGAAGAAAGCATTCCGCGAGAAACAACTGCAGCCCTAGCGTGAGATGCTCGGAAAGGAGTTAGCAGAGGAAGCCGCTTTTCAAGTGAGGAGCCAACTCATTTTGCCGGTGTGTGTTCTAGGCGTTATCAACGATGTTTGAAGACTCTTTGCGAAACCGGAAAAGCTTCTCAAGACTGTTGATGACGGTCCGCAGCGCACAAGTCCCGAGAGCCGATCGTCTTGAAACAGTCGTCCAGTTTGAGATGACGGTGAAACAACTCTAGGATTACCTCGAGGCATCTCACCTGCCGGATCATTTCAGCAACCCGATGTTGGCAACCCAAGTAACCAAAAGTATCGATAAAATGGGATTTTTTTGACTTAATCAGCCAACGAAATGATCATGAATAGAACTCTATTCAGCTTAATTTTTAAGTGATTAACCACACTTTCAAATTCGTATTTGATGATTAAACTTCGAAGGGAATACAAAGCAACTTCTAACAGAACTAGAAAGTTCGTAAAAAGTTCACTTAAGTCGATATATAGAACCCTGTTCAGCTCAAAAAGAAACTCCAATAATCTTAAAAATAAAATAGATTATGGGAATTTTCCATTTCTTCCTGTTTTGTAGATTCATGTCATTTCCCATTTAAACTAAGGCATTTAATTTCGCTTAATAATAGTGATAACCAATATAAATTGTTTTATTTAATGAAAGATCATCAGAAGAATAATTGACTTTTTTTATAAATAATAATTTATTGTAAACTTACCACACACCACCTCGGGGATTTGAACTCGAGTACTCCCTTTCGGTGAGTTATATGCATACCACTGCTCCGTTGCTAGAATATGCGATTTGCATTGATTTTACTCGTTATTTTGCCGTTTACCACAGCCCCGAAACGAACTGACACTCAAGAACAACTCATCGGCAAAATCCATGTCACTAGCGGCGTCAGAGATGACGCAATGCATCAGGATAGGCTTGCAACGCGGAACGCTTGGGTTAAAATCCAGGTGTTTGGGTGCAGCGGTAGGTGTTAGAGTTTTTTATATGGTCTATCTTAATCGCATGAACCGACTTTACAGAAGTTAGAAGAAGAAGAAGAAGGAGGTAGAAAATAGAAAACTATAAAAATAGAACTGCTATTTTATAAATTCCCGACAATTTTTTTTAGAAGCTGCTTAGCGCTCTATGCAGCAAACCCAAGACAGCTTTGAAGTTCGGCTAATTACAGGTAAAGCTGCTTAGCAGGCTATAGATCCATTGACATAAAGCTTGTTGACCTTCCTTAGAGACCATAATCCAAACTTCTAGTTTCTTTCAAATTGCACGTTGAACTTTCAAGCTGTATGTTAAACTTTCAAGTTGCTACAGATATTAACGGTACTTTATTGAGAATGAAGTTCAATTTACAAATGTAGTGTCTGGTTATTCAGCAAGAAAGTTTTGTGGAACTAAATTTGAACCAACTATGAACTTCCAAGTTCGTCTCTTATGAGAAATTCGAACTTTAGGTTGCTTGGTAAATGAACTGGTGGACAAACTTCTGCCTAACTACAAGTTGGAATGGGTCCGGTATAAACGGGAAAAGAGGAATTTTATGAAAGACATCCTTTTTGGATGTGCCATAAATTTTCAAGTTCTCTGCTTTCGGTCTAAGCGAAGAAGCATTTTTAGAAAAAGGAAAGCCAAAGAAAGAGGGGTTCACGAAAGATCACAGTTCTTGAACCGAGCAAAATGGATTTTTTGAAGGAAACGAATGTGCTCAAGCCATGCTGGCATGTTTGCAAGCGGACGGATCACAAGTTGCGATTCTGCGATGACTTCAAAAGGCTTAGTAGCGCAGATCGATTAAAGACGGTGGAACAAAATAGACTCTGTGCGATGTGCCTGATTAACTACAGTAAAAGTCGCTGTAGCTTTAAGGTTATCTGTTAAAGTTGTTTGTTGTAACGTTGTAAAATGATACCACAATCGGCCGAAGAAGCGTGAACACGTTATCCAACGGTGTTCCGGTGAATGAAAATGTTAGAAAAAAAAACTGGAAATGAATTCAGAGCTCTAACGAAACGTCTACCAGCAAATAGCAGAGTATGAGACCACGAAGGAGAAATTAACAAAAGCAAAAACTGCGGTCTAATAGTACCCTCCGTTGAACGTGGAGGGTACCCACGGAAACCGGAAAAGTACGCCGGGTTTTGGACGCGGCACCTTCGGTGGATGGAATTTCGCTCGACACCGAACTGCTTAAAGAACTGGATATGTTATAGTAGTTGTTGTAATAGTTGCTGCCGTCAGTAATCAGCCAGTTTCGCGAACGGCGAATTGCGTTCGGTGGGTACATCCAAGAAATGTACCACTAGATACACATACGGGCGGAAGATAGGCAAGCTCACAAGTTCCTGCTCCGGTTGAATCCTGCTGATGATCTGACCGTGTACGTCATGAACGTAGCACCTGCTCCCCGTGTTCAAAGTAAAAAAAAACACTATACGTCAATGATTGTCATGACAGTCATTTCATGTCATGACATGACACTCTCGAGGAGGTTTTCGGATCAAGAACAGGGTGTCCAACTCCCAGCAGTTTCTGGATGCGATGGGCGAGCAGAAGGTAAATCCTGCCATCCACTGAAGGGACAGAAACATGCAAACCGAGCGAGTGCTGGGAATTGATTGTGTGAGAGCCAGGAGAAGACGTCTTTCTGTTTTCGATCGCTGGGTGAGAGGAGTACCAACCGGTTCCGCAGGCTGGTAAACGGCCAACCAAAAGGATCATGTTAAACTGCATCATGGCAATGTTCGATCCTCATGGTTTGCTCACTGTTTTCGGCCACGTATGAGTTCAAGATTTGTGGAGAAGCGACTGCAATTAGGCCCAGAACATCGACGATGAATCGTTCCAATAGTGAATTCGTTGGACGAAAGTACTACCGATGAATGAAGAAATCAGGATTCCTCGAAGATACTGGAACTAACCAGGTCGAAGGTCTTCAGTTACATGTTCGGATTTTTAAAAACGACCAACTCCACTTTTGACGTTTAAATTTGCTCCCGATTTTGTATCCGCCAGATCAATGATAATCAATGAATATTACTTATACCGTGGACCCCCGTTCGTTTGACCGTTTTTAATCTGAACACTTTTTTATTTGAACCCCACCTGTTTGCACGACGTACAAATTAAAAATGGTTCAAATGTCATTCTCAACATGACATCATTTGTGCTTATGCAGACAATGCACATAAAAACGATTTGTTTGTACTGACCTAGCGTGTTTGATCTGTTTCACATTTTGTTTTCCCAACGATTATGATAGAAATTCGATCGGAGAATGAAATATTTGCTCCTTGCGACTGCGAACTAAATCAAACCACTAAAACAATGACAGAGAGCAGGGCGGCTAGTTCATTCAACTTTCATTATATTTGGGATTGCTTGTAGTTTAAATGAAAAACTAACCCCGTTAGTTTGCATGAGGAATCGTTCAAACGAACGTGGGTCTACTGTACTCCTGCTGCAAGCGAACGTCATAACAGAGTTAGAGCAAAAACATTCCATCAAGAAGACTGGCATCTCTTCCTCAAGTCCATATAAATGACAAGTAACATGAGCAACAGCGCACCTCTCCCGACAAAAGGTGCAGCTGTGTGTACACGTATTGGTGAAAAAAGATGTGTGCGAGCGTGGTAATGCATTGCATACGAGTTTGTGTGCATCCATATTCTAATATACACACACTAGTATGTGCTAGTTCATCCTTAACTCGGCAGATAGCATTGCTGTTACCGTCTCTCGACTTTTAGCAGAGTCGCCAGTCTTCTTTATGGAATGTTTTTGCTTAGAGACTCTGGAATACGAAAATGGCAAACGTAATTCAGTAGCTCGTGAGTACTTGTCATCAATAAAATAACGACACACTTTGATGATAGTTTTGCTGGAATTTCCATCATCAATGAGTGTCGTTGGTTGATTGATGCGAGTTATTGAGTGCCTTGGCCATTTTATTAATCCAGATTCTCTGGTTTGCGCGAAGCAAACTTGTCCTCTTTGCACTTCGGACAATTGAGCAGTCAGGACGTGAAAGTTGATAGTTCCATCCTCAAGCAGCGGTCAATGATGGTAGGTTCGCCACAATCATGCTCGTGTTTATGCTCATTTCAAACTCCGAAGCCTAGAACCGCTCAAAAACAGCTGTATGTAGGGCATTGGATAATATTTTCGAATGGTATTTTCTAATTATTGGGCCTACTCTGTTACTCTGTTATTGTTGTTTCGTGTTACCTGTACCTGAAGAACCAATATTCATCACCACGAAACGAATGTGCAACCATATAGTAGTGTATATTGGTAGTAATTAGTGATAAATTTCCCCCTAGGATGTGGACAACAGCGGATAGGCCCAAAATAGAAAAAGGCTGAAGATCTAGTACCGCAACCCTGCTTATTATTAGGTTGGCGTCCCGATTGGCTTTATTCTAATTTTATGTTCTTGTTTGGTTTGTGTCATCTGTTCTGTCATACTATAAAATAGCACTATCAAGCTGTTATTTTACAATGTCAAGAGTTAATTTCAATGCTGTGTTTATTAAATGATTTATGGTGACATCCACTGAGGGATATTTCCTGTTCCATTGTGGTTTTGTTTTAAAAATTCGATTCGCAAATTACATCCTTCAATGTCACATCCGTCAAATAAATTAAAATGTGGGTTGACTCTGGCTCTGTATTTTTTTAACAAGCTACCTATTCAAGTGAAACGAAGTTAAATGAGCTGAAACGGCAATAAACTCAGCACTGGATATATAAAAAAGCAAAAAAGGCGTAGGACGCTAAAAGCGTGTGAAAAATAAACATCTCAGCCATTTATTGTTACGTTCACTGCCCGTACCAGGAATCAGATGGCAGACTTTTAGTTTGTTTTTTGCTTACTCCCAAAGATTTGCTGCCACTTCATCCCCTATAAGTTTGCGGTTTTTTGTTTCTATTTGTGCACCAAATCTAGATTCTTGCTTCAGCAACAAGAAGCAACACCCTCCTTCGCCAATTGTTTCCGGTTACCAACCACCCAAAGTGAGACTAACTTCCATTCAACCAGCAACCAGTTTACAACAGAGAGCATCACCGTGTACATCTTTCATAGCACAGCTTCGGTTGCACTAAAAAACCGGAGAAAAAATTAGTCCAATTTAAAAGCCAGCGTGAACGGAAAACAAACCCCGACCAAAGAAGTGCATCTCGATGCTTCACATTCCAACCGGCTGGAGCAAGCAAGAAAGAGTGGATTACTCGAAACGGTGGCAAATGCGGTTCTGAAATCCACTTGGCCACGAGTATGGCAAAGCCTGATGCCCGTGATGGCACCGGCAAGTGGATTCTTTGCGGCGTAAAAGATGAGGTGAGATCCGTGCATGCTAGATGATTGCAAGCCGCGCAGGAAGTAGCCACAACTCCGACGCGACAGTTTACGTGACTTCTGCTGTTTGGGTAGCTTTTAAAATCCCATTTTCTGATACTGTCCCAGCCGGCAGTGCACATATCTCCATGCTGCGGCGCGTAATAGGAAACAAAGTCGGGGGCTTACATGCGGAACAACAGATCTGTGTGGATTTCTTTGCTCCGTTGGGGCTCCGTTAGGAAATGTCTGAGTTTTATGATAAATGGGGCTTACTGACAGTTGTGTGATAGTAACTTACAGAGCCATCTCGGGTTTTATTTAGGCGAAGCTGAAAGAAGCAGTCTTGATCTCTCTGTACTCTGTACTATACTTTGAAGGTAGGTGGTTATAGCAAAACTTAGTTTTATTATTGGATGAAACCAACAACACATTTCTATGGCTGATTCATCTCAGCTGAGAAGCTATTCTTGTTCGTTGTTTTTGTGACTGGACTAATAGAGTGTAGACTAAAAAATAACATTACCGATTAGTTATTCAGCATTCCAGTACCATTTCCTACCCAACGTAACCATACAGCTTTGATCACCTTCTAAATACTGAGTTTACCGTTTGTCGAGTAATTCAATCTCCTCTCTTAGGCTAAATGCCCGCACCTTGACTTGACGATGCTCATCAAATCCAGTGCAATACTTGCGCCATCTTTCTTACAAACTTTCATCCACTCTTTTTTCAAATCCTGGTCGTTTTTGAAGACTTTCCCTGTTTTCCGGGGCTTACCCTTCATAATCGCCTAGAATTTTCTTATTGGGAAAAGTTCTGGCGAGTTTGGTGGATTTGACTCCATTGGCACAAAAACAACATCGTTAGCTTCGTGCTACTGCATCACCGTTTTCGCGTAATGGCACGATGCACGATCCGGCCAAAACAGAGGGACACCTACGTGAGACCGGAGGAAGGGTAGCAGGTGCTTCTGGCATACTGCTTTATATATTTGGCGGTTGATGGTGCCGGTCGTTATGAACGGCTTGTTGAATTGGCCGCACCCACTCACAGATCGCCAGTCACCGACTGGCCGACGATTTGCCGACGAAAAATTCTAGACCGGGGTTCTGCTTGGCGTCCGCTTTAATCTACGTCTCGTCGTGCATTACGATGCATTACGACTGTACCAACCACACGCGATACAGCTTCCTGGCGCGGGATTTGACCATCGTATTCTGTCTATCGGTTCGATCAGGCGCTTTCGTAATCTAGAAGACATGAATCCCGATCCGCTTTATTGTCTGCTGGACGAACCAGATGGAAAAATTAACCTTCAAGGTTTAAAGTAATCCCGCACATTCCTTGCCTTCACGGGGTATGTCAGCTTCGCTTTTCTTCCGCTGCTAGCTCACCGTTGGAACATCTGGGGTTCCTTGGACGATTTTACCACAGCAGATACTGTTTCACAATCCACCCGTCGGAATGGCCTAGATTTTCTACAACCGCTTCCATAATTTTTGGTCGAGGCACTCTTTGCTCGGAAACGATCTCGATAATCACTTAACAGATTTTAACGAAATTTTGCACATGTAAATATTAAACTCTGAATAAGTTTTACCCAAAATATTATGAATTTTTACCGATACTGAATAATGTAATACACAAAAAATCCATCCATCCATCCATCCATCCATCCATCCATCCATCCATCCATCCATCCATCCATCCATCCATCCATCCATCCATCCATCCATCCATCCATCCATCCATCCATCCATCCATCCATCCATCCATCCATCCATCCATCCATCCATCCATCCATCCATCCATCCATCCATCCATCCATCCATCCATCCATCCATCCATCCATCCATCCATCCATCCATCCATCCATCCATCCATCCATCCATCCATCCATCCATCCATCCATCCATCCATCCATCCATCCATCCATCCATCCATCCATCCATCCATCCATCCATCCATCCATCCATCCATCCATCCATCCATCCATCCATCCATCCATCCATCCATCCATCCATCCATCCATCCATCCATCCATCCATCCATCCATCCATCCATCCATCCATCCATCCATCCATCCATCCATCCATCCATCCATCCATCCATCCATCCATCCATCCATCCATCCATCCATCCATCCATCCATCCATCCATCCATCCATCCATCCATCCATCCATCCATCCATCCATCCATCCATCCATCCATCCATCCATCCATCCATCCATCCATCCATCCATCCATCCATCCATCCATCCATCCATCCATCCATCCATCCATCCATCCATCCATCCATCCATCCATCCATCCATCCATCCATCCATCCATCCATCCATCCATCCATCCATCCATCCATCCATCCATCCATCCATCCATCCATCCATCCATCCATCCATCCATCCATCCATCCATCCATCCATCCATCCATCCATCCATCCATCCATCCATCCATCCATCCATCCATCCATCCATCCATCCATCCATCCATCCATCCATCCATCCATCCATCCATCCATCCATCCATCCATCCATCCATCCATCCATCCATCCATCCATCCATCCATCCATCCATCCATCCATCCATCCATCCATCCATCCATCCATCCATCCATCCATCCATCCATCCATCCATCCATCCATCCATCCATCCATCCATCCATCCATCCATCCATCCATCCATCCATCCATCCATCCATCCATCCATCCATCCATCCATCCATCCATCCATCCATCCATCCATCCATCCATCCATCCATCCATCCATCCATCCATCCATCCATCCATCCATCCATCCATCCATCCATCCATCCATCCATCCATCCATCCATCCATCCATCCATCCATCCATCCATCCATCCATCCATCCATCCATCCATCCATCCATCCATCCATCCATCCATCCATCCATCCATCCATCCATCCATCCATCCATCCATCCATCCATCCATCCATCCATCCATCCATCCATCCATCCATCCATCCATCCATCCATCCATCCATCCATCCATCCATCCATCCATCCATCCATCCATCCATCCATCCATCCATCCATCCATCCATCCATCCATCCATCCATCCATCCATCCATCCATCCATCCATCCATCCATCCATCCATCCATCCATCCATCCATCCATCCATCCATCCATCCATCCATCCATCCATCCATCCATCCATCCATCCATCCATCCATCCATCCATCCATCCATCCATCCATCCATCCATCCATCCATCCATCCATCCATCCATCCATCCATCCATCCATCCATCCATCCATCCATCCATCCATCCATCCATCCATCCATCCATCCATCCATCCATCCATCCATCCATCCATCCATCCATCCATCCATCCATCCATCCATCCATCCATCCATCCATCCATCCATCCATCCATCCATCCATCCATCCATCCATCCATCCATCCATCCATCCATCCATCCATCCATCCATCCATCCATCCATCCATCCATCCATCCATCCATCCATCCATCCATCCATCCATCCATCCATCCATCCATCCATCCATCCATCCATCCATCCATCCATCCATCCATCCATCCATCCATCCATCCATCCATCCATCCATCCATCCATCCATCCATCCATCCATCCATCCATCCATCCATCCATCCATCCATCCATCCATCCATCCATCCATCCATCCATCCATCCATCCATCCATCCATCCATCCATCCATCCATCCATCCATCCATCCATCCATCCATCCATCCATCCATCCATCCATCCATCCATCCATCCATCCATCCATCCATCCATCCATCCATCCATCCATCCATCCATCCATCCATCCATCCATCCATCCATCCATCCATCCATCCATCCATCCATCCATCCATCCATCCATCCATCCATCCATCCATCCATCCATCCATCCATCCATCCATCCATCCATCCATCCATCCATCCATCCATCCATCCATCCATCCATCCATCCATCCATCCATCCATCCATCCATCCATCCATCCATCCATCCATCCATCCATCCATCCATCCATCCATCCATCCATCCATCCATCCATCCATCCATCCATCCATCCATCCATCCATCCATCCATCCATCCATCCATCCATCCATCCATCCATCCATCCATCCATCCATCCATCCATCCATCCATCCATCCATCCATCCATCCATCCATCCATCCATCCATCCATCCATCCATCCATCCATCCATCCATCCATCCATCCATCCATCCATCCATCCATCCATCCATCCATCCATCCATCCATCCATCCATCCATCCATCCATCCATCCATCCATCCATCCATCCATCCATCCATCCATCCATCCATCCATCCATCCATCCATCCATCCATCCATCCATCCATCCATCCATCCATCCATCCATCCATCCATCCATCCATCCATCCATCCATCCATCCATCCATCCATCCATCCATCCATCCATCCATCCATCCATCCATCCATCCATCCATCCATCCATCCATCCATCCATCCATCCATCCATCCATCCATCCATCCATCCATCCATCCATCCATCCATCCATCCATCCATCCATCCATCCATCCATCCATCCATCCATCCATCCATCCATCCATCCATCCATCCATCCATCCATCCATCCATCCATCCATCCATCCATCCATCCATCCATCCATCCATCCATCCATCCATCCATCCATCCATCCATCCATCCATCCATCCATCCATCCATCCATCCATCCATCCATCCATCCATCCATCCATCCATCCATCCATCCATCCATCCATCCATCCATCCATCCATCCATCCATCCATCCATCCATCCATCCATCCATCCATCCATCCATCCATCCATCCATCCATCCATCCATCCATCCATCCATCCATCCATCCATCCATCCATCCATCCATCCATCCATCCATCCATCCATCCATCCATCCATCCATCCATCCATCCATCCATCCATCCATCCATCCATCCATCCATCCATCCATCCATCCATCCATCCATCCATCCATCCATCCATCCATCCATCCATCCATCCATCCATCCATCCATCCATCCATCCATCCATCCATCCATCCATCCATCCATCCATCCATCCATCCATCCATCCATCCATCCATCCATCCATCCATCCATCCATCCATCCATCCATCCATCCATCCATCCATCCATCCATCCATCCATCCATCCATCCATCCATCCATCCATCCATCCATCCATCCATCCATCCATCCATCCATCCATCCATCCATCCATCCATCCATCCATCCATCCATCCATCCATCCATCCATCCATCCATCCATCCATCCATCCATCCATCCATCCATCCATCCATCCATCCATCCATCCATCCATCCATCCATCCATCCATCCATCCATCCATCCATCCATCCATCCATCCATCCATCCATCCATCCATCCATCCATCCATCCATCCATCCATCCATCCATCCATCCATCCATCCATCCATCCATCCATCCATCCATCCATCCATCCATCCATCCATCCATCCATCCATCCATCCATCCATCCATCCATCCATCCATCCATCCATCCATCCATCCATCCATCCATCCATCCATCCATCCATCCATCCATCCATCCATCCATCCATCCATCCATCCATCCATCCATCCATCCATCCATCCATCCATCCATCCATCCATCCATCCATCCATCCATCCATCCATCCATCCATCCATCCATCCATCCATCCATCCATCCATCCATCCATCCATCCATCCATCCATCCATCCATCCATCCATCCATCCATCCATCCATCCATCCATCCGTTCGACGTTTTGCCTCGCTGAGGATGAAGAGGAATGCTGTAAATTTCAAGCCAAACACAACTTCTTCGCTCCGGGCTGGAGTTTGCGATACGAATAGAACATCGAGCGTAGTCGTTTGATTGTTTTCGCCATGACTGCTTGATGCAAATCCACTGATTTCGAATTTTTTTCTGTACACAACAGGGTGACTGCGCTCAGCGATGTATAGGTGGATTCACCATCAAGTGGCTGGGCCGTTGCACGTGAAATCGCTAAAATCAGCCCCTTTTTAATTCGATACGTTATTGCTAATGTCTTCCCGGAATCCAGGCCCTTTTGGCGCCCCGGCAGCAATGGTGAGGCTACGACGCTGCTAGTGTGTTAGGTAAATTTAACTTAATTAGTACTTTGAACTTTGTTCTAGCCGATATAAAAGACAAAACATTTTGAAAATAGTTTACGCCTTGTTGTGGATGGCTGGTTAGTTTGATTCTTTAGTTTTTCCCGTCATTTCTTTCTCTTCAAAAGTTGACGTCACGAATTTCGAAAAAAAATGTTTCAGACTCTTAAGGAATAACAAAAATAAAATTCTATTCGCATCACGTGTCTGCTGTTATTTATCATCGTCATTTTTTTCGGAATTCAAATATGGAGGTTTCTAGAATGAATTGTTGTCGCTCTCACGCCAGCCCTTTTCATTTCGTTTGTACGTCGGTACCTACCTGACAGCGCACCGGGGTACTGACTTTGGGCGCCTGTGAATTAGTAATTAGTGTTCCGGCAGGGGAGCAACATTCTAGCCTCCTACGTCGTGATGTGACATGACGTGTTACGAAGATGAATGGTTTAATTGTTTTTATTTTCTTTCCAGGCCGACGTAAATTCTTTTGCTGCTGCCCAATTGCGTGGGTTTCTTCTCTCAGTGTGGCTGGCCGGCATTGTTTACGACTTCGATAGCGGTCAAAACAAGGGTTGAGATAATTAGTCATTCGGAATGCATGACAAAATTAACACGTACCTATCGCAATTTCCATCATCCTCACCGCCGTCAGTCAGTGGGCGCTATCAAAGTGCTAATGAAACCAGAGAATAATTTACCATTTCGGATGTTCGTTCTACTTTTGCTGCCAGTATTAATTTACGCGCAAGGCCTGTATTCAACGCAAAAAACGAGAAAACGAGATAACTAATTGATTACCAAATTTCCAAATTGTTATTAAACTGTCACGTGAATTTTTTTAAATATACCTGCCTAGTAAGGCTGGTTGAAGTTTGAAAATGATGGAATCTCCAGAGTCCAGGATTTATTGTCCGATGTTCGTTGAAGATAATATATGAGGTTGAATATATAATACGACTATTATGCATTATAACATGTTTCGGCTACTGATGAAAAGGAAAAAAAGCCAAATTATACCGCCTCATGCTCGAGATTTGAAAGGCAACAGAAATAGTATGACGCAGAAACACGTAGCCGATGGACGATCGAAAATTCAGAACACACGCACGCAACGTTATCAACGCGTCGCGGATGTCGTTTCCCAGTTGGGGGATGGAAACGCCGTTCTCGGAACGGAATCGGATGTTCATCGATGAATCTGACCCGTCGGAAGCGATGAGAACAATGAGGGATTCCGGCACGGGGCCACGCATGCCAAGAACGAGCATTGTGTACAAGTCCGGAAGCAAACTTCATTTAACAAGGACCGATTCAGCAAAGGCAAAGGCAGCTGGTAGGGTGAATCTATTCAATTTAGGCCAGAGGTGTTGTATATCGGTACATTTCGATCTGCCTATTGTCAAGCTAATTGAGCTACAAGTTATAAACAATTAGGGATAATTAACTGAAATCAATTTTTGCTTTCTGATGAAATATGTGTATAGCACGACTCCGATGGGATTTGAATTAATGCAAGATTGGTTATGATTGTGATTAATTTTTTTTGCAAAAGATAAAATGAACAAGGTATGGTAGAAACCTAGATAAAGTCCAGTTATTCGATGCATATCACCATCATCGTTGGTAGGTGAATCTGAGACTGACTTAAATTCTTTTATAAATTAAAACTGCACCAGATTGAGCTGCTCTCACCATTATTGCGCTAGAGGGTTGCCAATTTAATATTTGCCAATTTGTCAAGCAGCAGTGAAAAGAAAAAGCTGTTGAACTAGTTCTAATGACTTGTGGAGCAACAGACAGATAAGATCAACGTTAAAATTCTTCTTCAAACGCTACCTACTGAGCTCTGATACCATAATCTGTCTCATTGGTACAAATAGTTGTGCCTTGTGCATCCATTCATCGTTAGTTTTGATCTGAAATCTGAACGAACGACGTAAGTAACCATGCGACTCCATTACAATAGATTGTTAGGCACGATGCAGACGCCCGGTAGATGGTAAAAACTAGTGAGAGGAAAATCCAATCAGCGACCCGAAACGCGAATCGCTTTATGTTTTCTACGAAAGCGCATGGCTTTTCATTGACCAGTAAAGTTTTCTTTTCGAGGAAGAAAACAAAATTCGAGAGCAGCCCGTAGCCTTCATATTCACTACCTGAGCAAGGAGAAGTTTCATCACATTCAGGCAGAGACCGAATATATTGAATATTGATTTCTGATCAACGGCTAAAATAACTAAGAGAGACAGCAGCAGAATGGTTGTTTTCGCAGCCTTGCTAAGCGGGATGCTAAATTAGACTGCTGACGATGTTTTGGCTCTACCGTGGTAAAAGTCGGCCGATGCTGGCGGAATAGAAGCGAACAGAGGAGCATGATCTAGTTTATTTTCTTGTTATGTGTTATGGAAAATGGAAGCCTAATTCGTAATGTTTGCAATGTTCTGCTGCGAACGATGTTCGCTTTCTGGGAATACATCGGTGAAGATAGAAATGACAATAAGTTGCCTAATTTAGTAAGGAATATTTTTTTTCCTGAGTAGGAAAACTAATCAAATTCAATCGACGCAGGGTATTTAATACATAGATACAATAACTTCAATAGAGCAAAGACCGCATTCATTATTTTTCTGTTTTGCTAATTTATAAAAGCTGAACGGTGCAAATAGTAATTGAAATTCTCGTATTTTTAGAAGCGGCTTTCAGTATTAATAGCATGATTCTAACGATATTTTTTCCAAATAAAAGGAAGCATCGTTTCAAATGCTACCGGTAGGTAGCATTTCAATTCAATATTCCCAAAATAACCAACCGGTGAATGGCTTCGAACTTAGCAAGTTCGAAAATCCTATTCCGTTCGACTAGTAGGTAGGTAACACAATAAAATAAAAGTGTTTCGCTCTGTTCCGATATTTGTGATTCGCTTCGGAGGTCCGCAGCCATCCATCCATTTCGTACATGTTGACCCATTGTTAAGGAATTCGTTTCGAAAGGTACGTCCACACCAAACGGATGAAGCGAGATGCGACGGGTGAAAGCATTTCATTAACAAAACTCATCGCCCCTTTCACGCTCGACGCACAAATCACGACCGACGGCAGCGAATGCTACAAAGCAGTAGGAATCGAACCCAAAATCGAGCACACATAGAGCATCGATCGGTGGCCCGAACGGGCCCAAGTGCGAACGGAAACGTAAATAGTAGAACCAGAACCTTCACCCGGTTTGCCTTTTATACTGATTAAATCCAGTAACTGCGAAGTGATTTTTTTATCGTAATAGATGGGCATCCTGATCGTTTCGGCTTCAGCGTAAACAACTATAACACAAAAGCAAAAATAGCACCGTTACTCATCTCCTGCGAATGGCCAACTTTAACTTAACCCCATTCCGGTGGGGTCGTCCGCGTTCTAATTGTAGTCGGAACTGCCAGAGCGTAGAACACAGACAGCACCAGCAGCCCACTGTGCGTACGCGTCTTTCCAGCTTGGGTCAAAAGCGACAGCCGCCCAGACGGTAAAGACTGGTAAACATGGGGAATGATTGCGTGCATTCGGTAGATTATGAGACTGGAATCCGCCGCCATCGCAGGATGGCCTCCAAGTGGCTCTTCTTCATTTCTCCGTCGAGCGTCGTGGTTTTGATGTTGTGTACTGAAGGAGTTACGTAATCTGGCTGCAGTAGATTTGTTCTGAAACTTATGGACGTGGAAGCGAAAGGTGTGAGCATGGTTCGGGGAGGAGCTTTCTTTGTGCACAGGAAGGAGGCGCGCGTAGATACTGAATGAAGGATTGTGTTGCGAAACAAAAGGGGCCATTGTTGTTGCTTTCCTCTCGGCACATACACATATTACGTAAGTTTCGATAGACAGTCTAATGCGGTGGATTCTGGGGATGAAAACTGCTTTCCGGAGTAGTTGCTCTTGGTAATGGGCGAATGGAGTGGAAAGAGATGAACGGTTCCATCGATACGGTAGGCAATCAATACGCCAGGAAAACGAATATTTAGAAATTATTTTTCTATACACTTTTTACTAATAATATAATGTATATACTGGACAGTATCACTTATTGTTCTTACAAAATAAAATTGAGCATTTAACTTATTCGCCAACCGGTTTCCGGTAGATGTTACCCATCATCGGGGTTAGGTCTAACTGATTTTGATAAGAGAGTAGTTACAACTGAAGCTTTGTTGGATGAAAGAGCGGTGATACTATCGGAGCATAAGAATGCAACTGAGAACGAACGAGTGAATGAATCTAGCGTCGCGATGCATGCTACCAGTCATCAGCATAAAATAAACTGGAACAGTGCTAAACCAATAAAACCACTGAGGAAGTCATCACATTTGAACGCTTGGGAGTCGCTGCATATCACCGCAGCTGAGCAATGTTTGATGAATGAAGACGATATGCATTCTTATGAAGACGATGCTCCAATAGTATCGCCGCTCTTTCATCTAACAAAGCTTAAGTAGTAACTACTCTCTTATCAAAATCAGTTGGACCTAGCCCCGATGATGGTAGCATCTACCGTAAACCGGTAGGCAAATAAGGTAAATGCTCATTTTTATTTTGTAAGAACAATAAGTGATAGTGTCCAGTATTTACATTACCGTGAAAGCACCTAATTCCGATCACCTAAGGCATGATTCATCTTTGAGTCCCTACTGAAAAATAAAGGTTACACATTTATTTACATAGTATGTGTCTTTAGCAAGTATTTTCAATTATGTTTCATAGAAAAATGTTAAAAAGCCTAAATTATTAACCGAAAGTTACAAAAAATGCATCCAAGTATGCTGTATCAGTGCACCTAATTCCGATCATCAATTTTAAAGGGTGATTCTAATTCCGATCACAGGTGTATCTAATTCCGATCACGTCATGTTTAGCTGCTAAAGTATAAAACTATTGTCGATTTGTACCAAATGCATTCGAAAGTGAAAGTGGATCTGAAATGTTTTGCGTTTATAGAGTCTAATAATAATTTATTTATTTATTGTCGCCAATCAATATTGTAGGCCATTTTGAGAAACACTTAATATTATCTTACGATCTAGCTTATTAAATTAATGTTAGGAATTATTACTGCGGAGTAAACTACCAAAGTATTGCTTAAGTTTTATTTTGGACATTGTGAAGTCAATATTGTTGCAATGTATATTGTAAACTGCCATCATTTGATTAATAGGTCCAAATTTTGCATAGTTCGTTCTATAATTGTTAATTGCAAATATTTGTCGTTGTCTCAAATGTCTTGTTGGCACATAAAAGTTTAATTTTGAAAAGATTTCAGTTGAATCGATTTTATGCAAGACGATATTATTAATAAAAGATGCCATTGCAAATTCTCGCCGTTCCTTTAATGTTTGAATATCAATAAGCATGCATCTATCTTTATAAGACGGTAACGGGAATTGAGTCCAACCTATTCTACACAGTGCATATAATAAAAATTGTTTTTGTACTGACTCTATTCTTTGTTCATGTGTGATTGTAAATGGAGACCATACTATACTGCAATATTCTAATATTGATCTAACATATGTAACGTATAATGTTTTAATAGTGTATGGGTCCTGAAAGTTATAGCAAAAACGTTTAATAAAGCCCAACATGTTATTAGCTCTGTTTATAATTGTATTATAATGATCAATGAACGTTAGCTTTGAGTCAAGGATAACCCCTAAATCTCTAACTCTATCGCACTTTTTCACATTCTGGTAACCTAAGGAAATTGACACGTCAGGTTGGTTACGTTTTCTACTAAAAGAGATTAGATTACATTTTTGGACATTTAGTTGCAGTAAACTTTTGTTACACCATGTGTGGAATAGCAATATCTCATTTTTAAAAGTTTTCATATCTTCAGCATTTTTTATTTCTATAAAAAGTTTCATGTCATCGGCGTAAATCAATACTTTGAGCTTCTTAAGGATGAAGGATAAGTCGTTAACAAACAAAATAAAGAGTAGAGGTCCTAAATGAGAGCCTTGAGGGACACCTGACTTGGCATTAATAGGGTTCGATTGTTTTCCTCTGAACCTTACAATTAGTTCTCGGTTGGTCAAATATGATTCAAGCCACTTGAGGAGTTTGGGTTGGATTCCTGTCTTTTGCAATTTATAAAGAAGCAAAGGTATGTCAACGCGATCAAATGCTTTACTAAAATCAGTGTACAAGGCTTCAACGTGGTTACCGTTATCCATTGCATCTAGAGAATAACTAATGAATTCGGGTAGATTTGTAGTAGCCGAGCGGCCTTTATAAAAACCATGCTGCGCAGGTGTTATTCTATTTTTAATTTGGTCAAACATTTTAACATTTACTATTGCCTCAAAAAGTTTCGGGTTGCTAGATATAAGTGCTATACCACGATAGTTGCGGATGTCCGCTTTTTTACCAGTCTTGAAAATAGGCACCAGAAAAGATTTTTTCCATACTAGTGGAAAAACTCCGGACTCCAATGACATATTGAAAAGCCAATATAATGGAGCAGTTAGTTCTGTAACTAAAGTTTTCAAAAAAAACTGGAGGAATTCCATCGGGTCCCGATCCTTTCGCTAGATCTAAATGATTTAATGCATTTGAGATATCGTTCATATTTATTTGATTAACGCTGATGTCATTAAGAAATTCAGGAAAGTAATCAAAGTATTCAAGATCACGTGCTGCCTCTGGGTACGTTGTGTAAACTTCTTGAAAAAAGTTAGCGAATAAGTTGCATATACCTGCTGAATCAGTACACTCATTACTGTCAAGGCACATTTTTGATGGGAAATTATCTGATTTTAATTTAGTCCTCACATAATTGTAGAAATTTTTTGGGCAAGATTTAATTTCATATTCCGTCTTAACATTGTACTCCTTAAATGCGGTATTTATAGCCAGATTAAGCTGATTGCATATATTTAAATAATTTTCCAAATTATCTGCAGTTTCGTGATCTTTGAAAATTTTGTGTGCCTTTTGCTTACGATTTTTTAAGTTTTTAATTTGCCTGTTGAACAATACTGGATCTTTGGGGAAAACTTGGCGTCTGCGTTTTTTAACTGGTACCATGGTGCATCAAAATCCGGACGGTACCAATATCCGGACACTGTAGCGTTCAGGGTTATTAAATCGGTTTGCTCTTGTAGTTTCGATAAGCTTAGCAATTAGAGCATGTGCCACTAGAAATTATGGCTAGTTGGCTACGCATACGCAATGCATCTTGCGTACAAGTTAGCCGAGTTTACTCTTTCCTAGAGCCGCTCATTCGCTATTCGCAAAACTCAAATTTCGAAGCACGAAGCGTAAACTGCCTTGCCATGTTCTTCTTCGAATTAGCCCGAAGAAAGTTCAATAAACTCTGGGAAATGAAATGGTTAGATGCATAAAACCAAAGGGAAAAAGAGAGATTTGTTCGCGTTTGAATTGGTCGCAGAAGTTCGTTACAAAATTCCGCTTTCAAATTTAAAAACCTCGTTCCTATCTGAGGGTATTTCAAATCTCGCTTCGATCATTTCTATCTGATCAGTGGAGCAAGTCAGAGTGTGTGTTTTGTGTTTCGCGACTCTAAACGAGGTTTGTGCTAATAGTGAGTTATCTTTAGGTTAGTTAGCTTTGTTAAATGTTCTTTCATTAAATAGTTAGATAGCGCAGACAGGATTAGCTACGTGGTGGAGACTTTGCTAGCAAGTGTGGAGAACATCAAAGGTATTTAAAAATTTAAAACTTAGCTATTCGAATGGTTGGCTCACCGCGTTGAACAGCCGTTCGACGGCTTTTTGTGTTGGATTGTTTCAACTTTTTTTAGCGCTCGGCGAAAAGCTACCAACCACACCGCCGGCAAAGCTCATCCCCCTTCCTGCCGCACACTCGTGAATCTTCGTCAGCTAGATAGCTACACTGTCAGCTGATTGGAATAATCGGCACACTCTGAGCTACATCATCATCGCCATTTTGTTTGGGACCAGCACATAGCATTCCCACATTCAACATAACCGCAGAGGGCGGTGTTTGCAGCAAACGCAACGGTGGATATACCCGGATTGCAGCATCGCCGTAAGGTAGTGTGAATCTTCGCTACAACCTGTGAGTACGCTATAAAATCCCTGCGCAGGGTGATACGCTAAAGCGCTACAGTGAGCCAACACACACCATCATAGCCTATTAAAGCTCGCGAGCCAAGCCAATTATAGTGAAGAATTTAGAGCGTAAGGTCGTGCTTGTAGAGTAGATGTAGGCGCATTAGAATTCTCCACCCACGTAATTATGGTGCCGTAAGATAGTGTTAGAGTGGATCAAGAAAATCCTAGGTTTAAAGCATGCTCGTTTAGAATAAATTGTTAATATTGTAAATTACGTTTCTGTCTTAATGGAGTGATATTTGATGCGGTTTAAATAGTCTAAAGGTGTCTCACGTCTCGCGTTCGTCTTAGTTTGTTTGATTTTGTGATTTAGTACTCCAGGTTGGACTGCCTGGGAAAACAGTCCCCGCACTCGGACTTTCGAAGCTGGTCAGTGATCTGTTCGTACAGAGTTTTGGCCGGTGATGAGAAATACGAGTCGGTTTCTGATAGTAGGGATTTTTAAGGAACTTCTGAGGCTTTAGAGACATTATCGTTCGTAGACTGAGTACCTTTGGCGGATTGCGTCTGCTGTTTTGTCTTCCCTTTTGAGTTTATTTAACTGACCCGCCCTGAGGCGGAGTTTCTGGCCGGGCAAGCCTGAACTTGGCAAGTGACCCTCTCACGAGGTGGCGCTTAAGTCACTTGCTTCAGAGATTTGGGGAGCGAATAGCGGACTGAATAGGTGGCCGTATTTCGGCAGGCTACACACCTTCACTAATTTATCCTTATTAAGTAATAATATATCCAATTTATGAGGTGTAGCTATGTGGATTACTTCACAAATATATCTAAGATCGTTTAAACATAATCGGTGGTTAAGTAGGCTGAGCGAAATAACTTAAATAAATCCAAACGTAACGTAACGTAACGAGTTTTTTAGATAACTAAAAAGTAGTGCTTTCGCGATTTAAGGTTTTGGGAACTTATTATTCAAAGAAACCAATTTTTTTAACTTAGCATCGACAAAGAGGGTAAATTTTAATTAATAGAGACGGTGTCATTCACTAATGTGTTAAAATAAGGTGTATTTTTGTAAATAATTACGCTGTCCGGATTCAGAACCATGTTTTTAAAACCGGGCATGTTTGACTATTGATGGTAGCTGCCTCATGTTTTCCTTAGAAAATGCGAAAGGACTCGTTGAACCAGGCAGAAGGCGTGGTACAAGAAGGAGCCTCGATCCATGGAACCGGCAAAATATTTGGAAATCTAAAGTACTTTAAGGCATTTCATGTAGAAGTACTTAATCACTTGCATTCTCTGGTTAGGTAAGTGAGCCAGTGTCGTACTTGACTAGAATCGTGCCGTTAATGACACAAAAGTGCAATTAAAAATAAAAAAATTGTGCAGTGAGATGATTGTTTAATACTACATGTAACAAGTGATAAGTTGTTTACTTTTAGGCATACATTTCTTCGACAAAATATGAGAAAGTTTTGCCTGTCCGGAAAATGATTCAAAAGTGTCCGGATATTGATTCACTGAGATGTGAGGTGTCCGGATTTATGAACGAGACAAGCCTATTTATTTTTCTTATTTTAATGTATTTTATTGAGTTTTTATTGTAAAATTGATGTGTTATTGCAAATATAAGCTTTATATTTGATTATAGTACGAAGCAGTTACTAGAATGTTGCGAAATTATTGTTTACGGAGCATATTAAAAATATGACCTGCTTAAGTGTCCGGATATTGATGCAGCATGGTACTTCTTCCATAATTATTTTAAACAATAGGTTGTATAATGTTTTGGTGGCACTTTCGACGTTTTCGACGTTCAGTAAAATATTTTGCCAATCAATAACGTTTAATTTATCTCTAATGCTACCATAATTAGCTACTTGATAGTCAAAAAATTCCTCATACTCACAATCAAACGGCCTCTCATTACCATGTAGAAATACAGAATATTCGATTGCCGTGTGGAATGTTTCATTTCTCCATAGAGGCGCAAGTGATTCGCATACACAGAAATCTTCGCTAGTGTTTGTCAACAGAAAGTTTAGGTAACAATTTTGTTTGTTTTTAACGTGATTGATTTGATTAAGCCCTAAACTTGCGATTTTGTCAAATATGAAATGTAGCGTTTCGTTTTCTCCAACTACTGGTAGCAAAATGCTTTCGTTTTCCATGTCCGGAATAAAGTCAGCATTGCGTTGATTAAAATCACCAAACATATGCACTTTCACTACAGGCGGTAAACAAGCTATAATTTCTTCGGCAATGGAGAAAAACTTATCATAAATATCTTTACGGGCATTGTTTGGAGGAAAATATACAGAAACAAATATATGAGTTTCGCCAGCTACTAGCACTTTTGCCCAAACGTGTTCAAAATCCTTAAATTTTCTTGTAGTGATTATTTCAGAGTTAAGTTTTGTAGAGACGGCTATTAGGACTCCACCATCTGATTTCTTTTCTGACATTTGATAATCTCGATCGTCTCTATAAACGTTGTAATTATTGCCAAAGACCTCTTCACTGATTACACTCTCATCCCAACTGGTTTCATTAGCTAGAATCACAGTATAAGAGGAACTTAAAATTTTGTTTTGGATTTCGTTAATTTTGGCCGCGCTTCTCATGCGGTTAAAATTTTGACAATATATTAACATTTCATAACTGGTATTTAAATTGGGAGACGAACAAGATGTGTTTAGATTTGGGCCTACTATTATTGATTCAGATAAACTAGATGATACAAAACCTTCCTCTAGGGAGTGCGTCGAGTGCTCCGAAAACACGTGTGTCGACATGAACACGCGTCACATGATCCACGTGGAGGATGCCCTGGAGCCATCAGGTCGGAAGTGTGAGCCGGAAGAGATCGTTGTAGATTACCATTTACCGGATACGGGATTCCCCTACCAGTCATCTTCTGCTTGCGTTAATGGTCATTATTATCATTAGAGCACGACAAGCGGATTATGAAACCTTGCCTTTCTTTTATCTTCGTTCAATTGTTACAATTATAATAGAACTGAGCCACATTCAGCCTTCAAATCAGAAAGGTTGTGTTCCAGATATGACCGCGTAGTTGGCGTAGAACTACGTTAGGCTGTATATCGCGAAGAAACCTCGAATATTAAAGAATTTTACACCATATTGATATATGTGTAGCGTAAAGTGAGAAAAACAAACAGCATAGTAATATTATCTTGCTTAATAAGTTGGAGCGTATTTTTGGTAGGAGAGGTATTTTGTGATACCAAAACAGAAGATTTCTACCAGTGCCAAAATTGGAGTATATCAGTATAGAAATCTGCCACACGCATCCAGCTATCAACAAAGTTCTAAGAGAAAACTCAAAGTCCTCAAAGTAATATGTTATAATAAGAAAACAGGCATTAATAATGGCGTGTGTAATGGTCATCCGTCTGTCCGCAGACTGGGAAGCAAGACTATCATACGGAAAATATCTGGAAAAATTTTAGCTTGAAAGTTTTCGTTAATTTTCACGAGTCGCGAATAGGTACTGCAAGAATTTTTTCGGAACTGTTGTCTTACAAGAAAACACGGCTAAAAGAATATTTGTGCATGTGAAGTAACGCAGCAATTCTCAAAGTGAGGAAAATCAGTGACTCTTTTATCCGAGAATAGTTTTGAATGTTTCAATTGCTGCTTTGCGTCAGTTAGTTGCCTGCAATTATTTACTATTCAATAGTCAAGCATTAATTTCTTTCGAAAATGATGGAGAAAACAAGGCAGAAGGGATCCGTAGAAGTGCTAATGTTTATTTGTCCGTCAACTCAGTATAAGGCATTAAGATCCTCTATTATACAAAAACGAACATGTTTCGAAGAAGCAATATAATGGCATCGATCTTACTTCAAAATCTGCTTAACCCGTAACCGATACCGAGGCCGTCAAAGCGGCAAGTTCAACTGGACTAGAACTAACACGTAAATGACCGAAAGGAAGGAAGTTTAAACGGAACAGATACAAAATACGAAATAGGACCTGTAAACTGAGGTTGGTAACGAAGATTACTCCAGGTACCCTTTATAGCAGGTATGTAGGTACAAGGTAGGGTATGTGTCCCCAACAGCATTTTGGTTAGAGAACTACACGGCATTTGCATCATCTATACACTGCAATCTCATTCTGTTTTTATATTCTTAGCTTTATCTCAGCTATCCATTACTCCCTATCTGGCATCGGGCCCCAGGATTCACTCGATCAGCAAGATTATTATTCTGAGATACCAAACCTCTCCCTCTACCTTAGCACAGCATAGAAGGTATAGATATTTCTTACTGGTGACCTGGTCTCCTAGACCCCCTTATGCGCTAAAAAATGAAAATGAAAATGAAAAAAATTAAAGTTTTCGTTAATTTTCACTAAATAGTGATTGGCAAACAATCTTTTTAAGAAAGCCGTTCAATTGCTGCATCGTTCATGATCAAAATCCGTTTTAAATTGCTATTAGCGTTCAAAATTTTTCATTCGTTCGTGACGCTGGCTTGACTCCAAATTTTGGATTGACATCCTGTCGCAAGACGTAGTTCTACGTCAAAAGATTTCAATATTTCCACCATCTTATCATGTTGGGAATAATCCTAAAGTCCAAATAGCAACTTCGTTAACGTCCATTTTGAGAGTTTATAACTTTGATATAGTGATCGGCATTAAAAGCAGAAAGAAAAGTTATGTTCATGATTCCGATCAATCACTTTAATGGAATAAATTCCGCAAATTCAGCATATTTTCAGCCAAATATGATATAAAACGGTTATATATGCTTGTATCTATTTGTTATGATAGAATACCGAAGAAGGTAATATGTTTCCGAGCTGCTATGATCTTAGCAAATTTGATCGTGCGCTTAGCACTTCGGCTAAGAAAATACATTTTGATGGCGTTTTTTGCGACTGCCTGTCGTATTTAATTTATTTTGAAGTGCTCGGTTCCCCAAAGACAGTAATTTTTCAACAATTGACACATAAACACATAGCACAATAACGAAGCATACTCATTTACTACAAATTTTGGCTCAATTTTTTAAAAAATGACTTTGGGCTGAGTGATCGGAATTAGGAGCTGATCGCAATTATGTGCGGTCACGGTACGTACTTTACTTTACTTACTTTAGTGGCAACGGTCCGGTAAACGGTAAATGCTCATTTTTATTTTGTAAAAACAATAAGTGATAGTGTCCAGTATTTACATTACTTACTTTAGTTTACTTACTTTAGTGGCAACGGTCCGTTACCGATCCAGCGTCGAACGAATTATGGTCCTCCAGTATCGTCGGTCCTGGGCTGCCGTTCTCCAATCCCCACGAACACCAGCTGAACGTGCATCGTCTTCGACAGCACACACCCACCGGGTGCGGGGTCTGCCTCGGAGTCTGCGGCCTCTTCCTGGTTCTCTGCTGAGAAAAGTTTTGGCTACTCTTTCATCGGGCATTCTGGCCACGTGTCTAGCCCACCGCAGCCTGCCACATTGCACTACCTTCACTATATCAGCATATTTGTATACTTGGTACAGCTCGTGATTCATGCGTCTGCGTCACACTCCATTTTCCATTTTGCCACCAAGTATAGATCGCAGAATTTTACGCTCAAAAACCCCAAGCACTCGCCGATCAGCTTCCTATAGCGTCCATGATTCGTGTCCGCAAAGGGCCACCGGGAGGATTAATGTTCTGTAGAGCGCCAGTTTTGTGCGAATTTGAAAACTACGGGACTTCAGCTGGCTACGTAATCCGTAGAAAGCCCGATTCGCGGCTGCAACTCGTCGTTTCACTTCGCGGCTTACATCGTTGTCACATGTCACGAGTGTACCAAGGTAAATAAATTCCTCCACTACTTCATATCGTTCCCCATCTAACTCCACCTCGGCACCAACACCACTTGAGCTTCCACGTTATCTACCAGCAACCATGTACTTCGTTTTGGCGGTATTAATGGTAAGTTCCAATCTCGCAATTTCCCTTTTAAAGGGCCTGAAGGCCTCTTTCACTGCTCTACGGTTGATTCCGATGATATCGACGTCATCCGCAAAACCAAGAAGCATGTGAGATTTCGTGATGATAGTTCCATTCCTTTCCACGTTTGCTCTTCGTAATGCACCTTCCAAGGCAATGTTGAATAGCAGGTTAGAGAGTGCATCCCCTTGCTTCAGTCCATCCAACGTCACGAAAGCAGCTGAGGTCTCACCCGCTATTCTAACGCATGATTTGGATCCGTCCAGCGTCGCACGAAGCAGCGTAACTAGTTTCCTTCGGAAAACCATGTTCTAGCATTATCTGCCACAGCTCATTTCGTTTAACTGAATCGTACGCCGCTTTAAAGTCCACAAACAGATGGTGTGTCTGCAAGTTGTACTCCCGGAACTTGTCTAGCAACTGGCGCAGAGTAAACATCTGATCCGTCGTGGAGCGACCCTCACGAAAACCAGCTTGGTATTCGCCGACGAAGGACTCCGCTAACGGTCTCAGTCTACAGAACAGGATACGGGAAAGTACCTTGTAGGCAGAATTGAGCAATGTAATTCCTCGATAGTTTTTACACTCCATTCGATGTCCCTTTTTGAAAATTGGGCAAATGAGGCCATCCAACCACTCCTCCGGCATTTGTTCTTCCTCCCAGGTCCTGACAATGATCCGGTGGTTTGCTTCGTTCAGCCGCTCGCTCCCCGCTTTTAGAAGTTCAGCCGGGATACTGTCCTTCCCACCAGCCTTACCGTTTTTCAGCTCACTGATTGCCTTCTTAACCTCCTCCTGTGTCGGTGGCTCCACAGCTTGACCATCGCTTACAATTTCTATCCTGTCCCTGCTGATCTCCGCATTTACCTCTCCATTCAATTGTGTCTGAAAGTGCTCTTTTCACCTGGCTGCTACCGCCGTTTTGTCGGTAAGCAGGTTGCCAGCACTATCATTGCACATCACAGGCATGGCAAAATTCCTGCATCTCACCGTTTTATAGAAACTCCGTGTGTCGTTGCTGGCGTATCGCTCCTCTGCGCAGGCGAGCACGTGCTCCTCGTACCCGCGTTTCTTTAGACGATGGATTCTTTTTTCCGTAGCTCTAGTCTCTCTGTATCTCTCTCTGTTTTGACGCGTTGCCGCAGTGAGCATGCGACTCCTGGCCTGGTTCTTTTCGTCTGTCACTCTCTGGCATTCGGCATCAAACCAGCTGTTACGCTGTCTTCCACGCGTCGTGCCTACCACCTCTCTCGCTGCTGTTTGGATGGCACCATGGATGTTCCTCCACAGCCCATTTATATCTTCTTCTTCTACCTGATGTTCTGCGATTCGCTGGTCAAGCTTCCTGGCGTACTCCATTGCTACGCCGTCTGCCGTTAACCGCTGGATGTTGAAACGCAGTGTCCTCTCAGTGCGAGCTTTCGCCGTGTTCGACAGCCTTGCGCGAAACTTACTCACTACGAGATAGTGGTCAGAGTCGATATTTGGTCCACGAAAAGACCGTACATCGATAACGTCCGAAAAGTGTCGACCGTCAATCAAGACATGATCGATCTGAGAGCTAGAGTCTCCATTTGGATGCCTCCAGGTGTGTTTCCGAATATTCAGTGCTACAGATGGCCATCCCTCTGGCCGCGGCAAAATTCATGAGCCTCAAACCGTTATCATTGGTCGACAGATGCAGGCTATGTCTTCCAATAACTGGACGGGAGAATTCCTCCCTCCCGATCTGCGCGTTTGCATCTCCGATGATGATTTTCACGTCGTGTTTTGGGCACTCTCCATAGGTCCTTTCAAGCTTGTCGTAAAACTCGTCTTTAGCATCATCGGATTTATCATTTGTCGGTGCGTATAAGTTGACTAGGCTATAGTTGAAGAATTAGCCCTTAATCCTCAACACGCATATACGGTCATCTACGGGCCTCCACCGGATAACTCGTTGCTTTTGTTTTCCCAACACTACGAAACCGACTCCATGTTCTGCTTTCTTACCGCCACTGTAGTAGATGTGGTACCTGAAAGAAGTGCCTGCAATAGGGTCTACTGCACGGAACTCCCTTGCTCCGGAATTTGGCCACCGAACTTCCTGAATAGCAGCGATCTCCAATCCGTGTTGATGCAGCTCTCGAGCAAGCAAGCCAGCCCGTGCCGGTTCATGGAGAGTTCGGACATTCCAGGTACCAAGTTTCCAATCGTTATTCCTTAATCGTTTCCTTGTCCCTTGCCGTGTCCTATACCGATTGTTCCGGCCTGAATTTCTTTGTTCGTTGTTCGTGGTAATGAGTCTTCGGTATACTACCCCATCGGGGTCGCGATACCTACGATACCGATACCCGCTGATGGGTCTGCCATCTTAGGTATAGCTTGCGGGATACAGCGTTTCATATTCAGCCGCCCGTTACGAGACAGACGCTGTGTGAGCCGCCCCTCACCTGGAGAAAAGGCGCTCTAGTTCGCACCTCCTAGCTTAGCTGCTTCAGTAAGTACATGAAGCATTTCCGGGTAAGGCCATCGACCGTCATCATTTGACTTAGATCTGCGTGGAGGCGCCAGGTGGGAGCTTGAGAGAGCCAGAGCTATGTTTGACGCTCCTTCCAGGTAACTCTCTCCATTTCATACCCATTTACATTATTTACATTATTTACATAGTATTTACATTATAAGTGTATATAAAGTGAAAGCATACACTTTTTGTTGTAAAATTTTATTATAAAACTTATTGTTTGCGAAACTTTTGGCCCGATTTCCATTTTTTTGCATCACTAATCCACTTTGCTTACGTTGAATTTATTAATGGCTCTATAATAAATCGGCTTTTTTGCAGTATTATTGGATAATAAGTGCGGTTTGAAGTGTTGTGCCGGGTCTTTGAAATATTGCTTAATCGCGTTCATTGTTTAGGTTTGCCAATTCCAATTCCACCAAATCGACCAACATACATTGTGTTAAGGTTGCTTACCCTCGCACCGTTGTGTTCAAAGTAACTTGATTTCATGTAACTCACTGCTGTGTTTTTTATAACCTTATCTTGCTTTTATTAAAAGTTGTTATACATAGTCATATAGAAATCTTAGTTATGTAGAATCCTTTTCTGTAGAATTGTCTTTTGTAAACATTATATATCTTATAAATATCTTAAGGCTTCTTTCAATGGTTTGCTGATTAACTGCACTTAGTTCCGGAAATTGCATTGTTTTGAAGATTTGGTTCCTCCGCAGGCCCACTGTTTCAATGCGATGAGCTATCCATTTCCACATAGGTTCTACGGTTCGACATATGGAGTACCGTCAAACGGGGTAACTTGCAACAGCGGGGTAACATGCAACAACGCTATATCGATCCAATCTATTGTACTTTTTGATCTGTTACTTCAATTTTTAATCTATATCAGTCACTGAATCTTGTTGTTAATAGTTCAAAGAAGCCTTAGATACTGTTATGTTGATTTTCTGCTGTTCTGGCGATTTTGAAAAAATCCCACAAGATGGTGTCAAATTTATCGTCAATTTTTCGTCTGTAAAACGTTTGTGTCGCCCACAAGCACTTCAAATAAAAAAAGCCTAACGTACATTTTTTATAGTAAAATGAATAATAAGGAAACAAAATAATTGATTTATGATGCCTAGTTTTGTTTATCCTGCTTGCTACCACATTATTCGTAAAGCAAATACTTAAACGGGGTAACTTGCAACAGCTGGTAGATATAAAAAGCTGTGTTCCGTTAACTTCACAAGGCAAGTTATCATTTAATTTTGCATCAAACAATAGTAAAACACACCTGAAGAGTGTAAGACACTTTCGATAAGTCTGAAATATGCCAGGTTTTCTCTGGATATACTGAAAATAGCCATAGAAGAAGCCAAAAAGAAAATATCCTCACCAGCTATATGACAGTGTCTAATTACGAGCACGTAAGTAACGTAATGAACATTCTTATATTGCGTAACCAAGATATCGATGAAATTTCCCTGCTCCAATTCGTGACACGATTTTGCATACTGGATATACGACGTGTAATGCATTGTTACACAACTCCCGCTCCCCTAAGTGCGTTACGTAATATGTGAATGGTCTTTAAAGAAGGCAGCTCTATCAGATCCAGACAAGGAATATCAACTTCATGACATGATGCATGCATGCATGATAATATAAAAAGTTTAATTCGTAATTTCTGTTACGGGGCTTATAAATTATTTTCACTAACGTGACATAGGACATTTATGCGTATATTCATAGCAAAAGCATTTAAAATCGCAAGTCAAATTATCATTTGCATATTTAAGTCAAAAGAAACTCATACAAATCATTAAATTCGTTCAATGTCCAAAAAAATATTGCTTGTTGCAAGTTACCCCGTTTGAGGGGTTAGTAGTAACAAATTAGTTAAAAAATTCTACAACAGCCAATATTGATCGCATATTTTTTCTCAATATGTGAAATTGTTCTATCCTAGACCTAATAACTTTATATTAATTAAATATTCTCAAATGTACTACAGATAAGTTTTTACTTGCAATCATAGTTGAGAATTGTTGCAAGTTACCCCATTTGACGGTACTTGCGGATGATTGTCTCTTCTTCATTACAAATGGGACAATTGGGCGTTTCTAATCGGGTTTCTCTGAATCGTAGGGAATTATGATCTAGCTTTTCATTGCATAGTAGATATCACACACTCCTTTCCTCAGACGTAAGTGTTTTGTGATTAATATTTTTCCACACTCTCTGCCAATCTCTTTGAACTAGAATCTCGATTCTGTTATCCGGTAGCAGGTCAAGATTGTGATGATAGATTTTCTTGGCCGTTGCTCCATCAATTACGTGACTCGGCAGCTTAATCATTTTTCCTATGATTTCCTTAAGGTGTGACATTTATTCTGTAATACTTCTTAAATTCCTTCGTGTAGTTATGGTGCTGCTAGGTTGGAATGATTATGGAATTCTTTAGTTTGTAAAAATCTATTAACCATGAGGGACTTTGCTTTCCTGATTGGGCATTGCATTGGAGCCCTAGACCTCCGTTTGCCTTATTTTTTATTATTTGTTCATACCGAACTCTGTGCGATACTTCGCTCCATACAAATCGCGTAATTTGTTGTTTTAGTAGTCTGCCTATGTTCAGGGGTAATGGGAGAGTAGATGCGGTGTACCATAACTTTGAACAAATGAAAGTATTGAGGAGCCACACTCTCTGTTTTATGTTGAGGAGTCTTACACGATTTGGCCATAATAGCGAGGTTAAATTCCGCCTTTGCTTTGCCCAATTTGCTGCAATGACATCAGCTATAGTCAGAGGTTGGAAAACTCGCAAAATGAATAGATACGCCGAGCATCGGCAAACGGTTTTTATCATGATAAAACAGCTACGCGAGTGGTTCAATTCGCCTATAACAATGAGCAACATACACTCACGCTTCGTAGCATCGCTGAATATACGAATATCGTGAGCAACGCAAAAGTGCGAATCGACGCTTTCTGCTGCTTGTAAAGCCACTAACACTACTTTAAACTATTCCCTTTTCGTGGTAATATTATTTTGAATACTTTCCGACGTCCCCGGGCATTCTATAGCCGAAAAATCGAACACACTCAATGTTCAATATTCAATTTTTGAAAGAATTCTGATGTTCACATTGAGGTTCTGTTCGTGATAAAATTCAAAGCTGATGCGTGCATTATCGGCGAGACAGGCGAATAGTGTATGTTCATGAGGGATGTTCATCGATTCAAATGATCACTTTTTCGCGAATTCTCCAACCACTGGCTATAGTGCTTTAATAAATACGATCCACATTCGCCCTCGTACGGTGTTGCAGCATTCTCGCACGTGCTGCATTCTTCTCCTGCACTAATTGCTCGCACTCGCCGTCGAACCAATCGTTTTTTCGGTTCGGATTCATTTTATTTATTTTATTTATTTATTTACAAACGATCATGTCTCTGAGCCTTTGGCTCGTAAAGACTGACTAGCTTAACAACTAACAATAAACTTGGCTTTTATTTTTGTTACTACGTAGAAAACATTAACAAGAAAAAAAGGACATTTTTTCATTCCAAAACACCGTACAGTGTACAACTACAAACAAATTCAATTAGATTTTAAATTACACATTTACACATTTGAGAATTGATTTGACAATAAATTAGTCTTCATGCATGATTTAAAGTTGCTTATTGTGAGTGATTTCAAAGCTTCATCTAAGTTGTTGTAGAGAGCTGTTGCTTTATTCAACACCGAATGTTGACCGAACTTGGTGGTGTTACTCCTGCTGGTAGTTATGTTGTCTCTGCCTCTAGTTTGATGCTGGTGTCGTTCCGAGACTCTGCTCAACACGGTATTAGTGTGGACGGATTTCTGAAGAATTTGGTGAATATGTAAGCAAGCTGTGTTGGTATAAACACTTTCGACCTTCAACAGTTGATGTGTAGTATGAATATACTCCGTCGATGTTCTCCAAGAGTATCCGAAAAGGTTCTTGATGGCTTTGTTTTGGATAACTTGCAGAGGTTTTATTGCTGATTTGTTTGCTGCTCCCCACGCAAGTATACCATACACTAGATGACTGTGAAACATTGTATAATACAGACTGCGCTTAGTATCAAGTGGGACCAAATCACTGATTCTTTTGAATACACCTGCAACTTGTGCCAGTTTAGCACCCAGTTTAGTGATATGCTGAATCCACTTAAGTTCACTGTCCAACCAAACCCCCAGATACTTGAATTCATCTACTTTTTCGATACAATTCCCGTTGTAGGAGATATTCAACAAAAGGGATTTAGGAGCATTGAACAACATGTACTTTGTTTTTACTATGTTTACAGTTAGTTTATGCATATGCATCCAATCCCGTAGCATACGAAGATCATCGTTGATGGCTTGTTCAAGCTGTTCACAGGTCATAACTGCGTAAGTAAGTACAATGTCGTCAGCATACATAAATAGCGTTCCACGCAGAGGCACATTCTTCAGGCTGTTCACGTAGCAATTAAACAGTGTTGGCCCAAGTGTACTTCCTTGAACTACTCCATACTCAACGTTTCTTCTAGAGCTACTAACAGGGTTATCGTGAACGAATTGAGAACGGTCTTCAAGAAAACTTCGGAACCACTGCATTGATCGACCAATTACCCCTAATTCACTCAACCTACGAATCAGAATCTTTTTATCACAAGTGTCAAAGGCCTTGCTCAAATCGAGGAAAACTGCAGCTACTTTTTTCTTCATGTCACATTGCATTTGAATTTCGGACACAACATCAAATAGTGCAGTTTGTGTGCTCGATTTTGGTCGAAACCCATACTGCTTGGGAGATATTAGGCTGTGACGTTCTAGATGATTGACTAGCTGCTTGTTAATTATCCTCTGCATGATTTTATCTGTGACACAGGGTATGTTTATTGGTCGATAATCAGAAAACTCTTTTGCCGTAGGTGTCTTCGGAATAGCAACGACTTTGGACACTTTCAGATCAGATGGTACACTAGACTGCAAGATTGATGAATTAATCACATCTGTAACACTATCGACTATTTCATTGCTACATGACTTAAACACTTTCGCCTGAATTTGGTCAAAACCAGTCGACGGAGACAAACGAAGTGTTGCTATCGTTTGTTCAATGTCACATCTAGATACGGTTTTCAGATTCAACCTCGCACTAGTTTCTTCACGGATAGGCTGTGTACCTGTGTAGGGTATCTTCCCAGCCAGACACTTGCCAATCGCAGCAAAATATTTGTTAGCTTCTTCAACAATACACTGTTTATCTTCGACCGTTGAACCACTACGGGTGATTGTATGAGTTTGTTTTGGTTTATTCCCCAGCACTTCATTGATAGTATCCCAGGTTTTTTTCACATTACCACTATTACAATCAAATCTAATTGCGTAATACTCTCTTATCTTCGTTCGTTTCATTTCAGTCACTTTATTGCACCAACTCCCATACACACTTCGGGTGAATTCATCCAAGCGATTACGTCTGTATTTTGAGTACCAATAGTTTTTGGTTCGTATACACATCTTCATCTCCTGATCGACCCACGGTTTTGAGTGTTTACCATTTGTCGTCTTAATCGTCATCTGTGTAGATGCTCTTGAAATACCTTCCTGCAACCCGGAGATGAGAGAACGGTAATTACTCTCGACATCTCTCAAGCAACACGTATGTGTAGGATTTTCGCGTAGGAACTCACTCACAGCTGGCAGATCAACCTTCGCATAGACTTGGCAACGCTTTGGTTCATCCTCGGTTGTTTGGTCGACTTCAACAATTATTGCATTGTGGTCGAAGAGACTGTATTGTAGGTGTTGTAGAGAAATTCCAACAGCAGTATTGTTTGTGATGATGTGGTCTAAGCATGCTTCATTTCGTGTCGGTGTTGAGTCGCAAAAGTGAAAACCATTCGAAATAACAGTGTTTTTATATTTCGTCACAACGGAAGCTGGAGAATTCAGGTCGAAATTGAAGTCGCCTAATACAAGGGTAGTGGAACGTTGTTTAGTGAGAAAACCGTCTAGAAGATGAATAAATGCATCTACATTTGGAACAAGTGTTGTTGGTGGCCTATATATGCTGGCTAAGGTGATTTTTTCACGGTCTCCGATTTCAACAGCTACAATGCTGTTGTACTCGTCGCAAAAGCTACGAACAAGCCTGCATCGGAATTTTTGTGGATAAACACAGCTGCACCACCACCTCTTCTCGTCGATCGTGAGGCAAAGAAGCATTGGTAATTTTTAAGTGACATAGATGCTTCTACGTCTTCATGGGACCACGTTTCTGTAATAGTGATTACATCAACACGACTATCCAGTTCATCCAGCAAATATTCTAGTTCGGTGAGTTTGTCATTCAAGCTTCTCGCGTTAAAATAGAAAACTTTCAAACTGTGTTGGTTGGCAAAAGAAACATGACTTATTGAGTTTACAGTTTTTGTGCTCAGTTGGAACTGTAGCGGAAGGTTAGGATCACTTTGCGTATTCATTCAGTACTTGCAACGAAGTTATTTCGTTCACTTTTGATTTTTCTGTTTTCCTAACCAACAACCTTCCGTCTCGGAACCAAGCGAATTTTAATTTCCCGTTACGTTTCAGATCCCTTGCTTGTTTGAACAAGTATCTGTTACGTTTCGTCAACACTTCGTTGATGTAAATATTCATAATTCTAGCATTGTCGGTCGCCATGTTTATTATTGCCGTTGTTAACTCTTTTTTCTCTTTCTTTTTTGCCATAATTTCATCTCTCAGCTTCTTGTTGCACAATTTTACACAAATTGATGGAGGAAATTGGGACTTCGAGGACATGTTGTTTGGCGCCCTGAAGATTTCCTTCACATCATCACTTTTTAGACCCACTCCAATCGCTTGACAGACGCCAGCAGCGATTTTTACGAGGTCTTCATTTTCTGTTACAGGAACATTTCATATTTCGAATAATTTCTTCAACTTTTCCTGTTTTTGTCTATCGATTTCGATTTCACACCACTCTAGCTGCTTTCGTAGTTCATAATTATCATCGCGTAGTTGCTGCTGCTCGTCCATTAGAGTTTCAGTAGTTGTTCGCAGTTCTTCGAGGGTATTTTGGATCCCTCTTACTTCGGAAACGATTTCCTGCTGCCAACCAATTAGTTGGTCCAACTTAGTTTCGATCCGTGTTATTGTGACCTCTAGCCTAGACGAACTTGCAGCGGTATTCGTCACCAGTTGTGGACTAGACAATGGTTGTTCAGCCATGTTCAACGTACTTCTTCTGCTTTTATTTCGGCTCTCTTTGCAAGGAGCACAGAGCCAAAATTTATCAGGAATGGTTTGGATATCCTGATATTCCGCATCAGACACTGTAGTACATGCCTTATGGAACCACTGTCGGCACTTTCCATCACACTGTAACGGTTTTCCACTTCGTGAATTAATGTTTTTCTTGCACTTCGTGCACGACTGTGCTATTTGAGTCGCCATCTTTAGAAATTTTCATTGTACCTAATGCCGCTAGAGCAGTACTACCGATGGCGGTCTTAATGTCTTTCCAACCATCTTCAAGAGTTGCTGCGCCAAGTTGCTCTTCCGTTGGTAGCGCTGCTTCCAGCTGCCGCGCGTATTCCTGGGCAACTCCAGCGTCTCGTAGCTGCTCGATATTGGGTCACAGCGTACGGCTTCGACGCGTGTTATGCACCGTCGAGAGTTTTGAGCGCATGCAGACTGCAACTAGGAAATGATCCGAATCTATATTCGCACTGCGGTAGGTGCGAACGTTTATAACATCAGAGAAGAATCTACCGTCGATTAGAATATGGTCAATTTGGTTTTCTATTCGTTGGTCTGGTGATCTCCAGGTGGCCATGTGGATATCTTTGCGGGGGATGAAGGTACTTCGGACTACCATACCGCGGGAAGCTGCAAAATTTACGCATCGTTGGCCGTTGTCGTTCGTTGCAGCATGCAGGTTGTTTGGCCCGATTACCGGTCTGTATATAGCTTCCCGTCCGACTTGCGCGTTCATGTCACCGATGACGATTTTCACGTCCCGTCGCGGGCAGCCATCATACACCTGCTCCAGCTGCGCGTAGAACGCCTCCTTCTCGTCATCGGGTCTCCCTTCGTGTGGACAATGCACATTGATGATACTATAATTGAAGAAACGGCCCTTAATCCTCAACTTGCACATCCTTGCGTTGATCGGTTGCCAACCAATCACACGCTGGCGCATCTTTCCCAGTACTATAAAGCCGGTTCCCAGCTCGTTGGTGGTGCCACAGCTCTGGTAGAAAGTAGCCGCTCGATGCCCGCTTTTCCATACCTTCTGTCCTGTCCAGCAAAGTTCCTGCAGTGCTACGACTTCGAAGTTTCGGGGATGTAGTTCATCATATATTATCCTATCGCAACCCGGGAAGCCGAGCGATTTTCTTCTTCGTTGTTGGTAACTTTTTTTTCCAGGGCGGCTTGTTGGGCCTGCCCCGAACCGCCTGTCTCGCCGGAGGACCATCGTGCACAGCACTGTTTAGAGTCCCTGTTGGCATAAGGACGAGTATAATAATCAGCCGCCTCTAACATGGAGAACATAGGCTGTTTGAGCCGCACCTCCTTGGTGAACAGACACTCGTGTTTGACGAAGCATTTCCTCTACCGCCATGCTATGGTTACCGCGCTAGTATTCGCGTCGCACCTCTTCACTTCGCTATTGTCAGATTGACAACATTGCCCAGGCTACGCCGCATTTGGTATCATATGACTCGTGAAGGCGTGAGGCGGGAGCTTGTGAGGACCAGTGCTGTGTTTGACGCTCCTTCCAGGTTGTCAACTCACCATTTGAAGCCCCTCTACAACACTAGTCCCTAGAATTGCTGTTGGCGAGCCTCCGATGAAACGTCATCGTGATGAGCGCTTCATGGTTGCCTAACCGCTTCTTGGAGGTGGAGTTGCATCTCATTCAAAATCGGGATGGATATAAAACTGCGTGACTCTGTACTGAATATGGGGACCAAGACCACTTTTTAGAGAATTTTTAAGTTTAAAAAAAAATGGGAAGAAATGCCAAAAATGAAAAATGACAGAATTTCAAGTTTTGTCAAACTTGAAAAGTTAATGACGACTACATTAATTTAACATAGGTTAATAACCAGTACATACACATCAATTTTTTACCATTGACAAAAGCCAATTGATAACAAAGAACACAACACCCCCTTCTATATCCTCCCACTTGTTAACAGGAAGCTAGTGCGCGGAAAGCTGAACAGCAAGATAGCCGTACCGAGAAAGGGTAGAGTAGCTAAATCGGAAGAAAACCAAAAAAATCGAATCTATCCTTCGCCTGCCACCAGTCAGTGTGTTTCGTTTTGAGAAGCCATTGATTGGAGAAACATACTACAGCTATCTAACCCACGTAAAACATTCCAGCAACTTCCGGAAAACTATATGATACCGTACGCGTTGCGACGGGCGAGTGGAAATCTATTACGACATCCTTCTTTGCTGATGCAACGCCAGTGTGCATATATGTTTGCATCGTCTATGCATCGAGGCTCTGTTTTCTTAATAACCCATTGTTCGCCTGGAGTAGCATTCGATTTTTTGCGTTGATGTTGAAAGTTGATGGTGAAATTGTACAGGATGTTTCTTTTTCACATGGCCTTCATACAGATTAGTCAGAACCAGAAGTTATTACGAGCTATATATATATAGTGGTGGCAGCATGCAATTCTCTTAGGGATCATCTCAGTAGCATTGCACACATGGATGAAAGCATAGACCGTATATTGGCTTTATTCTGACGTCGCTGTGCAATATTTTGCATGCTTTTCGTGTTGTCGTTTTAGGGTTGTAATCACAGACTAATAGACATGCCATCCTTATTCAAAATTAAAAGATTAAAAGTGAACTCACCTAATCTGAACAAAGTACCAGCGGGGGTTCACGGTACATTTGAAACGAGAACAATAATTTCGTATGATTTTCCCTAGACGTGGCTTGTCCGTTAGTCTGGTGCATGACACTACATAGTACGATTCAAATGTGGATATTGATACGACCATGCCAATCAGTAAACGTGAGAACTAAGAATTATTGCTGACTCTGAACTGAACTAACCGTTGATGGCTACATTGGGAGGGAAAATAATAAGGGAACTGCGGGTAAAATGAACATCCTTAGCGATTAGTGCTCGAAATGTTGAATGCAAAACATAAATTGAAAGTTCAATTCATATTCTACGTGGTAAAATATAACGTGGCGCTAGAGGCGTTTTGTTTAAATGGGCAGGATACGCATGGCAGTGGAAGTCACACAACCAAACCAATAAAATTTATTCACGTATGTATACGCACCAATTATATAATATAGAAGTGCAGAATTTTTTTAAGGATCTCAATAACAATTCATTGATAAAGACTGTACTCAGAGAAATTGTGTATAATTTTTTATTGCACGGGTAAAAGTTGATGAAATTATGGGTACAACTAGTTTAGAGTGTAATGTTTACATGTACAAAACTTCGTCACAATCTGTCAAGTGGTTATCAAGATGGCTTCCAAACAAGAAGTGCTACGTTAAAAAATTATGAGCGCGGCCTTGGAAAATCCAAGCCAGTCCCACAGGCGGATCGCGAAACAGTTGGGAACCAACCATTGAGCTTGAACCGTGTCCCGTGTGGTGAAATCGTTCAAGGAAATCCAGACGACCCAGTGGCGAACTGGTAGTGGAAGAAAAGCGAATAGGAACATGTTACCTGTGAAGGCAAGGAAGGTGAGGGGTTACTCTTCATGCGCAATCAGAAACTTTCGATTCGAGACGTCGCCAAAAAGGCCCATTTTCCGTCTGATTCGTCCAGCATGCAATGAAGCGAGTCGGACTTCATGTCTTCAAGGTAAGCAGGATACGGTGCCGCGAGTGGTTGATGCACCCGAAATGCATCGTAAGGACGACTAGACGTACATTAAAGCGGACGCCAAGCAAATCCCAGGCCTGTAGTTTTTCATCGGCAAGTCCCGCCTGGATGTTTCGGAAGAAGAAGGTCGACAAATTTGCCATCGATTATCGAATTTTGACTCGA
The DNA here is from genome assembly GCF_943734655.1 of Sabethes cyaneus. NCBI lineage: Eukaryota > Metazoa > Arthropoda > Insecta > Diptera > Culicidae > Sabethes > Sabethes cyaneus. Next base: position 118,264,642 of record NC_071353.1, read on the forward strand.
TAATCCGGGAATCAAACCAATGCTAGTGTGGATTTGATATATGATCAGCACATAATGTCTATAACAGCTGGAAAACACTTAATAATACGGCTACCTGTTCAATTTACCTACAGTTCCCCTAAACTAGATCCTCGATTCATATCACTCCGTATGGAATAACATAGAAAATACTGGCACCAAGCGTGTGACCATACAGACTATCTTAACTGTTTGAAAATGTTATTCAATTAAAGTGCTAACTGGATTGATTCTTAGAGCAAGAATTGAGCCCAATCGGTTGACAACTTGCCATCATCGTTGGAATCATGCCTAGAAACAAGCAGAAACACACATCTGAATCACAAATATATCGATCCGACAGAGACAGCCAACAAGCATTACGTCCCAAGTGTCTGTCTGGTTGGCTGCAAGTGCGGCTACATGTGCCTCTACTGGTTGGCAAGTAAACAAAACTGCCAGTCTGGGTGGTGACAGACATACAGTCGGACAGCTAGACGAAGACTATTAGATTATGATTATGTTGCTGGCTCGCGACCAGCGCGTGGCGTGGGAGCCCGCTCGAGCACCGGCTGATTCAAGTGTTTTTCGACTTGTGCAGTGAAGGGCACTAAAGGGTGACTAAAAGTAAATCTGGACACCGGCATGCCTCTTGTGGTAGGAGCTGGAACCATTTGACATAACTTATTTGCATGTTTACGAAGAACAACAGTGCAGAGTGGAATTCGAACGACGTTAAAACATTTTGGTCAAACACCTGAAAAATTCAGAATGATCTGAAGACTTAAGTGCTGAAAATGCCAAAATCCATAGTGTGTAATGTTCTGAAAGGTTTTAAGGAGAACTTAAGAGTGGAACTTTTAAGAAAATCGGAACCAGAGACTGTGGAGTTCAGGAGGAAGATATTGAGATGCGTTAAGTCCAATTCTGGCAACTCTATCCGGGATATGGCTACCGAATACCCTCGCTCGAAAAAGCTATGAATCTTACAGTGCCTTTAAGCGTCCGAAACGGCACTTGAAGCAGAATTTGGAAACCAAGAAGCATGCTAGGCGTTTGTATAAGCAAGAAGTGACGAATTTCAACGGATGTATTTTGATGGACAACGAAACCTACATGAAAATGGATTTCAAGCTACTTCCCGGTCAAAAAATTTACATTGAAAGTGCGCGTGGCGATGTACCAGGTTGTTCGTCTTTGCTGACAAATTCACAAAGAAAAAATCTGGGTAAAAGGGTAAAATCTGCCGAGGAATCTAATTATATAAGAGGCTTATGTCTGTCGCCAAAACGAGGGGCGCGATATGTATTTTTATGTTATGGGTAATAAGCGCCCACATTAAGCAAAGACTCAAACCAATCATACCAGATTACATTCAAGACGAGCAAAAGTAATGTAGGTGCACCTCATAGAGTTACATAGCATTAGCGTTACATAGCGTACCTCCAATTTGCTCTCAATGGATCATTGAAAAAGCTAAAAAATTTCACAGATGGCAAAACACTCAAACACTCTCGACGAACGTCTATAACCGACTGTCAAACTGTCTTGCAATCTGGTACACCTAAAAAACCGATTCAGATTAACCGTTATCAACCGTCAACAACAACGGAACGGCAAGAAATTATGACGTGTAATCTGTATCAGCCTTAAAGCACAGAGAACAGACATCCAAGCGAAAGGTCCCCACTTGGATAAAACTTATGTCAAATTAGTAGGGAAACTATAGTGATGATGTCGCTAAAGGCGCATAAAATTCTATACTAAACTCACAACAGCTAGCTTCTGGCACTAGCATAACGCTTACAGTCCATATATACTAGCGCCAGAGGAGCCAAAAGTTGTCAGTGTGCAAATCAAAAGGATCATTTTGTTGGGAAACTATAGTGGTGGTGACGCTAGCATATTAGGTGATTTTAATTTTAATTTTTATCCAAGAATTCCCGAAAAATTTGTTCCTGAATGGATGTCTGTTCTCTGTGCTTAAAGTTTATCCTAAATATGCCACCTTTGATTCGACAGCTCGACTTAACTGCTCGATTCAACTGCTTGACTGGACTACTCAACTGAACTGCTCGACTCAACTGTTCGACTTAACTGCTCGACTGAACCGCTTGGCCCAACTGTTCGACTATACTGCTCGATTCAACTGCGACTATACTCGATTCAACTGCTCGACGGGACTACTCGATTCAACTGCTCGACGGGACTTTTCGACTTAACTGCTCGATTAAACTGCTTGACTGGACTGCTCGATTAAACTGCTCAACTCGACTGCTGGGTTCAACTAGCCATCTCGACTTCTCGACTCAACTGCTCGGCTGAACTGCTTGACTGAACAGCTTGATTTGACTGCTCGACTCAACTGCTTCACCTCTGTTTGATTCGACAGCTCGATTTAACTGGTCGACTGGACTACTCGACTCAACTGCTCGAATAAACCGTTCGACTGGACTGCTCGAATGAATTGCTCGACTCGACTGCTCGAATGAACTGCTCGACTCGACTGCTCGAATGAACTGCTCGAATGAACTGCTCGACTCGACTGCTCAAATGAATTGCTCGACTCGACTGCTCGAATGAACTGCTCGACTCGACTGCTCGAATGAACTACTTGACTCAACTGTTCAACTTAATCAAGCGGTTAACTTGACTAAACCATTCGCTTAGTCAAGCGGTGCTTGACTAAACCATTCGATTTGACTGCTCGACTACTCATTTCAACTGCTCGACTGGACTACTCGACTTAATTGCTCGATTAAACTGCTCGATTGAACAGCTTGATTTAACTGCTCGACTAGACTGCTCGATTTGACTGCTCGACTTGACTGTTCGACTCGACTGCTCGGCCCAACTGCTTGACTCGATTGCTTGATTCGACTACTAGACTCGCCTGCTCAACTCGATTGTTTGTCGGGATATCATATGGTCGGTGTTAAATCAGACCGAACCAAGTCGCAAAATTTTAAAAAAATAAGTTAATGCAAATGTTCAAGAATTTTCTAAGCAGCATTTTACTCTAATCAGACTACATAAATGTTGCAAAATACAATCTATATATATAAAAATGAAATGCTGTTCGTGTGTCCGGTATAGACTCGCAAACTGCTCGACGGATTTTGATGAAACTTGGCATACACATTGCGTTTGATGTGAGGAATGTTGTTAGCATGGTTTGAGACCCATCCCCCTCTAGAAGGGGGGGGCTCCCATACAAATGGAACACAAATTTCTTCATAACTCTTGACGAGAAGTGTGTGAATGGTTTTTATGTAATCAACGAGTAAGCATTCGATGGAGCACTCCTCGATCAGTTAATGGCAAACTAAAACTTGATGTCGCTGCCATCGCTACTATGTAACTCCAGCACAAAGTGATATAGGTAAAGGCACATAGGGTAAGGAACGAGTTAAGCAGTGTCATCTATTTCAATCAGTTGAACATAAATGAGCCGAAAATACACTTTTTTATTCATATTTTCAAAATCTTTTGATAGGATCATCTTCACAAATCACTTAACCATACATTTGATTCACACAAACACAATTTATTGGGTTTCCGACAAGAAATATGATGAATTAAAAATTGTTGTCCAAAAACGTACATTTTTCAGCTGCTGAAGGCAATCGCCACCTCGCTACTAACGAATCCATCACATTTTTCAGCACTGATTACAACCACTCTAAAAGTCAAGCACTCAATTGTCATATACCATATTATTCACGCTCTTTTTTTCTATTATCTAAGGCTTTGTCACTAGCCGAAAGTTTTATTATTTTATAACAAAACTGAAAACAAATTCTGAATTGACGGAACCTGTTCACCAGTAGCAGCAGCTGCAGCATAACTGATGAACTATCGTGTTGCCAAGACACTGTTTCGGTTCTGGAAATAAGAATTTTAAGTTTGAAATTAACTGAAACCTCCTATGGTGAAAACGTGGTTCAATACTTTCAAGAGAAATGTATGTTCATAATTAATTTTTCTTTATTAAAAACAACACAAAAGACAGCTTTTTCCATAATTTTCGAAGATTTTCTCAGTGATTTAATAAAGCAACGATGTGTTTCAATGTTATTTGGTTTGACAACACTGTTCAGAGTCAGATCGTTTGTACTGCTATATGTTTACCTCTTTTGTTCTCCCACCATCCTTATGAACAACGAGTGAGACGTCAAACTCGCAGTCTCCCATAAGAACACTAGAGAATAAAAGAGACGACGAATGCCGTTTGCCGAACGGTGCGGTGAGTGTATGCCCCGATAAACAATTTAGACAGATGGCATTTTACGCATCTATGCCGATACGCTATGCCGGTTACGCATCAGATGCCGATTAGTAGGTCGCGGATAGGAACGCGAACTTACTGAATAGGGGGAAAAGTTCGAGGGATTTTTTAAGGGGACGTAAAAAAATTCAGATTTCAGGATTGCTTAAAAAAGCACCTTGCGAGTGAAAATGGGTTCGGTCTGTTCAAAATTAGTTCCGCCGCTCCAACTTTTAAAGCGAAAAATCAAAAGTTTAGCTCAACAATAGTGTCTTCCAATGGTAACAGCTTGATGAACTAAAGGTAGCAAGAAGATTGGTATGCTGATATCCCCCACTTAGTCAACCCATCGCTTGTAATAAGGTAAAACAATCAGTGACCCGCTTAGACTGCTTAAAACTAGTTCTTTACCCTACTTATTTTTTGATGCGTTTGGCAAACTATTTCTGGAGGGCGCCACCGGCAGATTTTATACACAAAATATCGATTACTTTCTTCGAGCCTGGTAGTCTGTTCTCTGTGCGTCAACAGTGCTAAAGAAATGCGTTCAAAAATCCATCGTTTCATACAGCAATTGCCTTATAGGCAATTATACAGCAAAAAGGTTTGTTCGAAATGTCTTTTAACACCATAATAACAATTTTTTTGCAGATTGAACTAGAAGCAAAAACGCTGCCACATTGATATATATTCTCAATTTTTCCGCCGCAGTGTATGCAGTGACGATGGCTCAATGCTGTGCGAAAGCATTAAACCCATCAACCCAGCATGATGACGCAGAGAGAATGCAACGGAACGTGTGCTCATAAATTTCTATTTAGAATGAGGTAGGATTGGAGTAGCAACGCTCTGCGATGTGCCACTTCTTGCTGCACGTTTCCAGAAGTCAAAGCGCTGCTGCTGCAGCTGCTTTCTTCAATCGAACAAAGTAGACGAATGTCAAGGCACCGCTGTGCTGCGCTGCTGTGGCCTCTCTATCAGCATCAGTGGAAAGTCAATGGTCGTTGCCTTGCTTTGGCACGTTGCCCGAATCAGTTGTTGGTTGTTGGTTGATTTATTGTGCCGAATCCTGCGGGGCAAAAGGAAGGACGTCTGACAGCGTCTGAGTGCGTATCAGCAAAATGGCACTCAAAACGATGGGGGAAGAGTTGAAACGGTGGTACCAATTTGTTATACATTTTCCTTTGACTTTCCTCGCAGGCGGTAGCATTATGGTGGTCATACTTCATTGCACTGATTATGGAAAAATTACTGAAGATTTCAGCGCATTTGCCAGTCGTGCGCGTTTCTAACAAAAGACGAGATGGCGATCAGAGTCGATAGCTGGTCCCCGAAAAATCTTCACATCGTTAACTTCCGAATCCTGCAGCTCCTTAATTTGAATCTCACTTATGTAATATGACGACCCAAAATAGAAATCAACCCTAGAAATAGAAAATAGAAATCAATCTCAATATGATTTGACCAAGGACACTTGCCGGCTTACCTTTAATATACGTTGGCCATGGCCTTTTGCCGACTCAACCTTAATATTCGCTGGTCATGGCCCTTTCGTCGTCCCAACTTAAACACGAATTGGCCATGGGCTATTTCCGACTCAAACTATCGTGTACGCTGCGCACCTCTGTGTCCAATCCATTCCATACACCAATCGAATTCGAGGTGTTCTTTGTTCACACTGGGAACTGAGGACGGCTTGCCGTGGACTGTAAACGCTGAAGGTATGGCAACGGAATTGCCATTCGGCAGAAAATCTTAAATCTTAAATCTTAACTCTTCAATATGGTCGTTAAAAGAACTGATGATTGTACGTATTTAGTCTATTTGTTTATTTATTGTATATCATCTGACATAAAAGTCTTAATGAAGCGACTAAAATGATGTCGAATATTAAGCATTTTTTCAGAAATAAACAGAATAAATAAATCGTTTGTTTGAGAAACCCCATATGTGCTTTTGACACAATCGTATGAAAACAACAAAAACTGTTTTTCCCGAAATATTTTTAACTCCAACTAAAAGGGGTTTGTGGAACCAACCTTTTTCCAGCATTCGAGAGAAGATGTAGAAATTCCTGAGGATTCAAAACTGTCAAAAACTCATGAAAATTCAATCGTGAAACCAATGCGCGCAGATATATTAAATTGTGCATCAAAATATAACAATATTTCCCTCCTTCAGCGATCATCGACCTTCAGCGAGAAGATGACTCGTGTCCTCCTTGTTCTCATCAACCTTCGTGGGGCCGCAGGTGTGGCCATTGCGCCAGGGTCTTGGCTAACAGATTGGGTGATGACCCGTTTGCCACCGTTACTGGTAGAGACCGGAGCTGGAGTTGACTGTTCCTGATTGATCCAATGAAAACGCCGGTTGGTGTAGACTCCGGTGTAAACTAAAAGCGGTAGAGATCAGTAGAAATACTCACAGTAAGAGATACGCGGAAACTAAAGCCAACGATTTGGCATCAGTGTACAAAAACTGCCAGCGCTTGCTGCGGAGCAAAATGCTGTAACAGTGAGACTTGATTGTTTTCAATATGATCCGCTTCTGTTTTGTTAACATCAATTTTGCACAATAGAGCAATATATCTTTCAACTTAATCAATGTGAAATGCTTCGCAAAGCTTTATATACACTGTGTCCGAGTAAAATATTCAAGGTGCGCGACAATAGCTTAAGTAGATTTCATAACTATTTCAATACTTGTTAATCAAACATTTAAGCAAACAGTATGCGTGTTCGGTTGGCTCCCTTATGACAATTCTCGCTGCTCGATTGGCTCCCAAGATGGCTGCTTCCGCGTATCTCTCACCTCTGAGTATTTCTAGAGATCAAGCTTGTCACCCACACATGGAAGTTTCCTTGACAAATCGCTCGCGTTGTTTTGCAGTTGGTCAGCATATCACTTGCATTTCTTGCCCTTTTTATCGACCTCTTAATGCAAGTCTCCTAAGCGACCCGAGATAATACCGGGAACCAACTAAGCCATGCTACTCCCATCAGAACACGGTGCTACTTAATCGTGCCGCACCCGAATACCAAAGTGTAACCAATATCTCCTGCACCTTAGACAACCTGTAGCTCATTCGTCGTGCGTCTCCCGCATATTAGGCATATAGTCTCCAGTTCCGTCTCTCTTACTCTTTGCCAAATCGGAGACAATCTCGTTCGCTTGCGAGTAGCACTGACTTTTTTCGCCTCGCGTAGTAATTTGACGATCCCTGGCTGTAGGAACTCCGTACGCTGAGAATAGTTCGTCAAGCAGAGTAATCGTCGCACTGGCTGTCATGCTAACTGTGACCTTCACCTCGGTCTACTTACTGTATGCATCCGTGATTATAAGCCAAATTACGCCCAAAAGTGGTCCGGCAAAATCAATGTGAATGCGCTCCCATGCCGCCTTCGGGTATTACCAAACGTGATCATGAAACTTTGGCGGATCGTTAGCATTTTTGGCACATTCCCAACATATCTTTGCAGTCTTTTCGATATGTAAATCTATTCCGCGCCAGCCCACAGTGGTTCAAAAGGCGAAATACGTGATCGTGTGATATTGCGCCGAAACGTGAAGCTTTTCGCATGTAGTATCTTTAGGAACATTTCTTGGTATAATAAGCCTCTTCTTGTGAGAGATATTTTTGGGTGATTGATTCCCTTAGAAGTGAGATACGAAATTTATTTTCTCTTATATTCGAGATACAGGTGTGGTACTTTCGGCAAAGTTGTTGTAAATATTAATACAAACAACTTTGTTGAAGACACCCTACTTGTATCTCTTCATGGAAATTATCTAATTAGCGTTATTCGTGGACAAACCCTTTAAAACAGTTTTTAAACCCTGACTTATTCTGGTCAATTTTGACGTGTTCATAGTGTTCTAGAAAGTTGTTTATCTTGCTAAAATCAACGTTTCTGTAGAACATTATTATATGTTATTTTTCAAAGTTTCGGAGATTTTGAGCTTTTTTGGTGAAAAATAGTACTTCTTTGAACTTAAATATTTCCCAAGGTGGCAAATGGTGGCAGATCAAACAACTCCTACCTAAAAGTACAACAAAAACCCTGTAAAAGCAAGTGTCAATTGACTGTATCCGTTGGTATCCTCAAAAGTTACATTTGTTGAGATGGATCAGTCATGTTTACAGAACAATTAAACTGTACTTCGGATGCAATAAGCGCCATTTTGTTTACGTTGACAATCTCTTTCTAACAAGTTAAGTTGCCAGCAATTTTTTCGCCTATTTTCGAGTCGAAAATGAATGCAGACTTAAAATTTTTTGACGCAATTAATAAGAGAAAAGCTTCCAAATAACTAACTGTGTTTCAAACGGGCTTCATAATGTGCCCGAAATCCTCACACAATCCTTCGTGGCCTTATTCAGTCTTGTCAGCTTCCCGGAAGAGCTGTTTTCGACTATAATTTTGCATAGCTCTCCACGGTCGACAGTATCGTACGCGGCCTTCAAATCGATGAATAGGTGGTGCGTAGGGACTTGGTATTCGCGATACTTTTGGAGGATCTGTCGCAGCACAAAGATTCATCATCATCCGACGTACTGATGTAGTCATTACTACTGCTTTCTTGGTATTCTACCTCCGCGCCATTTAGGCGCTCATTATAGTGCTGCTTGTACCTTTCGATCACCTCACGTTCATCTGATAAGATTCCTCCGGTTTTATTCCGACATGTTTCGGCTCGCGGCACAAAGCCTATGCGGGATACGTTCAGCTTTTTGTAGAATTTCTCCATTTCTTCCAGATGGCGCTTCTTGTACCGGGAAAACTGGGGTTGCCGTCTTCGTTTCTGTCTATATCGTTCCACATTTTGGGGGGTCCCCTCTTGTAGCATCAATGCCAGTGCTGCATTCTTTTCATCTAACATTCTCTGGCATTCCTCGTCGAATCTGTCGTTACGTCAACCGCTTTCAGTGAACCCAATGACACCATCCGCTTCGCTGTTGATGGCTGCTTTACCGCTATTCCAGCAGTCCTCGAAAGGGGCTTCGTTTAGCTCTCCCGCATCCGGCAGCGCAGCCTCAAGGCTTTGCGCGTACTCAGTAGCTTCAGGTTACTTCAGTTGTTCCAGATTACACCGTGGCGGATGATGGTAACGAATATTGGGAAAGTCTTTGGCGCACTTTAACCCTCAAAAGGTAGTGAACTAAATCGATCTTTGCGCCAAGATAGGTTCTAACGTTGATAATATTCAAAAAGTGCCTTTCATCAACCAAAACGTGGTCGATTTGTGCACCTGTCTGTTGTGGTGATCTGCAGGTGTATTGATATGGGAGGCAGGGCCGGAAGTAGGTACTTCGTATGGCCATATTTTTGGAGGTGGCAAAGTCAATGACTCCGATGGCCGCTTTCGTTCGAGGGCGGGTATGCGCAGAACTTTCCAATAAGCGTCTAAATTCCTCTTCTTGGCCAACCCGAGTTATTTTGTAAAAATAATGGAAATAAGTGATACTTTTCAAAATCGGGGGTTTTTATCAGCAAAGTCGGATAATGGATCACAAAGGAAAGCAATCGAATTTTTTTCAGGGCACGGGAGGGTATTTTCGGCCAATTGAGCGATTGCGGCTTTTTTTTCGGTCTATGGCCTAGTTCTTGTGGAAGAACAGGTGGTTTTAACGTTCTTTGAATAAAAAATAGTAGATTACTTACAGTCTTGAGAAAATTATTATCTCATATATAAAAATGGATTTCTGTCTGTTTGTCTGTCGGGATGTTCCTTATAGAATGAAAAACTACTGAACCAATCGGCGTGAAAATTTGCATGTAGAGGTTTTTGAGGCCAGCAAAGGTTTTGGTGATGGTTAGAGACCCCTCCCCACATTAAGAGGGGGGGCTTCCATACAAATGAAACACAAATTTCTGCATAACTCGAGAACTAGTCAAGCAAATAGAACAAAATTTGTCATGTGAGTGTTTTTGGTGACAAGAATTAATTCTATGGTAAATTGAGACCCCTACCCTCTTTAGAAGGGGAATTATGACTCCTCTCCCCTTTAAGAAGGGGGGGGGGCTCCCGAGCAAGGATTGACAACAAAAGTATATCAAAATTATTACATATTTTGCTGTTGATATCAACTAGAAAACATGTTTTGTTACCAACTTAAGGATCTGTCGCAGCACAAAGATCAGAGTTTGCTATCATTTTGCTTTCATTTTTATTGAAAGAAAATGTGTTGGCAGATTCTATATATGATTTAAATAAACCTTCAATATTTAAATTAATCTATTTTCACTTAATTTTTTTTCTAGTAAAATGGTTGGTTCAAATTATATGATGATAGCAAAATGATGATGATATGATAGTAAAATGATAACTAATTCTGCTTTCCTATTAATATTGTGTGACAGCAAGATTAGTATTCCGTTTGATATTTTTGATAGCAAAACTAGTATTCAATTTAATTTCACGGCGTGGAATTTTTGAAATCAATTTTGATATTTTAACCGCTAAGTCGACCAAAATGAAATCACACCGAGTATTCAAAATCCGTTACATCAAGATATCAAATTTTGTTTTCAATTTGCTCTAAAACCATGCTCGGGCTTCCATACGAATGAAATACAAATTTCCTCATAACTCGTGAACTAATCAATCAAATGGTTTGGAGGCAAGATTTTTTTCTATGGAGCATTGAGACCCTTCCCTACTTTAGGAGGGGGGCTCCCATACAAATGAAATACAAATTTCCTTATAACTTGAGTACTAATCAAGCAAATGGAACCAAATTTGGCATGTGGGGCTTCTAGGGGGCAGAAATTTTTTCTACGATGAATTAAGACCCCTCCCCTGTTTGGAAGGGAGGGCTCCCATACAAATGAAATTCGAATTCCCTCATAACTCGAGAGCTAATCAAGCAAATGGAACCTAATTTGGCATGTGGGTGTTTCTGGAGACAAAAATTTTTTCTATGATGAATTGACACCCCTCTCCACTTTAGGAGGGGGGCTCCTATACAGATGAAATTCAAATTTCCTCATAACTCGAGAACTAGTCAAGCAAATGGAACAAAATTTGGCATGTGAAAGTTTTCGAGGGCAAGAATATTTTCTATGGTGAATTAGGACCCCTCCCCACTTTAAGAGGGGGAGGGGCTCCTATACAAACGAAATACAAATTTACCCATAACTCGAGAACTAATCAAGCAAAAGGAACCAAATTTGGCATGTAGGTGTTTTTGGAGGCAACCATTTTTTCTATGATGAATTAGGAGCCCTCCCCACTTTAGGAGGGAGGCTCCTATACAAATGGAATACAAATTTCCTCATAACTCGAGAACTAATCAAGCAAATAGAACCAAATTTGGCATGTGGATGTTTTTTGAGGCAAAAATATTTTCTATGGTGAATTAGGACCCCTCCCACTTTAAGAAGGGGGGCTTCTACACAAATGAAATACAAATTTCCTCATAATTCGAGAGCTAACCAAGCAAATGGAACCATATTTGGCATGTGTGTGTTTTTGGAGGCAACCATTTTTTCTATGATGAATTAGGATCCCTTACCTTTTTAGGAGGGTGGGCTCCCATACAAACGAAATATAAATTTCCTCATAACTCTAGAACTAATCAAGCAAATGGAACCAAATTTAGCATGTGCGTGTTCATGTAGGCAAGAATATTTTCTATGGTGAATTAGGACCCCTCTCCACTTTAGGAGAGGGGGCTCCTATACAAATGATAATACAAATTTCCTCATAACTCGAGAACTAATCATTCAAATGGAACCAAATTTAACATGTAAGTGGTTTTGGAGGCAAGATTTTTTTCTATGGAGCATAGAGACCCCTCTCCTCTTTAGAAAGCGAGTACCCATATCCACTTTAAGAGGGGGGGGGGCTACCATACAAATAAAATACAAATTTCCCTATAACTTGAGTACTAATCAAGCAAATGGAACCAAATTTAGCATGTGGGGCTTTTAGGGGACAGAAATTTTTTCTATGATGAATTAAGACCCATCCCCTGTTTAGGAGGGGGGGCTTCGATACAAATGAAATTCGAATTTCCTTATAACTTGAGAACTAATCAAGCAAATGGAACCAAATTTGGCTTGCGGGAGATTTTGGAGTCTTGAATTTATTTTATGATAGTTAGAGACCTCTCACCCCTGTGGTAGGGGGATAAGGACTCTCATACAAATATAACAGAAATTTTTGCGAAACTCAAAAACTAATCGAACTCGAGAAATTCGAGACTCTTCCATAAAACGTTAGTCAATAACAAGAACACAAAAACTATCTATAGTAACACTAGATCATTCAGGACGAGACGGCCGCGAGTGTTGCCGACGACCCGTCGTCGGAAGCGCCGCCCACTGGGGGAGGCAACTCCCCGCAGAAATCACTACTGTCTAGGTTTATTTGTTTTCCTAGGTCTACCTGGGTTTCCTGGAACGAGCGACAGCGAGTACGGAGAGGATCGCGAAATGGTACTTTCCACAAAAAATTTTTCCGTGAAATGGTACATTCCGCTTAAGGTTTTTCGCAAAATGATATTCGGCGAAATGTTGTACAATCATGGCAAATATTACTATCTGCTTTCTGGCTATGCACTGAGGGGACAGGGGAGTTGTTTTCTACTTTACTGTGAGAAAAAATTGCAAATTTGTATAATAAACTACCCATTCCTGGTAACTAAAAAGCATTAACATAAGCAGCAAATCAGCGTATCTGGCATTTTGTAATGCACGTTGTTGTATATTAGCTTTTTGACTACATAGGTGTTGTAAATTGGCATCCAAAATTGTATTCAAATTCTTCATGTCGGTAATTAGCTGTAAATTAGCATTGTCAGCACTATAAGAAGGTTATCAGTAAAGTAGCTGTATATTTTGCCTAAATAGCATTTAAGTAGCATTTAAGGCGACTTAAATGCTTATTGGTCTACATTTGAATAGCATTGGTGATGCTTTTTGGTTACCTGGGATGCTTTCATAGTTACGTAACTGCCAAAATGAATCATCTAAGGTTGAACTCCTCAGAAACTTGTAAAACTCGAGATTGTGACAAAGATCATCCGAGATTCATGATTTATGTACAACACAGGTTAATGGTCTGGTGTTGGTTACAGACAGGGAAACAACAACAGTATCTTCTTCAAACTGCAAAAGTAAGTTCTTCCCCAACAGAAAAGTAAAGCCGACTGCTATACGTCGTTAGAAAAAAAAAGAAAATACGTAGTGGATCCTCACACTACATGTAGCCGCTGGCACGGACGGTTACCGACTGATTATTGCTAAGCGCAATCCGAATAGCTATATGTCTATCAATCTGTGCGGTTGCAACAAATACAGCCAACAAAAATATATTCGCGCTGGCTAAATGTGCGAATGAATGATAGAATCAAGCATGCGTCATAACAAAACCTTGATATAAGACCACAGAGTATAGACGGCTTAGTGGTGTAATTGGTTAAACAACACGCTTAACTAGAGATGATGTGAGATGTGAGTTCGACTCTCACCTTCGCTAAGTCTATATTTTTGGCCTAATATCAAGAACTTTTAGTATGCCTGAATCTACATTTCTCGCATTAAGCATTTGTTCTTCCCCAACTGCAAAAGTAAGTTTTCTTTCTCAGCTTGAAATTTACTCTCATCGAAAGTCAATTAACTTTCCATCTGTCAAAGTGTGAAATTAATCGCAATCTGAACTAAATTTAGCTATTTGAAATAAAATAATATCAAACCGTCAAATTTTAATCAAAAGTTAAACAAATTGCGAAATGGTTCTCAGTCTAAATTAGTCATCTGTGTGTGACGTTTGTTTACTTTTAAATGAAAACTCATTGAAATTACCGGATTTCAGATTTAAACTAGATACATTGGTGGGGTCACGGTATAGACAATTCGAAAATCCATTATTGGAAGCTTATTTTAAAAACGGTACGGTAAAACGCAGATTCTATAATCAATTCACGCTTACTTCCTCTCGAAGAATACAAATTTATATAACCTTTTTATAACAATATTACTAAACTGACTACTTGAAAAAATCTTAAAAAAATAGCAATAAAATTTTCTGATTTTCAATTGGCCTCCACAATCGTGTATTGAGCCAAAGGAAAAAAAACCGACAGCCAGGCCAGTATGGGAAATTCATCGAAGCTAAACAATATTTGAAGCTTGGCCGCGTGTCTTGCGTCCATCGCCGACTGATGCATTATATTCTGCTCGAAGAGATTCCTACAGCTAAATAAAAGGCGAAAAAACATTAAGAAAAGAAAATCAATTCCGCTCCGAATTTCAAGTTCATTATCCTCCCATGTCATACCATCATGCATCCCAGTTAGTGGCACGATATATATAAGACCCGTGGTTTTGATAAACCTAACCGTAAGGCTTTCCAAGGATAAATTGAACTTCACGAAAAATACAGACCGGAAAATTCTCAAGAAGGCAACGGGCAACGGGATCGAAAAATCCCTGAATAATTGCGGCTTACTGGTTTCATGCATGGATTACTCATTCCTCGACCTGAAGTTATTTGCTTCACACGATTCGATCCAGCCATAGATAAGCACAGGGTCAGAGAAAAGTAACAGCAAAGCAACAGAGCGGTTATGTAACTCTGAATGAAAAGCTCCCCGTGCGGCGACAGTTCGGCTTCTATCAAGCGCCGGTTGCTGCTTCGGCTGAGTGACCATCGGCACCGGGAACTCACCTGCGCTCAGTTCCAGTGTCCCGATTGATCACGTGAGCCGGTGAACAGTAAGCATAGCGGAACAAGCCCGGAGCTTGCACAGATTGCTGTCACAGTAGACTGTACGACAGCCAAGGAGCAACAACCTGCCCCACGACTGCCGAAACTGTCGGCAGGCTAGGACCAAGTTTGACGAGCAAAAACCACGTGCACCGTCTCATGTTGCTTTCTCGCCTATCCGGGCGGGGGCGATGCGTTTCGGGGTTACGTAATTTCTTTCGCAGCCGATGAGCGTCGCTGGTGACAAGCGACAGCAAAAACCGGAAATGGTCCAGTCAACACATCTGCCGGTGACGCACGTTGAGCGGTAGAGGAAAATAAAAAAAAGAAAAAAGGACGCTCTGCGGCGGATACAAATGGGAATGCGATAATGGCTCAATTACTGAGCCGGCTCTCTATCGCGTTAATTAAAGATGTTTTATTTTACTTCCCAGCCAATTGTTTTACCTGGTAGTATTTAAATTGGATGCAAAATGCCAGGAAGGTCAGATATAATGTTCTAATGATGGTTTGACCTATTCGTTTTGTTTTAATTAGAGTTTAACTGTTGCAATTGCGATAAAAGCTTTCCAAAAAATATTAATCTTATAGAGGGTGTTGCCCAGTCAAAGCTAACCTCACTTTTTTGACATCTGGTCGTGGTTTGTTTACATGGAACGTTGGAGAATTGCTGGAATATCACTTGCTGACACAGCAATCCAAAGGTATGTCACACAGGTTAAAATCATTATCACTTTAGTAGAAAGTTTACACCCTATCAGGAAGTTCAGTGGAAAACTTGTAGACCTAAGGCCTATGTATGTACACAGCAACTATGTTGGATGACAGACCAGCTACATATACCAAGCACAATAGAACATATTTTTTTTTCTTGAAACGATGAATCTACAATTGATGAAGGGACCGTAAGGGAAAGTAACGAAGAATTTTTTAAGGAATGAAGGGGAAAGAGTGGAAAGGAAGGGGGGGGGGTGAAAGGTAGCTATGCTTAACAAGTTGTCGTTGTGACTCCTATCTTTTGTCCAATGCTGGAAGGTGCATGGGTCGAACCAAGCTATAATCAGAGATTAGAACCGGATTTGAACCCACAACACCTGCCAGGGCGTGTGGTTCGCTGGTACCCGTGTACCTTTGAACCATAGAGGCGCTGGACAAAATTTGGACAATAGAAAATACTAATACGCTCCAAAAACTTCGATGGGGTAGATTGTTCCGTTTGTTCGGACCTATCTACAGTTCCGATTCGATGCTGAGTGCATCTGCATTGCATCGTTTTTGGCCCACTGTACTTAACTTAATATTGCTTAAGGCCTTAACGGCAAGCACAAAAACTGCCATTCCGAGCAGTTTAGAGGCGGACACTGCTGGATAATACGCTTTTAAAACGTTTAACTCCAATTCGCCTTACAAATAGTAAACAAACCACGAGTGGATGTTAAATGGGTGAATTGCGTTCATTCCGGTTCATTCATGACGTCAGCTTGCAAAACCTTAAGGCCCCCATACACGTACGCATATGTTGGGTTGGAAATGAACAAAATGTTGGAGGTTCATTCCGACCGAGCGCCGAACCGAGCATTTTCTTCTGCCAGTTTGGTTCGTGGCACTCACACACAAGCGAGCGTGTTGGACGAACACGAATTCACCAACATCTTCGGCCAACATGTACGTACGTGTATGGGGGCCTTAAGTCCATGTGAACAAACCACTGATAGACATCAAAGAAGCGTCCAAAACTCTATGCAAAAATTAATGACTGTTCAGGAAGCCTCTCTAGCATCAGGCACAAGCAAGTGTTTCGTTCAACTCAAAGCGATCCAATCTGGTTTAGCGGAATCAAACTTTGACAATAGGCTGACCAGTAAATAAATGTGTACTCTTATCGTCTGAAGCGGAAGCTTATTTACAGTCGTGGAGAAATCTTTCAGCAGCCGAGCAGACGCGCCGTCTACGACAGTGTTCAGAGAAAGTGCTCAACAATCTAGATTATGAGGTACATCGTATACGCAGACAAACAGACATAGCTCATAGGAAATAATACTTTAAAATATATCGTCAGACATACTGCTTGCCCCGGTAACACCCTCTTTCAAACACCAAATGCGTTTTAGACTATTTCGATAGAATTTATGGACGATTTAGAATACCAACAGTGCCACCGAGTGCATTGGACCGGGAAAAGTCTGGTTCGAAGTCCGATCGAAACACAATTTGAAAGTCCCCTTTTTTATCGGGCTGTAACCGGAACGAAGCACTGCATTAGATATTCTGTGGTTCGCCAACTGCCCGACTTACTATACTATCCCCATTTGTGCTGGAACCGTTTTGCACCCTCAAAATGCATCTGCATGGGAAAGTGTGTAACAACGGAAGCTGAACTGCAAGAGCAATTGCTGTTTACGGCTTGATTTAAGGCGATCAAAACTGGATAAAGTAAGCACTTAAATGGTGTTTGAACAAGCGATATTCAAACTAAGTACTTTAAGTAAGGTTTTTATTTCTAAAACTAAACCATAGTTCAGTCACAGGTTGAATAAAATCAGCTATAAAAGCGTTTGATCAGCCTGAAATTGTTACTTAGGCAGCTGCTTTCGAAGCTGCAATGGAGCCTAATAGACGCTTTTGCGCGTTTTTAAATAAGCAATTTGCGAAAAGCTGGAAACAAGGCGCACAGAGGTTACATAAAGGGAGATATAATTGCTTAACAAGTGTTTTTTCTGCCTCAAACGAAATAGGTTGAATAAGTTCTCCAATTTCGGCTGAATAAGTATTTTAGAATTGTTTACATAAAGTTTATTCGATGCATATTCACTTTTATTTTCACACGCTCAAAAACTATAATCGTACGATAATCATTGAGCGGGCACCTTATCACTACCACAACAAACTGAACATCAAAAAATTATTTGAAAAAACTTTCCAAAATCCTGCAGCGTACATTTCGTATAGCAGGAGAACTGGAAACGATACATGTTTCCATTTCGTACGTTGTCGATAGCTCGTCAAAAATATACTTAATGCCAATCTAAAGGTCCGTGTGGAAGTAACACTTGGTCTTGGAACGGGAGATTCCATTGCGGGATCATTGTATACCTGCGAATCCAAATCGTTCACTGCAAATCGCTGCAAACACCTGCAAAACCTGGGGTGAGAGGTCTCTAACTATCGTAAAATAAATTCAAGACTCCAAAATCTCCCACATGCCAAATTTGGTTCCATTTGCTTGATTAGTTTTCAAGTTATAAGGAAATTTGAATTTCATTTGTATGGGAGCTCCCCTCTTAAAAGGGGAAGGGGTCGTAATTCACCATAGAAAAAATTTCTGTCATCTAAAACTCCCACATGCCAAATTTGGTTCCATTTAATTGATTAGTTCTCGAGATAAGAGGAAATTTGCATTTCATTTGTATGGAAGCCCACCCTCTTAAAGGGGAGATGGGCCATAACTCGCTTTCTAAAGAAGAGAGGGGTCTCAATTCACCATAGAAAAATATCTTGCGTCCAAAACCACTTACATGTCAAATTTGGTTCCATTTGCTTGATTAGTTCTCGAGTTATGAGGAAATTTGTTTTTCATTTGTATAGGAGCCCCCCCCCCTCTTAAAGTGGGGAAATCCATAGAAAATATACCATAGAAAATATTCTTGCCTACAAAAACACCCACATGATAAATTTGGTTCCATTTGCTTGATTAGTTCTAGAGTTATGAGGAAATTTGTATTTCGTTTGTATGAGAGCCCCCCCTCTTAAAAAGGTAAGGGGTCCTAATTCATCATAGAAAAAATGGTTGCCTCCAAAACCACCCACATGCCAAATATGGTTCCATTTGCTTGATTAGTTCTCGAATTATGAGGAAATTTGTATTTCATTTGTGTAGAAGCACCCCCTCTTAAAGTTGGGAGGGGTCTTAATTCACCATA
Organism: Sabethes cyaneus; assembly: GCF_943734655.1. Classification (NCBI taxonomy): domain Eukaryota; kingdom Metazoa; phylum Arthropoda; class Insecta; order Diptera; family Culicidae; genus Sabethes; species Sabethes cyaneus. The sequence continues at coordinate 118,283,539 of NC_071353.1, forward strand.
GAAAATATTTTTGCCTCCAGAAACCTCCACATGAAAAAATTTGGTTCTATTTGCTTGATTAGTTCTCGAGTTATGAGGAAATTTGAATTTCATTTGTATAGGAGCCCCCCTCCTAAAGTGAGTAGGGTCCCAATTCATCATAGAAAAAAATTTTGTCTCCAAAAACACCCACGTGCCAAATTTGGTTCCATTTGCTTGATTAGTTCTCGAGTTATGAGGAAATTTGTATTTCGTTTGTATAGGAGCCCCCCCTCTTAAAGTTGGGAGGGGTCCTAATTCACCATAGAAAATATTCTTGCCCTCGAAAACTTTCACATGCCAAGTTTGGTTGCATTTGCTTGATTAACTCTCGAGTTATGAGGAAATTTGTATTTCATTTGTATAGGAGCCCCCCCTCCTAAAGTGAGGAGTCCCAGTTCATCATAGAAAAAATTTTGTCTCCAAAAACACCCACGTGTCAAATTTGGTTCCATTTGCTTGATTAGTTCTCGAGTTATGAGGAAATTTGTATTTCGTTTGCATAGGAGCCCCCCCCCTCTTAAAGTGGGGAGGGGTTCTAATTCACCATAGAAAATATTCATGCCCTTGAAAACTTTCACATGCCAAATTTGGTTCCATTTGCTTGATTAATTCTCGAGTTATGAGGAAATTTGCATTTCATTTGTATAGGAGCCCCCCTTCCTAAAGTGGGGAGGGGTCCCAATTCATCATAAAAAAAAATTGTCTCCAAAAACACCCACGTGCCAAATTCGGTTCCATTTGCTTGATTAGTTCTCGAGTTATGAGGAAATTTGTATTTCGTTTGTATAGGAGCCCCCCCTTTTAAAGTGGGGAGGGGTCCTTATTCACCATAGAAAATATTTTTGCCCTCGAAAACTTTCACATGCCAAATTTTGTTCCATTGGCTTGATTAGTTCTTCAGTTATGAGGAAATTTGTATTTCATGTGTATAGGATCCCCCCTCCTAAAACGGGGAGGGGTCCCAATTCATCATAGAAAAAAATTTTGTCTCCAAAAACACCCACATGCCAAATTTGGTTCCATTTGCTTAATTACTTCTCGAGTTATGAGGAAAATTGTGTTTCTTTGGTACAGGAGCCCCCCCTCTTAAAGTGGGGAGGGGTCCTAATTTACTATAGAAAATATTCTTGCCTTCGAAAACCTTCACATGCCAAATTTGGTTCCATTTGCTTGATTAGTTCTCGAGTTATGAGGAAATTTGTATGGAAGCCCCCCCTTTTAAAGAGGAGAGGAGTTATAATTCCCCTTATAAAGAGGGGAGGGATCTCAATTTACCATAGAATAAATTCTTGTCACCGAAAACACCCACATGCCAAATTTTGTTCTATTTGCTTGATTAGTTGTCGAGTTATGCAGAAATTTGTGTTTCATTTGTATGGGAGCCCCCCCTCTTAGTGGGGGGAGGGGTTTTTAACCATCACTAAAACCTTTCCTGGCCCCAAAATACCTCTACATGCATATTTTCATGCCGATTGGTTCAGTAGTTTTCGATTCTATAAGGAACATACAGACAGACAGACAGACAGAAATCCTTCTTTATAGGTATAGATACTTCAAATTTGTATTACGCCCACTTCATTTTTTTTCGATCGATTAAGAATAGAAAAAAATTATTTCCTAGAAATATTTTCTTCGCAAGTGGATTAATAGCTTAGCTGCAGCCATGATTTGATTGCTCTGGAATCGTGAACTTTTTTCATAACTCTTTGCATAGTGTTTTTTTTCAATATGGCATCTTCGAAAGAATTTCTGTATATCAATAGACGCAACAACTGGTGGTTAGTATTAGTTCGGAACTCAAACACAGGTGGCGCTGCAAAATTTAACTTTCTAATTTGATGATATAGAGCAATAGTATGTTCTAAAAAGTTTTAGATAACCTTATTATGAAGCTTTTTGCTGAAAACATTATTCCTCTAAGTATCCCAGTTTTTGAGATATTAGGCGTCTTTCATGACGGACCCCCACAAATCAGGGTTTTCAATGTAGCTTCAAAACTATGTGATTAAGGGAAAAATAATGTTCCGCAAACATTTGCACCTATTAAAATCACACACTTTTGGAGAAGAACGTGAACATGTATCTTCTATACAGAGCGAGTTTTTCAAACTTTTTATTGTATAGCAGTACGAAATATGGCTAATTTTTACCTAAATCGTTCATTAACTCGCTCTGTATTGAAGATACGTGTTCACTTTCTTCTGCAAAAGTGTGTGATTCTAATAGGTGCAAATGTTTGCGGAACATTATTTTTCCCTAAATCACATAGTTTTGAAGCTAACGTTCAATAAGTAAAAATTGTTCCTTGGGAGGGTTTCGCCATTGGGTTCGCTGAGAGGAGTCGACGTAACGACTGGTTCGACGAGGAATGTCAGAGGATGTTAGGCGAGATGACTGCAGCGCTAGCGTTGATTCTGCAGCAGGGGACCCGTCAAAACGTGGAACGACACAGACAGAAACGTAGACAGCAAACCCACTTTTTCCGGGATGAGAAGCGCCGCCTGAAAGAAATGGAGTGCGAGGACATGGAACAACCGTATCGCTCTCAGAAAACAGAATGTATCCAGCGAAGACTTCGTGCCGCGAGCCGAAACATGTCGAGATAAAGACGGCGGATGACGGTGATGTGCCCACCTCCACAAGCGGTGAAGTGATCGAAGACATCAAGCAGCTCAAGAAAAACCAGGCAGCTGGCAAGGATGGCATCGCAGAGGAGCTTATCAAGATGGGCACGCATAGCTTGGCTACCAGTCTGCACCGGCTGATAGTTAGAATTTGGGAAACAGAACATGCAGTTACCGGAGGAGTGTAAGGAGGGAGTAATATGCCCAATAGACAAGAAAGGCGACAAATTGGAATGTGAGAACTATCGAACGATCACCATTCTCAATGCCGCCTATAAAATACTTTCTCAGATCATCTTTCGCCGTCTATCGCCACTAGCAAGTAGATTCGTGGGAAGTTATCATGTCGGTTTTGTAGACGGGCTTTCTCTTTGTGCTGTGAGATCTTTCAAAAGTGTCGCGAATACCAAGTCCCTACGCACCAAATATTCATAGATTTTAAGACCGTGACGAGCTATATAGATTTATGGACGAAAACGGGTTTCCTGGAAATCTGACAAGACTGATTAAGCCCACGATGGATGCTGTTCGGTGCTGTGTGAGGATTTCGGGCGCGTTATCAAACCCGTTTGAAACATTCAGGAGACTTCGACAAGGCGATGGTATGTCCTGTCTACTGTTCAACATCGCGCTAGAAATCTAGACGGAATCTCGGAAGGACGTTCCAGGCAGTTACTGAGCAGCAATAAATATAAAGCAATAAAGGTTGAATTAGTGGTGAATTCGTTCAAAACCAAGTATCTGTTAACAGGAGAAACCGAGCGGGATCGAGCTCGCTTAGGCAATAGTGCTGTAGTCGACGGGCTTAAGTTCAAGGTGGTGGTAATCTTCACCCCCGTACCAAATGTATCATCATAGGCGAGACATGTTGTGAGAATGCCGGGCAACAACCCCGCAAACAGGGTTTTCGCCTCGAATCCGGTTGGTACCAGACGCAAACATTGCTTTCTCAGCAACCTCTTCCTACCATATATTTGGTTTTCGATCCCTTTCCTCCTAGCCTCCGTTTTTAGTTTGGCGTAGATTGCCTCCGCCGTCCCAAGGTTTCTAGTAATTATATCAAGGTCGTCTGCGAAGGCTAGGAGTTGGCTACTCTTACTGAAGATCGTTTCCCTCGATTCGAGGCCTGCTCGCCGGATCACACATTCAATAGCGATATTGAATAACATACAGGACAGTTCATCCTCTTTCCGCAACCCTCTGCGCGATTCGAAAGAACTCGAAAGTGTCCCCGAAACGCGCAGGTATCACATCACTCGCTCCAGGGTAGCTTCGATCAGCTGCGTCGAGTTTGTCCGGAAACCGCACTGTTCGCGTTCGACTGAATCCTATGCTGCTCTGAAATCCAAGAAAATATGATAATTGGGCACGTTGTACTCACGACATTTCAGGATGATTTGGATCTGAATCGACTGACTACTGTGAATCAATTTACTTACCTTAATGGCTCAAGAATAAGGAAGCGGCTAGGACCTAGGACTGAACATGTTTGAATAGAACAAAACAGGATTGGATAGTATTAAAACGCTCGCATTATGGTTCCTAATATTTCTCTTTGAAAATTAAAATTTTCAAAACTTTTTTTAGTAGAACTTAATTACGCAATGTAGCGAAACAAATACATGCCTGAGATCTACGCACTTCGCTAAAGTGTTGTCATTCTATAGAATACCAGTCTTATCGTATGCTTGAACCATCTCCGTTCTATGCTATTTATATTTAAATCAAGTGCAACATTATATTTCACATACGCACCTTAACTCCCGTAGCGCGGTTACTTTAGAAAACCATAGCACAACACCTCCTGGTACAGAAAACAAAAACAACAACCTGGGTGCAGTAAAGTAAAACCAGGACACGTGTGCTACACTCAATGAGATTCTGTCTATTTGCCCATCGGTTATGGAATGAAACAGTGCCACACAATTCTTTCTGGTCGGATGTCGGGGAAGAGGGGTTCATTCACGGAGCGGGTTTATGCTTTTGTCATGTGGGGAAAAAATCTGATTCCACCTCGACCAAGCCACTCCGACGCTCGGGATGCAACACGTGCTACCATTGTCTAAGCGCAGGCATTTTTTACAACACGTGCAACGTACAGGGTGTGCCATCAATCTACGATTCTTTGCATTGACTCGCTTATTTCCACGTTCACTGTTCGACTGACGTATTCTGTCGAATTTTACGCTGAATTGAGCAGTTGCTAACTGAACATTTTATATATTTAAGAGTCGCAACTAGCTGGCCCACCCTGTAGTTATTGCAACGCGGGAAACATAAATTACCGTAGTAAATACCCAACGGGAACAACAGGACCCATGGAGAACAACGGCAACATTTGTTATGGCGAGATGGTAACCTACAGCCGAACAAAGAACGCAAGCAGGGCGGGAGAGCGGAGAACGGAGCGCATTGCAATTTATGGAACTGTAAACCACCCGACGGGGCTGCACTATTATCCGCTTTGCGCGATTACTTCCTGGCCATTCATCGTGAAAATAAGAAAATTTTGCATTTGGATCCGCAAGGCACGAGATCAAAGTTTAATACAGTTTTCCAGAACAAGCGGTGGTGGTATCTTGCTAAGCCAGTGTGGATGGCAATTAAGATTATTATTGTCGAACAACTTTTCATTTGTAGCTTAATGGGACGTCAAATCTATCACTATCTAAAGTTCAAGGCTGGAGTGTCGTGAGTATTTGTATTTAGATTTAAGTTTCACCACCTTTACAGTAGATATTACATTATTGCAATTCTCTGGTTCTGATCAAATCTCGAACATTTTTCTAAATAGAACTCATTACAACCTGCACAGTTGAAGTTGACTGAGTTGGCATGTTTTTTCCACTTTGAACGCATTTATTTAACAGTATTAATTGTTCCCTCGCTTCGCCGAAGTCGTTGTTTGACAATTGTCCAAAATTGCCCAATGAGTCGAGACTCCGGGCAATTTGGAGGGTTCATCCCTTTGGCACGAACACGTCATTATTAGTGATATGCAGCATTCTTTCACCACTTTACAATAGTGACAGCTAGTAAAACCAGGCCAGAATATAACGTTACCTCTAGGTTTACGAATGAATGACAAAATCCGTTTCTTCAAGCATTCTTCCATGTATGCACTTGATGTCATTGTTGAGGAAGTGATGAAAGGCTTAGTCTTCAGTCTACAGCTACACATTGCTTGCCAGCCTTATTTGTGAATTTATCAGCAAACACGAACTTTTACTTGCCTGGCACATCGCCATGCGCACTTTCGATTTTTAACCGAGAAGTTGCTTGAAATACATTTTCGTATAGGTTTCTTCGTCCATCACAATACATTTCGACACCAACTTTTCAAAAGGGCCAATCTGCATAATTTAAACAGACCGAGTGAGGGTTATTTGCTGCTAGACTAGCATAGGAAAAAGAACCCTCGCACGGTTTATTTACATTTTGCAGATTGGCCCTTTTGAAAAGTTGGTGCCGATTTGTTGAATTTCGACAAAACTTGTTCGTACAAACGCCTAGCCCGCTTCTTGGCTGCCAAATTCTGCTTCAAGTGTCGATCCGGATATTTAATAGCATTGTAAGACCTATAGCCTTCCCAAGCAACGGTGTTCCGCGAAGTTTGTTAGTTGACATCGTAACTTCTAGCCATATACTGCCTTCCCACTGCTAGGTTCTCTTTATATCTCTTTAAAACATAATATACACTGTTGATTTTGGCACTTTCAGCATTTTAGAAAACTTTGTTCCAGACCTTGTCCAAACCACTCTAAATCCAGATGTTTGTGCAAAAAAAATTACGTCGTTCGAGTTCCATTCTACACTGCTCTGCAACGTGGTGGTGTATTTTGAGAAACTTACTTTTATTTACTTACTTAAGTCGCTTGCCGTCCTAAGACAAAGTCTGTTGAACAAAGTTTCTGCATGTAACTCGCTTGAGGGCTACCGCTCTCCAATTCCTCGGACACCGAGTACTCTTCACCAGATCTCGCTCCACCTGATCTAACCATCTTGCTCACTGTGCTCCTGGTCGTCTTGTTCCTACCGGATTTGAGGCGAACAGCATTTGTGCAGGGTAGTTGTCCGGCATTCTTGTAACATGCCTTGCCCATCGTATCCGTCCAACTTTAGCCACCTTCTGGATAAGGGGTTCGCCGTAGAGCTGTACGAATTCATGGTTCATCCTCCGCCTTCATACTCTGTTCTCCTGTACGCCGCCGAAGATCGTTCTTAGCACTCGTCGTTCGAAAACTCCGAGCACTCGCAGGTCCTCCTCGAGCATTGTCCATGTTTCATGCCCGTAGAGAACAACTGGTCTAATAAGCGTCTTGTACAGAGTGCACTTTGTATGGAGACTTAGTCTGCTCAACCGCAATTGCTTGCGAAGCCCATAGTAAGCAGGACTTCCGCTGGTAATACGCCTCCGAATCTCACGGCTGGTATCGTTATCCGCTGTTACCAGTGAGCCAAGGTAGACAAATTCGTCGACTACCTCAAACTCATCGCCGTCGATCAATATACTACTGCCCAAGCGGTGTCGTTCGGCCTCGGTTCCGCTGGCCAGCATGTACTTTGTTTTAGACGTATTTACCTTTAACCCAATCTTTTCTGCTTCGCGCTTTAGTCTGGTGTACTGTTCAGCCACCGCCACAGATGTTCTGCCGATAATATCCATGTCATCGGCAAAGCAGATGAATTGACTAGATTTGTTGAATATCGTGCCCCGCGTGTTGATATCCGCTCGGTTCATAACACCTTGTAGCGCTATGTTGAACAGCAGGCATGAAAGACCATCACCTTGACGAAAGCCTTTGTGTGATTCGAATGAACTTGACAATCCAGCCGAAATCCGAACACAGCACTGTGTACCATCCATCATAGATTTAATCAGTTTGATGAGCTTCCTGGGGAAGCTGTTCTCGTCCATGATTTTCCATAGCTCTTTCCGGTCGATGGTATCATAAGCGGCTTTGAAGTCAACGAACAAATGATGCGTGGGAACTCTGTATTCACGGCCCTTTTGGAGGATTTGCCGCAGAGTAAATATTTGATCCGATGTAGACCGACCTTCGACGAAGCCGGCTTGATAAGATCCCACAAATCTATTCGCAATTGGTGATAGACGGCGGAAAATGATTTGGGACAGCACTTTATAGGCGGCATTGAGAACGGTGATCGCTCGATAGTTCTCACAGTCCAACTTGTCGCCTTTTTTATAGATCGGGCAGATAACCCCATCTTTCCACTCCTCCGGTAGCTGTTCCGTATCCCAAATTCTAACAATTAGTCGGTGTATACAAACGGCCAGCTTTTCTGGTCCCATTTTAATAAGCTCCGCTCCGATGCCATCTTTCCAGCTGACTTGTTGTTCTTTAGCTGCCTGATGGCCTCTTTAACTTCACCTATCGTTGGGGCTGGCACCTCTTCCCCGTTTGTTGCACCGTCGAAATCGCTTTCCCCACCGCCATTCAGGTGTTCGTCGAAGTGCTGCTTCCACCTATCGGTCACCTCACGATCGTCAGTTAGAATACTGCCAGTCTTATCCCGACACATTTCGGCTCGCGGCACAAAGCCTTTGCGGGATCCGTTCAGTTTCTGGTAGAACTTTCGCGTTTCCTGAGAACGATGAAGCCGCTCCAACTCTGCATATTCCTATACTTTTCCAGGTAGCGCTTTTTCTCCCGAAAGATTTGGTTTCGCTGCATCTTCTTCTGTTTGTACCTTTCCACGTTCTGACGTGTGGCACTGCGCATCTTGGCCGCCCGCGCAACCTTCTCTTCATCCATCACCCTCCTACATTCATCGTCAAACCAATCGTTCCGCTGATTCCGGGCCACATGCCAGATGGAGCTCTCCACTACACTGCTGATGGCTGTTTTGATAGTGTTCCAACAGTCCTCGAGAGGGGCTTCGTCCAGCTCGTCCTCTTCCGGCAGCGCAGCTTCGAGTGAATACGCGTAGTTTGCGGCGACGTCTGGCTGCTTCAGCCGCGCGAGATCTAACCAAGGCTGGCGTTGGTATAGAATGTTGTTCTCAACGGGACTTTTGGGCGCATCTTAACCATCACTAGGTAGTAGTCCGAGTCAACGTTAGCGTTTCGATAGAATCTGACGTCGATAATGTCTGAGAAGTGCCCACTGTCGATCAAAACGTGGTCGATCTGTGATTCTATCATATTTGGTGACCTCCAGGTGTACTTGTGATGGATTCTATGCTAGAAAAAGGTACTACGTACGGCCATATTCTTGGAGGCGGCAAAGTCGATAAGTCTTAAGCCCATTTCATTGGTCCGCTGGTGTGCACTGAACCTTCCAATCACCGGTTTGTATTCCTCGTCCTGGCCGACCTGAGCGTTGAAATCCCCGATGACGATCTTGGTATCATGTTTTGGGCAGCGGTCGTATTCACTCTCCAACTGCGCATAGAATTCATTCTTATTCATTCATCGGTACTTCTGAGTTGAGGGATATGCACGTTGATGATGCTTATATTAAAGAATCGGGCCTTGATTCTCAACCTGCACATTCGAGGATGTTGAGTGTGTTGTCGCAACTCTGGTAGATTGTATGTCCATCTCTGAACGTACGTACCGTTGAGCTCTTCCAGCACACCTTCTGCAGCGCTACGACGTGGAACTTGCAGCTCTTCAATACGTTGGAGAGCACTCGAGTGCTCCCTTGGAAGTTGAGAGATCGGCAGTTCCACATCCCGAGTTTCCAATCCATAGTCCTTTTTCATCGTGTAGGTCTAATCCGATTGTTCCAGAAAGAATTTCCTTGTTCTTCGTTCCGTGCTTTAGTATTTTCCCAGCTAGCATTTTCATACGTATAAAAAAGGTAAAAATCAGCGTTACGCACAGATATACATGCTAAATAAATCGTATTTTATGCGCAAAATTGGCATATCCGTACTATTTAGGAGGCGATATACGTGATTACGAATAATTTTGAGCGTTGCGAATATATAAGTATTTATATACGATAATATCCGATTAAGTGCGAGTCGCTCCGTACTACTCTACGATTTTGTGCTGAAAATCGTATGTATGTCAGTCATTATCATTATATACGACAAAAAATCAACTTGATCCCACTTTATTCAGCTTTAGTTACGATTTCGAGTTTGTTAGGAGATATTTACGATAGGTTTCGTACATTGATATACGAGTTGGTGCTAGCTGGGTTTCGTGGTGACGGCTTGCAAAGCCTGCTACATCAACCCCCTGTTTCACCGGAGGGCCAACGAAGCTCGAAACAGCCCTCCTTTCCTGTTAGCATAAGACCCTGGCTTCCACCGGGGTTGGTTACCCGATCTCCACCAAAGTTGCTCGTATCCCGGCTGGTACGACAAGGAGGCAGGAATAGAAGTTGCTGAATAACAGGCTATGAACCACTGTAGGGTCTATTTTATGCCTACACGTGCACAAGGCACCGACGGTACGCATTATCCAACCGTTTACCAGCCATATTTTGAGAAAACTTGCACCAATTCGACACCAACTTTTCAAAAGGGCCAATCTGCAAAATGTAAACAGACCGAGTAAAGGTTATTTTCTGCTGGACTAGCATAGGAAAAAAACCCTCACTCGGTTTGTTTACATTTTTCAGATTGACCCTTTTGAAAAGTTGGTGCCGAATTGATCTTCATAAATATGTAAACAAATGTCGACTGGTTCCAGTTCCTACGACAAGAGGCGTGCCGGTGGCGCACGAAGGGCGTCTAGATTTACTTCTAATCAGACTTTATCATTAAAGTGCAGATTGGTCTCAAAACGAGAATACATTGAGTCTTTACTCGTTCAGTTCGATACATACTAAGTAGATTAGAAGAACAGAAAGTCCAGGTATCGAGCACACTGTGCTCCTGTATGTCTGATGTCGATTGGTTCCTGAGTGATACAACCTTGTGATGCGTCCTGACACGTCCGCGTCTCTCCGAAGTGATACTGATAAGGTGGTGCCAGGGAGGATAGAGGCTGAAGAGTCGTGTGGATCGGGATGCCAGCCCCACACTACCTAAGTTGTCTGATAGCAGATTTCCCTACTCGTAAAGAGAGGGAGATGATTAGGGATATGGTTCGTGGCGAATCGTACAAATACCTTGGTTTCAGGCAGCTCACCAGTATTCGCCACACCTACATCAAAATAGAGCTGCGGGATAAATTTTTATATCGAGTGAACCATGTCCTAAAGTCTTTCCTCAACGCGGGGAATAAGGTACGAGCACTGAATACATTTGCCATTCCCCTGTTGACAGACTGACCTAGAAGATCTTGAGTGGAGGCTGCTGCGAGAATTCAAACAAGTGGTTATGCGCCTCCCTCAATCGGTAGTGGAGATTTATTTTACTACGGATAGAAGGGGGTGTAGGAATAGTCGACATTCAAGCACTGTGCGTTGCTCAGGTGCGTCAGATGCGTGAATATTTCGTAGAATGCACAACAACAACGGAATATACCGAGCTGTTTATGCCGCTGATACGGGCTACAGCAATATCTATACCTATAAAAATGGATTTCTGTCCGTCTGTCCCTATGTTCCTTATAGAATCGAAAACTACTGAACCGATCGGAGTGAAAATTTGCATGTAGGAGTTTTTGGTGCCAGGGAAGGTTCTTATGATGGTTAGATATCCCTCCCAACACTAACAGGGGGGCTCCCATACAAATGAAATACAAATTTCCTCATAACTCGAGAACTAATCAAATAAATGGAACCAAATTTAGCATGTGGGTGTTTTTGTAGGCAATTTTTTTCTTTGGTGAATTGAGATCCCTCCCCTCTTTAGGAGGGGAATAATGACCCCTCTCCCTTTTAAGAGGGGGGGCTTCCATACAAATGAAATACATATTTCTGCATAACTCGAGAACTAATTAATCAAATGGAACCAAACTTGACATGTGGGTGTTTTTGGAGACAAGAATTTTTTCAATGGTGAATTGAGACCCCTCCCTACTTTAGGAGGGGGGGCTCCTATACAAATGAAATACAAATTTCCTCATAACGCGAGAACTAATTGATCAAATGGAACCATATTTGGCATGTGAGGGGTTTTGGAGGCAGGAATTTTTTAATGATGGTTTGAAACCACTCACCCCTGTGGTAGGGGTATAAGGACTTTCATACAAATAAAACAAAAATTTTTGCGTAACTCAAAAACTAATCGAACTCGAGAAATTTTAGACTCTTTCATAAAACATTAATCAATAACAAGACCACCAAAAACTATCAATAGTAACATTAGATGATTCAGTGCGAGACGGCCACAGGCCACGAGTGTTGCCGACGACCTGCCGTCGGAAGCACCGGCCACTACAGGGGGCAGCCCACCGTAGAGATCACCTCTATCTAGGTTTATTTATTTTTCTAGATCTACTGACCTCTATTACTTTCCTTCAGTTGGGTCACCCCTGTGAAATGGTACTTTCTTAAAAACGGATTTGCGTAGGACTCGTAAAATTGCTGCCAGGTGCAATATTGGGTTGCCTTTTTAGTTTGACAATCAGGGGTGACATTGCGACTCTCGTTTCGAGTGACTTTGGTTCGTTTCGACCACGTTAAACGAATGGACGAAACGAACTGAAATCACTCGAAACGAGAATCGCAATATCACCTCAGATTCCCGTTTCGAATCGAGCACTCACGCATATGCGCCTACAATCGAAATACATAATTTTCAAATGTGTGACGTTTACTACGAGCACTGCAGCGACACTGGCATTCTATATATATATTAATTCTACTGCTACAGTGCTTTACATCTGGCGCAACCAGCCTACAACCTCAGATGCAATCTAATGTCGATGGAAGAGAAGATTGCATTTCGGAAGCAGAAAGCAGTACATGGTGCTCACCCCTACCAATTGAACCGGCCTTATGTCGACAAGGTCGCGTTTAACTTATGGCTGTCCAGTGGTGAACTCTCTCTAGTGGTCGAATCCAACATGATAGCCATTCAAGACGGGATTATGCCGACGAGAAATTGTAGATCGGCAGGCAACCATGCTTTCGCCGCCAACATCACGTGTGTGCGAAAATAAGATAGCATGTCAGCACTGCGTTTCATTCAACTGCCAGCAGTCTGATTTGGGCCCGCTGTCAAATTTTGAGCCCCGGACATGCTGTCGTTGACGTTCACTGCAGCTCGATATAGAGATGTCGATGGGGTGGTTTTCGACAAGGGTAGATGAATAGTAACCATCATTGACGTCGCCATTCCACTGAGCCGTAATTTGGAGTCAACACACGGTCACAAAATTGTTAAATATCGTCCGCTGGCAGTGGAGTTGAAAGAGTTGTGGGGATTAGAAGAGGTCACAAGAATAGTTCCAAAAGTGCTTTCAGCAACCGGAGTGGTTCCAAAAGTATTGCTGGAAGACCTGAAGGTGCTGAGGTTAGAACGTGGGCTAGCTGCGTTGCAGAAAACAGTGATATTCAGCACCTGTGCAATTATCCGTCAGTTCCTGGGTCAAGACGACAGATATATCACAGATGATAATGCAATGTAAAAACATGTGCAGATCCACCGAGCCTAATCCCCCTTTGGCAACCGCCCGGGGGAGATGAAATTTCGCGACTTTGTCGCGAGTGTAAAACATCGGTTAATTAAAAAAAAAGACACGACCGCAACAAATATTTCACTCCCCGCTTTCAGTTTATACTCAGTCAAATAATGTCCGCAGCAGCTTCCACTATCTCGCAGTAGGCAAGATCCGCACCCGGTTGTCCAACGTATTCAAATCGAAACCAACGAGAAAGATACGACTGAACATTCGGCGGTGATTATCGGAAAGAGTTGCTGTGCTGCAGAGTACTCGCGCAAGACTGTTGAGCGGATCGGTGACCAACTCGGAAAGAACCTGAACGAACAGTCGAGGCACATCCACGACGCGATCAGTACTACAGCGCGAGAAGTGTTGGCTACTACTGCTGCAGCGAGTGAGTGGTTTGACGCAGAGTGCCAGCGACTGATGAGAAGAATCAGGCCAGAAGTCACATATTGGTTGCAACTTCACCGTCGTAAGAAACGCCAGAGCTGGGATCGTGTTCTTGCGGAGGCAGAGAATTGCTTCGGGAGGCGCGATACGATCAACTGAACCAGGAACCGGACCGTGCCAACTCCTGTTATGTGCAGCGACAAAAAGGGAAATTTGATTACCGAAAGGTCGTAGGTGGCTAGGCGTTGGAAACAACATTTCGATGCATTGTTGAATTGTGAACAACATGGAGCGGTCAACAGAAACAGGATAACGATTGAGAATGCTAGACAAGCTGTGGATCCACCAACTGTGGACTAGATTAGAAAAGCAGTGAGAGAGCTGAAAAACGGCAGAGCAGCTGGAAAGGACGACATCCCCGCCGAATTTTTGAAAATCGGGAGTGAATGGCTGCATTGTGCAATTCATCAGGTTATACTAAAGGTATGGACTGAGGAGGAATTATCTACGGACTGGTTTGAAGGTCTCATATGCCCTATTTACAAAAAGGGCCATCGACTCGAATGCAGCGATTATCGAGGCATTACTCTCCTTAATTCTGCATACAAAATTCTCTCCCGCACCCTGTTTCTCAAACTGAGGCCTTTGCAGGAAACCTTTGTTGGCGAATACCAGTGCGGTTTTCGAAAGGGATGCTCCACAAAGGATCAAATGTTCACCTTATGACAGAGCATCGATAAATTCCGAGAATTCAACTTGGGGATTTGGACTTGGAGGCGGTGTACGATTCAGTTAAACGAAATGAACGGTGGCCCTCGAAGATGGATGGAGCAGGATATGGTCGGTCAGGTCTTGAGGCTGCAACCGCGGTACTAGGTGAACCTCGAGTGCACGAAATCATTGGTTTGGCAACCAGCGATGGAGAGGAAAAAAATCTTGGAAAAACTAAGCATTGCTACGAGCCTACGAGGCAGAATTGATCCAAGTATCGACGAGCGCGGAGTGAGTTGACGACGATCCTGAAAAGGAAATAGCGCCAGAAGAAGGATAGAGGGCTAGAACAACTATTCCGGGCTAACGAGAGGTGCATGTTTTAAATGAAGGTGAACCAATCTCGTAAAGAAGACACACCGAAGCCTGATATGGGTATAGACGAGGAAGAAAACCTTTTCACAAACGAGCGCGAGGTAGTGGAAGCAGTTCTTCGATGGACATCTCAAAGGCGATATAACAGAAGGAGACGTAACGGAATTTAATCTAGTACTGCCTACAAACGATAACAGCGTGCGGGCTCCCGTACAGCAACGGTACCTACTTCAAGAGATAATTTTAAGGATTTGGGAGAAAGAGAAGCAACCGGAGGAATGTATGGAAGGGAAGTTGTGGTTTGTTCCATCTATAAAAAGAGCGTCATTACGCTGATCAACGTCGCCTAAAAGGTGCTCTTTCAGATTTTGTTACATCGTCTTTCCCCAATTGCAAGAGAATTCGTTGAGCAGTATCAGGCGGGCTTTATGAGGGCCCATTGTACTACAGATCGAGTTTTCACTCTCCGATAAATCCTCCAGAAATGTCAGCAGTACAACGGGAGTATTATATTGTTGTGAATTTCAAGGCAGCCTTCGACCGCGATACCGGGTAATGCACAAGAAAGGTTTTCCGAACAAACTGACGCACCTGTTGAAAGCTACCCTGGATCGAGATGTGCTACGTGCGTGTTTCGGGGGCACTCTCGAGTTCGTTTGAATCGCACAGATGGTTGCGGTCTATATGTGTGATCCAGGGAGCGAGCATCGAAACGAAAGAAACAAGCAGCAAAAGTAGCCTCCTAGTCTTTGCAGAAGACATCATTATTAGAAAGCTTGGAACAGTGGAGGCAATCTACGCCAGACTAAAAACGAAGACTAGGATTGGGTTACAAACCAATGCGTCGAAAATCAAATATATGGTAGGAAGAGGCTCCAAAGACAACATTCGGCTCCGACGGACAGTGACTATTGACGGTGACGAACTGGAAGTGGTTGATGAGTTCAGCGAAAGGTGTTGCGGACTATTTTTGGAGGAGTCCAAACGGAAAGCGCAGTTGCGGCGGCGTATGAACCACGAGCTGAAGACATTACTAGAAGGGGTTCCCACCGTACGCCTGGCGAAAGTTGGGAGACTATGGTGGGCCGGTCACAGCGCAAGGATGCTGAACGACTGTGCAATGAAATCCGTTCTCTTCAAGAGGTATAGAGGGCATCAGGCATAGAGTGGCGAATTGGCGACTATGCTCTCCATGCTGTTAGAAGTAAGAAGCTAATTAGTTCGCCATGCTTGTCTGTGTTAGAAGCAATGACGCATCCAATCAGTGACAAAACGTGTATAAAGCTATACGATGTCATGTCCCCCACTAAGATTTTCCCTAACAATTAGGCCTCAATATAATAAAGTAAGTAGGTACATGGCAAGCTTCTTTCCAAGTTATAGGAGATATAATTATCAACAGCATATTTATTGCATACAATTGCGTACAAAAATTCGACAGAACTCACCCTTTTTTACGATGGCATCATTCCTCTGCTACGTTTAAATGTGGCTCCCTGCTTCCGGTTGTGATTCGCACGGCTTGACTTGTTCTCGCCCTTGTGCTTTCGATTCTGAAGTACAGACTTATCCTGGCCTTGCCCCTTAGGCTTGCCAATCACGTCCTTACCGGGACCTCCACTCGATGCTGCTGCTGTCGCTGTTCCCTGACCGCCGTGTCGAGCGTGAAATTTACTTTGTCTTCTTTCTTCATATCGTTGCCGAACAAGCTCTGGGTTTTCACAGAAATCGAGTGGTTTCCTTCCCATCGACGAGGGTGGTTGTTCTTCGGACTCCTGTTCGTCTTCTTCATCATCTTCAAACTCGTCGACCAATGAATTTCGCATGGCCGGAGCCAAGCGTACTTTAGCTCTCGATTCACTGTCGGCCATGGCATCGAAACTGTCGTCATATTCATCATCATACTCGTCACATACGTTTGTATATTCCTGATAGCGATTTTTCATCTCCTGAATGTGACTCTTATCATCCAACATTTCTTTCAAATTTCTAGGTTGTCCAGGCATACCTTTGCCCTTTTTCATCACCCCTTTGATCTCATCGTGCACAAGCACATCAAATTCGTCTCCGTCGAACACATTCAGCCGCTCGATTCCAGTCTCCAAGTATAGCGTGTCAAGCTTATCAGCTGGAATATATGGCTCGGTTGGATCTGCTTTCGCCAAGTCTGGAGGCAAATTTCCTTCCAGCACGGCTGCAATCGCTTGCTCCACGTCGTCGTATCTGCTCAAAATCTTTCGAACATAACCATCACCAAGATGCGGTAAAACATCTAGCACTTTCTGAACGTTCACATCGACCTGCTGTTCCGGTGTGAGCTTCAAGCCACTTGAACAAGGACCTGCAATTTCCGCGGTTTCTTGCGCGGCAACACCTCCCGCTGCTTCACCGAAACATTCTTCATCCTCTGGGACTGGTTCTGAAAAGCCATTCGTGAAACCATTTTCAGTCTCACCTTGACAATAGGCGTCCTGAACAAATTTCATCTTGAATGTGTCTAGATTACGACAAGCCTGTTTCAAAATATCCAAATCACGCTCAACGGAATAGTGTCGTTGGTAGTCTTTAACGAAGATTGGATCCGAGAGGCATTCGGTTAATATGCAAAGAAATTTGTCCGCCGGCACTAGACTATCGGCCGGATTGTTAAGAACGGTTTCCAGCTCAAGATTCATGATTGCCCGAAAGGCCGCTAACAGTTCCATCCGTGCGGCGTTCAGGTAATTTAGGTAGGGTGAATCGTTATCCATAGAGTGAACGTTTTTGTACAACGGGACAATACTGTTATCGTAGAACCCAGTGATGGCGGGCTCCATTCCCAGCTCGGTGCACATTTGCCGACAGTCCGGACACAGCTCGACTAGCAGGGAAATCACCGTGCAACAGTCCAAGCTGTATATCGCCAGATCGTTTAGCGTGGCTGCGCCAGCAGAGTGACCGCCGAGGCGATCGGTTTCCAGCTGCTGCTGGATGGTGTTGAAGGTCTGCAAAATATTGGAAGAATAAAAACAAAACTCATAGGTATAAATGAAGTACTAGCTGAGTGCCCGGTCTTACACGGGGCCGCTTTGTCTCTCAACCACTAATACATCTGTTATTGTATTTAATAATTATCAACGACAACATAATGCAAGAAACAAAAACCCTTTTTCTTCATTTGAATGTCTTTACACCCCTTTGTCAGATTTTCCCCCTAGTATCCCCCAACCACTTGTGAATTCTGTCTTCGGTAATCTCTATAAAACGAGATAAAGCCTTTTTTGCTTTTCTTAATCTCTCCCTTGCCAATGGTCATCTTATCTCCCTTTTCAGAAACCCCGTCTTGTCATTCAACCACTTGTACAACTGCTGTCGATCCTAATGCATCCTCTCATACCACCCCCCTATTTTGCCAACGTGACCATTTATGCATCTGTTTGCTCTCTGACGATCCCTACAACGGAAGAGAAACAATACCTTTTTTTCAAATATTCCTCCCCGGTAACCTCCCGCTTCATAATCTCCCCGCCTTCTTGTCTCCCAGCCACTCGCGCACCTTCAGTCGGTCTAAATGCACGAAAAACGTAAACTCTAAGTTATTTGAAACTTACCGCTTCTTGTTAGAGACCAGCATTCTTCCATAGCTCTACGATTAACACCGATGATATCGATGTCGTCCGCGAACCCTAGGAGCATAGAAGCTTTCGTGATGATAACCCAAGTAGCACACTTTAGGTCCATTTGGTTGAAGCAACCGGATTACGACTGAAATTAGTCATAATTCGGTTACTACAACTACATTATAACAACCGTGCTAGTAGGGAACGTTTCTGTGCACGCCTGCCCTTCAAATAGCACTTTCCAATGCAATGTTGAACATCAAATTCGATAGTCCGTCAACTTACTTCAAACCTTCTAACGAGTCCAATGTCTCACCTGCTATCCCGACGCTTGATTTTGAACCATCAAGGGTAGCACGTATCATCCTTGATGGTTCAATCCACGTATCAGTTTTGTTGGAAAACCATGTTCAAGCATAATCTGCCACAGCTCATTTAACTGAATCGTACGTACGCTTTGCAGTCTATAAACAAATGCTGAGTCTGCAAGTTGAATTCCCGGCAATCATTCAAACATTCAAAAAAAGTTTGTACGTTATGCCTTGCGGAATTTGAGATAGAATGTAAACCCAACTGCCGCCGTATCAAGATCTCTGTTCTCTAGTCAACATGGACACGATTCACTGCAGGCATAGAATAGCTGATATAGTGTTCTTCGCAAACATTTTATCTGGACGAACCGATAGTCAAACACGGTTGCACTTTAACCATAGTGAAGTCGTGCTCCGTAACAGACATGTTTTCAACCCGCCTCATAGAAATAGGAATTATTCTCTTCATGAACCAACGTGCCGTTTTATGAGAGTTTTCAATGATCTACAGCATGTAGTGGATATTACTAACACTAACTCTCATGAAAAATAGGCTTGGTGTCTATTTAAGGGGACAACTGCATTCCTTTTAATCAGTGTATTCATTGTGTTTATATTAAGTTTTTTTTGGCAACGGACTTGTAGCCTTTACCTTAATGAGCAATAAACAAATAAAGAATCATCGAGGATTTGTTGCAAGCTGAATGTTTGGTCCGTCGTGGAGCGTCCCTCTCGAAACCCGCACTGATATTCGCCAATAAAGGTCTCCTGCAACGGCCTCAGTCTGAGAAATAGAATTAAGGAGAGTAATGCCTCGGTAATTGCTGAATTCGAGTCGATGGACCTTTTTGTAAATAGGACATCTGAGACCTTCCAACCAGTCCGTAGGTAATTCCTTTTCAGTTCATATCTTTAGTATAACCTAATAGATTGCACAATCCAACCGCTCGCTCCCGAGTTTCAAAAGTTCGGCGGGGATGTCGTCCTTTCTAGCTGCTTTGCAGTTTTTCAGCTCTTTCGCTGCTTTTCTCGTCGAATGTTGGTGGATCCACAACTTGCCCATCATCCTCAATCGTTCTCCTGTTTCTTTCGACCGCTACATCTTGTCCGATCTTTCGGTAATCAGGTTCCCTTCCTTGTCGTTGCACATAACAGGAATTGGCGCGGTCCGGTTCTTAATTCCGTTGATCGTATTAAAGAAGCTTCCCGCATCGTGCCTCTCGGAGCAATTCTGCACCTTCGCAAGAACGCGATCCCAGACCAGTACTGACGTTGCTTACGACGGTGAAGTATCTTTTCGGCAGCTCTAGCATCTAGGTATCTTTCTCTGCCTTGACGTGTCACAGTTGCGGCCAATATGTGACTTCGGGCTCGATTCTTCTCATCAGTCACTCGTTGGCACTCTGCGTCAAACCACTCACTGGAAGTGTTGTACCCGACACTGATCGCGTCGTAGATGTGCCTTCACTGTTCGTACAGATCACTCTCATCAGTACTCATTGCAGCAACTTCTTCCGCTGATAACCGCCGAATGTTTAATTTATTATTCGATAGTCTTCGTCACAAGGCAGTACAGACTAATTGTATTTCAACTAACTTACATTTTCAATTAAATTTTTAAATCTAGTTTTGCAAACATTAAAATCGAACAAATGATTTACCTCGTTAAATCATTTACAGTAAAGGATTTTTCTGACCATATTGAGTTCGATGAGCTGGAATCCAAAGAAACGTTTGATTTCGGAGGATTCGACGAAGCTCGTGCATATTTATTTCTTCTAAGAGAATGTTTTACTGAATCTTGGCCAAATGTCAAGATAAGCGATCGCAGTATCGGCATCGCTGGTTACCGTGTATTAAGAAATGACAGAGTACATAACCGTGGTCGAGGTATCGCTGTTTACTATAGGGAGCATCTACCCTGCTATAAAGTTTTCGGAGCCGCGCTTACAGCAAATGCGATAGACAAAACTGAATGTCTCAGATTAGAGTTTCGACAAGACGGTCACAAGATCTTATTATTGGTCATCTACAATCCTCCGGAAAATGACTGCTCGTCGTTCCGGGCAGAAAAGTTGGCCAATTTTGCTGTATATTACGACAATATTTTCCTGGTGGGAGATTTCAATACCGACTTGCGCCGGCTTAGTAACAAACGTACGATTTGAGTCAACGCTCCGTACTTTTGCTCTGTCATCCGTCACCGAAGAACCAACATTTTTCCATAGTGGAGGATGCTCGCATCTCGATCTTTTCCTAACCAACAGAAACGAGAAGGTCTTGCGATTTGGACAAGTCAGTTTTCCTGGGTTATCGTAGCACGATTTAATTTTTAGATCCGTTGATTTTGACGTCTCACCATCCTCCAGCCTGCATACTTATCGAAACTACGCCAATTTTGACTCACATGACTTAGAAAACGAAATACTGACTTGGAACCAGTTCTCCACGATGGAAAACCCGAACAGTTCTATAGAATTTTTCAATGCACATATTAAAAGACTGCATGATATGAGCATTCCTCTCCGTGTTACTATCCAATATAATCCACGGCTCACTGACAGTGTACGTCAGTCCCTGCTCGAACGTGATATAGCGTACAAAGACTCAAGCTCCAACATATTTGAAAGACGTGAAGCGGCAACAATACAAGGCACTGAGAAATCGTACTAACACGAAAATTACGCAAGCTAAGCAGGAGTGTCTGAATCGTTTTTTGAACAGCAGAACTCCGCTGAAATCCTTATGGCAGCATTTGTAGAGGCTTGGAGTCGGCAAGAGTAAACACCCAAAGCCTTATGTGATTTGGATCCAGATGATGTTGAACGTGCTTTCTCAGCTAACTTTACAAATAGTTTTCGCCGAGATGCTATACCCGTAGACTCGGAAATTGGTACGTCATTCAGCTTCTGTTTTCAACCAGTGCACGACTGGGAAGTCGTCAACGCCATCTGGAACACCAAGTCGAACGCCGTCGTAATAGACGGTTCGCACATTAAATGTGTGAAGATCGTCTAACCGTTAGTCGTCCACCACAGTACATAGCATAGCATAGCAAAGCATAGCATAGACAACCGTACGCGCCATGGGTGGCTGACATGGTGTACCCGTAAGTACACCATACACCAAGCTATGTCCTTACGATGTTAGAAATGGATACAGCAGTTGAACACCTACGAGGATGCGTAAAAGCTCACGCAATCTTCATAGGTGTTCATGTACCCAGTAATATACGATATAAATATAATATGAATATATAGGGGAATGTCGTCGTGTTTGTGCCATCTTTTAGTCCACAAATCTCATTTCAAAACAAACTTTGGAAATTTAAAAAAAGTCTAAATACAAAGGTCTAAATACGAACTATTAATAAGACCTTTGTTAAATTACCAAAGTTTCTTTTGAAATGAGATTTGTGGACCAAAAGATGGCCCAACCACGACGACATTCCCCTAAGCGTAAAAATAAAATGAAATCGAACATATATGGGCAAAAATAGAGCAATCTCATCAGTAATCCGTCGAATGAATTATAATTGCGTCATTTGAGTTTCCATCAGTGCACCACAGTACATTTTTATTTAATATGTTTATCGAGGTTTTCACATTTTTCGACTCCTGGAAGCATACAAAAGTCTTGCCATTGAAGAAAAGCCTCGGTAATCTGCGACCTATCAGGATACTTTGTGTGTTGTCGATGTCTTTTGCGAGGCTTCTTAAACAACAAATGGAATCCTACATAGTAGATAATCGCCTGTTGACGGACTATCAGGCCGGTTTCCGTCGAGGACATAGCATCAAAACCGCAGCTCTTCGAGTGTACGGCGACTTAGCATCGACTGTCGATAAAAAAGGTTCCGGTATAGTGCTGCTGCTCGACTTCTTAAATGCTTTTGATACAATTCCACACAGTAAAGTTCAATTTTTCCTCCACTGCCGTGAGTCTGATGAGATGGTACCTACTTAGAAGACAACAAACAGTTTTTTGAGGGAACCGCTGCTCACGTAGTATGGACGTGCCGTCCGGCGTTCCTCAAGGTTTTGTGCTGGGTCTGTTACTTTTCAGCTGCCATATAAATGATCTGCCGACGACGATAAAGTAATGTTCAATTCAAATGTATGCCGAAGATGTGCAGCTTTATGTCGGTATGCCAGGTCCTTGTTCGGGCGAAATAGTTAGAATGGTGAATATTAATCTTGAACGAGTTGCGGATTGGTCACTATGAAATGAGCTTCTTATGAATCCTGCCAAGAGTAAAGCTCTATTCATCACAAATCGACGTCGCAGAGTCGGAGGTACTGTTTTGCCAGCACCTGGACTTGTATTGGATAATCAGCAACCTAGGGTTTATCTTCCAAAATGATTTGCAGTGGGATGGCCTGATAACAAAGCAGTGCAGTGCGGAAAGATTTATGCCAGTCTACGAACGCTTCACTGCTGTACTCCCTCCGCTCCGACAGCCACCAAACTGCAGCTCTTCAGACAGTTGCGCTGAACGTGCTGCATTTTCTGTGTGGCGATGTTCTTCCCGTTCATCCTAGCGCAAGCTCCCTGAATCAACTGCGTGTCGCACTAAACTGCTGCGTGAGATTTGCGTACGGACTGAGACGCTACGACCATGTGAGTCACCTCCAGCAGAACCTGATTGGATGCGCTATACAATGTTTTTACGCCTATCGGTCGTGCGTTTTCCTGAGGAATCTAATGAAAACACAGTCGCCTAGTACTCTTCATCGAAAGCTTATCCAAACTCGTGGACTCCCGCTGTTAAGCGTTCATCATCGGAAGCAAATTTCAAGAGAGGCTGCATCAACTGTCATAACCGAGTAGACTAAAATTGTTTTTTTTTGTTTAAATCCAAGGGAATATCCTAGATAATGTATGTTGTATTATTATGCAATTAATTAAGTATCAAAATTGTATTTGTAACTATTGGGTAATCGGAGGTAGCAAATTTTAAAAGATTTATATCTTACGAAATTCCATGTAAGATTCGGCAAATTGAAATCGCCGAGCAGGACCACGGAGTCAGTGGTTATTGTGATATTAGTAAGCCTTTGAACACATGCGCAATGGTCATTGAAAATAGAATTACAAGGATCGGAGCCAGGCTTAATATAGACGCATCAAATATAAACGGAGTGTTTCGGCAATTCTAGGAAAACTGGAGCTACTAGTCGATCTATATCGATCACGTCTGTAGAGGTTATACTCTGAAGATAATTCGAATGAGGACACGTCGCTACAGAGCCATGTTTCAGTGAAAGCTATGACGTCATAATCCGATGATGAAACTGCAAGAGATCGTTTGTTTTCGTTCGCAATCCTCGGACGTTTTGGTAGTAAACAGAAAGAGATCTGAAGATTGATTTGAGGTGTGTTGAAATATATTGCTTTTGTTGTTGCCGCGAAATTGTCATACGACGCCTGGTGCTCGCGACACGCGAATTGTTTGGGGAACTGGTGTAAGGATTCGCCGGTGAGACCAAATCCGTTATCACCATTTTGATTGACGTTGTTCCCAAGTAGCAGACGTTGTCACAATTGAGTCGCAGCGGCTGATATGCGACAAATTTAAATGTAAAACTTCGGTTACAGTAACCTAAAATATAACAGTTGTGTAACCGAAATAGCGCAACTTATGTAACTAAATATGGTTACATTAACAGTTACTCAATAACCAATATGTAACATGTATAGTTACAAAATGGTTACTATTGAAGTTACACATAAACTGTGAATTGACTTTCAATTGGTGGCAAATTAGTTATCTTGAAACTTTTACTGCATAGCGAAAACAATGCAGCAGGTTTATTATTTCAATCTATGGCTGTTAACGTCAAGCAGTAAATTTAACTGTTGAATATAGAAGAGTGTATAAATTTCGCTTGTTATTTCAACACAAATTTTAATGCGGCTTCAAATTTATGGTGAAATGCATGATTCTAGCTTTGAAAAATTCACGCGCTTTTATTTAATCTAGCTTTTCGTTACTTACTTCTTTGAAAAACTGCTTTTTTGTAAAACAAATATGTACAAATATAAAAACTTTAATTTTAATTTTCTGATTTTTTAAATTTATTCTTAGCAATAATGAATTAGTGGAGCATTCACCTAGAAATCATTAAAAAACAAATTGTTTTCGCTATCACTTAGTAAAATTCATAGCCATTTTGCCTTTGGTTTTAACTACTACACCATCGTCCTTGAAGTTTTGTATCGTTTTCGGTATATTACATGAAATGATTTTAAGCAGACATTGTTCATAGATATCGGGAAAAGGTGTTTTTAGTGATTGTTGTGAAAAGAAGTGTTAATTTAATATCAAAGAATAGTTTCAGTTTGAATAAAACAGTTTACCAGCAGTGTTAATCATAGAAGGTTACATTTCAGTTACATTCTAGATGCACGTAACCTTAGCCTTCGACCTGGTTACGCTATCGGTTACGGTATCAAATCTGTTGTGGTCACTTATTTCTTATGTCGGCATTTCTAAGTTACACTGTAACCTATTTTCATTGCCGGTTTCGTTTCGATGTAACTTGATCGTTTTGACGTTTGAGAATAATCAAAATTTGTTTACTTAATGCCAATGTCTGTGCGGAGAAGATTCCAAGTACCATCAATTAAGTAAATAAACGCATTTACAAGAGCATTTACGACCCGTGTACCAATTGTTTATCTTTACCATTAGTAAAATTCTTGAGATCTAGTCTTTGCTTAATCCGTAGTGTTTACAACAGTCAACAAGTCGTTGCGAAAAAGCCGACTTTTTTTGACTTCGTAACTGCTCGTAACGGAAAATTAACTGTTTTGCGACCAGCAAGTTGATGACAGTTTGGAAAAAGGTTTCATTTGTGTTACTTGATAACTATTTGGTAACTCGTAACTGAAAGGTGACTGTTTTTCGACGGCCAAGGTGTTGACAGTTCGAAAAAAAGGTTTCAATTTGGTCATTTGGTAACTATCTGGTAACTTTTTGAGATTTTTGTCACCACAAAACTAAAAAGTAACTATTTTTAATTTTATGTAACCTAACTCGTTACAAGTATCCTAAATGTAACTGCTGTGCAACCTTTTTGTATTTTTTTATTTTTATGATTAGTTACAAGTGCTACTTGGGTTGTTAGTTTCTAAAAAAAACCCTGTTATTAATAGTCTTGTCTTCAAACTCGCGATGAACAATGCCAACTGGTCATGTGCCAGAGTCAATGGCTTTGTCTTTCAATGTCAACGGTCATCCAATCTTATATAAGACAGCATTGAGCGATCTAGGATCTTTGCCACGAGGAATCTAAATAACTGTTACATCATTTGTTCCGAGTTTTTTCACCACCAAATTAGTTACGCTCGCATCTGAAGCCTCGGGTAAAATACTGGACAAATAAATATTTTCATCAGGCTGATCAGCCGGCTCCGATAATGTTGAAGAACTGCCAGATACCCGTGTTCAGTCGTATCTTCCTCGTTGGTTTCAATTCGAATACGTTGGAAAACCGGGTGCGGATCTTGCTTACTACAAGATAGTGGTACGAGTCGACGTTTGGTTCCCTGAAGGATCGCACGTCTGCGACATCAGAAACAGAACATGGTCGATCTGAGAGCAGGCCTATATATATATATACTAGCTGACCCGACAAACTTCGTATTGCCACAAATTAAACTGTGTTGTACATAAATCGTGAACCTCGGGTGACCTTTGTCACAATCTCGAGTTTTGCCAGTTTCTGAGGAGTTCATGGGTGTTTTAATATACAAACTTTTCTCACAGTAAAGTAGAAAACAACTCCCCCCATCGCTCAGCCTGATAAAATTAAGCGGATAGCATTTAAATATTCGCCATCACTACAAACCATTTCGCCGAATACCATTTTGTGGAACACCAATTCTCGGTTGACCATTACGCGGAATATAGAGTTTCGCAGAATACCATTTCGCGAAAAACCTTACGCGGGATGTACCATTTCACGAAAAATCTTCTCGTAGAAAGCACCATTTCGCAGGGATGACCCAACTGAAGGAAAGTAATAGAGGTCAGTAGATCTAGGAAAATAAATAAACCTAGATAGAGGTGATCCCTACGGAGCGGTGCCCCCCGCAGTGGCCGGCCTTTCCGACGGCAGGTCTAATGTTACTATTGATAGTTTTTAGTGGTCTTGTTATTGATTAATGTTTTATGAAAGAGTCTAAAATTTCTCGAGTTCGATTAGTTTTTGAGTTACGTAAAAATTTCTGCTTTATTTGTATGAGTCCTTATCCCTCTACCGCAGGGGTGAGAGGTCTCAAAGCATCATTAAAAAAATTCCTGCCTCCAAAACTCCCCACATGCCAAATTTGGTTCCATTTGCTTGATTAGTTCTCGAGTTATGAGGAAATTTGTATTTCATTTGTATAGGAGCCCCCCTCCTGAAGCGGGAGAGGTTTCAATTCACCATAGAAAACATTCTTGTCTCCAAAAACATCCACATGTCATATTTTGTTTCAATTGCTTGATTAGTTCTCGAGTTATGAGGAAATTTGTATTTCATTTGTATAGAAGCCCCTCCTCTTAAAAGGGAGGGAAGACTTCATTCCCCTCCTAAAGCGGGGAGGGGTCTCAATTCACCATAGAAAAAAAGATTGCCTACAAAAACACCCACATGCTAGTTCTGGAGTTATGAGGAAATTTGCATTTCATTTGTATGGGAGCCCTTCCTCCTAAAGTGGGGAGGGGTCTCAATTCACCATAGAAAAAATTCTTGTCTCCAAAAACACCCACACGTCAAATTTTGTTCCATTTGCTTGATTAGTTCTCAAGTTATGCAGAAATTTGTGTTTCATTTGTATGGGAACACCCCCCCCCCCACCCCACCCGTCTTACCGGGGGGAGGGGTCTCTAACCATCATAAGAACCTTTCCTGGCCCCAAAAACCCCTACATGCAAATTTTCACGCCGATCGGTTCAGTAGTTTTCGATTCTATAAGAAACAATCGGGCAGACAGACAGAAATCCATTTTTATAGGTATAGATTTGCATGAGAGCCCCACCTCTTAGTGGGGGGAGGGGTCTTTTGCCATCGAGAGAACCTTCCCTGGCCCAAAAAACCCCTACATGCAAATTTTCACGCCAATCGGTTCAGTAGTTTTCGATTCTATAAGGAACATAGGGACAGACAGAAATCCATTTATAGGTATAGGTATATTATAGGTATGTGTTGTGTTAGGTGGCTTGCCGTCCTAAGACAAAGCCTGTTGAACAAAATTTCTCCATGTAACTCGGTTGAGGGCTACCGCTCTCCAATTCCTCGGACACCGAGTACTCTCCGCCAGATCTCGCTCCACCTGGTCTAACCATCTTGCTCACTGCGCTCCTGGTCGTCTTGTTCCTACCGGATTTGAGGCGAACACCATCTTTGCAGGGCAGTTGTCCGGCATTCTTGCAACATGCCCTGCCCATCGCATCCGTCCAGCTTTAGCCACCTTCTGGATACTGGGTTCGCCATAGAGCTGTGCGAGTTCATGGTTCATCCTCCGCCTCCATACTCCGTTCTCCTGTACGCCGCCGAAGATCGTTCTTAGCACTCTTCGTTCGAAAACTCCGAGCACTCGCAGGTCCTCCTCGAGCATTGTCCATGTTTCATGCCCGTAGAGAACAACCGGTCTAATAAGCGTCTTGTACAGGGTGCACTTTGTACGGGGACTTAGTCTGCTCGACCGCAATTGCTTGTGGAGCCCATAGTAAGCACGACTTCCGCTGATAATACGCCTCCGAATCTCACGGCTGGTATCATTGTCCGCTGTTACCAGTGAGCCAAGGTAGACAAATTCATCGACTACCTCAAACTCATCGCCGTCGATCAATATACTACTGCCCAAGCGGTGTCGTTCGGCCTCGGTTCCGCTGGCCAGCATGTACTTTGTTTTAGACGTATTTACCTTTAACCCAATCTTTTCTGCTTCACGCTTTGGTCTGGTGTACTGTTCAGCCACCGCCACAGATGTCCTGCCGATAATATCCATGTCATCGGCAAAGCAGACGAATTGACTAGATTTGTTGAATATCGTGCCCCGCGTGTTGATATCCGCTCGGTTCATAACACCTTGTAGCGCTATGTTGAACAGCAGGCATGAAAGACCATCACCTTGACGAAGCCCTCTGTGTGATTCGAATGAACTTGACAATCCACCCGAAATCCGAACACAGCACTGTGTACCATCCATCGTAGATTTAATCAGTTTGATGAGCTTCCTGGGGAAGCTGTTCTCGTCCATGATTTTCCATAGCTCTTTCCGGTCGATGGTATCATATGCGGCTTTGAAGTCAACGAATAAATGATGCGTGGGAACTCTGTATTCACGGCCCTTTTGGAGGATTTGCCGCAGTGTAAATATTTGATCCGTTGTAGACCGACCTTCGACGAAGCCGGCTTGATAAGTTCCCACAAATCTATTCGCAATTGGTGATAGACGGCGGAAAATGATTTGGGACAGCACTTTATAAGCGGCATTGAGAACGGTGATCGCTCGATAGTTCTCACAGTCCAACTTGTCGCCCTTTTTGTAGATCGGGCAGATAACCCCATCTTTCCACTCCTCCGGTAGCTGTTCCGTATCCCAAATTCTAACAATTAGTCGGTGTAGACAAACGGCCAGCTTTTCTGGTCCCATTTTAATAAGCTCCGCTCCGATGCCATCTTTTCCAGCTGACTTGTTGTTCTTTAGCTGCATGATGGCCTCCTTAACTTCGCCTATCGTTGGGGCTGGCACCTCTTCCCCGTTTGCTGCACCGTCGAAATCGCTTTCCCCGCCGCTATGGTTTTCCGCCTGGGCGCCATTCAGGTGTTCGTCGAAGTGCTGCTTCCACCTATCCGTCACCTCACGATCGTCCGTCAGAATACTGCCAGTCTTATCCCGACACATTTCGGCTCGCGGCACAAAGCCTTTGCGGGATCCGTTCAGTTTCTGGTAGAACTTCCGCGTTTCCTGAGAACGATGCAGCCGCTCCAACTCCGCATATTCCTGCTCTTCCAGGTTGCGCTTTTTCTCCCGAAAGATTTGGTTTCGCTGCATCTTCTTCTGTTTGTGTCTTTCCACGTTCTGACGTGTGGCACTGCGCATCTTGGCCGCCCGCGCAGCGTTCTCCTCATCCATCACCCTCCTACATTCATCGTCAAACCAATCGTTCCGCTGATTCCGGGCCACATGCCCGATGGAGCTCTCCGCTACACTGCTGATGGCTGTTTTGATAGTGTTCCAACAGTCCTCGAGAGGGGCTTCGTCCAGCTCGTCCTCTTCCGGCAGTGCAGCTTCGAGTGAATGCGCGTAGTTTGCGGCGACGTCTGGCTGCTTCAGCCGCGCGAGATCTAACCGAGGCTGGCGTCGGTACCGAATGTTGTTCACAACGGAGAGTCTTGGGCGCATCTTAACCATCACTAGGTAGTGGTCCGAGTCAACGTTAGCGCTTCGATAGGATCTGACGTCGATAATGTCTGAGAAGTGCCGACTGTCGATCAAAACGTGGTCGATCTGTGATTCTGTCTGATTTGGTGACCTCCAGGTGTACTTATGGTGGATTCTGTGCTGGAAAAAGGTACTACGTACGGCCATATTCTTGGAGGCGGCAAAGTCGATAAGTCTTAGGCCCATTTCATTGGTTCGCTGGTGTGCACTGAACCTTCCAATCACCGGTTTGTATTCCTCCTCCTGGCCGACCTGAGCATTGAAATCCCCGATGACGATCTTGATATCATGTTTTGGGCAGCGGTCGTATTCACTCTCCAACTGCGCGTAGAATTCATCCTTGTCGTCATCGGTACTTCTGAGGTGAGGGCTGTGCACGTTGATGATGCTTATGTTGAAGAATCGGCCCTTGATTCTCAACCTGCACATTCGAGGATTGATTGGCCACCACCCAATCACCCGTTTCCGCATCTCGCCCATCACTATGAAAGCTGTACCCAGCTCGTGTGTGTTGCCGCAGCTCTGGTAGATGGTATGTCCATCTCTGAACGTACGTACCGTTGAGCTCTTCCAGCACACCTCCTGCAGCGCTACGACGTCGAACTTGCGGCTCTTCAATACGTCGGAGAGCACTCGAGTGCTCCCTTGGAAGTTGAGAGACCGGCAGTTCCACGTCCCGAGTTTCCAATCCATAGTCCTTTTTCGTCGCGTGGGTCTATTCCGATTGTTCCAGTAAGAATATATTTGTTCTTCGTTCCATGCTTTAATATTTTTCGTGGTGACGGCTTGCAAAGCCTGCTACACCAACCCCCTGTTTCGCCGGAGGGCCAACGAAGCTCGAAAGAGCCCTCCTTTCCTGTCAGCATACGACCTTGGCTTCCACCGGGGTTGGTTACCCGATCTCCACCAAAGTTGCTCGTATCCCGGCTGGTACCACGAGGCGGTAGGAATAGGAGTTGCTGAATAAGAGGCTATGAACCACTGTAGGGTCTATTTTATGCCTACACGTGCACAAGGCACCGACGGTACGCATTATTCAGCCGTTTACCAGCCATTATAGGTATAGATCACGTCAAGTGACCGAGAAAAAGTACAAACTTGTAATCGACCTTCTCGGATTTGAACCAAATTTAGTCAGATTGTTCGTTTCAGGTCAGCAAGAATAAATCCTAAGTTTGGTGCGAATTGGACGTTCCCTCGATTAATGGGAGTAGGGGAATGTCGTCGTGGTTGGGCCACCTTTTTGACATTTGCCCATAACTTCCGTTTCAAAAAGAATTTTTCAAATCTAAATGTATCGTTGGAAAGACCTAAGAATAAGCTATATTTCTGGAAAATCTCTAACTGATTGCTTGAAAAATAATGTAGTTATAGACATTTACGTGAAGACAAAAAATGTTGTCATACTTGGGCCACGTTGTACAGGTTGGGCCACCGCTCTTAATCTAAGAAATACGTATTGAAATTCTATGTAGAGACATTAAAAGAATGAATTTCGTGAGCAACGGCCCTTATAAGTATAAATATCCTATTTTTAATAACATCTTTGCGACATTTTTGGTGATCTTGTAAAATCAATATTACTACAATCGCGTTTCCCGAAGTGTACTACTGCAATGAAAAATCAACAACAATCTAGGTTTTTATTATACTAATTTTGCTTTATTTCATCACATTTCCCGCGACTGACGTTCTCTAGCGAAAATTGTGCTACTGTGCTTAAAATTATGGTGGCCCAACCATGACTACACAAGGGGCCCGACCTTTACAATAAGCACTTTTGTGGCATTTACCCCCTTACCCCCTTACGTCCTAACTGGACGGGATTTTTCAATATCCTTCGAATAGAGCACAACACACTTAATAAATTTTCAATATTTATCCCGATAATTGCATTTCATGAATGATTTCTTGAAGAAAAGTTAACTGCACCTGCAAAACTTTTTTCTATTGATTCAATCAGTGAATTCAGTACGCGTGTTTTGAATACACGATTGAAACTCACAATATTGTGAAAAGTTAGCTGTCACAGTAAGAAATTTTACATTGCTTGTATATACGTATCACGAGTTACTAAAACTGAAAAAATCGTGGTGGCCCGACCATAACAGTGGCCCGACGATAACGACATTACCCTACCTTAGTACCTTAATTTTTAACGAAAAGACACGTTTTCGTCAAATCTTCTTATTTTCTTTTGCTTATAACTCTGGAAATACTAGGTTTAGAAAGACTATTTTTTTATGTTTCCAAAGGAAATTGTCCAAGGAATCCGAAAAAACTATTAGTTTTTAGCGGAAGTGTGGCCACATATTTTTAAATTCGATTATAAAATTAAATTTGAGTACAATTTGATTTCAAAAATTTTAATTCTGTCGTATTCCTCAGATTTTTTTTACATGAGAATCGCTCAAAACTACGAGGTGTTCTTTGCCGATCCAGAGTTATAGCGATTTGAAGGAACAAATCAGCGATTTTAGTAGAATCAATATATATAGAATGCCAGTGTCGCTGTTTCACTATACGGGACTCATTGTGGTAAACATGATGCTAACAATCTGTATCAAGTCTGTGAATCGGGAACTTCATTGTCAAAGTTGCTCATTATTTATCTGTTCTTTATCTGTGCGCTCGTTGGTGCTGTCATCAGTGCGCTCATCGCTGTGTTTTCATGCCAGTGAAATGTTTTTTAACGTTCTTTTTCTTTCCGTCCGGATGAATTGAATCCCACAACTGCGCCCTTTTGCACCGATTTTTTCAGAAATTTGCAGCAAGCGAAGTTTCCAATCACATTACTTGGCAGTTTGACAATGAGATTCCTTTTTGATGAATCTCAGGAACACACACATATGCATATATACTGTAAATACATTATCTGAACAAGTGCGATGTTTATCACGCGCACTGCAGCGCATTCGATCTCGAGACGTCGGAGTGATAACACGTGTCTTTTTGGTCAAGGATTTTTCGCGAAGTGATAGTTTATTGATAGTAATACTACTACAAGTTGAATAATTTTTCTCTGAATAAAATTGTTAAAACCAATTGGAAAACAAAAACCGAGTGTAGAGTGCGGATAATAGTGCGATAGGACGCTTTTTAGTGCAAAGTGTAAAGTCATACTCCTGGGAACAAAATGGCGAACATCGCATTTCATAAAGGAAAATAAAATGGCGACTGCAGAACAAAAGGAGAAAATGAGTCTAAAACAATACGAAGCAGATATGGACGTCCAGGGAGACGATATGAACGATACTGTGACCGGTATTCCAATCGGTACAGGAACGCAAGGAAAAACGAATACCAAAACCGAAAAACAAAAGATCAACTACCAGTACGAATATGGTGACCAGGGACCCTTCAGAGTCATGGTCGAGTTAATTGACACCCAGAACGGCAATCTGAAGATTAATAAGCTGACGCTGGCTAGCACACTAAGAAGGATGCCATTATATAAAACACACATTATTGAAATGAAACAAGTTGGCCGAAATAAGCTCATGGTATATCTCAACAATTATCAAATTGCAAATAGATTGACATCCGATGTTGGTATAACGGAGAAAAACTACAGAGCATACATTCCACGACATCTGGTGTCTGTCACCGGCGTGATCGCTGGAGTACCTCTAGACATCACAGACGAGGAAATCGCCGAAGAAATCGAGTGCGAATCAGCAGTAATGTCCGTGTACCGTATGAATCGTCACGTCAATGGAAAAAAAGAACCGACATTGCGAGTGAGCATTACTTTCAGAGCTGCCAAACTACCTAAGCAGGTCAGAATATTCTGTTGCTCAGTGGGCGTTAGAGCGTTTTACAGAAAGTTAGTAATGTGTCAGAATTGTCTTCGGTACAACCACCAAACAGCGAACTGCAAAAGTAGACGAAGGTGCAATAATTGCTCAAAAGCACACGATAACGACGAAGAGTTCAACGACTGCAAGCAACCCAAAATGTGTCTGTACTGCCGAGAGGCGCACTTGACAACAGACTTCAGATGCCCAGAACGAGCCAGACAAAATAATATACAGGCCATCATGGCACGTACAAACCTTACAGCAGTTGAAGCAGTGGAACAATTTCCCATCCAAACTCGCAACTATTATGAAGCGCTAGTGGAATACGCACAGGAACCAACACCAGCAGAAACTTTCGCTTCCATGACTGCAGGAAATTACAAAACACGAGCAACACCACCGTCTAGGCCACGTAAACGAACTGGCGATAACGAGCAGTCAAACATCATTGCGGAACAAGTGGTAATATTGCAAGAAAAAAAGAAAAAAGCGGATCGTCAATGTAATAAAAACGGAGTGGCACTATTCAATAAGTATAGAGCAACCGAAACAGAAAAGTGGAAGAACCAGTTGAGACAAGCAGCGAAACAAAGACACGAAAATGACCAGCAACCCAGCACACAACCTGCCCCGTCAACGAGCAGGAGAAATGAACCCGATACAGAATACTTCGCAGATTTTGTATCAAAGATGATAGATGCGGGAAAAGTACATCCTGTCAGTTTAGAAATAAAAGAAAAAACAGGCAAAAATAATTGTTAACAAAATATAAAAAGAAAAAAAAAAACATATATTGTAGAGCAAAAGAAATAAAAATGCAGATAATACAAGCTAATGTACAAAGTTTCAGAAAAAATAAAGAAGAAATATTACGGGTGTTAAATGAAAAGAAATACGACATCGGAATATTCATGGAAACTTGGACAAAGCCAGGAGAGGAAACAAGTCGGGCGTACAGAATAAGTGGATATCATCAGATTCTAGCAGCAAGATCAGATGGCTATGGCGGAGTCGGCGTTTATGTTCAACAAAAATTCAATTACCTACCAATAAACATTGTAATACAAGCAGAGCAAATTCAAATAGTTGCGGTTAAAATACTTCGATTAGATATTGTCATTGTTGGAGTCTACGTGGCACCATCTACGACAACAAGTATATTCGAAACAGAAATCACCTCTATCTTGGCACAATTAGATCGGCAAAACAGAGTGGTTATTGCCGGCGATTTCAATTGTCACCACTATTCATGGGGGAACAACAGCTGCGACCGAAAAGGAGCGATTCTTATGGATGCTATAAATGACTCAAATCTGCTTTTGATGAACGACGGATCGAAAACATTCATTCCGATCGACACTACAAAGCAGGCGACTGCCATTGATTTAACAATATGTTCGACAGGGCTGTACTCTCAATTGGAATGGAATGTCGTTCCAAATTCTATCGGAAGAAGTGAACATTTGGTAATAGAAACGATTTGGACCACACCAAATAAGAACGGCAAACCACTCTTCGTGGACCATCGTAAAGTAATCGAAGAAGTGTCGAATTGGAGTAAAGAGGACGTTCAAAACTTCAATGACCTCAGGAACAAAGTAAAGGCTACTGTAACGAAGAACACCAAAATAAACAAACATTCTCCAAAAGCTTGGTGGAGCGAAAAAGTGGAGAAAGCTTGGAAGGACAAAAGAGAGGCGATGAAAAGATTTCGCGATCGAAGCACTATAGAAAACGCTATAGAGTTAAAAAAACACGCGGCGATATTTACGAAGCTCAAAAATGAAGGTATAAAAAAGAAAATCGAAGAATTTGCGGAATCGATAGATCCACAAACAAGTTCGAAAATACTGTGGAATAAAATAGCAAGATTATCCGGAAAAAATAAAAGAAAAGTCAACAACCCAATACAAGAAGACGAACAACTTGGAAAAGAATTCTTAGACACACATGTGGGAAAAACTGATGTTGATATCAATGCACTACGGTTTTTTGGGCCCGTATGCAGATACAACTTAATGAACGCAGAAAAATGGACCGAGATACTATCAAAGAAAAACTCTAAATCGGCACCTTCCGGTGACATGATAACGTACGGAATGCTCAAACAAATAAAACCAGAGGTAAGAGACATGATAATAGAACAAATTAACGTCATGTTTATTGCGGGTAAACTGTCGTATGAGCTCAAAGAGATTAAGTTAATAGCCATTCCTAAGCCGGGAAGAGATCAGAGCACGGTGCAGGGGAAAAGGCCCATAGCCCTGATACCCACGATCACCAAAATCATAAACTCTGCAGTGCTAGAAAAAATTCAAGACCATCTTAGCATAAGAAACATTCTACCTAAGCTTTGTTTTGGTTTTAGACAAAACGTTTCAACGTCGACCTGCGTGAACTATGTAGTGAACACAATCAAACGTAATAAGAGAGAAGGTTTTATCACGGCCGTGACATTTTTGGATTTGGCCAATGCATACAACACTGTTAAGACGGAACTATTAGAAGAGATTATGCTAGAAACACGGTTTCCATCTGAGATAATCATATGGGTAACATCATTTCTAAAAAACCGAAAAGTAGTAATGAAAGTTGGGGAAAACACCTTGTCAAGGACAGTCAGTAACGGCCTTCCGCAGGGTGATGTAATGTCGCCATCATTGTTCAACATATACACGATTAATCTGCATACAATCGACGATGCAGATGTTATCCTGGTGCAGTTCGCAGATGACTTTGCCCTAATCGTTAGGGCAAAATCCATGGAAATGTTGAACCAGAAAATGCAATATAACTTAACAGCTTTTACACGTAAAACTAAAGACCTTAATCTAGACATCAATCCGGACAAAACCAAAATAGTGTTATTCCACGGAGGAAATAATACTTTGAATATCAAAATTAATGACACAGCGATAGAGATGGTTAATAGTCACAGGTACCTTGGACTACAAATCGATAGGTTCCTTGTGTTTGGAGGACACATACGTGCCCTGAAGCAGAAGTTAGAAGAGCGGCTTAATATGCTTAAAATTATTAGTAACATACGATGCGGCGGCCACCCGCAAACTATGATCTTAGTTTACAATGCCCTGATAAGAAGCTGTATAGAATACGGTTCATCGGTTTTTAATAATGCGTCCACAACAAATAAGAAAACAATACAAACAATGTTAAATGCGTGCCTACGGAGAGTAACAGGGTGTACTAAAACGACCCCAATAAATTCTCTATTAGCAATATCTAGTCAGGAACCGTGGAATATAAGGAGCGAATATGTGGCATGTAGAGAGATTGCAAAAAGTGTAGCATACCGCAACCCATTATACGAACAACTACAAGCAACCTTGGACTTTGAGGGAGATGAAAATAAATTAACATATCTAGAAAAGCTATACCTGCAACATCTATATGTATTCACAAACATAAGTCCAATCCGGACGGCTAACACGCAATCATCATTAGAAGAAATCGAAATTAGCATGACCATAGGGTCCACGTTCAAAAAACAAAACACCAATCCTAAAATCATGAAACAAATGGTATTAGGACTGCTTAACGGAAGATATAAAAATAGACACAAAATCTATACAGATGCTTCGATGCTAGACGAAACATGCGGAATAGGTATCTATGTGGAATCAACGAATACACGTATCTCACAAAGGCTTGAACACCAAACATCCAATGTTGGAAGTGTGACTCTGCACACGCATCCAAGCAAGTTTACAATATTGCTTGAACTATCATTCTGAGGTTGTGCCAAAACCTAACAGGCTGTGCCCGAACTCATTTGTAAGTTTTGTGCGCGGATCCTGTGCTTCGGTTCGTACTTGAGTACATGTTTGCGATGAATTAGGCGATGTTTGACGGTCGGATTGTATGCGCACAGAGAAAATCGAAATAGCAGGCAATGCAAAACCTGCCTGCCTACTGTACACATGAGAAATGATTTACTAGGAATATTTGTTTCTACAGATTAGGTATGACTACTGTAGCTTTCGTGTTTTTCGACCAATTCTTAAACCTTTGTTACAGTATTTGTTAGTTAAATGTGCGAATTACATAAATTTTCAACGGAAGATTTTTGCGTACAAATGAAAACCATTTGTAAACAGTGCCATAAACATAAAAACTGTCAAATACACATGCATAATGAGAAGTAAAGCGGTTTTTCATGCTATGTCAGTTCTTGTACAAGCTTAGGACCATCGTTGCTTTATTGTCTAATGATTGAACAGTTAAATTTTAATACTATATATATTTTTTTTTATTTTGCTTGAAAATGTTGACAAATAGTGCATAGATGAATATCATTAACTATGAACAGCATGATATAGCAATATAATTATTTTAAACGTTAATTAGGCTTATACAAATTTGAAAAAAAGTTTATGTCGCCCCCCCCCTTCCAAAATTTTCGAAAATTGAAGGGGCAAAAAAATTTACGTTGCATTCTTTAGTGATAAGCAGATTTTTTACAGTTCACCGAGTTTACATCTCTAAATTACCCAATATGTGCAAAGTTAAAGTAATTATCCGCTTAGCCTCGATCAACTTTCCTTCACCAACTAAGCTTTTTGATTCCCAAAGCCGAAAATTGGATGTGCTTGAAATCAGACTTTTGGCTCCATTTACTTTAAATCTTATTCCATTTTATTTCAACTTTTTTTAAAAGAACCGAATTAGATTGAGGCATCAATAAACTAAACAATATATTAGTGAAATTTGGTACCGCTTTTGACGGATGTATTCCGAATTGCAGGAGGGTTATTTTATGCTGTCATCGGTAATAGATAGATTAAAATAGAAATACAACAAATTAGGCACTCCGGAATATCAGCATTCAGTACTTTCGGGGCTCCAATTGCTCGTTTTATTCCGTAGTGTCCAAGAACTTACCCTAATTTTGGATGTTGGGGACATAAAGCTTACAATTTTACCTTACAAATACAATATTTTATCATGCATTGAATGCATGCAGAAAGGATGTTACTGAATTGTTCGAAACTTTTCGGACCAATGTCATGTTGTGATTATCATTGGGATCAATGGTGGCCCCGACATTAACCCTCTAGTTCCCAACCCTGCCAATTGGCGGGCTTCAGCAAAATCATTGTAAATCTACTATGCTTATTCGTTTTATGTTGAGATCCACCCATATCTTCTCATTATAGTCTAATCTAACTATTCGAGTGGTTTGTTTGTTTTATTACGTTAATTTGAAACAGATATTTCGTGCAAAACTTGAAAAATGCCAGAAAACTGAGAAAAAAATTATTTTGCTCTGCAGAGTGAAATTCAAATTGTTGTAAATTGCTTATTTCTTGGAATAAATAAACAAAAAAATTATTGGTGAGTAGCTGATAAGTTGTACTTCATAGTAAAAAAGGAAATTTGCGATAAAAAGTTTAGGAACTGGTCGAGTTTTATCAAGGAACTGACCCCGCCAATTGGCGGGGTTGGGCAGTAACGTCAACTTTTTTTTGGTAATTTGACAATGTGTTGTTTTCGTTGTATTTATTGATTTTTTTCGAGTTTAAGCTACAAATTATTGTTATAGGCCTTGTTAACTTCTTTTATATGCCTTGAAAAATACACAAGCATGCAGTGGCATCAATATGAAAGGGGAATTTAGAGGACTTATCACCTAATTTTCAGTGCGCCTTTTTGACGAGCTGCAATATAACGCTTTATAGCTATATCACAAAACATTTTTGCATTTTGTGGTATTTGAAAATCATAACCCTATAACCAAGAACCAGATTCATTGAAACCCGGCGAATTTTACTGCTTAACGACAAAATCTTGATAAGCAAGACAATATTATTCAAAATGGGATCTATCATAGACCATTTTAAAACCGCAAATTTTAGTCTATACCGCTTAATAAGTTTGTGTTTATGAACAAATTGAATGAATTACCAGTCGATAAACGATTATAGTGAACAAATGTGTACTACAAAAATGAAAAAACCCAATTTATCAAACAAATCACATCAATGAGGATTTAAGTTTCATGTTCTATCAGACTCTAAAGGTTTTTCAAAGGTTACAGTTTCAAAGCATATTATGGTGTAGGCAATCCTGACTTGGGAGCAGCTACTAATGTTGTTGTTCGCCTTTCTAAAATTTTGCCAGATTTTAAAAATCATATTTTTCGATTATTATTACACGACATTACCATTGATTTTATATCTCAACTCGAGAGGAACGAGAGGAATATACGACTGGGTACTATTCGGAGTAATAGAATCCCCAAAAGCAAACTGCCCACTGATAAGGACTGATCAATAAGCAAGATCGTGGTGATTCTGCTTAATTCATTGCCAAATTTCAAAATACAACTGCTTCTATGTCTGTTTGGAAAGATTCGCTTCCCACGGGCAATGACTATAGACAACGATGAACTAGAAGTGGTTGATGAGTTCATATATTTGGGATCTCTGGTCACCGCGGACAATATTACGGGTAAGGAGATTCAATGATGCATTCAAGCTGGAAGTCAAGTCCAGTTTTCCTCGGCAAGACGCTTCGATTAACCCCTCTAGGGTCTACTTCATTTTTAGCACTGCAAAATTCACTAAAATGGCCGTAACTTTTTTATCTTTCAATATTTTTTCACCAAATTTGCGAGTTTTTCCGGAAATATTTTCTATTTTCATAATATCTATAGATAATAGCCATATGTCTTATGGTCCCGGAGTTATTCCGGAGTTCCTTGGGCGACCGTGAGATAAAGTTGCCAAATATTTAAAACTTGTTTGAAATCTGTTGATTTTTGTAAACATATCATCGACTGTGGACATATCAGTTACTTTGCCGCAGTTATGAGGTGCGCGCCATCCGAATCCGGAGGGACATTATAAATCCGGAACCGGTTCCCATAAAGGGACATTTCAGCATCAGTAAATTATGTCGTGTCGCATATCAAAAAACATCAGCACTCGACAAAATAGCGATTGGCGATAATCTCATGTCTCTCAGAGGCCGTATGACCGGTTCCGGGCCCGGGGAGGCTTTCTTTTCTGATTCTAGCACGGAACGGATTTTCGAAGGAACTTGTCCGGGACCTGGAATCGGCCATATGGTCAAAAATTTCAGTTGAAGTTCATTATAACTAGTTTCATAAATACTAGCACTGTTATAGATGTTCTAAAATCGATGTCCCGAATTAAATCGAAAAATTTGATTTTGCAACTTTTTTGCGCCCAGGTGCCCAACCCCGCCAATTGGCGGGTTACGAATTTTTATAAATAATCAAACTATTCCTGAACTTAGTAACTAGAGAATATTTTTTCCATTATTCTGGCCACGAAATGAGCATTTTAAAATTTTTTCAAGCAAATCAAAAATTTGGGCACTAGAGGGTTAACATCAAATCAAGTCATGTTAAGTTATATTGCTTTTGTACTGTGCATCTTCATCTGCTTCAAAATTGGAGTTTTAGTATGGATTATGGTAATGTGCGAAATTGGAATTAAATTGGAATAACATTTTCATTGCTAGGCAGTCGTAACGGTTTATCTCTCCAAACATTTCAATGATTAGTTCGGTTTGAACTAAAATTTAAGACCTGTACAACATTTTGGACTAAATATGCATTAATATGGAAAAATGAACACTGGTTTCTACTCCTTTGTTTCGGTTTTGAAGGTTTGATGTTATTATTTTTTTCTTGCCCCCGCACCCCCCCCCCCCCCCCCCCCCCTTGAGCAATAAACTTTTTTCCAAATTTGTATAAGCCTTAGTGAGACATGTTTCTTATCTGAAATGCTAACCAAATTCAGGGTTATAGCCCATATTGTATATGACAATGTTCAACTTGAATTTTTGTTATTAAATCTTGCTTTATGTAACGCCATTGTTACAAGTAATTATCCACAACTGATCAAAGTGAGTAATTCGTGCACTTTGATAGGGTTTGAGCGTATATGTATTCTAGAATTAGCGTTTTATTGGACGCTGTTCAATCATTGAGAGCGAAGAGCAAAATAATATCAAAACTATATCAAACTAAGGTATAATACTATATTTTGTTATTGAATAGACATTGAGATACATTGATAACACATTTTGTTATTGAGTAGATATTTGAAACATTGTAAGATGAGTTTAATAACTGATTTTGTTATCATACCTTATTGTGATCTTAAAATGACATTCGATATATTTCATAAAAAACTTTTTATTGATAACCCTCTAGTGCCCAAATGTTTGATTTGCTTGAAAATTTTTTAAAATGCTCATTTCGTGGCTAGAATAATGGAAAAAATATTCCCTAATCACTAAGTTCAGGAATAGTTTGATTATTTATAAAAATTCGTAACCCGCCAATTGGCGGGGTTGGGCACCTGGGCGCAAAAAAGTTGCAAAATCAAATTTTTCGATTTAATTCGGGACAACGATTTTAGAACATCTATAACAGTAGTATTTAAAGAACTAGTTATAATGAGCTTCAACTGAAATTTTTGACCATATGGCCGATTCCAGGTTCCGGACAAGTTACTTCGAAATCCGTTCCGTGCTTGAATCAGAAAAGAAATCCTCCCCGGACCCGGAACCGGTCATACGGCCTCTGAGAGACATGGGATGACCGCCAATCGCTATTTTGTCGAGTGCTGATGTTTTTTGATATGCGACACGACATAATTTACTGATGCTGAAATGTCCCTTTATGGGAACCGATTCTGGATTTATAATGTCCCCCCGGATTCGGATGGCGCGCACCATGGCTCATAACTGCAGCAAAGTAACTGATATGTCCACTGTCAATGATATGCTTACAAAAATCAACAGATTTCAAACAAGTTTTGAATATTTGGCAACTTTATCTAAAAAAGCCATGTCAGGGTCCCCCAAGGAACTCCGGAATAACTCCGGGATCATATGACATATGGCTATTATCTATAAATATTATGAAAATAGAAAATATATCCGAAAAAATTCCCAAATTTGGTGAAAAAATATTGAAAGATTACGTCGTTACGTCCATTTTAGTGAATTTTGCAGTGCTAAAAATGAAGTAGACCTTAGAGGGGTTAATCGAAGCGTCTTGCGGAGGAAAACTAGACTTGACTTCCAGCTTGAATGCATCATTGGATCTCCTCACATGTAATTTTGTCGGCGTTGACCAGAGATCCCAAATATATGAACTCATCAACCACTTCCAGTTCATCGTTGTCTATAGTCATTGCCCGTGGGAGACGAATCTTTCCAAACAGACATAGAAGCAGTTGTATTTTCAAATTTGGCAATGAATTCAGAAGAATGACCACGATCTTGCCTATTGATGTTCTTATCAGGAAGCAGCTTGCTTTTGGGGATTCTATTGCTCCGAATAGTTCCCAGTCGCATATTACTCTCGTTCCTGTCGAGCGGAGATATAAAATCAATGGTAATGTCGTATAATAATAATAATCGAAAAATATGATTTTTAAAGTCCGGTAAAATTTTAGAAAGGCGAACAACAACATTAGCTCTCAAGTCAGGATTGCCTACA
Source organism: Sabethes cyaneus (assembly GCF_943734655.1). NCBI lineage: Eukaryota > Metazoa > Arthropoda > Insecta > Diptera > Culicidae > Sabethes > Sabethes cyaneus. The sequence continues at coordinate 118,326,848 of NC_071353.1, forward strand.
CCATAATATACTTTGAAACTGTAACCATTGAAAAACCTTTAGAGTCTGATAGAACATGAAACTTAAATCCTCATTTATGTGATTTGTTTGATAAATTGGGTTTTTCATTTTTGTTGTACACATTTGTTCACTATAATCTTTTATCGACTGGTAATTCCCTCAATTTGTTCATTAACACAAACTTATTAAGCGGTATAGATTAAAATTTGCGGTTTTAAAATGGTCTATGATAGATCCCATTTTGAATAATATTGTCTTGCTTATCAAGATTTTGTCGTTAAGCAGTAATGTGATATAGCTATAAGGCGTTATATGCAGCTCGTTAAAAAGGCGCACTGAAAATTAGGTGATAAGTCCTGTAAATTCCCCTTCCAAATTAATGCCACTGCATGCTTGTGTATTTTTTAAGGCATATAAAAGAAGCTAACAAGGCCTATAATTATAATTTGTAGCTTAAACTCGAAAAAAATCAATAATTACAACGGGAACAACACGTTGTCAAATTACCAAAAAAAAGTTGACGTTAATGCCCAACCCCGCCAATTGGCGGGGTCAGTTCCTTGATAAAAATCGACCCTAAACTTTTTATCGCAAATTTCCTTTTTTATCATGAAGTACAACTTATCAGCTACTCACTAATAATTTTTTTGTTCATTTATTCCAAGAAATAAGCAATTTACAACAATTTGAATTTCACTCTGCAGAGCAAAATAATTTTTTTCTCAGTTTTCTGGCATTTTTCAAGTTTCGCACGAAATATTTGTTTCAAATTAACGTAATAAAACAAACAAACCACTCGAATAGTTAGATTAGACTATAATGAGAAGGTATGGGTGGATATCGACATGAAACAAATAAGCATAGTAGAGTTATAACGATTTTGCTGAAGCCCGCCAATTGGCAGGGTTGGGAACTAGAGGGTTAAAGGGATTTTAAATTATAAATATTTTATAAAACAATTTTTTAATAAGTCATGTGCTACTACATTTGTTATTCAATACCTTAATAATACTAAAATATGTTATTCTAAACTCTGGATACAGTCATGTTATTGATTTGTTATTCAAATAACACAAGTAGTTATTCTTTTGGCCTTAAAGGAGCAAAATTTTGATATTATTTTTTGGTATTTTACCAACTATATCAGCCAAAACAAGAACAAATTTTGATATGAGTTATTAGATTTCCAATAACACATTTTGATATTATTTTGCTCTTCGCTCCTACTCGGGTGGAATCGTTCAATGATAGGCAAAATACCCTATTATTGTAATTGAGATTCTTTTCTGGTTTAGGTTGTCTCAGATTGTCGACAATTGCTCTATCAGACCGTCGGCAAATAAAACTAGCTGAAAGAATAAGGGGAGAAAACACCAACCCCTTGGGCAGCTGCCCTAAGTGGTTAAAACTTGCAACTCGGACACGCCAACCCAATCAAATGAAAATAAAAAATTTATAACAGGATGAGTTCTAAATAACATTTTTTTATAACAAAATCTGCTTTGCATTTTGCTATAAACTTAGGCTCGTTTAAAATAACAAAAATTGTAACAAAATCCGCTCTAGGCATATCACAAATATATCAAATTATGGTTTTATTTGATCTAGTTTATATCAAGATGTCAAGATCAAAAACCAGTATTCTGCCCCTGCTTTATAACTAAAATGTAACAAAACGTGTTATAAATAACAGAAAGAGATAGAATCTTTGTAAAACATTTTATGTACCGCAAGTTTTTCTAACATATTTATAACAAACTTTGATAGAAATATCAACTGGAGCTAGAATTCTGTAATAGAATCATTTGATGGGGAATCCAAATCCTTGTAATAACGCTAATCAAAAGTCCTGAATCAATAGAAAAATTTAAATCATGATTCATAAGTCAAATCTTTGAAAGTTATGCTACATTGAATTGATTTGAAAATACTTCATACTTTTGGCATCACTAGTATACATCTTTCATTTGTGTAAAGAATTAAAGATACAGATCAACCCTGTAGTTAAGCGTTCCTCAAGGTTATGCCAAGTCCAGAATATATAATAGAATATATTCTGATATATTAAATCATATATAAGTTCAACGAGCATTTAAACATTAAATTCTGTTTATTATGTATAAAAAACGTTTTAGTTTTGGCTAAATAAACCGAATACCATAATTTTAAACAAAAGTCAAGCGGGAAAATTTTTAAAAGCTTCAAAGCAGTAAAAAGAAACAAGTGAATAAACAAAATTTAACGCGAAAATAAATATTTTTGTATGATTTAATGGTCGTATTGTGTTAAATAATTAAAATTACATTTTAATCACCAATCGTAATTTAAATATTCATTAAAGCGCATTGACATCAGATTTGCTAATAGCATAACGGTCAGAAGAACATTATCGACACAGTTTCTTTCACCTTTGCTGTGCTGTGTGCACCCAGAAATCAGCAATCCATGCTGAACACGTCGCCTCAATTCATCGCAGGTACATCGCGTGCATCGTCGAAGTACATCGCATGATGTTACCAATGTTTCGTACCAAAGTGTGAACCTTTTGATCAGAGTATGCGGTTCGCAAAAAACTTTAAACGCTGCGATGAGGCAAGTTTGAGTTGAACGTGAATCAAAGAAAAATGACTTCGATCCAACTTGGGTTCAGCATATGCCAACACTGAATAGCAATTAAAATCGCAACGAACGAGATCGAAAAAAACCAACTAAATAATGCAGTAATATTTACAGACTCGCTATCATCTTGCTTGTTGTTGTACCATAATCAAAGAGACCTAAAAAGAGTAGAATTAACAGATGAAATCCTACGAACATGTCGCGAGTGGAAGATCCAAATTCAGTGGATGCCTAGTCATATAGACATTAAAGGTAACGATCTGGCCGACTCGTTAGCCAAGAAAGGTGCACAGTATGGAGACCTTCTGGAACACCCAATTCTATTAAATGATGCGTATTTATGGCTACAAAAAACGAAACAAATAAAGGCTAACAACTGGTATAAGGAATACGCCGAAGTAAAGGGAAAATCCTTTTTCAAAATACAGCCGGAATTCCGAGAGAAACCGTGGTATCACAACCTCCCGTTAAACAACTTGGAAACTAGAACTCTTAACAGAGTGCTAACTGGACACGACTACAGTAAATACTGGCTCCACAAAATGAGACTGCAAGACAACCCAGATTGTGTTGTATGCCAAACAGCTGAAACAACAGAACATATTCTATTACACTGCAAACGTTTTTCACAAATGAGGACAAAATACAGCTTTGTTAAATATCACACAATAAAACAGCTATTTGACGCAAAAGACGTTAAACTACTTCGAGATGTTGTGGATTTTTTAAAGAAAACTCAATTAAAGATGTAAAAAATATTGTTGCCGAACTTAACGAATTTATGAACAAAACAAACCACAGCAATGTAACCGCAGGCGGTGGCTGAACTTAATCGGCTTTCACTGCCTGCTGAGCTCAAACCCTGCAATCGCAGCCACAGGGTGGACTGTCAAATCGACGTTAAAGAAGCAGATGGACTTATGGTCGCTGTCACCCGTCCAACAAAACCAGAAGAAGAAGAAGAAGAAGCACTGCAGCGACACTGGCATTCTATATATATTGATTATACTGCGATTTTTCATCAATAGTAATATTACATATTCATCGAGAGAAAAACGCGAATTTAGTTTTTAAATCGATTTTAAGATATTTGGCCGCACTTCCGCTAAAAACTAATAGTTTTTTCGGATTCCTCGGACAATTTCCGTTGGAAGCATGATAAAATAGTCTTTCTAAAAACCTAGTATTTCCTGAGTCTTTTGCTTGTAGCAAAAGAAAATAAGAAGATTTGACGAAAACGTGTCTTTTTGTTAAAAATCAGGTACTCCCAACGTCCAATTCGCACCAAACTTAGGATTTATTCTTGCTGACCTGAAACGAACAATCTGACTAAATTTGGTTCAAATCCGAGAAGGTCGATTACACTCGGACACTTGACGAAGAATGGCCCATATACAATCCATCTGCTTATGTCATCTCATCCAAGTCATCTTATCCGTTAAAGTCCGTCGACAAGGTAAGGTCAAGTGTCGTGACTTTAGTCAAACAATAAGCACACCTGTACAGAAGTAAACCATACTTACTTTCTGGAGAAATTGTAGACCGGTTTTCAAATCAAACCAATATTTTGGTTGCAATTTGAAAATCGTTTGCAACATCTGCGTCAGTACCGTCTTATTTTCCCGCCCATACACCGGCAGCAGATCGAACAGTAGCGGAACCGATATCAAGTAATGCTTGTACAACAGATCGCCGAGGTATTCTCTCGCGATCCAGCAGCGATCCGACTCGCGCTGCGTAATCATACGGCAGATAACCTGTAGCGTTGCACGTAGGGCAGCCGAATAAACGGGCACTACTTTTTCCGAACTACGGATCACTCCGGAGAGGTAGCATGGAACTGCTAACTGAGTGAATGAAATGACGGCTTCGATGGCGCTTTTGTTGTACACCATCGTGGACCAAAATCTGGAATGAGAAGCAAACAAAGAGTGTGGATTGGAGCCGATAATGTTTTAATGATGTATTATGCATCTGCTGTAAAGCGACTGCACTTTGTGCACTAGTGTCAAGTGCGAGCGAAAAGGGCAGTAGGGCAATGTTTCACAGTTCGAGGTTCCTTCCCATAGTGCGTTCTTGTCAATAAAATGCATGTCTTATCGGAGCGTATGAAATAGTAACACTTTGCTATTCATAATGCCTGCCGTGATTTTATTGGCCGCGATCCTAGTACTGGCAGCCATCATCGTTGGCTCGCTGCATTACCTCTTCACTTACTGGACCCGTCGGAACATACCACAACTAAAGCCAAGTTTTCCGTTTGGTAACATCGGTCCTATCATCCGACAGGAGCTTTCCGCGAGTGATTTCTACTGCAGTCTTTACGATCGCACCAAACTAGAGCCGCTGCTGGGAATTTATATACTGCTTCGACCGGTTCTGGTCATTAACGACCATCGGCTAGCGCGGGACATCATGACCAGTGATTTTGAACATTTTTACGACCGTGGAGTTTAGTCGGACGAGCAACGTGACCCGCTCAGTGCGCTTTTGTTCGCACTAGAAGGACAAAAGTGGTTCCAGCTACGCACGAAACTTACGCCAAGTTTTAGTCCAGCTCGCCTTAAGCAGATGTTTCAAACTCAACTGTCCACAGGCCTAGCCTTACAACATTACATAGAACCATTCGCTAACAGTGGATGCGATTTTGATGCAAGAGATTTGTTCTCAAGGTATGCAGCCGGTGCTGTCGCCTCGGTAGCTTTCGGAATAAGCACTGATGCAATCAATAATCCGCAGGAAGAATTCTATCTCAAAGGTAAACTAATACTGCCGTCGGATCGGGGTAGTTTTATACGATAGACAGCTAGCTTTCTAGTTCCTAAGATAATGAACTTCGCTAAAATTCGACTTTTTCCTAGAGAACTAGAAGATTTTCTGCGGGACCTCGTGCGACAAACAGTAAATCGTCGAGAAAAGGAGAACACATCAAGAAAGGACATTATGCAACTCCTTCTGCAATTGAGAAACTCCGGTGTCATAGATAACAGCGAATCATGGGATGTGAACGCTTCAACCAAGCAAAAAAAATATGTCGATGAATCAAGTGGTATCAGCAGCTTACTCGTTTCTCCTGGGCGGTTTCGAAACAAGTGCATCAGCAATGGCCTTCTGTCTCTACGAAGTATCTAAAAAAAAACATATATACAGCAAAAAGTACAACTCGAAATAGACGAAATTCTACAGCAATCAAATGGCACCATCACGTACGAGAACGTTTACCAGTTTAAAATATTTGGACAACTGTTTGGACGAAACCTTACGCAAGTATCCCTCCGTCGTATATCTCAACCGTATTTGCACAAAAGACTACCCGGTTTATGGAACAAATCACGTCATCCGCCAAGGAACACCCCTGTTGATACCTATATTCGCTTACCACCAAACGAGTTTAATCCCGATCGGTTCGACGACGGCAGCATTCGAGATCTGCCCTACTACCCTTTCGGCGAAGGACCTCGCAAGTGTATTGGGGAATGGGCAAAATGAAAGCTAAACTCGCACTGGCACTATTGTTTTCCCGGTACAATTTCCAACTAACCGATCCGATGGAACGTAACCAAGAACCAGAAATCGACCGGCAATGTTTCACTATACTAATCCGAAAATTGGTGTCAGAGTTACAGTTACTCACCGATAATGTTCCAGTTCCAGCAGCCCTTCCATGTCCCTAATGAACCAACCGGTTTCGCTGAGCCACTGGTCTAGCCCGGCGGATCCTTCCTGCAGTAAACACCCATTTCGAATCGGAAGCGAAGTATATCGGGTAAAACAATGTGAATCTTTCCATTTTTCGTTCTAAAATGTTTAATAGTTAGAGTCATGTTAAATCCGGAGTTAAAATAGTATTTACCAAGGCAGGAACCGTTCTTTTTACTCCATCTTCATCCCGTTCAAGCAACAACTCATTTAGGGGTAGCTTCTTTTCATTCTGAAATAGAACAATTTAAAAAAAACCGTGACACGTTTCACCGATTCAACTCACTTCAAAGGTGTTCAGTATCATGATTAGTGTTTTACTTCAAACTTTTCACTCGTTTATCTAGATTTACTATCACTGCATAACAGTAATTTACACTTGCACTTCTGTTTTACACCAAAAATGCTGAATAGGATACGGCATGAAATCAAGAAAATAAACAAAATCGTAAATCAGCTGACGTATACAGAGATGGCGCAATTATTGATATTTATCGATAAAGTTTTGCATCGCATCAGATGCGACGCGATTCACGATTCACCCCAGAGCATACAAATGCTCACGATGTACACCAAAAAAATAGACACGTGCGATCTCGCGTGATTAATAAATGAGAATATTATTAAGTGTCTTACCCCTCGGGTCGGACAAGACGCCGTTGTGTAAAATCTTGCACGAGAACGCCTCGTACTGAGCCTCGATGAGATGGACTAGCTTATCTGGAACTCCTCTACGCCTAAGTGCGCTCCAGATGTTTTCGTGGTTGAGTCGGTCGAACGTCTTTTCGAAGTCAACGAACACCATCAGAAGAGTCCTGGAATTCGTTTATCTGCTCCAATATAATACGGAGCATTGTGATATGGTCTACACATGATCGGCCTGCACGGAATCAAGTTTGCTGCCGTCGGAGAGTAGCGTCAATCTTCGCTTCGATCCGGTTGAGGATTACCACAGACAAACAGACGAGACACTCGCGATAATTCCATCGTCCAATCAAAACCCACTCATTTTTCAAAAAAGCATGTTTCGCAACATGGCCACACCGCGGCGCGCGAGTGTTGCTTTGAGTTTTCAGTATAAAACCATTCAAATGTACAAAACCCTACAGCATAAAACCCTGCAAAAGCAAGCTACTCCGCAACATGCATAACAGAGGGTGCTACTGTGCAAGCAAAATGTGCAGGACGATGGTTTTTAAAGGATTTTCTTCTATGTATCGTGTCAGTTCGTCAGTGGGATTACCTTACAGAGTACTTTGAGAGTAATACAGAGCAACGTGATGCCACGCCAGTTACCACATCCCGTTAGGTTTCCTTTTTCAGAAACTTTGACAAAAACTGCGTCTAGTCCTCCGGAAAAGTTGCAGTTTCCCATATATTGCTAAAAAAAACTGATGCATCATCTGACCTGTCAAAGATGGGTCAGCTTTGAGCATCTCGGCTGAAATACAGTCTATTCTTGGCGCTTCATTGGATTTCATACTCTTGATGGCTACTTAATGGCAATTTCATTCAGCGATGGCGCCTCCGATTTAACGCGATTAATTCGACGAACTGTAGACGTCATACGCTACTGGCATACGTAGTTGGTCTCTGATATTTGCAACTCGGAAGAGTTGTTCAAAATGTTCAGTCCATCGCATAAGCTGTTGTGTACGATCAGTCAGTAACTGACCAGCTCTGTCTTTAAGCGACATCTTAGTATTCATACTCGCACCACTGAGGCGGCGAGGAATATCGTACAACATACGGATATCACCATTGGCGGCGGCGGTTTCCCCTTGTTCGGCTACTGTGTTACCTGACTCACTGCGAAATGCGTTTTATTCGCGGTATCGTGTTGGTTCGAAAGGTTTCGAAAAATATCGCCCTTGTATCGAAAATATCGTTTATTTTGATCACTAAAAATAACGTACTTAACCGTTATGTGTGCGACAGGGTACCCGGGTACCTTTTCAGTTTTAAAATAGTTATAACTCATTCAATTTAAAACATACGTCATTGAAATTTTGCGACATCGTAAAACTCGTTGATCTTAAATAATTGAGGTTTTTTTTGGTGCATATCCATAAAGGGGTTTAGCAATGAGAGTCACTTGAATTTTTTTATTACGTAGGAGGGCGACAAGGGTACCCGGGTACCCATGATTTGCTATCTTCATAACTTTAGTTATGTTGAACCGATTTGGATGAAACCGGTGGCATTTGATTCGTACATTTATCTAGTTTTGATCAGATAAAGCGTTTGGCCATCAAATGACAAGTAGTTCCCGGGAATCGGTAATTCCGGAGTAACATCCGGTAAAACGTGGGAAGCCGCATGTTTTGAAAGAATATCAGCTTTCAGTAAACCTATTAGCTTTTAACTTGACACTGTGGACCCTTTTTTCATCTAATTATATAAATTGGTGACTTTAGATCGCATTGGCCACTCCAGAATTTGGTTTCTGTAGGGATACAGATGGCGAGTTGGGTGCCTAATCCAATATTAGAATTGGTTTAGCGGATCTTTTAGATGTTTTGAACTGAAATGGTCAGTTTAGTACTGATTGATAATTTCGGAACTGGTTCCAAATGTATAACGGATGGTTCTACGTTTTGAACGGTTCTGATAATGCTAAGCATTATCTTGAATCCTGCGGTATCATCTGTGACCCCGTAAAAACCATTTTCGAAATAACCAATCAAAATACATCGAAATGTAAAAAATATCACCTACCAAACTAATTCCAAGAACTTTGATACCCATATTGCTAGGTTTTACCTCCAATCCTGGACTGGCCACCCATGACCCCACAGGAACCTACTCCGGAATGGCCAACCTGATTCATCTCATTATATGAAATAGTACATTGTACGAATTTTTAGAGTTTTTATATCCACATGACTGATTTTCCTGCAATGCAATCATTTCTCTTCCTCACAGCGGACACTCTGTCGGAATTCCGGATTTTCGGGCCCCGTATGTCTTTTAGTGGCCAAATGACCAAATGATTCAAAACTAGATAAATAAACGAATCAAATGACACCTATTTCGTCGAAATCGGTTTAAAATTGTTGATGTTATAACAATATCAATTTTGGGTACCCGGGTACCCTTGTCGCCCTGCTAAAGGTGTTTTTTTTGTCGCACACATAACGGTTAAACGTTATATTTCATGTGCCAGTAGTACGCAATAATTGTATTGTGAAACTGAATTATTATTTATGCAACTTTTTACAAATTAAATGCAATAACAAAAGCACAACTTATAAAAAATCGTTTGTTATCGATATTAACTGCATATGCGTTATAAACGAATAAAGCGTAGGGTTACGTTTTATTTCAATAATACGCATATTCGCAGTGAGTCAGGTAAAACAGTAGGGAATAAGTTCAGGCACTCTTGTACCGCCTACAAGCTTGTTTAACAACCCTCTCCAGTTCGGCGTATCGTCGACGGGCAGCTGTCTTAGCCGATCTGGTTAGCGCTCGCTCAATGCCGGTTTCGCCTATCTCCGCTCGTCGATCTTTCTCCAAGTTTCATACGAAATCCACTCTATCCGAACGCTGCGCGCTTTGTCGAGGGTTTCGTCACTGGTCGCGTTGAAGGCGTTCTGGATGCCGGTCCATTGCTCTTCGACGGTTCCACCAGGTGGCAACTCCGAGGCTCGGGATTCAAGTTGATCGACAAAGGCCCTCCAATCGGCGGACGATGTAACGGCACCCAACTTTCTCCTCCCGTCGTTGGACACGTGCGACGCGCAAACGTATCTCAGCAATAACGAGATGGTGGTCGGATGCAATATCAACGCTGCGTTTGTTGCGTACATTAAGAAGACTCCAATGCCATTTTCGGTTGATGCAGATGTGGATGATTTGGTTTTCTGTTTGGCCGTCGCGGGAAACTTTATGTGTGTTGGTTAATGGGGAAAGAACGGTCCACCGATAAGCATGTTGTTGTGGTAATAACTGGTAATTCTGTAAACAGGTCCCCATTTTCGCTCATCTCTCCTAAGCCATGGCGTCCCATGACGCGTTCAAGGTACGCGTTTTTTGACCCAATCTTCGCGTTGAAGTCCCCTTTCGCGATTTTCTCAACCACACTGTTCAGCTGGCTGTTAAATTTCTCTTTCTCCTGCATAACTATGGCAATAAAAACTTCAGAGTAATTTTTATTGTTAAAAGAACCCATTTAATAATGTGCACAAATTTAATATATTGACGAAATACCACGGTCCAAAAACTTCTAACCCCTAACAATGTGACAATTATTAATAGTTTTTCATAACACCCGCCAGTGTCAAAAATATCGTTACGATCGTTTTTACGTGCCGGTCAAAATTTACGCCCCAATGATTTCTAAACGAAATGTATACTTTTGTTACGTTAAATGTGGACGCAAAAAGCTGCCTGGAAAAAGCTTTGAAAAGAACGTATTGCCTGATTCAGCATTGCTTCATGTTTTCGGCAAAATTCTTGCTGGTGTAGTTGGTTGATTTGTTTGGAAGATAAAAAGTTACATTTATTTAACAATTTAAATTTACTGTTCAAAAGATAATCTCTCTTGTTTACGAGTTGTCTGCTCCAAAGCATTTAAATAGTGACTCCCTCCATCAATTGTAGAACCACCACGAGTCCGATTTCCACTAAGGAACGTATCCCGGATGGTAGGGGAACTGGGGGGAGAATGCACACCCTTAGCTATTTCGCCGTTTACTCCCCCAGGAACCAACCAAATGCTGATCGCACTATATGAATTGAAAGCTGGATTCATATTCCACGTAGCAATATATAAAGATGTTTAAAAAAGGACTATTTGTCATGAAAAATTTCTTTTTTCGAAAGCGTCACATTCGAGCCTGATTTTTTTCATGTCGGTAAAATGAACATGCAGTGAGGGCAAAATGATCATGTCATAGAAAACTAAAGTTAACATGCAGTTTGGATAAATTAAAGATGATTTTACATTATTATCGTTTTACATAAGCCGTAGGTATTCAACAGGGCTGTTGGAATTAAAATGGGACTCCACAAAAATTTAAATGTATCTTCGCCACGTTCATACAATGCTTGACTCTTAGCTCGCAAGATTTTCCAGCACTCGGTTATTTTCCGTCATTTTTCGAGAGACTCGATCATTTTTGTTGCTTGAATTGTAATTATTTCGTAGCTATCATATCTATCGTATCAGCATCAGCAGCTATCGTATCAGCATAAATCAGCAGCATCAGCAGCAAAAAAACATCATGATACACACTGTTAATTTTGCCCCCATAGTGAAGTGTTCATTTTACCCCCAAAACACCAATTGTTTTCAAGTGTTTATTATAAACAAACAGGTGATAAAAATATTTGGAATTTTCGACTGATCCGTAGGATACACTGAGAAAAAAACCATGGTAATGCGAAACATGTATGCATGGTCATCTTAACTATATTGCAATATTGTAGCGCTTACCATGATTATTGTCAACTTGAGAAGTTTCGTGGTTAAAACTACTATGACAACAAGCAAATCGCTGACTATTTCCGTGGTTAAATTGACTTTTCTCTTATACTTCTAATGACAATATTTTTGCAGCTTGATATAACAATATTGAATTGTCAACAGGACCATAAAATTGGTAACTTACTAACTGTAAGAATATCATGGTAGTTTTAACATTTTTATGGGTTATCGTAACAGTATAAGTTTAGTGCTTTTCAACCGACTATGGAAACGCGTTTCTTGATGACAATTTTATGTTTATTTTGCCCTTTTTCTTTCTGTCATTTGAAACCGCACCGCCATTACGAAAAATTTGAGTCACGAGTGATGTGCTTAGTTGTGAGTTTTTTTGTTTTTATTAAATTTTTTTTTGATATTATGAACAGTTTGTTAGTGCAAAACAAATAATAAAAAAAATCTAATCTTTAAGTGACAAATTGCATTAAATTATTTTCTGTGTACGTGAAAACAGGTTGAATTATTTTACTGTGTAGTGTACTAACAAAAACAAACTGCTAAACTGTTATGGTGTAATCGGTGTTATTTATAGCTTGTCTGTTTTATTTTTTTAATTGCGGATGGTGCTGGACTTCCGCTCTAAACAGTTCAATCGGTGGTTTAGACGTGTCCGTGAAGTGTTTTTGGATAAAACGTGAAATGATGTCCAAATATTTCCATTTAACTTAGCTGCGGCGAGGGAGCTGCGGGATAGACTGTTGGAAACGTATATTTGGAACTGTAATAAAGGCAATTTATATATCCTATCTGCATGCAGACCATCATCTATAGGTAGTATTCGATATTTTTTGATTGTATGAATTATTGGTATTATCTTTTCTTTAATATTCGTCAGGTATATTTGGATTACTACACATGAGACGCAAACTACTAGGAGCAAATTGTGATAAATAACTTTTTTAGGAAATGTACTGGCTAAGCTATGGCTTTACGATTGCCAATTGCAATCCTTGAGCGTAAAATATACCCTTGTGAATTAGTCAATGACCTGGTGAGTAACGGTTGAAAATTTAATAGTCATAATTTAATTGAAATGTTTTATACAGATCGAGTAATCCTTAAGCGACAAACATGCTCTTGAGTTAGGCCTTAGAGAGATCGCAATATGTGGAGGCGCGAGTGGAAAAGCACTATCGCAAGCGATTGAGCAGAGAATCATTACTGAACATAGATTGCAAATTGCATCAAAAGTTGCGAAACACAAGAATCTTGCAGACAGGTATGCATTTAATGTTTTTATTGTATTAGCTATTAATATGCTTTGATTTCAAATTCTCTTTTATAAAAATTACTCAATCTAAGCAATTACTTTAGATACATTAATTTCTCTTCCATGAGTAGGTGGTTTGTTGAGTCCTTCAGCAACCGCCAGTTTTAGTTTCATGTATAGCATGTAACCTAACCTAATAACCCAATAACCAACACTCTCTACTTTTAAAAGCCGCAATTACCGTCACCGAGAAAAATTGGAATAATGCGAACGATTGCCATGTCCCCATTATACTATATCTGCTCGATTTTTCGTACTTCTGAGCGATAACACTGATCTTGAATAACTATCAAGAATTGCTTTATGAAACTCCCTCTTCTGTTGAGTACTCTTACCACTGCGTCCATTATTTTGAACTATTGTGCTATGCCCCGTTTATTTCTTTTACTGTACGCTTCAAGCTTACCTATCACTTGTTAAGTAAGTAATAGGCTCGTAGCTGGAGCGAGACAGGTACCAATCAGGGATGACTTGGTTTTTGAACGTTGTTACCTTGATCGGCGACGCAAAGCAGATCTCCCTTGGCTCTGGTAGACCATTTTTGGGATACTGCACTCTACGTCCTATTAGTGCTCCACAATTGCAGAGCAAGTGTTCCGAGGTATCACGCTCGGCATTACACAAGCAACAAATGTTATCTTGTACGAAACCGAGATTCCGAAGATGGTATTTACTCGCACAATGTCCTGTCACAAGACCGGTAAGCGTGCTGAGATTTCTTGATGTCAACTTTTGAGTAACCCTAATACACAGCGTTATAATTTTTTTGATTGTTTGAGGGATTGTACGGCCATCCAATTGGCCATGCCTGTTCGGCTCTCCCGTTGTGTCAGCTCACTTTTCAGCACACAGTCAGGGATGCAGCGAAATGGATTTGGAACCGTGAATGGAGGGTTAGATCCACATCTGGCTGGTTCGTCTGCAAGTTCATTCCACTCTATAGCGCAATGACCAGGAACCTAGTACAATTTTACCGAGTTCACTTGGCTTAGTTGCCGTAAGAAGCAATTGCAATCCCAGACAATTTTTGAGGAGCACTTAAAAACTTTAAAGGCTTTTAGTGCCGCTCCCATACCAATGAAACACAAATTTCCTCGTAACTCGTGAACTAATCAAGCAAGTGGAACAAAATATGACATATGGGTGTTTTTGGAGACAAGAATGTTTTTTATGATGAATTGAAACCTTTCCCCGCTTCAGGAGAGGGGGCTCCTATACAAATGAAATACAAATTTCCTTATAACTCGAGAACTAGTTAATCAAATGGAACCATATTTGGCATGTGGGTGTTTTTGGAGGTATGAATTTTTTCTATGATGAAATTGGACCCCTCTCGGTTTTTAGGAGGGGGGGGGGGGCTCCCATGCAAATGAAATACAAATTTCCTTATAACTCGAGAAGTAATCAAGCAAATGGAACCAAATTTGGCATGTGGGGGGGTTTTGGAGCCAGCATTCTTTTAATGATGGTTTGAGACCCCTCACCCCTGTGGTAGGGGGATAAGGACTCTCATACAAATAAAACAGAAATTTTTGCGTAACTCAAAAACTAATCGAATTCGAGCAATTTTAGATTCTTTCATAAAACATTAATCTTGTTATTGATTAACCACCAAAAACTATCAATAGTAACATTAGATAATTCAGCGTGCGACGGCCACACGCCGCGAGTGTTGCCGGCGACCTGCAGTCGGAAGCGCCGGCCACTGTGAGTGGCAGCCCCCCGTAGAGATTACCTCTATCTAGGTTTATTTATTTTCCTAGATCTACTGACCTCTATTACTTTCCTTCAGTTGGGTCACCCCTGCGAAATGGTACTTTCTACGAAAAGATTTTCCGTGAAATGGTACATCCCGCGTAAGGTTTTTCGCGAAATAGTATTTTGCGAAACTCTATATTCCGCGTTATAGTCAACCGAGAATTGGTGTTCCGCAAAATGGTATTCGGCTAAATGGTTTGCAATGATGGCGAATATCTAAATGCTATCCGCTTTATTTTATCAGGCTAAGCAATGGGGGAAGTTTGTCGGGTCAGCTAGTTTGTTATATACTACAAAGTTTTAAATAAACATGTATTTTGTTCTACCAGTTCAATAGGGGCAAGATAGGTTAGACTGAAAAAGACTTGTGTGGCACTCTATGTTTGTCCATATATCTATATTTTTGAGTTTATTTATTGTTGTTATTAAATAAGTTTTTAGCTGGCCCGGCATATATTTTATCCACAAAACAGTTAATGCGGCAAAAGGGTAGTTTTCCGACATTTCACTTTTTGTCTGATATAACTTTTATTTTGTTTCGTTTTATTTATTTTGGTTATTTTTGGATTTATATTATTAGTGATTTATCTAAATAAATGATAAGCTGCTTAAAATTGAATTCGTATTCTATCCGATTGAATTCCGCATTCTATCCGATATCAGGTCGTCGAATTTTCAAAGAACCATGATGACCAAATCATCAGCAAAACCCACAAATTCGAAACCTTTTGCCTCTTAGCTTGTCACAAGATCAGGTCCAAGACTTCCTGCCTCATAGCATTCATGAATGTAGGTTCATTGTTTTTATTAGCAATGTCGATATTGTTTAACGAGAGAAATTCTAAAAGGCACTCATCTCGATTGTTGATGTCGGTGCCAGCGAGGTGGTGTGGCTGTCAAATCACATACATTGTCCATGTCCCACTCATTGGTTTTAATACCTTTGGTGCTGGGACCTACTTAAAGGTTGATTCGTTTTAAAACAACTGAAATTAATTAGAAAGCAGTTAAACGTAGCCTTTTAGTTATAATTTAACTATTATTAGCTGTTATTTTCGATACGCTGGCTGGTTCCAAATTGTCGCTATTCATGGATGTTTAGTCCGCAAAATTTTGACAATTTCACACCCCTGGTCGGTGCTTCCCCACAAAATGCGATAGCGTTGGCATCGCAGCCGATAATACAGTCTTTGTTGACTTCTATGCAGAATTTGACGAACGCCGCAACCTCTTGAGTTGCAACCTTAGGAACGTCTCCAGGAAAATGGGGCGATGCTGCGATAATATCGGATTTCCCTTGGCGATTGATACCTCAACTCTGATCGCCACTATGTCTCGTTTGATGAACTCTGTAATGGGCAAACAATTAATGTTTGCGTTGGCCAAGACAGCAGCTCTCGGAGGATCATATTTGTCATCATAGAAGAACTTACATGTTCTTGTTTGAATACCTTGTATTCTTCCTTTGTAGACCCAGGGCTCTTGAATCAGGGGTGGTATTGCGATTTTCGTTTCGAGTGATTTTAGTTCGTTTCGCCCATTCGTTTAACGTGGTCGAAACGAACCAAAATCACTCGAAACGAGAATCGCAATGTCACCCCAGGGCCAGGTCCACACCGTGTTCGATAAACCTCCTGAAAATTACGCCCGAAACAGCTTTCGCAAGTGGAAGGTTTATCTGCACTGTATTTTTGTGATTTTTCCGCTCACTGGCATTTAGGAGAGACGGAATTACCGGAGGTTTGGCCTCATGGAGGCCGTAGTTTTCTTACTACCAGTAGCCGAACACACTTTGGATCGAGGGGGAGCTGGCTTCGTGTGGTCTCGCCTTTCCCACGTATATTACCGGAGTTTCCTAGAGACCACTTTTTTGGTTCCGCTCGAGGTTTCCACTCCTAGCGCCGAGGTTGCGACCCCGTTGACGACCGAGCGTATCATACTCCACCCGTTTTCGAGGGTCGAAGCATCTAGCTTTAAGCGCACGTGTACTGCTATTAGGTAATTGTCCGAGTCGGTATCCGTACCCCGTAGGGAGTGTACGTTGGTGATATTCGAGAAAAACCGGCCCTCGATGTGAATATGGTCGATTTGGTTCGAAGTTCATTGGTCAGGTGATCTCCAGGTGGCTTTTTGGATATCTTTGTGGGAAAAGAAAGTGCTTCTGATCACCATCGCTGGTGATCATGCATCGCTGGCCGTTGTCGTTCGTATCGGTGTGCAGGCTATGGGACCCGATCACCGGTCTATACATTGCTTCCCTGCCGACCTGGGCGTTCATATCGCCGATGACGATCTTGATGTCCTGTCGTGTGCAGCTGTCGTACGTTGCCTGCAGCTGCACATAGAACGCTTCCTTCTCGTCGTCGGGTCTACCTTCGTATGGACAATGCTCGTTTATGATGGTTTAGTTGAAGAAACGGCCTTTTATCCTCAACACACACATCCTCTCGTTGATCGCTTTCCAGTCCATTACGTGATCCTGCATTTGTCCCAATACTACGAAGCCCGTTCCCAGCTCGTCGATCGCTCCACCGCTCTGGAAAAATTTGGCTTTACCGCCACGGATCCTCCACACCTTCTCGCCTTTGCGACAGATCTCTTGCAGTGCCGCGATAAAAATGTGAGCCAAAATATTTCGGGGGATGGGCCAAGGCCGCCAGGCCCTCCTGGCTACGTGGCTGCTCCCACCATTATTATTACGGCAGATAAAATAAAGCTAATAGTATTTAAATATTCACCGTGATTATATAACATTTCGCCGAATTTTCGCGGAAAACTAATTCTCAGTTGACCATAATGCGGAATATAGTGTTAGCGGAATACCATTTCGCGAAAACCCTTTTAGCGAAAAGTACTATTTCGCGGGTGCGATCCTCACTTACCCGCCGTCGCTCGTTCGGACCCAACTGAAGGAAAGTAATAGAGGGCAGTAGACCTAGGAAAACAAATAAACCTAGACAGAGGTGTTTTCTCTGGGGCTGCCCCCCCCGTAGTGGTCAGCGCTTCCGCCGGCAGTACTCGCGACCTGCGGCCGTCTCGCCCTGAATCATCTAGTGTATATAAGCAGTTTTTAGTGATCTTGATATTGACTAATGTTTATGGAAGAATTTTTCTCGAGTTCAATTAGTTTTTGAGTTTTGCAAAAATATCCGCTTTATTTGTGTGAGTACAACCCCTTCCAGAGAAGGGAAAAGCCCACCTCATCCAAAATTTGGTTCAATTTGCTTGATTGGTTCTCGAGATATGTAAAATTTGGGTTTTATTTGTATGGGAGCCACCCTGTGTAGTATAGTAAAATATTTATAAACTCTATTATCCGTTGATCTAGTAAACATAGATTCTTGGATATACTATTTAATATACATACTGGGAAGTACAAACTTTACAACTGGGCGGCACAGACGTATTTTCATTAGCAGCACTAGCTAGTACAATAAGAACCTTCCCTGGCCCTAAAAACCGCATACAAATTTTCACTCCGATCGGTTTAGTAGTTTCCTAGTCTATAAGGCACATGCAGAACAGACAAAATTCATTTTTCTGTATACCCAACAAACATTTTTGTTTAATAGTATACCTTATTAAAACCATTGTATAGCTAATACCGAGTAGCAAACGCCTGATAAGTTGTTATATAACAAAAATATTTGTTGGGTACAATATTTTCTTTTTCTTTATATTTTCCGCAACATATTTTTAAGAAAATTTGCATCTGTTACTTGCTTCCGAAATATCGAACATAACCGGATTGCAGCTCTTTACAAAAACTAGGAATGAGCCAACACCATCCAGCAATCACAACATTTAGCCTCTATTGTGCGAACGGTATTGTTGCCGGGTCCAAGATCCACGTCATAGATCTTCTTGATTCGTCGTAAATACAATACAATGATCACGGTTTGCTCACCAACAGATGTTTTATATCGGAATCCACAGGCCAGTGAAACTTTTTATTTTATTAGGCCAGTGAAAAAAAAAGAATCAATCCAAAGTTTTAATCGCCGTCATCATAACTCCATACTGTACGGACTACAGGAAGCACCATTTGTGCTTTAGGTAAAGAAATAGAAAAATCATCTTTTATTATCTTCAAATACACCATAATAACTCTTTTTAGGACCAGCAATGAACTCGATTAGGACTGTTTCAAACGGTTGAGGCTAATATGTTGTTTTCCAGGTACAGTGTTTTACTGGATATTTCAGCAAAAAAAACAGAAGTAAATACGTTTCGACAGAGGAAAGCGGCAATATAGTAGACCGACAGGAATCAAAAGTTAGTACATATTTTTCCTGACCGGTAGAGTGGCAGGTGCGGAACAAGCGTAGCATCCAGATGATCAGACAAACCAGTTCGAACATCCTGCCACACGTACAAACAAAAAGCAGGTTCTGGAACTGCCAACGATGGCTGATTCGTGTCGGGAATTGAGGATTACACTTTCGGTACCTTCAGTCGAATAATTCAAAATGACATCCTATGTAACACCAGCTAGACCAGTGATGGCCAAACTGCGGCTCTTGAATTTGGCCTTTGCGGCCCGCGAACTGGTTTGATAGATGGCGGACGGACACTATAGGTTGAATTTATTAATGTCAGAAGTCATTTAGGGCCGCGGATCTATTGGGGAGATCTGATTTAGCCCGCAATATGCTTGTACCGTGGCCACCACTGAGCTAGACCATCGTCAAACTATTTCCGTCAGCAGACACTGGAGCACAATAGACTTCTAAAACCGATCAGAGTCACAATTAGCAACTCCGAGACTTTGAAATATTTCAATCGTAAAATCTACTTCTACCAGCAGTTATGACGTCCTACTTGATCGGAAGATTTCGGCCGGCCTTTAAACTACCCCGAAACTACGGCATATCCAACGAACGAACGAAGTGAGTATTTAATTTTTGTCGTATTTCAATGTTTATTCAATTTTGTTCATTTCAGTCGTCTGTTATTCAAGTTGCTGACACACTACGAACGGACATAACGAAAACATCGCTCACAGTCGATGGTATTTATTATGTGGTTAATCCAGGATTTGTTGAGCAAAAAGTCTTCATCTCAAAAACTAGAATGGAACGTAAAACGCTTCCGATGCTGGTTCCAAAAATTTAGCGTACCGATTTGACCACAATGATATTTCAGCTGGAAATTAACGATTTCCTGCAGTTTGATTTTATGGATGCTCCGCTAGTTGAATTACTGTTGCCTGCTTCAGACCTATTGCACTCTTTATCTGCATTAGACAACGAAAGACAGCCGGCATGATTAGATTGCCGTATGACAGACTTTCCCTTAGAACCGAACATATATAAAATGCTAATTATGTCGGTTGTACCAACCTGTTCTAATGAAATTGATCAGAAACCAATTGTTAAATCACTTGACGGAGATCACCTTTGCTTGCCGTTTATAACAGTTGAAATAACAATATTTTCAATGCATGGTGCACGGTGGAGAATCTTATCCTGTAGTTAATTGGCATCATGGATAGGCTTAAGTTAGACGTGTTGTCTGCAGTCAAGAATACGGCATATGTCCAGAAAACTATTTCCAGGATTATCGATTTTCCCATCCGTACAGGATTCTGCTGCATAATGCCCCCGGGAGATGTTTCCAATTTATTCGAAGTCCCAATAACCGATGATCGTCATTGGATGTGCCATCATGATAAGGATTTTTAGAGTAGTAGCTACACGGGCTCGACAACTTTGAGGTAAATATTGGTATGTGTTAGTTTAGCACACGTCTAAAACCGCTTCTCATCCCAAATAGGATAACGTGAAGTCTATGCCACATTCGATTAATGTTCAGGTAGTTCAAACTAATAGGTAGCCAGTGGTTTCACTTCAGTATATTCCAGCTAAATATGCCAGATCTGACCGGCTCTGCTGCAGGCTGAACATCGCAAATTGTGGTTTTAGCCGCGGATGAATCTATACTTGGAATGCAGGTAACCACAGTCAGCAAACCTACACTTCAGAGCCACACCAAAAACGTACGTAAAATTCCTGTTAAAATTATAGTAATCTACGATATATATGTATAGACATAACCGATTGTTTGTTATTTGGATTGTGAAATAATGAGAAATCCGTCTAATTTATTTACATACTAGCTGACCCGACAAACTTCGTATTGCCACAAATTAACCTGTGTTGTACATAAATCATGAATCTCGGATGATCTTTATCACTTCTCGAGTTTTGCAAGTCCCCCAGTGGGCGGCGCTTCCGACGGCGGGTCACCGGCAACACTCGCGACCGGCTCGTCCTGAATGATCTAGTGTTACTATAGATAGTTTTTGTGGTCTTGTTATTGATTAATGTTTTATGGAAGAGTCTCGAATTTCTCGAGTTGGATTAGTTTTTGAGTTTCGCCAAAATTTCTGTTTTATTTGTATGAGAGTCCATATCCCCCTACCACAGGGGTGAGAGGTCTCTAACTATCATAAAATAAATTCAAGACTCAAAAATCTCCTACATGCTAAATTTGGTTCCATTTGCTTGATTAGTACTCAAATTATAAGGAAATTTGTATTTCATTTGTATGGAAGCCCACCCTCTTAAAAGGGAAAGGGGTCGTAATACACCACAGAAAAAAAATTCTGCCATCTAAAACTCTCACATGCCAAATTTGGTTCCATTTACTTGATTAGTTCTAAAGTTATGAGCAAATTTGTATTTCGTTTGAATGGGAGCCCCCCCCCTCCTAAAAACGTAAGAAGTCCTAATTCATCATGGGAAAAATGGTTGCCTCCAAAAACACCCACATGCCAAATGTTGTTCTATTTGCTTGATTAGTTCTCGAGTTAGGAGGAAATTTGTATTTCATTTGTACAGGAGCCCCCCCTCTTAGAGTGGGGAGGGGTCCTAATTCACCGTAGAAAATTGTCTTGCCCTCGAAAACCTTCACATGCCAAAGTTGGTTCCATTTGCTTGATTAGTTCTCGAGTTATGGGGAAATTTGTATTTCATTTGTATTGGAGCCCCCCCTCCTAATGTGGGAAGAGGTCCTAATTCATCACAGAAAAAATTCTTGCCTCCAAAAACACCTACTTGCCAAATTTGGTTCCATTTGCTGGATTAGTTCTCGAGTTATGAGGAAATTTGTATCTCGTTTGTACAGGACCCCCCCTCCTAAAGTGGGGAGGGGTCCCAATTCATCATTGAAAAAAAAATTGTCTCCAAAAACACACACATGCCAAATTTGGTTCAATTCGCTTGATTAGTTCTCGAGTTATGAGGAAATTTGTATTTCATTTGTACAGGAGCCCCTCCTCTTAAAGTGGGGAGGGGTCCTAATTCACCATAGAAAATTTTCTTGCTCTCGAAAACCTTCACATGCCAAATTTGGTTGCATTTGCTTGATTAGTTCTCGAGTTATGAGGAAATTTGTATGGAAGTCCCCCCTCTTAAAGGGGAGAGGAGTTATAATTCCTCTTATAAAGAGGGGAGGGGTCTCAATTCACCATAGAATAAATTCTTGTCACCAAAAAAACACCGACATGCCAAATGTTGTTCTGTTTGCTTGATTAGTTCTCGAGTTAGGAGGAAATTTGTATTTCATTTGTACAGGAGCCCCCCCTCTTAGAGTGGGGAGGGGTCCTAATTCACCGTAGAAAATTTTCTTGCCCTCGAAAACCTTCACATGCCAAAGTTGGTTCCATTTGCTTGATTAGTTCTCGAGTTATGGGGAAATTTGTATGGCAGCCCCCCCTCTTAAAGGAGAGAGGAGTTACAATTCCTCTTATAAAGAGGGAGGGGTCTCAATTTACCATAGAATAAATTCTTGTCACCGAAAACACCCACATGCCAAATTTGGTTCTATTTGCTTGATTAGTTCTCGAGTTATGAGGAAATTTGTATTTCATTTGTATAGGAGCCCCCCCTCCTAAAGTGGGGAGAGGTTCTTATTCATCATAGAAAACATTCTTGCCTCCAAAAACACCTACATGCCAAATTTGGTTCCATTTGCTGGATTAGCTCTCGAGTTATGAGGAAATTTGTATTTCGTTTGTATAGGAGCCCCCCCCCCCTCTTAAAGTGGGGAGGGGTCCCAATTCATCATAGAAAAAAATTTTGTCTTCGAAAACACACACATGCCAAATTTGGTTCCATTTGCTTGATTAGTTCTCGAGTTATGAGGAAATTGGTATTTCATTTGTACAGGAGCCCCCCTCTTAAAGTGAGGAGGGGTCCTAATTCAACATAGAAAATTTTCTTGCCCTCGAAAACCTTCACATGCCAAATTTGGTTCCATTTGCTTGATTAGTTCTCGAGTTATGAGGAAATTGGTATGGAAACCCCCCCTCTTAAAGGGGAGAGGAGTTATAATTCCCCTTATAAAGAGGGGAGGGGTCTCAAATTACCCTAGAATAAATTCTTGTCACCGAAAACACCCACATGCCAAATTTGGTTCTATTTGCTTAATTAGTTCTCGAATTATGCAGAAATTTGTGTTTCATTTGTATGGGAGCCCCCCCTCTTAGTGGGGGGAGGGGTCTCTAACCATCGCTAAAACCTTTCCTGGCCCTAAAAACCTCTACATGCAAATTTTCACGCCGATTGGTTCAGTAGTTTTTGATTCTATAAGGAACACAAAACAGACAGACAGACAGACAGACAGACAGACAGACAGACAGAAATCCTTCTTTATAGGTATAGATTACCGTTCACATTATGCTTACTTCGAAAGAATCATATGAATCTTTTGCAATAATTGAATGTGGTGCATCTGCAAGTATACTTGAAAGTTTCTCTGCAAGTATACCTGCAGGTGCACCACATTCATTTATTGCAAAAGATTCGTTTGATTCATTCGGAGTAAGTATAACGTGAATGATTATAAAAACTATAAAATTTATAGTTGAGATGACTACGTTCATGGTTATTTCAACAATAGTTAATAACGTCATTTTTACCACGAAATTGTCACGAAAACCAACTCGTCCCGTTCATTGCGTGTTTAAGATGACTATTTTCTTGTCAGCAATATCATACAAAACCTGGTCATGATAACAAAACCATTGTCATGATGACAATTGTATAGTTTTAAATTATAGTTGTCCCAACCATACATGGTCATTTTTACCATAAAATTGTCACTGCAACCAGCTAGTTCCGTTTATTTTTTTGTCCAAGATGACTATTTTCTTGTCAGTAAAACTATACAAAAAGTGGTTAAGATAACTAAAGCATTGTAATGATGACAATTTTATGGTATACAGATTATAGTTATGCCTACTATGCATGGTCAACCGTACCATGCGTCCATTGTTCAAGCTTATAGTCGAAATAACCATGAAAATGTTGTCTAGACCAGTTTTCCCAGTCGGTTGAAAACCACCATACTTTTCTGGTCAAGCTTACCCCTAAAATGGTAGAATTTACCATGAAATTTTTCTGTGTGTAGTGATAAGCAAACAACACTGAATGATACCAATAGTCGAAATTTAATTTGTTTCACCAAAGTAGCTTATTTACTAATACTAATATTTACTAATCGGCGTCAGATTTCTGCAAATATTTTATACTTTGTCCATTTTTTTCACATTGGAAAGCTTATGATCACCACATATTGTCTCAAACAGCTAGAAATACTTCTAGGAGATAGATTCAATAGATACCTATTGATCTAGAATAGATTTTAATCGGTTTACTGGGAATTTGGCTGCCTGTTCATTTTACCCCCTGTTCATTTTACCCACAGTTCCCCTACCACGAGGAGGTAGAGATATGTGTTGCTGAATAAGAGGCTATGGAACTTCCTGGTAGTTCTGGAGCGCATAATTCAACCATTTAGCCATTAAAACGGCGTCCCCGACCATGTCTAGATACCAACGTGACCCTAGATATCAGATTTGGCTTCCATTGATGCAACCAACCTGGTGCTAGGTTCATCTGACTTCCATTGATCTAATTTTTAAATTGTAAAGCAATTTGAGGTGTCGCGTGATAAGTTTTTGTTCAAGTTTGATACTGGCCATTTCCCCCAGCGGTAACTTAATCCGGAACATTTCCGATTAGTCCAAAAAAAGGCAGCGCAAAAATTCAAAATGGTGGTTAATGGGCATATGGGCATTAAAATTTCAAAACGGCGTGGCTCAAAAATTCATCGATTTTTTCAATACAATTCGCCGTTAAGCCATTAATTATTTTATTTTTAAATTACGATCTTTTGAACACCGAGGGTATAGACTATTGCTGTTGCAGTTGAAAACCGGCATAATCGACGTGCGACTGTCGGTTTTATTCTTGTTCTGTGTATCGCAACTATGTCGCATGTGGTTCGCTGTATAGCGCATCAATGTGCGAACATAGCGCACCACGTGCGACGTAGTTGCGGCACACAGAACAAGAATAAAACCGAATGTCGCACGTCGATTATTACAGTTTTCAACTGCAACATCAATACTAGTAAGGGAATGTTCATTGCAACTTACAAGTTTGCTTAAATGGAACGTGACAATAGCAGAGGTGGGCACAATTCCGTTAATCCGCTAACAGCTAATCAGTTCAGCTAACATTTTAGTTAACGGTTAGCTTCCGCTAAATTTATGTGCAGCTAAATAAACCGCTAACTTTTTTCTACTAAGAGGAAAACTGTTGAGAAATATGAAAATTTTCTTTTAATCCAACTATCTTTCAACTATATTCAACTGTTATCTATCAATATTATCGCATAGATGTGGATTGAAAGATCCCAAAAAATCATAAACTTTTGTACGCGGGCACAGTTAATAGACTCATGAAATAAATCAATATTTAAAAAACTCGGTGGTGATCTATATTCTCAGCAAACATCAAGAGAAAATTTCACTTACATCATATACATTACTAGCTGACCCGACAAACTTCGTATTGCCACAAATTAACCTGTGTTGTACATAAATCATGAATCTCGGATGATCTTTGTCACAATCTCGAGTTTTGCAAGCCCCCCAGTGGGCGACGCTTCCGACGGCGGGTCACCGGCAACACTCGCGACCGTCTCGTTCTGAATGATCTAGTGTTACTATAGATAGTTTTTGTGGTCTTGTTATTGATTAATGTTTTATGGAAGAGTCTCGAATTTCTCGAGTTGGATTAGTTTTTGAGTTTCGCAAAAATTTCTGTTTTATTTGTATGAGAGTCCATATCCCCCTACCACAGGGGTGAGAGGTCTCTAACTATCATAAAATAAATTCAAGACTCAAAAATCTCCTACATGCTAAATTTGGTTCCATTTGCTTGATTAGTACTCAAATTATAAGGAAATTTGTATTTCATTTGTATGGGAGCCCACCCTCTTAAAAGGGAAAGGGGTCGTAATACACCACAGAAAAAAAATTCTGCCATCTAAAACTCTCACATGCCAAATTTGGTTCCATTTGCTTGATTAGTTCTAAAGTTATGAGCAAATTTGTATTTCGTTTGAATGGGAGCCCCCCCCCTCCTAAAAAGGTAAGAAGTCCTAATTCATAATGGGAAAAATGGTTGCCTCCAAAAACACCCACATGCCAAATATGGTTCCATTTGCTTGATTAGTTCTCGAATTATGAGGAAATTTGTATTTCATTTGTGTAGAAGCCCCCCCTCTTGAAGTGAGGAAGGATCCTAATTCACCGTAGAAAATTTTTTTGCCTCCAAAAACCTCCACATGCCGAATTTGGTTCTATTTGCTTGATTAGTTCTCGAGTTATGGGGAAATTTGTATTTCATTTGTATTGGAGCCCCCCCCCTCCCAATGTGGGAAGAGGTCCTAATTCATCACAGAAAAAATTCTTGCCTCCAAAAACACCTACACGCCAAATTTGGTTCCATTTGCTGGATTAGTTCTCGAGTTATGAGGAAATTTGTATTTCGTTTGTATAGGACCCCCCCTCCTAAAGTGGGGAGGGGTCCCAATTCATCATTGAAAAAAAAATTGTCTCCAAAAACACACATATGCCAAATTTGGTTCAATTCGCTTGATTAGTTCTCGAGTTATGAGGAAATTTGTATTTCATTTGTACAGGAGCCCCTCCTCTTAAAGTGGGGAGGGGTCCTAATTCACCATAGAAAATTTTCTTGCTCTCGAAAACCTTCACATGCCAAATTTGGTTGCATTTGCTTGATTAGTTCTCGAGTTATGAGGGAATTTGTATGGAAGCCCCCCCTCTTAAAGGGGAGAGGAGTTATAATTCCTCTTATAAAGAGGGGAGGGGTCTCAATTCACCATAGAATAAATTCTTTTCACCAAAAAAAAACACCCACATGCCAAATTTTGTTCCATTTGCTTGATTAGTTCTCGAGTTAGGAGGAAATTTGTATTTCATTTGTACAGGAGCCCCCCCTCTTAGAGTGGGGAGGGGTCCTAATTCACCGTAGAAAATTTTCTTGCCCTCGAAAACCTTCACATGCCAAATTTGGTTCCATTTGCTTGATTAGTTCTCGAGTTATGAGGAAATTTGTATGGAAGCCCCCCCTCTTAAAGGGGAGAGGAGTTACAATTCCCCTTATAAAGAGGGAGGGGTCTCAATTTACCATAGAATAAATTCTTGTCACCGAAAACACCCACATGCCAAATTTGGTTCTATTTGCTTGATTAGTTCTCGAGTTATGAGGAAATTTGTATTTCATTTGTATAGGAGTCCCCCCCTCCTAAAGTGGGGAGAGGTTCTTATTCATCATAGAAAAAATTCTTGCCTCCAAAAACACCTACATGCCAAATTTGGTTCCATTTGCTGGATTAGCTCTCGAGTTATAAGGAAATTTGTATTTCGTTTGTATAGGAGCCCCCTCCCCCCACTTAAAGTGGGGAGGGGTCCCAATTCATCATAGAAAAAAATTTTGTCTCCAAAAACACACACATGCCAAAGTTGGTTCCATTTGCTTGATTAGTTCTCGAGTTATGAGGAAATTGGTATTTCATTTGTACAGGAGCCCCCCCTCTTAAAGTGAGGAGGGGTCCTAATTCAACATAGAAAATTTTCTTGCCCTCGAAAACTTTCACATGCCAAATTTGGTTCTATTTGCTTGATTAGTTCTCGAGTAATGCAGAAATTTGTGTTTCACTTGTATGGGAGCCCCCCCTCTTAGTGGGGGGAGGGGTCTCTAACCATCACTAAAACCTTTCCTGGCCCCAAAAAGCTCTACATGCAAATTTTCACGCCGATTGGTTCAGTAGTTTTTGATTCTATAAGGAACACAGGACAGACAGACAGACAGACAGACAGAAATCCTTCTTTATAGGTATAGATTTTAAAAATTCATAAATCTTGAATCAAGCATCATTAAAGAAATATGAAAATGTAACAAAGTTTTCTCAACAATCCAGCAAAATTATTATCTGGAAAACAGTTTTTCACAAAATGTTCCGTGGAAGTGAAAAATTCCAAAGCAAACTTAGAAAAACTGTGCTCTACCTTATGGAAAATTTCTGTTTTTTTACCTTTGTTATACTATATAACAAAGGTTTAGAAATTGGTCGAAAAACACGAAATTGATCCGAGGCCCGTAGGGCCGAATCACATATACCAATCGATAGAGCTCGACGAACTGAGCAATGTCTGTGTGTGTGTGTATGTGTGTATGTGTGTATGTGTGTATGTGTGTATGTGCAGCTCATTTTCTATCGCCTGTTTCTCGAAGATGGCTGAACCGATTTGATCGCTTTTACTTTTGTTTGAAAGGTATTATTGTCTAGTATATCACTATTGAATTGCTTTGCGGTCCGACATTTCGTTTAAAAGTTATAAGCAAAAATGTGAAAACTACGTGACACGCGTTTCTCCTTAACTACGCAACCAATTTTAACGATCTTAGTACCAAACGAAAGCTCTTGCTGTTACTAAACTTTCTACCAAGTTTTATTGAAAACGGACAAGCAGTTTAAAAGTTAGCCTTAAAAAACCATTTTTGACAAGGTTCAAATGATCGCCTGTTTCTCAGAGATGGCCAAGCCGATTTATGCGCTATTAGTTTTATTTGGCAGGTAATATAGCCGGATAGATCACTATTGAATGGTTTTGGGATTGGACGTTTAATTTGAAAGTTATGAGCAATCGTATACACCACACCAAAATTAACAATAATTTACAATGATTTTAACCAAGATAATTTACCGAATTTCAATTATTTTAATATCAAACGAGAGGTTTTGACACTACGAATATATATGCAAAATTTCAGAAGAATTGGTTTTACCGGTCAAAAGATATCAATCCTCAAACGCTCGCGCCAACTTTTGCAACACAGTTACTCGCGCGCACAATAACCCAAAACCAAAGAAAAGGTGCGCACTAGAGTTTTGACTAGGAAAACTTGTTTTTAAGTTTATCGAACCTTTGGAAGAGTTTCTTGAAATTGAATGCTCTATCATCTGGTGCAATTTAAATTTGGATTAATCCCCCTAAAAGTGAAAAAAAAAAATTTTTTTTAGTTTTAATATAACACATTCATAAGTTCTGCAAAGTTTTAGAGCCTATTATTACAAGAAATTTTGCTGAAGACTGTAACCTGAGATAGAAGCGAAGACAGAGAAATCTTATTTATTGTTTCTGTATTTGTAAAATCAGTTTTTCTATTTTAGCTCTTTTTGTAATTGTTGTATGACTTTTTCATGTGTTACAAAGTTATACAAATAGTAAAAATACACAACTTTGCTGAAAATAGTATACCTCTATGTTTGCTTGTTTAGGAACTGTAGAAGTTTGATTATAAAAATACCCTGATTTTAACCCCGAATTACTCGACTACCAACTGACGGATACATTTTAAACATTTTACATTTGCTGATAGTTTTGCTACATACAGACATCATTTTTCCATATGAAGTAACGTGAAAAAATTCCAGTTTGGGGCCAATAGCGGTACACCCACGGTTGCCAGTATGCCAGATAAATCTGGATTTTGCCATATTTTTGATTGCGCGCCAGACCAACAGACAAAGCTTAAAACCTTCCAGATATTTGGCACTGTGCCAGATTTTCGATTATCCGTCTTGCAAAAAGGTCATCACTTCTAATTTTGGACAAAATTTTGCATCTACGGTGAGCAAAACGAGCAAGATTTTTTCAGGAAAACGCCTCCCCATCGGACTAATTTAAAACCAGATTTTTGCCAGACACTTTTATTCGTGTTCGCCAGATTTTTGGGAAAACCAGGTGGCAACCTTGGGTACACCTCACATGCTGCTTGCTTCGTTTCTGTGCTCTCGGTTTATGCTGATCTATTTTCCTAACAATTTAAAGTATTATTGCATTGAATAATTCAGACATTTTGCTGAACATTTTTTTGAAGAATATACGTTAGTTAAACTCCGATTGGTAAATATGGCATTCAAAAACCTACACATGTTATTCAGTATACAACAGCGTGAGTAACCGAAGGTTAATAAAAATTGATGAAATTTTTTCAAGAAAACCTTATTGATGCATAGTTATGCATAGTTCAAAAACCTATAAACTAGACCTTTACTACGCAATGTATATGTTAAAGAATAATATTTCTTCTTACAACTTACTTTTACTTGCACTTACCCACATTAGTAACAACTTACTCAGCAATTTCATAAGAAAAAGAACTATCAAAATTTGTAAGTGCTACTATTTTGTTCAAATTTTGTAAGCTTATTCAATTTCCAAAATTTTTATGTAAACCAACGCACAATGCAACGTTAACTAATAGATGAATTATGTTCCGAAGACGTGTCGATTTCTATCTCAAATAGCAAGTAAGACCGTATAACAAAGGTTCCTTTCACCAATAGGTGGATTAAATCAGGTTTTTATTTGACAAACTGGCCAATGTGTGCTTGATAGGGATGAAAATTTCACGATAGTGTTATTTTTTATTTCTGAGTAATGACCAAAAGAGTCGAATTCCTAAAATGTTCATAAACAGGAGTCCCCCTAATAAGGCGGTGAGAAGAGTTTCATTTTAGTCAGTTTATTTGGTAGTTAACAAGTCTATAACGGGCTCTAACAATATGCAAAAACATATCGCCTTATTCGGGGCAATCGTGTACCCCTTTAACAATTTATATGTCCGGACCAAAGTGTGTAGCAGAGCAAGCAAATATTTTCAAATGAAAATGTATGTAAATTTTGTTGGCAATACAGAAAAAATATTATTTGGAAAAATCTCTTACAAAATTTTCCACAGTGATGGAAAACTCCAAAGAAAAATAAAACAAGTATGTCCTGTCTCATGGAAATAATTCGATTTCACCCGTTTAAATATGGTAATGTTTTTTAAAACGTTTTTTTTTTGTGAATGCCTGCAATTTTTTTACGAAATTATTTCATGTTTTTTCAGTGTATATTTTTTCTTATACCTTCGCAACGAACATTTTCTTTTTTCCAAAATTGGTGTTTAAAAAAGTATAGCTAAATTTGCGCTGCTAACAAATTTAGAGGTTAGCGGTTAAAATTTTTGGTTAATTTAGCGGTTAGCGGTTATCGAAACTAACGTTTTGAATTAGCGGTTTAACTGTTAGCGAAGCTAAAATTTCGGTTAGCGGTGCCCACCTCTGGACAATAGTTATCAGACGCGATATGAATGAAAATGGGTAAAGAATCACAAGCATCTAACTGGCACGAATAAATGCCGGATTCAAAAATAAAAGAGTACATATTTCCTTTTAAGAATAACTGCGTTGAAATTTGAAATAATACAACATTCTTTTACCTACGTTTTCGTATGATACTTCAATTTGATCAGATTTTAGTATCCGATTGATGGAGAGGGGGATGGTTGTGCAGTTGTTTGATACGCGTTACTATCAGGACATCCACTTTGTCTAGGTTCAACGACGTATTAAGGGTGAAATTCCATGCAGAAATAAAAAAAAAGTTATTTATACTTGAAATCTTTCATACAAACATTATAGTTTCGTTATCTTTTCCACAAAGTGCTATCCAGTACAGTAAATAAAAACATAGTCCTACGGGCTACAGCCCCCCTGGAAACTAGCGCTGGTTTTGCCAATGTTTAACACTGACAAGTTTTATATTTTTTGTTTTTTTTTTGCAAAATACCAATAAACATAATAAGCTCAGTACACAATCGTCCATTTTTTATTGCTTGGGTTAGCAAATTTTTATTTACATTTTTTATGCTCGCTTTGCCTAGGTAGAAAAATGTATTATTCCAGAACATTGCCGTTATAACTCATGGTTTTGTGTTAAATACATACAACTTCCGTACGAGTATCGGAATGCGTTACCGAATTTCAGCTGACCCTCATACCGGCATAAGTTCTTACTTATACAAAAGAAATGATGATCTGCTGAATTCAGCTCCACAAACCGCATCATAAACGTCTACCGGCTTGAGAAATCGATTTTGTATAAGAATTTACACACGCACACACATAACCACCTACTGAACTGTTATCGATTCCATTGCGATAATTTAGTTTTGATAATTTTAATAACGAAATTTCTACATATCGGTAAATTTTTTTTGAATATGCATATTTATAATTAGCACAAAACCAAAAAAAATCAATGCATTTTTTGGCACAACGGTGTGATTATAGTGTTAGTGATAGCAAAAGAAATTTAGTCAGCAGAATTAACGAAGGTATCGGGCAAAACTTACACAGACGCATACATCTTCGAAATTGACGAATAGACGCTGTATCTAACATGAAGGCGGCGCTACGGGGGTAAATAATGCAGCAACTTATTTCAGATTATGAAAGAATATAGGCATGTCGCTCTGTGTACATTCAATCGTCAGTAAAGTGGCTCAACAAAAACTATATGATAGTTTATTCACGTTTAGTAAAACCACTCGCCAGCAGATAGATCTGATGACGTACTTTTCAAAATCGAGGAGTAACGTATCCAGGTATCCAATGATCTATTGGTGAATAAACGCAAAACTATTGAAACCCATGGGACTCCTCCATTTAGCTGTCCAAAACGGACATATGTGCGAAGAAAAACTTTTTTTAAATAAAATCTCTGTTATTTACTACGTCCTCAGTTAAAACCGTACAGACTGGAAGCTTGTTACCTAAGTTAGTTGTCTTATGCTAACTTTAAAATGGTCTCTGGTTACTATTGTTACTACAGTAATGACCCGATTTTGTCACCCCCATGATGAATTTAGGAGTGACAAAAACGGAGCAGTGACTAAATCGGGTATTTTTTCAATTTTTTATTTTTTTGCAGATAACTTAGAACGAACTACATATACTTCATTCTGATCACTTTTAGGACATATCGCACTTCCTTCTACCTCTCTGTGGACATTTGTCACCTTTTCACAGCACTCCCAAAGGTATGAAAACACGCGTTTTTTAATTGCGCCGAAATGGTTAATTATACTGGTTAACTATGTTCAGAGAAATTTCACAGCGTAAGAAGCTCTTTCTTATGGTATGAACGATTCTTTGATTAACCCCCCTAAAAGTAAGATAGAAAATTTATTTTTCAAGCAGTAAGAGATAGAGCAAAACAATGTTCTACAAAACTTAAACTTAAAGTTTTTTGGCTTATAAATTGGTTAAAACAGTTTTGGAATCATAATGAAGTTTAGAAACTTTTATACTTTTGAACCTTCGCCGATATAAGAGAAAATCAAAAACATCAATTTACAACTATGATTTGGAATGAAAATTTACTCAGAATCTAAATTTGTCTACTTTAAAGAACTGATGGCTGTTTCAATCTGTAAATGGTTTGTTTTGGTTTATTAAGCTCAATCATAAGTTCTCATTGGTTTACTGTTTAAACAGAATAATTAATTATATTTGAAATTTGTAAAATTTTAGAACAACATATTCAAACCTGAGAGAAAGTCGCGAAAACGATCTTCTTTCTCTCATGCTTTGGCTGTTCTTCTTCTTATTATTAAGTTTGCTTTCATTTTCGTGCAAATAAATCAAACTTGTGCTTGAACTCCTCATTTGACATGTAAAGTGTGCATTTTATAAAGACATTAGTATGTGCTGATTGACCCACGGTTAGCTCAGTTTTAGCCTGAACATTAATTTACAATTCAAAAAAACAAGGGCCATTCAGCTCTACTAAATATGTGTTTTTCAAATAAACACCAGCAAGAAACTTATGTGAATTATCAATATTTTTCCAACAATAACGTCTGGCTGCATTTGACAGATCGTACTGGCTGCATTTGACATTAGATTTTTTCCTCTTCGCTGTTCTCTCTCAGATTCAAACAAACATTGTGTTCAATCTAAGTGGTATCCATTTCCAGCGCCTAACGTGTCTTCCTGTACATTCACAAAATATCACATCCAGATGGCAGATGACGTCTTAACTTACCGCTAACGTCTGGAGAAACAACAATGTTGGTAAATTTCGTTAAGTTTGCTGAATAGCAAGCTTCACGACTACATACAAATCCTGCATACGATAGAGATATGGCGATTTTGTTCGCTAGGCAATTTTATGTTCTGGAGGTAATAAATTAACGAACAAAGTACAAAAAAAGCTTTTTTCTAACTTAGTTAAAGTGGCTCCTACCTGTATTTCATCGAATGTAGCTTCGTTTAGCCTACCCTGCAACTGCGCTTGCTGGCACTTCAACGTTGCCAGCGCACTTTGAATTCAATGTGACACGCCGGTACGGTATCGTTTTTCAATATCTGGGCTAAAAAATTAGAGAGAAATATATCTAACTGTTTGATAAAATCTTTGAAAGCGTAGCTGAACTATAAAGAGCTAGTACGGTTTGCCTATTGGCATTTTCCAAAGTTCGAAAATTCCAGCTAAAACCAGAAGGAAATGATGGCAGCGCTGTGTACCAGTCCGTTGCTATTTCAATGTGGTAGTGAGCATAGTGTTACTACCTACTGTCCTATATAGTTGATGTGCCGGTCGTACTCAGCATCATTCGGTCCCAAGCAGTGAAGTAGATCACACGTAAGTTCAAGTCGAGTGTTCCAGAAGAGCAGAGAAAATTGTTGAAAGTGAAAATGTGATTTTCAATCGAAGTTCAATCAACCATACAATGGTTGAAAGTAATCAATATTGTGCTCAGTTGCAAGTGCCGAATAAAACGTGAGTTTGCTCAAAAGTTTCGCCGCAAAAGTGGAAATATAATTTCCAAATGTGGAAAAAATGGCGTTCTAGTTCAACGGTTACTATCACCCACGGAAGCCATCTTGAAAAAATAAGATGGCGGCCGGCCAATCCGCAATGCGGTAGCGAAAAATGGAGAAAAAATCAATGGTAAGTACAGCTTCATCTCAAGCCATTGAGTTTTTATCGGAATGTTTTATTTCAAATATCAAAAACATGAAAATTCCAATTCTACCAATATTCTAATTCATTTATTAATCTCTTTTTACAGATTTAAAGTTATTAGTTGAATATCTATATTCTATACACATGGAATGGAATTTTCTGCATCTCGTAATGCATCCGAGAACGAGGCGTCGATGTATTGATCAGTTTTGGCAAATAATATCGTGGAAAACTGCCTTCTGCTACCAGACACGTAAAGCGTGCCAAGCTGGTATGCGTTTGTCACCAATCTCATCAGGCATACAGGAGGATCCCGGTTTTCATAGTGTCTTAACCCAGCGTCAAAAATGGTAAAAGCAGGGTTACCAGTCAACCGACTTAACCAGCCGTCAACAAGCTTGCGGTCACTTAACTCATCAAAGCTATGCGGTTAGTTTGAGATACTACCATTGTAAGTTCTTTTTAAGTTCTATTTCTATTATTTTTACGACCACTGTAATTTCTCTATATATTTCTATTTACAATTCGTATCCACGAATGAGAGCATCAGTTTGCTTCTCTCTAGGTCGTTTTAGAATATTTGCCAGTTGGCCTTTTGTTTAGAAAATTACGAAATTTAGAAACTACGTTAATGAGAACCAATCACTGAAATTTCGAAGAAATTCTATAGTTTATCCTAGTTTGAGCTAGATACGTATCGTGAGATTATCAAAACGATAGTATAACCTAGTAGTAGTCGCATATAGGCATAACACAAATACGTTCACTCTTTGACAGTCACACGCAATTGCGAAAAAGAAAACAAAATGGCGAATAGCGCCGCGAGCTATGTACGCATGCCGATTGCAATGTTAATTTGTACATCAACCGCTGAAGTTTCTCAATATTTTCTATTTCCTATTCGTATATCCTGGTCACGGCATCATGTGATGTGTTCGAGCAACGAGCAAATCTGCCGCGTTCAAGAGGTATTAATTTTAAAAAAGCACGTGTTGGGCGTGATGGCATGAGATTGAGAGGTTTGGTTTTTTGCACTCCTTTAAAATGTTTTCATGATATTTTTCAACTATGGAATGTGTGGAAGTTACTTGATTCTGTCTATCTTAGTCTTTATAGTTAAAAAAAATCAATGAAAATTACTCATCTATCAAGAGTTCAAATGTTGCAGTTGCAACAAGTAGACTTTCTTGTGGTGTGACGACCAATCAAAAATGAGAAAATATTTCATTAAACTATTTTTTCATATAACAGCAAACGTATTTCGAAACGAGACATTATACTTAAATGATATTTTCTTTGAAGATTCAAAGTACGGTTGATTGATCAGCTCTTTATATAAGAGATTTAAATCTCTTATTACTAGTATTCAAACTAAGTGCAGGTGCAGTCTCTTAAATGAATAATCAGGTTTTTAAAGTTAACTAGTGAGAGGCATTCCTATTTGCGTCAAACCACTGTGATTTCTCTATATATTTCTATTTACAATTCGTATGGAAAGCACAGTATTGCAGAGTTTTCAACGTTTTGTAGAATTATTTCTGCTTCTAAAAATGGTGAAATTATCTCTTAGCAGATCAAAAATCACCTTATACACATCTTATACATAGATAAATTGTATACAACCACCGTAAGTTCTTTTTAAGTTCTATTTCTATTATTTTTACATATCAGTGAGTTCGATACTGCATTCACGAAAGTTTGGTACTAACTGCTGAAATTTCTCAATATTTTCTATTTCCTATTCGTATAAAAAACTAAAGTGCTGTTCTAACCAATAGTTTTTTAAGCAACCACTGAAATTTCTCAATATTTTCTATTTCCTATTCGTATAAAAGGCTAAAACTTGTGTTAGCACAAGATTAGAGTATCTATGAAATCCACTACTGAAATTTCTCAATATTTTCTATTTCCTATTCGTATGAAGGGGGGGGGATGAAAGAAGCATTCCCTTTGGATAATAAAAACTCTCATAAGTATAGTAACAAATCGATGTCTAATGGGAGATGTAGTGATAGTGGTTGGACACTTTTCCTACTACGACTTTGGGTTACGCATAGAACTTGGTTTCTGAACCTAATAAGATCCTATGTTCCCTATCCTATCCTATGAGGGTAGATGTTTATTAAACAGATACGTGACCAACTGCATTCCACGGTAGTTGCACATTGAGTTTATAGCTCATGCAAGAAGAATGAGTTTGCTGATGTCTTCAAAACTAGGTCGTTTTAGAATATTTACGAAAGCAAAAATAGTAACCCAATTACATTGTTTGACGAGAGAAATTCTAAATGACACTTGCGAGTAAGGATTTGTTATCAAGCGACAGTCGTTGAGTCTAATGACCTAGCGGGTCACAGCGAATATACTATCTAGCTTAAAGTTGGGATGAGAAGCTTAAAGTTGAGATATTCTAGAAAGTCACAAATCGATATTTTAAGTCGATACATAGCTATTGTCAATGATTTCCACGATCACTATTAGGTGGCGGATTATCATACCCGCGGTTGTTGTAGCTTCCGCGGTTGCCGTCCAATTTGCCCTGTCCATAACCACGTTGTGGGTGGGCTCCTCTGACAACAAACACTCGCGCTTGTGTTTGGTTGCATTTGTTTGCCATCTGGTTGGCTTCTTGCGTAGGGATTTCTTCATTTATATAAGTTGCTGCGAATTGTAGCGTCAGTTTTTATACATGCTCGCAGATGTCACCACAGATTTGGCTATTATATTATCGGAGTTTAATTTTGAGACGCACTGGATCCTCAGCTG
Source organism: Sabethes cyaneus (assembly GCF_943734655.1). Classification (NCBI taxonomy): domain Eukaryota; kingdom Metazoa; phylum Arthropoda; class Insecta; order Diptera; family Culicidae; genus Sabethes; species Sabethes cyaneus. The sequence goes on from NC_071353.1 coordinate 118,364,633, forward strand.
CATTAAAATTTGGGTCTGAGCCCCTGCTATGGCTTGTCGGGCGGTGTCTGTTAGCCTTGTCTCAATGAATTTTAATACAGTTTGTTCTGCCACCTCCTTTTGTGCGGTGGTTGCTTCTATATACTCGTTATCTGTGTCATTGGATAGTGCAACGTTCGTATGCGTTTTTCGATGCCATTTAAATTGTCTGGGCTGCCACCATGAAGATTCATGAGGCTTGTCCCGAGTTTAATATCAACTTTAGGCATTTTGTGTAGTTGTATTTATTGATGTTAGTTGACTCATTATTTTATTTGTTTCAATTGACGCTTGATTTCGGGTGGAGTACATATAGTACACCTCTTTCTGCATTGTACATACTACATTATAATACTCTTTCTTGCGTAGTAGAACGGTGAGCGTCGCTTTTGCGTCTCTATTCTCCTACGCCCGGCGTGCCACCGATATTCAGAGTTTACAGTGAATCACTGTAATTTCTCTATATATTTCTATTTACAATTCGTATGACGAACGTACAAAATATCTTAAAAATATCTTCGTATGACGAACGTACAAAAGACACTAATCACTGAAATTTCGGATATGTTTTAGAAATTCGTTTTTTGACAGTAAACAGCGAGCTTACTGTATCTTTCCTGTATTAATTGATTTGAAGAAAATGAATCAACGTAACTTCATCTGGCTGCTAATACTGAATCTTAGATTTTGAATCTCTTCTACGTAACACTTTTTATATAGTTTCATTTAATGCTAGGCCAGCGATAGAAACATAAAGAACAGCCATTTTAATTTCGGATATGTTTTAGAAATTCGTTTTTTGCAAAAAGAAAATGATTCCAGAGTCCAACAAACTGTAATTTCTTTCAAATTCTATTTCAATTTTTTTGCGAAACAGTCGCTATATGTTTATTTGTCACTAGGTGAAATTTAGACACGATCAGACTGCGATGTTCAATACTCTCATTCGAGAGTCGAATCTCAGACACCTAAAGAATTCTTTAGCAACAGAAGTATCTAATAATAGACTTCTTTGATTAGACGGACAGGTCAGATTGACCGTTCATTCTGGTAGCGTTTTTATATTGCCAAAAATGTTGCTCTACATTCTTAGTATATAACTATTGTATCGTTAACATCCTATGTCCCTAATAGTTTCTTTATGCCAGAACGTAATAGCAAATATGAATTGGTTTTAACTATCTAACCTGATGCGTTGGATGTGAGATTGTTTTTTTGAATGCAGCTTCTCCTAGATGGTGTCGATGGGCATCGTAGTATACGATGGGCAGTAAAAATATACAAACAAAACTTTTGAATCGTGATATTATCACTACGGAATATTATTTTTGCTATAGGTTACTGCAATAACGTGAAGGAAACGTCGTAACTCCACTTTTAATGTTGAGTTAAGTAAGCATAATAGGTGTCTCAAAAAGCACACTAAATATTAAAAGGTGCACCAAACCTAAAAACCAACGCACTGCAATTTCACAATATTACAATATGCATTACAAATTTGAGAAAATAGGCTGAAGCTTGTAAAATGTCTTGCAATTATTTAAATTTTCAAAAATTTAACGTCATAATTGAATTTATTTGATTTAGAAACAATTGAGATTAACACAAAAACGTTCACTCTTTGACAGTCACACGCAATTGCGAAGACAACTAAAGCGTCTATTTAAAAAAAAAACTTGACTTAAGTTTGATTAGTTTCCGTGCCACGGCGAAAAAATTTGGAAGCGTGATATTATCACTACGGAATATTATTTTTGCCATGGCTTAGATTTCACCTGGAAAGTCGTCATCATATGACCAAAGGTCGCATGAGTGAAGAAACGTTAAGTTTTGTTTAAATGTGAAAGTTCTTATAGAACGCCAATCATGGGGATTTCTCAATATTTTCTATTTCCTATTCGTTGTTTTGGGGTAAAAATGTAATAATGACCGGTTTTATAGGAGCACTGGCTCCTGTGAGTTGAGATTTTGTTAAAAACACATCTACACAAAGAAAAAAAAATTATTCACGCTGGTCTTTACTTTTATGATTTTACTAAAAGTCGTCATCATATGACCAAAGGTCGCATGAGTGCCAACAGTAACAATCACTGTGAATTCTTTTTAAGTTCTATTTCTATTATTTTTAGCAAAGAAATAATAAAATTAATTTTGTGTTTTTCTGAACACTACGAACAACTGATTTTTACAACAACCACTATAATTTCGGATATGTTTTAGAAATTCGTTTTTTGCGAACTCCTAAGTCGTGAATTTTTCTTGCGAGAGTTGTGATAATTAACAGCACAATCAGGATAACGTTTGAACGTTCTCCCTCCTCTCCAAAAACAGAAATTCAGCTAATCTCGATCACGAAACAATGGATTATTCTGCGGTACAAATCGTGTGTAATATAGCAGTGGTAAGCAACACTCAGCGTGGACTATTTCGAACCGTGATATTATCACTACGGAATATTATTTTTACCTAATCCTAGATTTTACGCGAAAAGTCGTCATCATATGACCAAAGGTCGCATGAGTGCCAGAAAAAGCAATCACTGTAAGTTCTTTTTAAGTTCTATTTCTATTATTTTTACCAAAAACAAGATATATCGAGTTTGCCGATGTCTTCAAAACTAGGTCGTTTTAGAATATTTACGAAAGCAAGATCGAAAATGCCAACCAATGTACTTTCGGATATGTTTTAGAAATTCGTTTTTTGCGATTTATTGTGTTGCGTACACTGCAAAATATTACCGTTGCTTAATCTTAGATTTCGCTTAGAAAGTCGTCATCATATGACCAAAGGTCGCATGAGTGCCACGAACCACTCTGGGTTCTTTTTAAGTTCTATTTCTATTATTTTTTTTGTTTTTCAAAACCACTCTGTGTTTGATAATCTCTTCAAAACTAGGTCGTTTTAGAATATTTAGTGACCGGTTGCCAAATAAGGCTAGAGCGGTGAGGAAAGAAAAACAGCAAGTTACACAACTCACGGAGTGTGTAGTGTTGCCGTCACATTACGTAGCTCAGCTGGTTTAAAGCGGAAAATATTATTTGTTTAGTGTAATGCTAAATAAGTATGTTTAGACGAATTATTACAGTTTTGCAAATAAAATACTGTTTGCAAGTCTATGAATCAGCAACTTATGGGTTTATAGATGTTATGGGTTCAAAAGCTGGTAGATAAATGAACGTCTATCATCAACCACTGCATTTTCGGATATGTTTTAGAAATTCGTTTTTTGCGACAAGATTTTGGAAACCCAATCAAAAGTTGAAGGTCAAGGTCAGGTCTCTTGTCAACCTAAGTTTTTCTTTAAGTTTATTGTTCGTAGCTTTCCACTTTCATCATTAGTTTATTATCTGTTGCCAACAAATGCTGAGAAAAAAACGCCAGTTCTTAAGATAGCGGAACCTTTCGAAAGTACCAACTTAAACAATCACTGTAAGTTCTTTTTAAGTTCTATTTCTATTATTTTTGCCGAAAAATAAAGTATCAACGACGGGAATGGTTTGAGGAGCTATTAATTGTTCTCACCATTGCACAAGTATACAAATTGAGCAGTTCATAAGTTGAGCCGGCAGATTCACGACAACCACTTTGATTTCGGATATGTTTTAGAAATTCGTTTTTTGCCAGCAAGGGATAGATATTGATCACTTGCTGAGTCTGTATCATCAACACACTGCAATTTCTTTCAAATTCTATTTCAATTTTTTTGCGAAAAATATGTAGGTTTACACAATATTCGAAATCGCTTGCAAAAGAATGACTTCGTAGCGTGATATTATCACTACGGAATATTATTTTTCGCGGCTGAAGGTATGTTTAATCATGGTGTCGCAATAATGACACTAGTGTCTAGATTCCAAACAATCACTGTAAATTCTTTTTAAGTTCTATTTCTATTATTTTTGTGGAAAAAACAAATAAATCGAGTTTGCTGATGTCTTCAAAACTAGGTCGTTTTAGAATATTTACGACTGTAAAAGAAAAAAGTTCTACAACCACTTTAATTTCGGATATGTTTTAGAAATTCGTTTTTTGCAAATAAAGCACAGTTAAATTTCGCTGGTTGGGCCTTTAATACTTGGGCTTCGTTTTAATTGGGCCTTCGCTAGTTGGCCCAACTAAAAAAACTGGATTTCAAAATTGGTTGTCATATTTGAACTGACAAGCAGACGTCAATTCTTTCAAAAGGGTGAGCAAAAGTGTACCAATTTGTAATTCGCGATAATTTTCAGGTGGCCCAACTAGCGAATCACTTTCACTAGTTGGACCGAGGTGATGGTCCAACCAGCGAAATACGACTGTATTGAGTTTCTTCTGTCTTTATCTGTATAGTTGTATACAAATCGTCAACGCACTGTAATTTCTTTCAAATTCTATTTCAATTTTTTTGCGAAAAAGTAAATTTCCTTACAATCGTTAATTCTTCGCAGCTTTGAAAAAGTCAGACATCTTTTGAGAGTGCTCCTGTAACTCGTAAGAAGACACCCCATCTCACAGTAACCCCAGCAGCATTCTAGGCAATAAATGCTTTGCAACGTGATATTATCACTACGGAATATTATTTTTAACATTGTTATCTTGTAAACCGTCGAACAAGTTATCGATGATCATAAAAGTGTATTGAGTTCAAAGTAGGGTCGAAGTGAGCCTTACTTTTGTTTGCGGTGTAGGTTGGTAATAGCCTTAATTAACCTACATTAGCTAATAGTTTTTGGATCGTGATATTATCACTACGGAATATTATTTTTGTTTGATACTTAGGTTTTCGTAAAAAGTCGTCATCATATGACCAAAGGTCGCATGAGTGCCACCCGAGATGAGTAGGTCGAAAAAGAGTCGACAACTCTGCTTGCGCTTAGTAGCTATTTCGAGTGGTTTTCTATCATAGGTCTTTGATTTATAGGTTGTTATACCTTTCAATCAACTAGCACGAAAGTAGAGCTAATAGTCGGTTGATCTACGGGAGTTGAAGCAGATTAAATTCACAAGTCACTGTAATTTCTTTCAAATTCTATTTCAATTTTTTTGCGAGGCTATGTAGATTTAAACACATAGCTTTGCTGTTCAAAAAAATCTATTAACGATAGATCGAAAGATGTTTTACTTTAAAAAACAACAAATCAAATAATTTAAAAGAAATAACAATTCAAATTGGGAATAAAGAAGACATACGACTTACAATTTGCAAATTAACTTGCAAAAGAATCTATTTCGCTGCATAAAATCACTGTTTATTGCTAAAGCATTCAGTTCGACATCTTATGACCAAAGGTCGCATGAGTGCATAGATTAAGAGGAATGGCAATGGAAAGTGGGAAAAAAGGAGACATACGACTTACAATTTGCAAATTAACTTGCATAAGAATCTCGGCCACGGCTTCGTAGAGTGGTCTATTGTAATGTAAATATGATATGTGATTATATTGTTTTGTAAATACATGTTTTGTTATATAGTCAAGATTTATTTACCAAGTAATGGCGATGGCTCTTCCTCCAAGATATTGCTCCGCTGCCTCGATATGTGTGAGTGTTCCTTTGCGAGTGGTTAAGATTACTACTCTGGTGATGCTCGGCAGTTTCTTCGCAGCGTACATTGGCAGCTATCGGATCGAACCGTAATTCGCCAGTGGTGCGTGCCCATACGCAGCTGAAGTAAACACGCGCAAGCAGCGTTTAGTCACATTCTCATTGCTGCGGGCAGCGACGGTTTACTTCGCATCGTAAATGCACAAACAGCACATCACACACAAGCGGTCGTAAGCCACTCGTTGGTATCGGTGGTTTACTGTGTCCTGTATATTTACAGTACACGGAGAGTACGCATAATTGCTAAAGCATTCGGAGAAAGTCTACAGTAATTAAAAATGGGAATAAAGAAGACATACGACTTACAATTTGCAAATTAACTTGCAAAAGTTTATTTCGCTGATCAAAATGCAAAGTAAATAGTAGACAAATTTGGAAATAAAGAAGACATACGACTTACAATTTGCAAATTAACTTGCAGAAAAATTATTCTGCTGCATGGCATTATTACGGATGCCGTAGCATGAAAGTATTGATGATTGCTAAAGATTTCGATGAAAGTCGTCATCATATGACCAAAGGTCGCATGAGTGCCAATCGAAATAATCAATCACTGTAAGTTCTTTTTAAGTTCTATTTCTATTATTTTTATGAAAATAAAGCTTCGATCAGTATAACAGAAAGGTCACTGTTTTAAATACTTTCAGCAGTTCGATTTGGAAAGGTGATATTATCACTACGGAATATTATTTTTGATCAAGAATTATACTGATTTAATATTACCAATGCACTGTGATTTCTTTCAAATTCTATTTCAATTTTTTTAACAATTTGTTAATCAGCTAACACAAAAACGTTCACTCTTTGACAGTCACACGCAATTGCGAAACTATATGCTAGTTGTTTTTGGTGGTATTTTCATACTACCAAAATGGAAACCGTAAAAAGCCAATTTATGGCCAATTAATCAACCACTTTAATTTCGGATATGTTTTAGAAATTCGTTTTTTGCCGGATGTTTTTGAGATTGCTACTTTAATTTGATTGCCTCGCCGTGTCGTTTTTATTATATACTCGTTCTCCATTAGCCGTGAGAAAGTATTGATCTTTTTATTTCCTGGACCGGGCTCTAGCGAAACCAGTCAACTGATTGCCGTTTATTAATTCAAACTAAGTATTTACACCCATTTACAAACGTCTAGTTCTAACTTAACTACTGGAGTAAACGAAACGGCTGAAGAGACAATTGACTTTTTGCAGCATCGGCAATATTGGTGATTTCGCTCTAGCGCTGAGTGCGTAATGACACGCTTTCATACAGCAAACTCAATGCGGCCACCCGGGTAACGAGTAAACATATAATGGGGAAGTGCGTTGCGTTAATGGCAAACATCTGTGTTGCTACTCGCGCTGTACTAGATTAAGTGTGCATATAATCTTTTTCTAACTTTTGTTAATCAGTTAACACAAAAACGTTCACTCTTTGACAGTCACACGCAATTGCGAAACTATATGCTAGTTGTTGGGAAAAGAGAAGACATACGACTTTCAATTTGTAAATTGACTTGGGGTTTCGGGAGATATTTTCGTACGGCCGACATATAAGCCGTAGAAAGCTAATTCATGACTAACTAATCAACCACTTTAATTTCGGATATGTTTTAGAAATTCGTTTTTTGTCAGCGTCGCGCTGGGATCTGATAACAGATATTAAATTTGGAAATAAAGAAGACATACGACTTACAATTTGCAAATTAACTTGCAAGAGTTTATTTCGCTGATCGAAATGCAAAATAGATAGTAGATAAATTTGGATATAGAGAAGACATACGACTTACAATTTGCAAATTAACTTGCAAAAAAATTATTCCGCCGCATGGCATCTTAATACAAGTTGGAATATAAGTTTAGTTTATTCCAGAAGCGTTCGGTGGAAGTCGTCATCATATGACCAAAGGTCGCATGAGTGCCAATCGAAACAATCACTGTAAGTTCTTTTTAAGTTCTATTTCTATTATTTTTATGAAAGCAAGAGTGCGCTACATGACGGAGCTCATAACTCATGCTTACAATATAACATAACTAGAGAAAGCAACAGAGCTTCAATATATACTCAACCGTCTTATATGTAGGCCACGCTAATTGATTTCGGATCGTGATATTATCACTACGGAATATTATTTTTACTTGAATTTCGAATTGCAGTACCAACACAAAGGCAACCACTGTGAATTCTTTTTAAGTTCTATTTCTATTATTTTTAACAATATTTTGACTGCACAAGCGAGGATTTTACGTTGTTGGCGCAAAAATCTTACAAATTCTGTATTATAAGTTGTATCATAACACAAAAACGTTCACTCTTTGACAGTCACACGCAATTGCGAAACTATACGTTAGATGTTGGAAAACGAGACGAAAAACGACTTTCAATTTGTAAATTGTCTAGGCGATTTTAATAAAGTAAGTAGATACCTACTGATCTGATTGCATATCGATCAACCACTTTAATTTCGGATATGTTTTAGAAATTCGTTTTTTGACATCTACGTTGGGATTAAACCAGCTGGCACATGAAGCGCCTTAGCAAAGAAAATAATACTAACACACTGTGATTTCTTTCAAATTCTATTTCAATTTTTTTGACCTTCCGGTCAATTACTAAACCGTATTAGATTAATTATTAGTGCTCAGGCTGGACGTTGTCAGTTCTGTTAGTAAAGTATAAAGCAAATTACTCTGAATGAATGAATTGCTGATCTCTTCAAAACTAGGTCGTTTTAGAATATTTACTGCGCCATTGTCGTGACTCAGTCGGACTTGTGAGATAAGTTCAACTGTTCATAAGTGGGGAGGCGTTATCGGATTTCGGATTATCTACTTACTCGAGTGAACCTTGAGGCAAGACTAACTCGTTTATTTCAGTAAAATTATTGGTACAGTGGTAAAGGTTACAAACTTAGATAAACGGAATGAGCGAAACAAGCGAAGCGGTGTTTTGCGATTGTTATTAAACATGTGGTAGGCACATTCTGTCCTAAACTTACAAACTGTCAATAAGGAAAAGGCAGGGTGTTGTATATTTGTTTTATTGCCTGAGTAGGTCATGAATTTCGGTGCTGGCTATCTATGTCAATGAGTGGAATGGAATGAGGAAATATGCAATGTTATTTCGCACAGCATGTAATGTAATTTATGGAGAAGGAAAGTTAGAAAGGATGTTTTATGCAAATCATGTAAATGAGTATTCTACTTGGGTGATCTACGACAGTGGACTTTCGCCACAATTATCCGACTGTAATGTTCGGCACTCTCGTTCGAGAGCCGAACCGCAGAGATACCCGAAGGATTTCTGTAGGAGCGGATAGAATAGGCTTTTTGGTTTAGTTGAACTGAAGTTGAACATCGCAATACCTCCTGTTATTCTCAATTTACGCGATGATTTGATTTACCTGCTTTGATGGTAAAACACAAAATTGCTAGTATTGATACACTTACACTCACTTTCTACTTAATCTGTTTTATCTGTTCGAGTGTTTAAAACCCAGTCTTCGTTCCAAAAATCGGCAGTAAATGAAATTACTATCGATAAACGAATGCTGCAGTATGTAATAAATAGATATCTCTGGAAGAGTCGTCATCATATGACCAAAGGTCGCATGAGTACCTAAATGAGCAAATGCAGCTGTTACAGGCATGCAGATCATCCATTTTATTTTATTTCTTTGCTCACATCCCGGTTTGAGCGACCGAGTTTTCGTCCCTTTTGAAAATTATTTTAATAAAGCTGGTGTCTACGATGACACATTATTGACAGAACATTGCAATTCGTTCTTATCGTAAGGATAGCTGAAACTGAAGCGACAATCTAGAATCTTTTCCGCAAAAACTTGCATCAAAATGCCACTATCTACGAATAGCTGAAAAAACGAATATAGAATACTACTCTACAACTATGTTAATAGAAAATATTTGCTCTCTCTCTTATTCTACAATTATGCTAGTAGATAATGTTTGCGATGACCATCATAACTCATAAACGGATTAGAAATTGATCGATTTGATCAAGAAAGTCTCGTGTGGATGATTTTCTCTACCAGGATATTTCCTGCTCTTTATTCTAGTTAGGTTTGTTATAATCGATCAAACAACCTTAATATTTCTCAACAAGTCGTCATCATATGACCAAAGGTCGCATGAGTACTAATACCATGTGTTTTGCAGATTTATAATTATGATAATTTTTTCTACAACAAACTGTTTGAAAAGCGTGATATTATCACTACGGAATATTATTTTTTCGTACATAAAGCTTTCACTAAAAGTCGTCATCATATGACCAAAGGTCGCATGAGTACCAAAATCTAACTGAAAGGTCTAAAGTTAGATTTTGTTATCATTTGGTACACCGAAAATATCAATTTCATTGAATGAATTTGTAGATGTCTTCAAAACTAGGTCGTTTTAGAATATTTACTGCGCCATTGTCGTGACCGAAGCGAGCGGCAGCGTTAGATATATTTAGTATAACTATAATGTTAACTACGTAATGAAGCTTTCTATGAAAGTCGTCATCATATGACCAAAGGTCGCATGAGTGGCAAATTATGTTCATGAGTCAGTTTTCGTTGTCATTTAGCACAACGAAAATGATAATTTCACTGATTGAATTTGTAGATGTCTTCAAAACTAGGTCGTTTTAGAATATTTACTGCGCCATTGTCGTGACCGAAGCGAGCGGCTGTGGTAATATTTCTAACGTAGTATATAATGTTAACTACGAATTAAAGCTTTCACTGAAAGTCGTCATCATATGACCAAAGGTCGCATGAGTGCCAAAATCTGTCTAAAAGTTCTGAAACCAGTTTTTGTTGCACGCCGAAAATTCAATTTCACTGAATGAATTTGTAAGTCTCTTCAAAACTAGGTCGTTTTAGAATATTTACTGCGCCATTGTCGTGACCGATGCGAGCGGCTTTGTTATTAGGTCACACACTTTGTTATTAGGTATGGTTTCACTTACTAGTGGGATCGTTTTAATTTTCACTGACTGCAGTGGTAGCATGCCACTGTTGACGGTCTGCCATGTGTTATGTGGGTGTTTGACTTGGTCCAATTCGAAAGATTTCGGAATTCAATAAGTATCACTGAGATGTTGTTTGTTTTGTGATTGATATTTCAATCCTGTATTTTGACTCTTTCCAAGGAGTTTTGTTCGACTTAACCTCTACACACGCGATTCGTTATTTACAATCAAATTGGCTGACATACTAGAAATGGGCGTTGCCTATCAGACTTAATTTTCGGTAGATGCGTGTGTGTATAAACGGAGAGGGAGAGAAAAACTCGGTCTGTACCGCGTGACTCATAGTCGTCACCTTGTCGTAGGTTACGGCTTTGAAAGAATTAGGCCAAAAGGGAATTGTACTGGTTGGCATGCAAGGTGGCGTATGGGGTGTCGAATTACTCGAAGATGTTAAATCAGGATGTTTATATTGTTTATGTGGTGCATTTGAAATGGGTTTTTGGAAGGTTTGCTATTTCACGGGTGGTCGAGCTGGTCGGTGTCACCCGGCTTGGTTTGACATTGCGCAAGACTTTACGTGTACTTGGTTTGAAGTATGCTAGCTGAATTTTGGAATGTATAACTGCTCTGGTTTTCAGAAAAGGATGTTATCGGAGTATGTTTAGATGAGTGGATGGGATTTTAGTTCTTAAGACTGTTGTTTAGTTTTTATAGTTAGCATCTGTGTAAAATCACATCACACAGGGTATAATTTATGAAACAGAAGCATTTGCTGTATAATATTACCTTTGTAGTAAATATTTTACGGAACGCCGCCATCATATAACCAAAGGTCGCATGGCTGCGAAAATCTGTCTAACTGTTTTAGAGTCGGTTTTTACTGACATTTTGTACACAGAAAATGTCAATTTCACTGATTGAGTTTGTAGATGTCTTCAAAACTAGGTCGTTTTAGAATATTTACTGCGCCATTGTCGTGACCGATGCGAGCGGCAGGGATAAATTTTGATATTTCTTATTTATTTTCATCTTTAGTATCGCAAGCCCCTGATAATACTGTTTATGAAAAACTGTCTTCTTGTTGGCTAGAAACCTGTGAGTTTAAACTACTAGCAAAATGTCTATGATTGCTGTTATTGTTATAGGTCAAGATTGCCACCACCGCTATCTCTATTAAATCTTGTTGCCAGAGATATTTATCCTACTGGCTGCGCCAATTATGGAGTCTAATTGAAAGTATGGTTTCTGATGTCGTTTTTCTAGTTCTATCTGCAAGTACTTCCACACATTTACTACCAATTCTTTACATACCTTTCAATCTCTTGTCTATATAATATCTAATCATCTAATAGACACTCTGAGACGATATTATTATAAAACAGAATAAAAATGATTCTAATGAAAAAAAAAACATTGCAAACGACATTCTTTTAAACTCGCTCAGATTCACTTCGAGGAATTGTGATATATCTTTTGTTTTATTAACTTGTTGCTGCAATTGCCAATCAGAAGACATACGACTTACAATTTGCAAATTAACTTGCAATAGGTTTGTTTACGAAAATATAATTTGAGAACATAATAAAGCTCAGCGTTATCTTAATTGTTGAAACATTCGTATAAACGTATGTTAAAACAATGTAATTCTCAATATTATTAATCTGAAACTCAGAGATAGGGTCGTTTATCTTACTTAACATAATATAAGAAATTATTAGTGCTAATTTTGTGTCAGTTTGAAGAATAATTGTAAGAAACTTTTTCTCAAATAAAAATAATCAATCAAAATCATTGGATTATAAAAGTAAGACCGAAAGCTGTAATAAAATAAAATGAAAACCACAAATCAAAGCCTTTCACTCCTAAATATCACAAAACTACCCCGGCGATTAGAATGTGACCCGCATTGCGGATAAAGTGTTACTACACATCTTTAACCAACACTTTAAAGGTAATACTCAAATAGGTTCTACGAAAAGACTTCGGAATCTCTAGACAAGTAATGCCGCTTGTGTTTTTAGTATGTACAAGGTGAATTAACCTGCATAGAAGATAGCCATCTAATATTTTTGTTTAACAGTAGCTTATTTAACTTTTGCATAACTAATACAAGCGAAACAAGTGCATGATAAGCTGTTATACTACAAATATTCCTTGGCTATATTGCGTCTTTTTTAGATAACGCAGTAGGTTCCCAGCTCCAAAAACCACGAAGTACAATGAAATCAACTTTTGATTTTAGTCACCAAGCAAACATAATCTGCCTAAATCGATTGATAACAGTACTAGTACTTGTCTAGAGATTATAAAACCTCTTATTTTACGTATTTAGCTGCGCAAGGTTTCACGATGCAACCCTTATTTTAGTGTGCAAATAGATTTAGGTAAGTATAGTCTATGTATATAAGTGGCTTGTCTGTATCCAAAACCAGGTCTCTGAAAGGACGTCATAAGAGACTTATCGGTAACTAAAAACAGGCCCCTAATAGAACGTCATGCTTTCGTAGCAATTCTCAGTCACCTCACTGGTCGACTGCTGGACTGCTCGATTGCTCAACTGGATGACTAGACTGCTCGATTTGATCGACTGGACTGCTCAACTGAACTTCTGGACTGAACTGTTCGATTCGACTGCTCGATTCTACTGCTTGATTGGACAGACTTGCATTTGTGACTGCTTGACTGAACAGCTCGATTTAGCTGCGCGAGTAGACTACTCGACTTAACTGCTAGATACATTTGCTCGACGTACTACTCGATCCGACTGCTTGATTTACTGCTAGACCCGACTGCTTGACTGAACTGCACGATTGAACTGCTCGACTAGACTGTTCGATTCGACTGCTCAATTGGTCAGCTCGATTCAACTTCTCGACTAGACTACTCGATTAAACTGCTCAACTGGACTTCACGACTCAACTACTCGATTGAACCACAGACAAACAGACATAACTCTTGGAAGAAAAATCTACAAAATTTATCGTACCTCACATTTAGCCTGAACACTAGCACCATCTATGATCGACATTCCCAAATATCAAATAGTAACAGGAGTATCCCTCGAAGTAGTAAGTATTTTTTATGGGGAATTCCCCTTCTTCTCGTCAAAAAGCGCCACTTTGACCAAAACGGAGACATTCCCAACTAAGCCCAAATTTGAAATGACGGTTTAATCGGTACTAAGAATGTTATGTCTGCTTGTCTGTGATTAAACTGTTCGACTCAACTGCTCGATTCAACTGCTCTACTGTACTGCTTTGCTGGACAGCTTGATTCAACTGCTCGACTTAACTGTACGACTTAAACACTCGACCCGATTGCCCGACTTAAATGCTCGACTCAACTGCTTGACTCAACTACTCGATTGGACTATTTGAAACGGCTGCTCGGCCCGATTGCTCGACTAGACTACTCGATTTAACTGCTCGACCTGACAGTTCGATTCAACTGACGACTAGACAGCTTGATTCAACTGATCGATTATACTGCTCAACTTAGCCACTCGACCCGACTGCACGACTCAATTGCTTGACTTAACTGTTCGATTCAACTGCTTGACTCAACTACTCGATTGAACTGCGCGGCTGGACTATTCGACTCAACTGGTCGATTAAACTGTTAGACTGGACTATTTAACTCGACTGCTCGACTCAACTGCTTGACTAAACTGTTCGATTCGACTACTCGACTCGACAGCTTGATTCAACTGCTCGTCTAGACTCTCCATTCAACTGCTCGACTGGACTACTCGACTCTGCTGCTCGATTAAGCTGTTCGACTGGACTACTTGACTCAATTACTCGATTAAACTGCTTTTTCGACTACTCGATTGAACTACTCGATTCAACTGCTCGATTCAACTGCAACGCATATGTTGGGTTGGAAATGAACAACATGTTGGGGGGTCATTCCGGTCGAGCGGCGAGCCGAACACTTTCTTCTGTCAGTTTAATTCGTGGCACTCACACACCGGCGAGCGTGTTGGACGAACATGAATTCACCAACATGTACGTACGTGTAAGGGGGCCTTTAGACTAGCCTGCTCAACTCGATTGTTTGTCGCGATATCATATGGTCGGTGTTAAATCAAACCGGACCAAGTCGCAAAATTTTAACAAAATGAGTTAATGACAGCAAACCATCAAGAATTTTCTAAGCAACATTTTACTCTAATCAGACTACATAAATTTTGCAAACAACCAGAGTTATACGATGATTTCGAACGCAGCAAACTTTGTTTGCGTTTTTCTCGAAGCCATAATTTTGTCACTTGGTTCTGTTTGAACACCGACCACATGAATCGGTTCGCGGCAGACAATGGACGGTTCTGAGCCACTCACACAAAAGAACCATTTTGCCCACCTATAGAATCACACAGTGGAGATAATGTTGATTCAGTTAAATAAAATCCAACGCGAGCATAAAAACTACATGATGACATAAACATGATGACACCGGGCTAGTCTACAATTAATTCGCCTACTAGCAGCCGGTAAAGTCGCCTAATATAATTGAGGTTAAACCACAGAGAATAGACATGTATTCATAAACAAATTTTCCGGGAATTCTTGGATAAAATTTCAAATTAAAATCACCTAATATACTAGCGTCACCACTACTATAGTTTCCCAACTAAACGATGCCATATTTTTTCAAAGAAAATGAAACTGTCGATGGAAATCGATGTCAGTGGATGTTGGCTGCTACGAATGTTATGCCTGCCCACGAATGCGC
This sequence comes from Sabethes cyaneus, assembly GCF_943734655.1. NCBI lineage: Eukaryota > Metazoa > Arthropoda > Insecta > Diptera > Culicidae > Sabethes > Sabethes cyaneus. The sequence continues at coordinate 118,379,934 of NC_071353.1, forward strand.
GAAAAAGGTCTAGAAAGTTACTGGTTTCAACAGGACGGTGCACCATGCCACACTGCGAATTCAACAATTCAATTTCTGCAACGAATATTTCCGGAACGTCTGGTGTCAAAAAGAGGCGATATTGACTGGCCACCCAGATCAACTATTGACGAGCTCAAGGAAATATTCGTACGGAAATCGACGCTATAACACTCGAGATGCTCAAAAAGGTAATGGAAAACGCGGAAAAAAGGAGTCAATTTGTAATTTCTAATATAGGTGGTCACTTAATTGATATTGTTTTCAAAAACTAAACCAAGAACATTTTTAGGAACCAAACTAAATAATAATGCATTACTAATAGAAATCGCTTGTTTTGCCTTTCTACTATATAAAGGTATAGGAATCACTCGAAAAACCGAAAATCGAAAGAAAGCCTAGCGGGACGAATGTCATATAGGTACCGTTCGACTCAGTTTCTAAAACTGAGCATTTTGTGTGTGTGTGTGTGTGTGTGTGTGTGTGTGTGTGTGTGTGTGTGTGTGTGTGTGTGTGTGTGTGTGTGTGTGTGTGTGTGTGTGTGTGTGTGTGTGTGTGTGTGTGTGTGTGTGTGTGTGTGTGTGTGTGTGTGTGTGTGTGTGTGTGTGTGTGTGTGTGTGTGTGTGTGTGTGTGTGTGTGTGTGTGTGTGTGTGTGTGTGTGTGTGTGTGTGTGTGTGTGTGTGTGTGTGTGGAACGCTTTTGATTGAGTCATCATTTCTCGGATATGGCTGGACCGATTTTAATGATCTTAGTGTCAAATGAATGGTCTAGGTGTCATATTGTTCGCTATTTAATTTCATACTGATCGGACTTTTAGTTCAAAAGTTATGTATAAAAATACGAAAAATGTGGGACTTCATTATCTCATAGGTGCCTTAACCGATTTGAACCAAATTGATTGTATATGAGAGGAGAGTCTTTCAAAACCTTAACTTCAAGATTTCATGACAAATGGGCTTGTGGTTTGAAAGTTACATAAAGAAATGTGAAAAAAATGTATTAAAAACTGCTTTTTGTTGCATATAACGATTAATTCAATAGGAAACATCCTACAATTTATTATCATTTGAAAGTTACTGTTGAGATCTATAAAACGAAACCAAGTTACTGGAAATCGGACGATTTATTCAAAAGTTATTCATACTTTAGCACTTAAGCGCCGTATATTAAACCGTTAAAATGTATAAAATCGAAATGAATTAATCAAGCGTCGATTGTATTCAATGTATGTGTTATGTATGTATGTATGTATGTATATATGTATGTATGTATGTATGTATGTATGTATGTATGTATGTATGTATGTATGTATGTATGTATGTATGTATGTATGTATGTATGTATGTATGTGTGTGTGTGTGTATGTATGTATGTATGTATGTATGTATGTATGTATGTATGTATGTATGTATGTATGTATGTATGTATGCGTGTATGTGTGTATGTATGTATTAGAGATGGTCGGGTAGCGGAAAATTTACCCGAAACCCGCACCCGTACCCGTACCCGCCGGGTACGGGTTGGGTTCGGGTATTGAAAAAAAATAATTTGCGGGTTCGGGTCGGGTACGGGTTTTTAATTTTTGGTTTTGAAACCGGGTACGGGTCGGGTCGGGTATCCATTGACCTCATTTAACACTAAAAATTGTCGGGTACCCGGACCCGTACCCGTGCCCGACGGGTTCGGGTATCAAAAAAAATAAACTTGCGGGTTCGGGTCGGGCACGGGTTTTTATTTTTTTTCTCAACCGGGTACGGGTCGGGTTCGGGTATTCAAATTTTCATACCCGACCATCTCTAGTATGTATATGCGATTTGCAATTTTAAAATTTGCATAGAAATACAAGAGTGAAAAACATTTCAATTGTCATTTTCTTTACTTGCTGTTACTCGCAATCGGACAAACAAAGCAAAAAGCGAAGAAAAGTATTTAAGTGATTTAATCATATAGGTATAGTGGTGTATAGTATTGAAAATACTAATGAGTTGATTTTCCCAAATAAATTATAACCAATTTCAAACAAATTTTGCGCATCAATAGAAGCTTTTCCAATCAATAGATGCTAGAGCTTAGAAATTTTATATGAAAAAGAGGAAGAAAGGTTACTAAAAATTCTGTACGATTTGTTTTCGCTAGTGACACTTTAAAAGATAATATCATATGTTATGTATCAGGTTTTAATAAATAAATTAATATGGGTCCACTCATACCCGCAAAAATAACAAAGTCCAGTTTCTCTTTTTCGTTTTTCATATCTAATGCTCTTGTTGGCATCACTGGGCGTCCAACGTACTCGAGATAGGTCTACTGTTCCAGTCTAACCGGTAACCGGTCTATAGCAGTGGAAAAACCATTGATTGTTTACATCGAAGAAAAAGTGGAAGTAAATAAAACAGTTTGATAGCGTTGCATAATTTGGATTTAGAAGTTAAAAACTATCGTTAAAAGTTGAAAAGTCTACCGCAATTGTAGATCGTGTGTACGAATACAACCGGTGTACATTTTAGTAAAGGGTAAAATTATATAAACGGTTAAAAATAGTGATTTAATTGGCTACTTACATTTAGGTTAGTGGATACGGAAAGACGGCACAAACAGATTAAAAAATTCCTTAAACTAGTAATTAAAAGCGACGAGAATTGTGGATATAGTTGTGACTAGAATTGTAAGTAGTTATGCGAGTTATGTACAATTAATAAATAGGCTAAAAGCAATATTTATGCTCTAGACTAGTGTCGGAATAGCTGTCGGTAGTTGGTTGCTTGAACTCGTGCAAGAGGTGAAGAGAAACTATCAAATTGTGAGTAAAACTTGTAATGATGTACTGATATGAAGTAAATTAATTTATAAATCTTTGCAGTTTGAGCTGCATTAAAGCTGCTACAAAAACGGTGGTGCATTTCTTTTAAAATTCCCGAACATTTTCAAAAATTTGATAAGAGATAAAGGGATAACCTCAAAACGATGCCGGGAGATAAAGACCTTACGCAAACTGCCTGCGGAGCCTGTGGATCGGTGTCCGAGGAAGATGAAGGTATGGTATGTTGCGACAAATGTAACGGTTGGTACCATTACCGATGCGTAGGCGTTACAGAGGATGTTGAAAATGAGGCGAAGTGGTACTGTCCAGAGGAAGACTGTCAGAGCCAGAAGAAACTGGACGAAGATGCGTCCAGGACAGGAGCAAAGAAAAAGAAGAAGAAGACGATCGACGATAACGTGAACGAATCAGGCGTGAAATCTGATGCAAGGCCAGGGTTATCGATGGAGCGAGAACTGAAAGCTCTTGAAAAGGAACGAAAAAAAATGGAACAGGAATTGCTGAACGAATGCTTTTTGAGGGAAAAGCGGATGGAGATAGACCGGATCCTTCGAGAACAGCGAATTCAGATGGAGAATGAGCTTCGGGCCAAGGAACTAAAGCAGGAGGAACAGTTGCTGCAGAAAGCGTTACGGGAAAAGCAAGATCATTTGAACCGTATGAAGAAGATGCGTAAATTCTACTATCGTAAAATGGATCAGGTTGAGCAGGAGCTAAAGCAATTAAAGGCTAGTGAAATAGAAGCATCGGCAGAAAAGGGAACGTCAAAGATCACGAAGCAGTCGATCTTGGGAACACCGTTAAAGAATCCAGAAATTACTATCCAGAAGCGGTTGGAGAGACGGAAGAAAGCAGTTTCAGAAGATGAGAAAGAAAGTGAGGAGAATTCGGAGGAGTCTGATAGCGATTGTGAAAGCGAAGAAGCCACGGAAAAATCTGAAAGCGAGTCTGATGGGGAGAAGTCTGCCGGTGAAGAGAAAGTGCAGAAAAGAAAGTCGAAAGCGAAGACAGCGAGCTCATACGGGCTGGGGCAGGCTATTGCAACTCCATCTAAAGTGCAATTAGCTGCTCGGAGCGGAATAAGTAAGAAACTGCCTGTATTCACAGGAAAACCCGAAGAATGGCCGTTATTCATCGGCAGTTACCAAGCTTCTAACGATGCGTGTGGATACTCAGACATTGAAAATCTCGTTCGATTACAAGAGTGTCTGAAGGGGTCAGCATTGGAAAGCGTTAGAGGACAGCTGCTTTTCCCGAAATCAGTGCCAAAGGTTATCAACAAACTGCGTCAGTTGTATGGACGACCGGAACAGCTTTTGCAATGTCATCTTGACAAGGTGCGGCGACTGGAATCTCCCAAATCGGATAAACTAGCCACGTATATTCCTTTCGGAAACGTGGTGGAGCAACTCTGCGAACACTTGGAAGCAGCGAATCTAAAACAACACATGGTAAATCCTATTTTAATCCAGGATCTAGTCGACAAGCTTCCGGCTCACGATAAACGCGAATGGGTTCGTTTTAAAAATCGGAAAAGAAAGGTTAATCTTCGTACTTTCACCGATTTTGTGTCGACGATCGTTGCAGAAGCCTGTGAAGCCAACGTAAAAATGGATTTCAATGCAGACTCAAAACCTGTGATTCAGGAGCATACTGGTAAGGGTAAAAACAAAGAAAAAGCTTACGTTTACAACCATACTGCCCTAGAAAAGTCTATCGCTGAAGCAGGTGAGAATGCCCTGAAACCTTGCAAGGTGTGCAAGCGTACTGATCATCGCTTACGATTCTGCCAAGATTTTAAGGCAATGGCTTTAACGGATAGGTTGGAGCTGGTCGATAAATGGAAGCTCTGTGTCGTTTGCCTGAATGATCACGGCAATGCGCCGTGCAAATTTAAGATCCGATGCAATATCGATGAATGTCATGAGCGACATCATCCTCTTCTACATCCGGTTGTCGGATCCGTAGTAATGAATGCCCACTTCCGAAGTACCAGTACAATTCGGTTCCGTATGCTACCAGTGACGTTGTACTGCGGGAAAAGATTAGTGAATACCTTGGCGTTTTTAGACGAAGGGGCGTCTGTTACATTGATGGAGCGAGCCTTGGCGGATCAGCTGGGTGTCCAAGGAACGAAAGAACCATTAACCATCAAATGGACGGCAGACATCGCGCGCGTAGAGAAGGAATCACGACGGATGAACTTACTAATTGCTGAAAGAGGGAATGACGAGAAGCATCAGCTCGGTACAGTTCGAACGGTAGAAGAGCTGCTCTTGCCGAAACAACAGCTGGATGCAGTGGATCTCAGCCAACGAATGAAAAATCTTCGTGGGCTGCCGATCGCCACGTATCAAAATCAACGCCCAGATTTACTTATCGGTCTAAATAATCTACATGTGATTGCACCGATCGAAGCAAAGATCGGCGAGCCAGGTGAGCTGATAGCGGTTCGATCGAAGTTAGGATGGGCAGTATACGGTCCAAGTCGAATGCTGCAAGAGAGTACGGAGGCATATTTAGGACATCACAACGTAGTAAGCAATCAAGACCTCCACGATTTGCTAAAAAGCCAATATGCTTTGGAGGAATCAGTAACAGTGAAATTACCAGAGTCGGACGAAGATAGAAGAGCGCGGGAAATCCTGGAATCGACCACCCGACGAGTAGGGGACCGGTTCGAAACGGGACTACTGTGGAAGAATGAAGAATGCGAACTCCCGGATAGTTATCCAATGGCCATTAGAAGGATGAAGTGTTTAGAACAGCGCCTGCTGAAGGAACCATCACTATTCGAGAATGTCCGTCGTCAAATCGAGGAGTATCAGCAAAAGGGATACGCGCATCTGGCAACCGTTGACGAACTGGCCAAAACTGAGCCACGTAAAGTTTGGTATCTTCCGCTCAACGTCGTACTAAATCCGAAGAAGCCGGATAAAGTACGCCTTGTGTGGGATGCAGCAGCAACTGTGAAGGGAGTCTCTCTCAACTCCTTGCTCCTAGCGGGACCCGATTTGCTCGTGTCTATTATTGCTATTTTTTGTCAATTTCGTGAACGACCAGTTGCTTTCGGCGGGGACATACGCGAAATGTACCATCAGATGATGATTCGTAAAGCGGATAGACGAGTACAACGGTTTGTGTTCCGGTCGGACCCAAGCAATGAACCATGTGTTTATGTCATGGACGTAGCCACTTTCGGGTCAAAAAGCTCCCCGTGCTCTGCTCAATTTGTGAAGAATAAGAACGCGATGGAGTTTGCACCAGAATATCCTGAGGCCGCCGCGGCGATTGTTGAGAAACACTACGTCGACGACTATTTTGACAGTGTGGACACCATTGAGACGGCAATTGAACGGGCGAAACAGGTGAGATTTATTCATTCGAAAGGGGGTTTCGAAATACGCAACTGGGTGTCTAATTCGGAGGCGGTTCTCAGTAGTCTTGGGGAACCCAAAGCTGTGCAATCGATTCATTTTAACCGGGACAAAGAAACTGGGAATGAGCGTGTACTCGGCATTATTTGGAACCCAGGGCAAGACGTTTTCTCCTTTTCAACTGAACACCGCGATGATCTGAAGGAGTATTTACAGGGTAGCAAGAATCCAACAAAGCGAATTATATTGAGCTGCGTCATGGGGTTTTTCGATCCACTCGGATTGCTTTCATGCTTCACCGTGCATGGAAAGATGTTGATACAGGATTTGTGGCGGACCGGTTGTGATTGGGATCAGGAAGTCGACGAAGCAAGTCGAGTTAAGTGGCAGCAATGGACTGGGTTATTTCCGTTGGTTGAACGAATTCGCATCCCGCGTCCATACTTTGGTCGAACGAAGTCCTCGGAAATAAGCAAACTAGAGCTACACATCTTTACGGATGCTAGTATCTACGCATATGGTTGCGTAGCGTATATTCGTGCAATAGTGGGGGACATGGTCAAATGCTCATTGGCGATGTCTCGATCAAAGGTAGCTCCCCTTAAGCTGGAATCTATTCCTCGATTGGAATTAAGAGGGGTCATTCTGGGAGCAAGAATGCTTCACACCATTAAAACTAACCACTCCATTCCTATCAACCGTTACGTTTTCTGGACTGATTCGCAAACAGTGCTAAGCTGGCTGCGGTCAGATCAACGTAAATTTAAACAATTTGTCGCGTTTCGAATCGGAGAGATTTTAGAGACAACTAGATCCTCTGACTGGCGCTGGATTCGTTCTAGTTTGAACCCTGCTGATGCATTGACCAAATGGGGACGTGGTCCTCCATTGGATTCAGAAGGAGAATGGTTTAAAGGACCACAATTTCTATATCAACCAGAACATTGCTGGCCGACGGAGAATCCACCGGAAATTGAGACTAAAGAAGAGATAAAGGCGTACTTGCTGCACCACGAAATGAAGGAGCTTCCACAACCAGTGATAAACGTGGAAGTGACGTGGCAGTGGCGTAAATTATTACGAATAACGGCTTATGTCATCAGATTCGTTGAAAATCTACATCGTAAGCGAAAAGGGCTTCTGATACACACGACGGTTGCGAATGAAAAGCAGGAACGGCTTTTAAAAGCGAAGCTCAAAGTGTTGCAGCGACCTTTGCAGCAGGACGAACTCTCGAAAGCAGAAGTAACTTTGTGGAAACAGCCACAGTGGGAGACTTTCCCTGAAGAGGTAATGGTGTTTTTGGGAAGTAAACCTCAGACTATACCTCAGAAGGCGGAAAGGAAACCTATGCATATTGGAAAGAGAAGCCCATTGTATAAACTTTCTCCCATCGTAGATGAGTGTGGCGTAATTCGAATGAATGGTAGAATGGCAAAATCTGACGAAATTCCATTCGACATGAAGTTTCCGATTATTCTTCCAAAGGGGCACGCGGTGACGCGCCGTTTAATACAGTATTTTCATGAAAAATTTGGACATGCGAACCGGGAAACAGTTTTAAACGAGCTTCGCCAAAAGTTCCACATTCCAAAGATACGAATGGCGATACAGCAAGTGATGAAGGAGTGTGTGTGGTGCAAGGTTAATCGCTGTTATGCTGAAGTTCCAATGATGGCACCGCTACCTGTTCAGCGTATCACTCAACAGCTTAGACCATTTAGTGCAGTTGGGGTAGATTATCTGGGACCCGTGGAAGTAGTCGTTAATCGTAGAAAAGAGAAGCGGTGGATCGCACTGTTTACATGCCTTGCTGTACGCGCTGTGCACTTGGAGGTGGTACATTCTTTGACAACGCAATCTTGTCTAATGGCCATTCGGAGATTCATTTGTAGGCGAGGAGTTCCCGATGAGATATTTTCTGATAATGGAACAAATTTTAAGGGAGCTAGTAAGGAGTTAATTGCGTGGGTAAAGCGGATCAACAGTGAATGTGCGGAATCGGTCGTTAGCAGCACAATGAAGTGGAATTTTAATCCTCCTGGTACTCCACATATGGGCGGCATTTGGGAGAGGATGGTCCGATCCGTAAAAGAGGCGATGAAGGCACTTGATGATGGTAGTCGGCTAAATGACGAAGTTTTACTGACCACTCTGGCTGAAGCGGAAGACATGGTAAACAGTCGACCGCTTACATATGTACCCGGCGAATCAGCAGCGTTAACACTGAACCATTTTCTTAGAGGGATGGTTAAATCAGTTGATGCTCATGTGGACGGATCGATTGATTTTGCGGAAAGTTTGCGAAACGTATACAAACGTTCCCAGTATTTGGCGGATCAAATGTGGCGGCGTTGGTACAAAGAATATTTACCAACGATTAACAAGCGTACTAAGTGGTTTGCTGAGAGGAAGTCCTTGAAGAAGGGAGATCTCGTGTTCGTCGTAGATGGTCAGAATCGTAAAAGCTGGATCAGGGGTATGGTCGAAGAAGTAGTTGTTGGCTCAGATGGAAGAGTTCGGCAGGCAGACGTGCGAACTAGCAGTGGAGTGTTCCGGAGAGGGGTAGCTAACCTGGCAGTGCTGGAGGTTCTTGATAGTAAATCCGGAACCACCGATGAAAGGGTACCGGAGTTACGGGCTGGGGGTGTTGGCATCACTGGGCGTCCAACGTACTCGAGATAGGTCTGCTGTTCCAGTCTAACCGGTAACCGGTCTATAGCAGTGGAAAAACCATTGATTGTTTACATCGAAGAAAAAGTGGAAGTAAATAAAACAGTTTGATAGCGTTGCATAATTTGGATTTAGAAGTTAAAAACTATCGTTAAAAGTTGAAAAGTCTACCGCAATTGTAGATCGTGTGTACGAATACAACCGGTGTACATTTTAGTAAAGGGTAAAATTATATAAACGGTTAAAAATAGTGATTTAATTGGCTACTTACATTTAGGTTAGTGGATACGGAAAGACGGCACAAACAGATTAAAAAATTCCTTAAACTAGTAATTAAAAGCGACGAGAATTGTGGATATAGTTGTGACTATAATTGTAAGTAGTTATGCGAGTTATGTACAATTAATAAATAGGCTAAAAGCAATATTTATGCTCTAGACTAGTGTCGGAATAGCTGTCGGTAGTTGGTTGCTTGAACTCGTGCAAGAGGTGAAGAGAAACTATCAAATTGTGAGTAAAACTTGTAATGATGTACTGATATGAAGTAAATTAATTTATAAATCTTTGCAGTTTGAGCTGCATTAAAGCTGCTACAAAAACGGTGGTGCATTTCTTTTAAAATTCCCGAACAGCTCTACTCAGTTATTTTTTCAAATTCAGATATTATCTTTTTTGGATAAGGATTTTGAAAAATAAGGAACGGATATTTAAAAATATAGTCAAGTTAATTATAGATGTTCCTGAGAAATTAAAAAAATAATTTTAGATGCAGTACAAAGGCTAGGTCATACCGCTAGGTGGATTAATTCGGTTTTTTTAAAGTTATTCAATGTTTTCACACCGACATAAAAGGTGGAGCACCATGTATATTGACTTTAAACGTTACACTAGCGCCAGAAGCTAGTTATTGTTGAATTTTATACTAATATATTTTGAAACGATGGTTCTACAATTGATGAAGGGACGGTAAGGTAAAGTAATGAAGAAGGATTTTTTGGGAATGGAGGAGAAAGAGTGGAAAGGAAGGGGGGGGGGGGGTAATAGGTAGCTACACTTAACAAGTTGTTTTTGTGACTCCCACCTTTTGTCCAATGCTGGAAGGTGCATGGGTCGAACCAAACTATAATCTGAGATTATAACCGGATTTGAACCCCGAATTTTATACGCCTTTAGCAACATCACCACTATAGCACAGACAAACAGACATAACACTCGTTTTCCATTCTTCACAAATTAAACCATCATTTCAAATTTGGGCTTAGTTGGGAATGTCTCCGTTTTGGTCAAATTGGCCCTTTTTAACGAAGGAAACGGAATACCCCATAAAAAATATTTGCTAGTTCAAGGTATACTCCTATTGCTATTTGATATTTGGGAATATTGATCATAGATGGTGCTAGTGTTCAGGCAAAATGTGAGGTACGATAATTTTTGTAGATTTCTCTTCCATGGGTTATGTCTGTTTGTCTGTGACTATAGTTTCTCATTTAATTTTATCCAAGTGGGGACTTTTTGATTGGATGTCTGTTTTCTGTGGGGACGTCATCACTACACTCAAAATAATTTTCACGTCGAAATTACGGTAAAAGTGAATATTTTCCATCCAACTTTTCCCGTACTATTTCCGTGAATTCAACGTAGTTTGCATTAGTATGCGTGCATTTACGTTGAAATCAGATAGATGTACCCATGGTACCCATGTACCAACGAGCCACATACTCTGGCGGGTGTTGTGGGTTCAAATCCGGTTATAATCTCAGATTATAGCTTGGTTCGACCCATGCACCTTCCAGCATTCGACAAAAGGTGGGAGTCACAAAGACAACTTGTTAAGCGTAGCTACCTATTACCCCTCCCCCCTTCCTTTCCACTTCCCTTTAATTCTCAAAAAAAAAAAAATCTTTCTTCATCACTTTCCCTTACCGTCCCTTCATCAATTGTAGAACCATCGCTTCAAAAAAAAAGTATTATTCATGCATGTGACATGATGCAGCAATTTTCAAGGTAAGGAAGAATCAACGACTGTCTGATTCTAAAATAGGTTTTGGGGGTTTAATTTGTTTCTTTACAATCAACGACAATTAGTAGCATGCAATTGTTTAAATTCTTTCGATTGTATTGCTCTCAAGTGTGAAACAACTGATAAACAGAGTGCCAAAAAGAACTATTATTGTGCAGGAAACGTTAGCTAATTGATGACATTTTAACTTTAAGGCAATTATATTTCATACCAACCTGTCACAATAAATGGTGCTACATGTTCATGGAAAGTGACGTATGCACAATAGTCGGAAAATTGCGATTTTTGGCCAAAATTATTTCTTAGTTTCAAATTAGTTCTAGATTATATTTGTTGCAAAAGAAATGTTTTAAGCTCATAAGGACTCACATTTAGGGTGATTTGGGGAAGAATGACCAAATGTTTCCGATATAAATGTATGCATGGCAATTTTATTTCTTTTTCTCGGGGGGTTTCTCCTATTTTCTCATTGAAACTCTCTTCAGGTACTAAATAAATTTAGTAACAAAGATAAACAAATTTGTTGAAAGAGTACTTAAAATACTGAAGACTTGCTAAAAATATGACAATTTTAAAATAATTTTTTTTTCGAAAAACGTCAAATTATAGCAAACTTTTAATTCATGTTTTGAAACAACATGCTTCGAGCTTCCAAGCGCACTGCAAGAAACTGCGGCGACAAGAGGCAGCAAAGATTGCATTTTTGAGTTTATGAGAATTTCATTTTTATTATAAGTAGCCTATGGCGCCCCTCAATGATTTTAAATTTGATTTCATTTCATTTTTTAATAGGCTTAGGTATCAGTTTTAAAATGATATATAACAATAATATTTACATCCGCGATAACTATTTAATTTTTTGACTTTTGACGTAGGACAACGTCTTTGTTTACTATACTGGGAAAATAGAAGTGTAACGTTTGAATGAAAGATTTCAAATGTTAATAACTGCTAAACTACTGAACGAAACTGATTATATGTATACGTCGTTGGATAGATGAAATGAACAGTAATTTTATGGGGGGGGGGTAAGAGAACAATTTTTAAGAGGGCATAAGAGGAGGGAGGGAAGGGGCTCCTATGGGGCCGTGCAATAATTACGTAAGGACTTTTTCCTCATTTTTGAACCCCCTCTTCCCTATATATAGGATTTTGTAAGATTTTGGCAAATCCCCCTCCCCCCCGTAAAAAATGTTAGTAAGATTTTTTGGAACATCAAAATTCAAGTTTTACTCAAAAAGTTAGATATTGAAAAAATATTGAAACAGTCAATAAAATTCAAACAAGTTCATAAAAACCGAAGTTCAAACAAATTCATAAAAATAACAAATAATATCAATTATCTGTTGCAAATCCCTTTATGGCCCACTCACAAACAGAACGTATTTCAGCATTGAGGTTGATAATAAATGTTGGTATATGCTCAGAAACTCACTAGCGTTCACTTGATTCGCATTGATCCACTCTAAATCGTCTGAACACGTGTCCTCGTCAAGTAGCGTACAAAGAACTTCTTTGCCTCTTCTAGATGACACGCGGCATGGTCTTAAGTTGGAATTGGTACAGCGTTGCGTCTAATGTACGGATCTGTAATGACCATCCGCGGTGTCCTTTGACGCAAAATACCGACCCCACTCTGGTCACATGCGGCAGGCAAGATCTTTGGGAACAGAAGAACAATACATCCCAAGAAACATTTTTGTTGTATAGTAGCTTATCAAGCACTTGTTCCATTGGTACAGCTATACATTAGTTGAATTAGCTACTTTTAAACAAAAATGTTTCTCGTGATATCATAAGGGATTTTGCGGCTGCCTTGCGGAATTGGAATAGGCAATTGCAACGAAATATGTTGGAATAATCACCCTTATTCTGCGAAGTGAGTGACGTGACTATTTTGGATTCGCCGCGAATCAGGTTACAATTGTCACCTAGGTGACTCGCTTTGTCACCCAGGTGACACGGTTTGTCACTTAGGTGACAGGCGTTTGTTACCTAGGTGACACGGTTATCACCTAGGGGAATCGACTCGCCGTGGCGAGTGACAATTGTCGTATTGAGTCACGTGACTTGCAGAATAAGGGTGAATAGCATAAACCGATGACATCAGATGGCTCTGGAACAAGTAGGCTAACTGCTATTTCCCTAAGTGGCAAAGCTAAAATACTCAGCAGGTTGCTACGCATTTCCTTGCAGCATGAAGGATTTCGACGCTTCACAACTTAACTCATCAATTTAAAATTTTTTGTAACATGAGTTGCTATTAAAAATATGAATTTTTTCGAGTGTGAAAATCTTACGTAAGAAATGATTAGGCCCCCCTCTCCCCCAAATAAGATTTTGTAAGATCTCGCGGAGACCCCCCATTATGCCTTACGTAATTAGTGCACGGCCCCTATACAAAACGAACACAAATTTCCTCCAATCGCGTGTTTACTACGAGTTTACTTTCAAGCAAATGGAACCAAATTGGACACGTGGGAGATTTTGGAGGCAAGAATTTCTTTTATGGTGAATTGAGACCCCTCCACACTTTAGGAGGGGGCCTCCCATACAAATAATATACAAATTTCCTCATAACTCGAGAATTAATCAAGCAAAAGGAACCAAATTTGGCATGTAGTGGTTTTTGGAAATAAGATTTTTTTCTGTAGTCTACTGAGACCCCTTTTCCTTCTAAGAGGGGGGCTCCCTTACAAATGAAATACAAATTTCCTCATCACTTTACAAATAATCAAGCAAATGGAACAAAATTTAGTATGTGGGGGTTTTTGGAGGCATGAATTTATTTTAAAATGGTTTGAGACCCTTCACCAACTGGATAAGGACTCTCATACAAATACATAGAACAGAAATTTTTGCGTATCTGCCATATTTTCTGCTTATTTTTCAAACTTTTGAAATGGGCACCTTTGACGGCTTATTTCTACATGACTTTTTACCTTTGGTTTAGAAATTGGTCGAAAAACACGAAGTTGATCCGAGGCCCGGAGGGCCGAGTCACATATACCAATCGATAGAACTCGACGAACTGAGCAATGTCTGTGTGTGTGTGTGTGTGTGTGTGTGTGTGTGTGTGTGTGTGTGTGTGTGTGTGTGTGTGTGTGTGTGTGTGTGTGTGTGTGTGTGTGTGTGTGTGTGTGTGTGTGTGTGTGTGTGTGTGTGTGTGTGTGTGTGTGTGTGTGTGTGTGTGTGTGTGTGTGTGTGTGTGTGTGTGTGTGTGTGTGTGTGTGTGTGTGTGTGTGTTTGTGTGTGCAGCTCATTTTCTACCGCCTGTTTCTCGGATATGGCTGAACCGATTTATTCGTTATTAGTCTCATTTGAAAGGTATTATTGCCTAGTATATCGCTATTGAATTTGTTTCGTGGTCCGACGTTTCGTTTAAAAGTTATGAGCAAAAATGTGAAAACCACGTGACACGATTTTCTCCGGAACCACACAACCGATTTTAATGATCTTGGTACCAAATGAAAGCTCTTGCTAAATTATAAAAATTTTCAAGAAGTTTTATTAAAAACAAACATGTAGTTTAAAAGTTATGCTTAAAAACGTGTTTTGACAAGGTAATACTTATCGCCTGTTTCTCAGAGATGGCCAAGACGATTTATGCGCTATTAGTCTCATTTGAAAGGTAATATAGCCAGATAGATCACTATTGAATTGTTTTTGATTGGACTTTTAGTTTGAAAGTTATGAGCAATCGAAGTTACACGTTAAAATTTACAATACTTTATAGCGATTTTAACCTAGATAATCTATCTAGTTTCAATTGTTTTAGTATTAAACGAGAGGTCTTAACACTGCAAATGTATTTGTTAAATTTCATAAGGATTGGTTCTACTGGTCAAAAGATATTTAAAAATGATTGATGAAAGTTATTCAAGAAAACTTTAATGACCAAACCTTTAATGGGACCAAACCTCAAAAACAGAATAATATATTAAAAATGTGTAATTTTTCAACGGGTGTTTCTTTGGAACAGTTAATTAATAAAATATAGCATATTTTCTTACACTTTAAGGGTGACTGTGAATCCGCTTAAAAGGGTGACACAAATTTTTATATTTTAAACGCGTCCAAAAAAATAGCGTCTTCACAAAAATTGTAGAACACACTAAAATAAGCAACTTTGTTGCAAATAGTAACTATCTATCTCTTACCGGTTGCGAAATTTAATGATTTGTTTAAAGAAACCAGTTTAAATTCAAGCAAAGCGATGTCATGGGTGTAAACGTCCTTCAGAACTTGACCCTTCTTTATCGACAGACTTCGCAGCCGGTTATTAGAGTACAGGAAAATTACGGGCTAGGGCAAAGATCCTATTAACTCTGTAAAGGCACCGATCAGTCGAGATTCGAACATACGACGATTGGCTTGTTAGGCTAGCATTGTGGCCCGAGGCTAACAGCCACTTTAAAATCAGTTCTGCTCAAAAATTCTGTACACGCTGTTTTCATTGCTTTCATATGTTCTATAAAGTTATTTAGTAGGTTAAAATACACAATGAAGATTATTTATCGCTAGGATGCATATGGATGATAACTAGCACAGCATTAACAAACAGTTGAATTAAGTTCCGAAGACGTGTCGATTTATGTATGAACATTTCCAGTTCAAAACGCTAAAAAAAAGTCATTTTTACTCGACTATTTTCGATTGGAATTGGAATTTGAATGTGAAAATAGTTTCTTTCTAAACCTAATATTAAATATTAAACATGGAAATTTTCCATGTTTATCTGTAAGTAAAAAATAAAAAGGTTTGACAAAACGGGTCTTTTTTAAAAAGGAGGTACTACCACTAATCGTACCACTAATGGAGGTATCAATCGGCACCAAATTTAAGATTTTTCCTTTCTGACTTAAAATGAACAATCTGACAAAATTTGGTTCAAATCCGATTACACGGTTATCGGATACTTTGCATGTGTTGACTCTAATAGATAATTTTTAGATTTCACATCTGAATAACTTGAGAACGGCTGGACCTAACAAACAGATATATAAAATAAGATTTTAGTTCAAAGTGATACGTATATAATTTGACTCTGACAGTTTTATGAAAATTACAAATTAAAAATACAAATCAAAAATAACATTTGAGCTGGAGATGCCCATATCAAATGACATATAAGATGGTATAACAAAGGTTCCTTTCACCACTAGGTGGATTAAATCGGGTTTTTCTATCAAAATGTTATTCGCGAATCATAAAAATATAGACAATTTACTACAAAACCACGTTTAAGCATGTGCTAACATGTGAAATTCTATTTTCGGCAATTTTGGCCGCTACTTTATATGGAGCCCTTCTTATGTGGAATGTGAACCAGTGGTAAATTACCCAGATTATTTATTTATTTTTTCCGTTCAACAGTTCAACCGTAACCTTAAGCCAGTTAACATTCGTTAACAGCATACCAGTTTCAAGCCAGGTACTTAGAGTTGACCAATGCTACTTCGCACAAAATTTTCAAAATGCGGTATTATCGTCAATCACCAGAAGAAGTGTGATTGTTTCCTGATGTAAGTCTGAGTGATGGAACAGATAAAACTGATATATAGAGCACGGGCATTCAGGAATTTTTAGCTTGTCTTTCTGTATTTTTGGGTAAAGGTATATAGATGGTTCTGATTATTAATTAAAATACATTAGTAAATTAAAAATTTGTTGCAAAAAGTTCAGCTTTGTCGAATTGAACATACATTCATTGTCCTACGTGAGTCCCTCGTTCGTGCACCTAGGCACATATCTTCATACTTTTGTTTTATTGGTATAAGCTTGGCAAAGACTTTTATCTTAGTATTAAAACAAGTAGAAAAGACTGTAGAATCAATATCTGATATAATTTTTTTTTGATTTTTTCAAAATTTTTAGTCGTTTATGTCCTCATAACATAAACTTGAGTGGTTTATAACACTATTTCAATACATGTTGATCAATCCGTTAGGCAAACAGTAAAAATGCTGGCCTGACCACGAAACATTACAATTGTGATGTTCGTTGGCTCTCATGATGGCTGCTATCGCGTATCTCTATACTTTTGAGCGTTTCTATCTAAAACTAAACTCAACTAATATGTAGGTAAAGCATATTTTAGAGCGAAGGATACACATACACAATCAAATCAAGTATATGCATATACCATCTGCACACACCCAGGCAATAAAACGCATATACTTATAAAGTTGTGTTTCCGTCAATTTGACTTTAATTTCCTTAGAAAAGTTGAAGAGAAAACACGTTAATCGGTGTAGAGAGTGTAAACTTGGTTTGCAGCTAGAAAAAATTTTATTTTAAAATTTCAGTGAATAGTATTATTCATCATACTAGAGAGTGGAAAGAAGAATAAGCAGTCAATACCGCCAGTGTAAAGTGAATTCTACCCAGAAAGCGTTTTTATTGTTTCTTTAAAGCAGAACGAAAAGTATGCTTTCTCACGATAGTGGAAAATGAAAAATCGAACAAGCTTCGAGGCAAAGTAACAATAATGGCTGATGAAATCATGCTATGCTTCACTCGTGACGTGAATCAATGGTCAGTTTGTAAAGTTACCCTTGCAGTCGGAGTTATTTCGGCGGCGTCATCATGATACGGGTAGGACAAGGCTTTCGCCGGCTGCTGCGGCACGATGTCCAAAAATACAAAATGAAGCCTTCGATTTTAAAACGGATAATTCATTGGTTTGTTAATTATGATATTTATTTATATATTTTTAATATCAAATAGAAAAAATAATAATTCCAATGTATTTTAAAGATAGATATCATTGCTATAATTCACACATAACCTTAATTTTGTTTGCAGATTCAGTCGTTTCACCCATGATATGAATGAAACGCGAACGTTCGGCATTTTTTTAGTACAAAACCTCAATATACTCGTATGAAGTTCAACTCCAGCAGGAGCCGGAAATTTTCCCGAATATTGGTACACCTTAACAGCGGAAAAGGATCACGAAGAATAACACACTTCATTGTGAGACGTATAGCGCAAGTAATATAGTTTAAGATAAAGATAGTTTAAAATTAATTATTACTATTCAAATTGGCTTGCCACAATGTTGATTTTTTTACCTTGTTCAACAAAATTAATTTTACAACTTGGCTGCTTGTAACTATCAGAATTCGTGAAGGGGACTGTAAATGTAGCAGAAATATTTATCATCGGAATTGGATGTAGGAATACGGCTAAATGGTGAGGACATAGTATGTTAAATTTTCCTTCCTCTCATACCATCTGGCATGTCACGTTTGAGCGTGTGTGCGGAGAAAATGTAGTTTCTTGTACTTTGCTTCACATTTTATTTTTTCTTACTTTAATCTTCTAATTAAATAGAAAGTCTATATTTTAAACACCCACTTTACCCCGAATATCTTCACCTCTGTTACTTGAGCTTAACCTACAAAATGCTCTCGTACTGTGATATTATTAATACAAAACGGTTTCATCTTGCAATCCATCAAATGTTTGAGCACTGATTACTACAATTCTAAAATTTTGTACATACTATATTATTCAGTACACTTTTTTCTATAATCTTCCAACGCCCAGTTAGCTACGAGGTACGATGAATGTCTAACGATGTTAGTTAAAATAGGTTCCGTACTGGACATGCGATATTTGTTTCCCACTGTTAAAGATAACATTCTAAATAGAGCGTGTCTCATAAATCTTGCTTCTTTCAAGCAATTGTCCAGTTGGAGAATGTTCTTCTAACCTGCTGCTGGAGGTTCCGTTCCTCTGATCTGTCAAGTCTGAAAATTACAAAAACCGGTCGGTCGGTCAGACCTTTCAAAAAAGCGGGGGGGGGAGGGTAGTGGAGCAAAAAAAAAGTGCGGTATTTGTCGCAGAGAGTAATTCAAATATTGGTAGCAAGAAGCCAAAATTGGTTGAAATTTTTACCCAAAATTTCAATTTATACACTTTAGGGGCATTTTGAGTAGTTTCAACCATGTTTTAACTAAATCTGACCTATTTGCAGGTAGCATCACTTAAGGGTGTATATTACCCCTAGAAGCAACGTATTGTCACTGCAAAACTGGCTATCTTCAATGTTCCACTGCTCAGGATTGCTAATAAATTTATCAGAAAATTTAGCAAACCAGGCAAAAAGTGCAAATCCGGCTTTATGTGTCGGAAAACCGGCCTCTTTGCCGGATTGACTGGCCACCGGCTTTGCAAGTGAAAAACCGGTCAGGCCGGCCAAAAACCGGCCACTTGGCAATCCTAGTTTGACTTGTAAAACAAGTCGACACAAGTAATGCAGAACAATCGGATAACAGATTCGGTGCAAATCCGACAGTCAGTTTTCTTCTTGAGCTGTCAATCGTTCCGAATTATGCAAACTTTTATTTGTGATTTATTATGGGATTTTACAAACCACTGTAATTTAGATTAAGTTTTAAAATTATAGATTTTTCTATTGCACATTTCTTCAAGCTTGTCGAGCATGACTAACTAGTTAGTTAACAAATGTTTGGCCGAACGAGGAGTGAAAGCACGGGGTAAATCACTTCCTGTATAAATATTCAATATGTGATAAATATTAATAAATATATTTACTATTGTAAATGTATCCACCTCATCATAACAACTCTTGCCACATACTGTTATGGGACTTGACAGCTCAAAATCGTATGAAAAAGGTGGAAACTTTCGTAAAATATTTATCAATAAATATATTTAATATATTTATTAATTTTGAAGTGATTCGCCCCGTGAGTGAAAGACACTTTGGGTAAAACTCCGAGGGTAAAAGTTTATTTCTTCAACTTAATTTTATATAGTAGACAGTAGAAAACGATCAGACGCCAAACGGTGTGTTTTTCCATGGCCTCTAGCAGGTAAGCGTGAATGTTGGAAACAATAATAAATGTGTTTTACCGACGACCGTCGCAAGGGCCGCATAAAATGAATTCCTGTTTACGTGAAGGGAATTCCTATAGGAGGTAGCAGGGATACTACACATGCGCCTATGTCTCTTATCTTAGAATCATCAATACCTAAGAAACCTCTATCATAAGCTACCTTTGTCCAACTGTCAGGGACATGACGTTTCTTAGAAATTCGCTCACCAGAGAATCATGTCGAAAATCCAAATGCCACTGCTGTGCTGCTCCACCCAATCTGCAAGTCGCATAGAGCAGCGTCGATTTTTCTGTTCACACATAAAGTGTTTGATAATATTCGATCGTGTTGATCCAGTCTGCAACACCTGCTCTTTCCGTAAAATCAGCAATCAACTGCTTCAGTTCTTCAAGTTGAAATAATCGCGCATAGGATCGCTGGTTCGTAAAACTTCCGCCGACTGGCCACTGTTTGATATCCTCGCCGAGGTCATTCCTTATTTCACTATTCTGTCGGAAACGTTGGCTATTTTTTGCATACGTTGATACGTTTGCCGTCGGGTGTTAGGCCACCTTTTTTCCTTTTTTGGTATCGCTTGACGGGAACGTTTTGAAATCTTGATCGTTTTACTATCGTTCTCACTCTGTCCTACGAAAACTAGATTTCCATTTAACAATCACAATCTACCAACAATCACGGTCGCCATATAATGGGCACATGATCTTTCGGCTTTGAATCGACTTATATCCAATATAAACCACTGTAATTTAAGTTTAGTATTAAATTTCTAGATTTTTTCGTTATATACGAAAACCTACGACAAAACGAAGTGTCGATTGCATTAGCAGGAAGCATAAAGTTTAAAATGCTTGATTGCAGCAACTTCGAATCTTTCGTTGTGAAGATACTCTGAACCACTGTAATTTAGGTTAAGTTTTAGAAATTCATTTTTTGAAACTTTCGTCGGACGAACTGACGTTCGAATATTGGTAACCAAAACAAACTAAGCCAAGTGGAGAGACCTTCCGACTGCGTCAGCTCACAAAAATCTTGAATGCCTTGCTGTAACACTGTATTATTTTGTAAGTTTTGGAAATTCATTTTTTAGCTTTCTTTGCTTGGAATTGATTACTTATTTTATAACAGGACAATTCCAACCACTGTAATTTAGATTAAGTTTTAAAATTAAGAATTTTGATGATGCGGATTGAACGGAGTACTTACAGTAAACTTTCCCGCTCAGTATGACGTTTTACAACGGGACACTTCAAACCACTGTAATTTAGATTAAGTTTTAAAATTAAGAATTTTTATGGCGCGAGTTGAGCGAAGTACTTAGAGGAAACCTTTCCGCTTTCTTTGAATCGTAAAATTGGGTTCTGTTTATTCTGATTTCTTCGCTTTAAAATGGCGACTCTGACAGTGCTATCAAAGAAAATGCTTTTATGGTTATTACTACAATTAGCACATTTAAATCTATCTTGCTCACTCACAGGACATCCGTCTATATTTATGACTCGGACTACTTAAAATCATACACTTGAAGCCAAAATGTTGGCCGTAAGAGCCAACTCATGGCTAACCAATCAGCCACTTTAATTTCGGATATGTTTTAGAAATTCGTTTTTTGCCGGCATCGCGCCGGAATCTGCCGAAGTCCCGAAAGCGATTCCACTGGGGTCAAAAGGCAAAATTAACAGAAAATAAATTTGGAAACACTAAAGACATACGACTTACAATTTGCAAATTAACTTGCAAGGGTTTATTCCGCTGATCAAATGGCAACAGCAACTAAGTTTGGAAACAAAGAAGACATACGACTTACAATTTGCAAATTAACTTGCAAAGAAAAAATTCTGCTGCATGGCGTCGTTACAGAATGAGTTGTTTATTCCTAGAGCTTTCAATGAAAATTGTTATCATATGACCAAAGGTCGCATGAGTACCAACGGAAGCAATCACTGTAAGTTCTTTTTAAGTTCTATTTCTATTATTTTTAACAAAAAACACGCAGTCTTGGAGCTACCTGTCCTTATAATGCTTCAAAATCTTACAAATTCTGTATCATACTTTTCAACGACGGATGAATAAGTTAACACAGAAATGTTCACTCTTTGACAGTCACACGCAATTGCGAAACTGAGAACGAACAGTTAGCAGATAAAGGAGACAAACGACTTTCAATTCGTAAATTGACTTGCCGTTCTAAGTGAAGTAAATAACGATGCTGATCTGAATGCATATCGATCAACCACTATAATTTCGGATATGTTTTAGAAATTCGTTTTTTGCCAACTACTGAAATAATAATGTTGGATATGTTTCGGTCTTTTTAAAATACATGCGTTCAACTTGATTCCAAAAATGATAATGCTTTATTTTTCCTTTGCTCTCTGGTTTTGTCAGGCTTAATTCTACTTAACTCTACACAATGTTTTTACTATTCTATAAGACCGATAGAGTGGTCTCGTTCTAACCTAAGATAGCTAGCAGGAGTGTATTACATAAGACGAGCCACGTCTTATGTCTGCAAGTGTCATTTGAGATTACTGCTTTGAGCGTGGGAGATTGCTCTAGCGTGGGATATTATGTGAAGATGACAACTTTCGTATTACGCTTGATAATTCAATGAATCGAACGCATTTTAATTAGTGAAGGTAGGATATACTACACTACGTTGGGAGTAAAACAATTCTCATATGGTGAAAACGATTCTAACATGCTTTTATAACAGGACACTTCAAACCACTGTAATTTAGATTAAGTTTTAAAATTAAGAATTTTTATGACGCGGGTTTATCAGAGTACTTAAGTAAATCTTTCCGCTTTCTTTGAATCGTGAAATAGGGTTCTGTTTATCCTGATTTCTTCGCTTTGAAATGGCGACTCTAACAGTGCTATCAAAGAAAATACTTTTATGGTTATTACTACACTTAGCACATTTAAATCTATCTTGCTCACTTACAGGCCATTCGTCTATATTTGTGAGTCGAACTACTTAAAATCATACACTTGAAGCCAAAATTTTGGCCGTAAGAGCCAACAAATGGCCAACCAATCAACCACTTTAATTTCGGATATGTTTTAGAAATTCGTTTTTTGCCGGCATAGCGCCGGAATCTGCCGAAGTCCCGAAAGCGATTCCGCTGGGGTCAAAAGGCAAAATTAACAGAAAATAAATTTGGAAACACTAAAGACATACGATTTACAATTTGCAAATTAACTTGCAAGGGTTTATTCCGCTGATCAAATGGCAACAGCAACTAAGTTTGGAAACAAAGAAGACATACGACTTACAATTTGCAAATTAACTTGCAAAGCAAAAAATGCTGCTGCATGGCGTCGTTACGGAATATGAGTTGTTTATTCCTAGAGCTTTCGATGAAAACAGTCATCATATGACCATAGGTCGCATGAGTGCCAACGGAAGCAATCACTGTAAGTTCTTTTTAAGTTCTATTTCTATTATTTTTAACAAAAAATATAGTTAACGGCTCTAAAACACGCAATCTTGGAGCTACCTATGTGCTTATAATGCTTCAAAATCTTACAAATTCTGTATCATACTTTTCAACGACGGATGGATAAGTTAACACAAAAACGTTCACTCTTTGACAGTCACACGCAATTGCGAAACTGAGAACGAACAGTTAGCAGATAAAGGAAACAAACGGCTTTCAATTTGTAAATTGACTTGACGTTCTAAGTGAAGTAAATAACGATGCTGATCTGAATGCATATCGATCAACCAGTATAATTTCGGATATGTTTTAGAAATTCGTTTTTTGCCAACTACGTTGGGAGTAAAACAATTCTCATATGGTAAAAACGATTCTTACATGCTTTTATAACAGGACACTTCAAACCACTGTAATTTAGATTAAGTTTTAAAATTAAGAATTTTTATGACGCGGGTTTATCAGAGTACTTACAGTAAATCTTCCCGCTTTCTTTGAATCGTGAAATAGGATTCTGTTTATCCTGATTTCTTCGCTTTGAAATGGCGACTCTAACAGTGCTATCAAAGAAAATACTTTTATGGTTATTACTACACTTAGCACAATTAAATCTATCTTGCTCACTTACAAGACATTCGTCTATATTTGTGAGTCGAACTACTTAAAATCATACACTTGAAGCCAAAATTTTGGCCGTAAGAGCCAACTCATGGCCAACCAATCACCCACTTTAATTTCGGATATGTTTTAGAAATTCGTTTTTTGCCGGCATAGCGCCGGAATCTGCCGAAGTCCCGAAAACGATTCCGCTGGGGTCAAAAGGCAAAATTAACAGAAAATAAATTTGGAAATACTAGAGACATACGACTTAAAATTTGCAAATTAACTTGCAAAGGTTTATTCCGCTGATCAAATGGCAACAGCAACTAAGTTTGGAAACAAAGAAGACATACGACTTACAATTTGCAAATTAACTTGCAAAGAAAAAAATGCTGCTGCATGGCGTCGTTACAGAATATGAGTTATTCCTAGAGCTTTCGATGAAAATCGTCATCATATGACCAAAGGTCGCATGAGTACCAACGGAAGCAGTCACTGTAAGTTCTTTTTAAGTTCTATTTCTATTATTTTTAACAAAAAATATAGTTAACGGCTCTAAAACACGCAATCTTGGAGCTACCTATGTGCTTATAATGCTTCAAAATCTTACAAATTCTGTATCATACTTTTCAACGACGGATGGATAAGTTAACACAAAAACGTTCACTCTTTGACAGTCACACGCAATTGCGAAACTGAGAACGAACAGTTAGCAGATAAAGGAAACAAACGGCTTTCAATTTGTAAATTGACTTGACGTTCTAAGTGAAGTAAATAACGATGCTGATCTGAATGCATATCGATCAACCACTATAATTTCGGATATGTTTTAGAAATTCGTTTTTTGCCAACTACGTTGGGAGTAAAACAATTCTCATATGGTAAAAACGATTCTTACATGCTTTTATAACAGGACACTTCAAACCACTGTAATTTAGATTAAGTTTTAAAATTAAGAATTTTTATGACGCGGGTTTATCAGAGTACTTACAGTAAATCTTCCCGCTTTCTTTGAATCGTGAAATAGGATTCTGTTTATCCTGATTTCTTCGCTTTGAAATGGCGACTCTAACAGTGCTATCAAAGAAAATACTTTTATGGTTATTACTACACTTAGCACAATTAAATCTATCTTGCTCACTTACAAGACATTCGTCTATATTTGTGAGTCGAACTACTTAAAATCATACACTTGAAGCCAAAATTTTGGCCGTAAGAGCCAACTCATGGCCAACCAATCACCCACTTTAATTTCGGATATGTTTTAGAAATTCGTTTTTTGCCGGCATAGCGCCGGAATCTGCCGAAGTCCCGAAAGCGATTCCGCTGGGGTCAAAAGGCAAAATTAACAGAAAATAAATTTGGAAACACTAAAGACATACGATTTACAATTTGCAAATTAACTTGCAAGGGTTTATTCCGCTGATCAAATGGCAACAGCAACTAAGTTTGGAAACAAAGAAGACATACGACTTACAATTTGCAAATTAACTTGCAAAGAAAAAAATGCTGCTGCATGGCGTCGTTACAGAATATGAGTTGTTTATTCCTAGAGCTTTCGATGAAAATCTTCATCATATGACCAAAGGTCGCATGAGTACCAACGGAAGCAGTCACTGTAAGTTCTTTTTAAGTTCTATTTCTATTATTTTTAACAAAAAATATACTTAACGGCTCTAAAACACGCAATCTTGTAGCTACTTACAAATTCTGTATCATAGTTTTCAATGACGGATGGATAAGTTAACACAAAAACGTTCACTCTTTGACAGTCACACGCAATTGCGAAACTGAGAACGAACAGTTAGCAGATATAGGAGATAAACGACTTTCATTTTGTAAATTGACTTGACGTTCTAAGTGAAGTAAATAACGATGCTGCTCTGAATGCATATCGATCAACTACTACAATTTCGGATATGTTTTAGAAATTCGTTTTTTGCCAACTACGTTGGTAGTGAATCAATTCTCATACGGTAAAAACGATTCTAACATGCTGTAATTTCTTTCAAATTCTATTTCAATTTTTTTACTATACATACAGTTACTGTACAGTATTAAATTGTTTAACAATGTTCAAGCTGGGTGCTATCCGCTGCTTTAGTAAAACGTAAAGCAGATTACTTTGAATGAATGAATTGCTGATCTCTTCAAAACTAGGTCGTTTTAGAATATTTACTGCGCCATTGTCGTGACTCAGTCGGACTTGGATTAGATGAGATTAGAGGAGATTAGTGCTGAACTTTGCATTCATGTTGCAGTCACTATATCTGTCTTTTTGATAGATCGTTTAAATTGTTTTTGCCTTATTTCACGTTGAAAGAAGAGAAGACATACGACTTTCAATTTGTAAATAAACTTGGGAATTTTGATGATTTTTTTACGTGTAGTATTCCGGTCTTCTAGTGAAGGACGTTGATTGTTCTTGACGAATACTGGTGGAGGCGGGAAGAGGCGCTGCTTGGAGTTCTTGGTGATCATTTGAGGGTAAGTTGATAGGAAGTGTTGGTGAGGTGGAGGAAAAACCTCCAATGCTAATAACCCTGATTTCACAGTTCCGAATAAGCTCAAGATCCGGTCTCTAAAACTGGATTCAATACGGCGGCAAACCGTTTCCGGATCCTTAGTAGCTAGGAATGCGACGCAGTTCAATGTATAAGCTCTTAATTCAGGTGTCTCACTGTCCCGGTTCTTGTAGAAGTGGTCCATTCACTCATGTGCTTGTTCTGTAGAGATAGCAATGGTGGTGATGCCTCTTGTAATTCTTCTCGCACCCCCTATTCCTCGGCCATCGGGTGAGGGGAATTTTCAGGTAGTAGCTGCTGAAAGAGTTTTGCCATCTGCTGTGGCACCAACATTTGCATTGGTTCCTGCGACGAGAATCTCTGGGATGAGATAGTCTTTATCAATTTTAATCCCACTTAAGAGACCGTGAAGGTTGCGGTATGGCTCATCAGCTTTGATAGAATCTCCTTAATACCACAGCAAGAAACGCTTTGCGTGGTGGACTGCCGCTCCTAAGTCTGTACGAGGGAATTTGGGGGCTTTGTTAACAAATTCATTATTAATCTCCTGGGACCTCTTTATTTGATTTTTGTCTGCTCCTTATTTCATTTTCATACGGCCAATAGGTTTCACGGCTTACACGGCTAACACCAAATTACCCTTTTGGGAATTGCTAGTTTTGGATTATACTTTTAAGTCCGTCATGGTCGCCATATAATGGGCACATTGTATAATCTATGGTTATTCGTCTTTAAGTCGACTCGTAAATGAAAAGAGTAAAGCAACCTTGTGTTATAAGCTGTCGCTCATACCCAATTGCGCAAACATTTAATAATGCGCGTGCGACTATAAACCACTGTAATTTAAGTTTAGTATTAAATTACTAGATTTTTTCGTTATATACGGAAACCTACGACGAAACCATGTGTCGATTGCATCAGCGGGAAGCATAAAGCTTTAAATGCTTGATGGCTTCAATTTCGAACTCTCTATCGTAAAGATACTCTGAATCATTGTAATTTAGGTTAAGTTTTAGAAATTCATTTTTTAAAATTTCCATCGGAAGAGCTGGTGTTCGTATCGAATCGTTCGAACTTTAATTATATAGGCGTTGTAATTTAGATTAAATTTGAAAATTTAGAAATTTTCCGAAAGTAACTTGAGGGGTGTTTAAAGTACGAACTGCTCGAGAGCTAAGAATGAACTATAAACTTCTAAAAATTGTTTATACGTTTATTTCCAAAAACTATCTGCGAAGAACAACGATGGTTGAGGAAAAAGGAAATATAGAGTGAAACTGTTCGTTTGTTTTCGCTTGTTTGTTTAGGTCTATGTCTATTAGAAATCCAGACTCTTAATACATATTTATATAGTAGAATTTCTGAGCTAATCAGATAAATAAGACCTAAACCAAGTGGAGCGCTTAAGTGGAGAGACCTTCCAACTGCGTCAGGTTACAAAAATCTTGAACGACTTGCTGTGACATTGTATTGTTTTGTTAGTTTTGAAATATTCGTTTTTGAAGCTTTCTTCGTATGAAATTATGCGAATTGATTACTGTTTTATAGCGGGACACTTCAAACCACTGTAATTTAGATTAAGTTTTAAAATTATGAATTTTGATTATGCGAGTTGAAGCCAGTTCATGACCAATCAATCAACCACTTTAATTTCGGATATGTTTTAGAAATTCGTTTTTTGCCGGCATCGCACCGGGGTCTCTAAAGCGATTCCGCTGGGGCTAAAAAGCAGAATCAACACTAATTGAATTTGGCAACAAAGAAGACATACGACTTATAATTTGCAATTTAACTTGCAAACAAATTTATTCCGCTGCAAGTCATCATTACGGAATATTCTATTTATTCCCAAAGTTTCCATTGAAAATCGGCATCATATGACCAAAGGTCGCAACAGCTCATTACGGAATATGAGTTGTTTATTCCCAGAGCTTTCGATGAAAGTCCTCATCATATGACCAAAGGTCGCATGAGCGCCAACAGAAGCAATTACTGTAAGTTCTTTTTAAGTTCTATTTCTATTATTTTTAACAAAAAATATAGTTAACGGCTCTAAAACACGCAATCTTGGAGCTACCTATGTGCTTATAATGCTTCAAAATCTTACAAATTCTGTATCATACTTTTCAACGACGGATGGATAAGTTAGCACAAAAACGTTCACTCTTTGACAGTCGCACGCAATTGCGAAACTGAGAACGAACAGTTAGCAGATAAAGGAGACAAACGACTTTCAATTTGTAAATTGACTTGACGTTCTAAGTGAAATTAAGACCGATGCTGCTCTGAATACATACCGATCAACCACTTTAATTTCGGATATGTTTTAGAAATTCGTTTTTTGCCAACTATGTTGGGAGTAAATCTATTCTCACATGGTAAAAACGATTCAAACATGCTGTAATTTCTTTCAAATTCTATTTCAATTTTTTTACTATACATGCAATTACTGTACAGTATTAAATTATTTAACAATGTTCAAGCTGGGTGCTATCCGCTGCTTTAGTAAAACGTAAAGCAGATTACTTTGAATGAATGAATTGCTGATCTCTTCAAAACTAGGTCGTTTTAGAATATTTACTGCGCCATTGTCGTAACGCAGTCGAACTTGGATTGGAAGTGTACGTGTACACATTTTACCCGACGATAACAGATTAAATATCCCAATGCTTCTAGTGAAAGAAGTTACAGGTGTACGGAACGCAAATTAGAAAGACGACTAACTTTTTTGAAACCAGCTACTTTAGCAAGGAACTCTAACTAGCACAACGTAAATTAGCTCAAAGTTTTGATGTTCTACTCTTCTGCTTTGTCAAGTTCTGCGACCAAAAATTTGTGTTTCAACTCGGCGATTGTTGCTTCACAGACATCTTCATAGAGAATTACTATGTTTTTTGTATCCATCGATTTTCCACTGTCTCATCTCTCCTCGAAACTAGAGCAGGGCTCTAATTTGACACTAACTTTAAAATTTTAGCATCTGCTTTTGAAACGTGCATATTGCGCATGCGCATTGGCATGCATAAGGTTGAGAATCATATTTTGTACAAATTTATGTCTATATTCTTGCGGCATTTTCGGTCAACATGTTCTTTTTCTCCACTGGCACTTAATTAGGCTGAAATAGCAGAAGCTATCACTCACTGACAAGCCCAAGTAACCAGTAAGAACTAAACTTTAGTCCTTTAACAGCATTGTATTTACATACAGAACTCTTATTAAAAGTTTATTATGCTTTATTCACCTCTGTACAACTCACATAATGCTAAAAAGGTGAAAATGAAATGCTGTACACCAAGCATTTCAAAAAGTATTTTCTCACATTTATTTTTAAAGCAGCCGGATTTCCTTGCTGCTTCACAAGAAGAGAATTTATTAATTCATCTTCCTTATTTGTGTAAGGGAAATAGTAGGCACAGCATAGAATACAAGAATATAAAAAGGTGACATTGATTGTAAAACGGATCATTAGCCTTCCAGAAGCGCACGAATAAACGCTGATTTTAGTAATTTCCCAGAATTTGGATATTCGCCTTCATTTGATTAAGGAAGACATTTTTTGAAAAGTTAAATGTTACCTCTCCTAAGACGGGGACTCGAACCGGGGCTTAAATCATGCAGCTTTATTCATTTCTTTGCACATTTGCTACCTCAACCACAGCTGTGGCCGTTTATTACAACACCGTTTATTCTAAACTATTACGCTCTAAGAGCAGTGCTACGAGGCAACGCAAGAGTTTGTAGACGAGTACGTAGAGGGCCACATGGCCGATACTGCCACAAGGCCAAAACAGATAAGAAGAGTGGGCCGTAAAGCATGCGGCGAAATGATAAACGTAAGTCACAGCTAGGTGTCTCTGACTTAACTTATTGGCAAGACACACATGTATGCGCTGACCTTACCAGCCGATAATATGTAACAATCTCATTTTTGCTGGTGTGCACCTTACTTATCGCTATGAAAACAGGGTCCCTCTCACGAAACCCTGTTTTCCTTCTAATGGGTGCTTCGGTTGATAGATTCTTAATCACTGTAATTTAGGTTAAGTTTTAGAAATTCATTATTTAACATGTTTTTCTGAGCAAGTGCCAAATGTACGGATTATGCCAAACGCTCTGTTATTTTTCTGTTGATGGATTTGAAACCACTGTAATTTAGATTTAATTTTAGAAATTCATTTTTCGAAATTATTCATGTAGGCGTTGTTTATGTCTGTGCCCATACAGAGAAAATATCGAATGTACTAAATTGTAATTTGAAACACTGCTTTGAGCTGCACAAAGCTTCCAAAATTTTAATTTGAGTTAACTAAACCACTGTTAGATTACAGTTTAGTTTTAGAACTTAATTTTTTAAAATGTGAGTTGCCGATTGCAACATTTTCTTCTTTTGTTGACGAATTCTCAACCACTGTAATTTAGGTTAAGTTTTAGAAATACATTTTTTGAAACCTTCAGTGAAAGCATGGTCGATGTTTCGGTGCGAATCCAGGTTGTACTGAATTATGCAAATACGTATTATTCTTTTCTCAAGTAACTCCAAACCACTGTAATTTAAGTTTACTTTTTAAATCATAGAATTTTCCGAAGCACTGCCTTTGTTGTTTAGATTGGAAATAGCTAAACTAATATTGTGTTTTCATACCGAATGCTCAATATATTGCGGTACAAAATATATTCCATTTTGCTTACCTCATATTTTGCCTCTAAGTTTGCCCCGAAGGTTCAACTTGGCAATGGATCGCCAATGTGATAATCTATCTTTCTTTGCCAACTAGTACCGGCTGACTTTCGACTTCGTTTTTACGGGAAGCTGTCAACTTCCCTTCCATGTTAGTTGCACACAAGTGTTCTCCATTAAGGGCAAATATATCAGCAGATATCACCACTGTTACAGGAACATTGCTTCCGGTGGTGCTGTTCGTATGTTGATTTGATTTAATAGTTGCTGACACAACGTCGACCTATTTTCCGTCGGCGGTAGTACATTAATTAGATTGACGGCGTCTGGAAAAGCCAGTAAGTTTGAGCAACCGCTGCCGTAGCCGTTCGCAAATCGAAAGTGTTAATGGATGTGCTCTATTTTGCCCCTAGTTGAAAATGATTTTCATTTTTGTCATTTTGCTGACTAACTCTGTCTCATTGTTTAAACCCCGAAAAGCTCACAAATCTGTTTAATTTGTGCAATATGTATACAAATTCTGTACAGGTGCTTTATCCAAAATATCTATAAAACAGAATAATCTATGCATATGGCAACCCTAGTTACTGGTTGCAATAAATTGTGCAAAACATTCTATTCTTTTTTGTTTATGAATTTCAAACCACTGTAATTTAGGTTAAGTTTTAGAAATACATTTTTTGAAACCTTCAGTGGAGAAATGGTTAATGTTTCGGAGCGAATCCAAGTTGCACTTAATTGTGCAAATATGCATTATTCTTTTCTAATGCAAGTCCAAACCACTGCAATTTAAGTTTACTTTTTGAATCATAGAATTTCCGAAGAGCCACCCTTGATGTGCGCAAAACATCGTACGTTTCGATTGGAAATAACTAAATTACTATTGTAATTTACGTTTAATTACAGAAATTAATTCTATGAAACCCTCAACAGAGGAGAACTGCTGTGTGAACAAAATACGTCTTATCTGTCCAAGAATCTGCTGGGAAAGAAGACCGATATACGAGCAACCAATACTAGAACTGTCGTTCTCTATGGTTGCCGTTTGCTATCCCTGTATAGTATGGGAGTGTCATCACCAGTAGTGGATGTTACTGTCTGTTCTACGTCAAACTTCAGACTCATCTTTATTTCTACTACCTAATTCTTATATAATAGAAAGTGCTATCAGACGCCATACGGTGTGTTTTCCCAAAGCGTCTAGCAAGCAAGCGCAAACGCTAAACGATAATAAAAGTGTTTTACCAGCGCCCGTCGCAAGGGTCGTACGCTAAGCAAAACACGCCCTTCTGTGCGAGTTGCACATCAGGCGGAAGCATAAAAATATAAAAGGTCGCACCGCGCAGCAAAATATTGCTTGCACGGTTTTTCCAAGGCCGCGGATGTTTGTCATTTGTTAAGCAAATGAACTTAACCGATTTGAAATTATAAAAAGGGAATTCCTGTTTGCAAGAAGGAAATTCCTGTAGGAGGTAGCAGGGATGCTACACAATGCCAATGTTTATTACGATTTCGCATGACAGCGTTGCCAACACTTTCATTAGCAAGGGGGAAGAAAGCTACAACTCCAGATGCGTGTACCTCACAATTAGAGTTAACACTTTTCAACACGCACATTTGCGGCTTTCTCTCTTTAGAGCCTTCGTTACCCATTTTTCTTTACATTTGATTATAAATTTGAATTGTTTCACCTTTTTAGCACTTTTTCGTATTCTGTTTTGTCTAGCGACTTCTGATTGGTTCCATGCATTTGAAACGCTTTAGTCTAACTTGGCTTTACTGGCCTGGAACATCTTTACGGTCGCCATCTTATCTTATATGTCTATTCACTTGCGCTTCTTCTATGTTTATTCACTAATACCGGACAGTGACGAGGGGTCATCTTACATGTTGTTTTACCTGTTCTGAATTATGTTGTCATATTTACTCGTATAGGATTATCGCTTTCGGTAATTGAGCAGACACGAGCGGACAGACTTCGTGACAGGGAACTTACCTAGATTACCTAGCTGTAGCGTATTGTCGACAGTACCACTGAGTATGTAAACTAACTCCGTAGAGAAAAACATAGCAAGACTTACAGCCACCAGTAGAGATTCTTATAAACTTTTCTTAAATAATTGGCGCAAGCGTACGTGTACGTGTACGTTGGCTGTACTGGAATCGAACTAAACGGCCTCGCAGTCAATATATTAGCTTTGATAACCAGAACACAACGTTATGCGTTACGATTTATCGATAAATACTGTTTGTACAATCGTTTGCACAAAAAAAACATCGTAAGCTTGAATTTGAGTTAAGTAAACCACTGTAATTTAGGTTTAATTTTAGAAATTCATTTTTTGAAATCTGAAATGCCGATGCCGACACTTCAATCTCACAGGCTTCCAGCCATTCAAGAAGTTCCTCGTTCGTCATGCGCGTATCCATTATACCACAAATATACTGCAATCTGGCACTAAAACACTGTTATCTGGCAGTAAACGACTAAACGTTCAATCCCACTTCTGAGGTGTAGGGATGGTGACAAACAAAGCACGCGGTTTAACTTTTCGTCAATTTCGTTCACGATTTTATATAGCTAAGTCCGCTTATGTTGGTGGTTCGTATCGTACAGTAGTGACACTGACACTTTTCTTGTTCGTTACTGGTTTTCCCCGCGAAAAATCACCTCTAGTTTATTTGACAGTTCGGAAGTGTTGAGGAACAGACGAAACAGAACTTTCATACACTGAACGAAATATAGTCGGAAGGAAATGTATACACTGTAATAACAAATTACTGAGAGGGAAAATGACACTACAATTCTTCATTGTCTTTCGGTACCTTAAACCACTGTAATTGAAGTTTAGTTTTAAAAATTCATTTTTGGAAAACCTCAATTGAGGAGTTGCCGATTGTACCGAATTATGCAAACCATTCTATTCTTTTTTTTACGGATTCTTAACCACTGTAATTTAGATTTAATTTTAGAAATTCATTTTTGCAAAACCATAAATAAAGCAAGTGTCCATATTTGTTACAGTTGAATGAACTAAGCCACTGTAATTTAAGTTTAGTTTTAAAAATTAGTTTTTTTGAATACTTCAATGGAGGAGTTGCCGATTGTACCGAATTGGGTACAATATTTTGTTCTCTTTCAATAGAAAGATTCTCAACCACTGTAATTTAGGTTAAGTTTTAGAAATACATTTTTTTGAAATTGTGATGGCTTCGGACTTCTAGATTATCTGGTAATATTTATTATTTCTTCAGTTCACTTGTGTTATATCCGCAAAATGCGAATTCACTGTGATACCATGTCAGATGGTCGCCATGAGTTGGCTTCGGATTTCTGAATAAAAATTCGTTGAAGACTGACGTTAGGCCATAACTGATTTATTTTTCGCAACTTAGCCAATTTAAATTCAAAGTTGACGCGCTAATCAGTAACTTAAATTATGTTTTTCCCAACAAGCTCAAACATCTGTTGACGAAACTTTTTCAGCCCCGACAGTCGTCGCAGGTAACGCAAATAAAACAAAGCTGCATCAGCCTACATGCGGTGCTGACAGAAATGCTATGGTAGGCGTGAATAGAGGTCATGGCAATGTATGTTGCTTAATTGCTTAATCCTTGGAAAAGGTTTTGATGACTTGATTGTTCACTAATAATGTTCACGAACTGTATGAATTTCAAATGGGTAATTCCTAAAACTGTATCCCTAGTAGCACAGTTGTTACAAACCGGTTGTGGCAGCCGATTTGTG
Source organism: Sabethes cyaneus (assembly GCF_943734655.1). NCBI lineage: Eukaryota > Metazoa > Arthropoda > Insecta > Diptera > Culicidae > Sabethes > Sabethes cyaneus. The sequence goes on from NC_071353.1 coordinate 118,414,706, forward strand.
ACTAATTTTAGTCATAAATGAGTTGCTGCAACTAAAAATGCCAAATATGTGCTGTTTGGGCTGTACGTATAGTACAAATTATTCATCGAAGACGCAATTGTTCCGAATTGTACAAAACGCTTCATTCTTTTTATATTGATAGATTTTGAACCACTGTAATTTAGATTTAATTTTAGAAATTCATTTTTCGCAATCTTCAATAAAGGATTGTTAATTGTACTGGATTGTGCAAAATGTCCTAATCTTTTGATCTAATGGATCCTAAACCATTGTAATTTAAGTTTACTTTTTGAATCATAGAATTTTCCTAAGGACTACTTTGGATGATTCGAAATATGGAGAGCTTGGCTTTCAATTAACCAAACCACTGTAATTTAGATTTAAGTTTAGAAATAGAATTATTGAATTCTTTCTCAAAGGAGTGGCGAAATGTATCAAACGGTGCAAACCGTTCTGTTTTTATTTCTGTCGATGAATTCTAAACAATTATAATTTGGGTTTAATTTAAAAAAAAACGTTTTTTTTAATCTTCTTTAAAGGAGTTGCCAATTGTACCGAATTGTGCACAACTTTTCATTCTTTTTCTGTTGACAGATTCTAACCCACTGTAATTTAAGTTTACTTTTTGAATCATAGAATTTTCCCTAGCACTTTGGGTTTCTCAAAGTATGGAGAGCTTGGCTTTTAATTAACTAAACCACTGTAGTTTAGAAATAGAATGTTTTAAATCTCCTCAAGGATGTTGCGAAATATCCCGAATGGTGCAAAACGTTCTGTTCTTTTTCTGTTGATGAATTCCCAAACACCTAAATTCAGCATTAATTTTAGAAGTTCATTTTTTGAAATCTCCTTCGAAGAAGTTGCCAATTGTACCGAGTTGTGCACAACACTTCGTTCTTTTGCTGCTGACAGATTCTAAACCACTTTAATTTAAGTTTTCTTTTTGAATTATAGAATTTTCCTAAGCACCGCTTTGGGTTGCTTAATGTATGGAGAGCTTGGCTTTCAATTAACCAAACCACTGTAATTTAGATTTAATTTTAGAAATTCATTTTTTGAAACCTAGAATGGAGAAGTTGTCAATATTTGTGCCCATACGAAGGGAATTCAGTTTGGACTAAATTGTGCAAACATGTATTATTCTTTTCTCATGCAATTCCAAACCACTATAACTTAAGTTTACTTTTTGAATCATAGAATTTTCCGAGGCAATGCCTTATTTGGCGGATAAAATGGAAGATTAGTCTTCAATTAACCAAACCACTGTAATTTAGATTTAAGTTTAGAAATAGAATTTTTGAAATTTTCCTCAAAAGAGCTGCCGAATGGTGCAAAACGTGGATGAATTCTAAACCACTGTAATTTAAGTTTGCTATCAACACGGGGCACAACACGTATCGTTCTTACAAACATAAAACATGTATTTACCTTTTACCGGGCAGTTTCGGGCAACTAGCCTACCGAAGGGGTAAGTTTATTTCATTCTTTTCTAAACCACTGCAATTTAAGTTTAGTTTAAGAAATTAGTTTTTTGAAATCTTTAAAGAATTATTAATTGTGCAAAACAATCTATTCTTTGTATCTGTTGGATTCTGAACCACTGTAATTTAAGTTTACTTTTTGAATCATAAAATTTTACAAAGCATTGCTTTGGGTGGCTCAAAATATGGGGAGGCCTTAGCCTTCAACTTACCAAACCACTGTAATTTAGATTTAAGTTTAGAAATAGAATTTTGGAAATCTTCCTCAAAGGAGTTGCCAAGTGTGCCGAATGGTGCAAAACGTTCTATTCTTTTGTTGGCATTAAATTCTAAACCACTGTAATTTAGATTTAATATTAGAAATTCATATTTTGACATCTTCTTTAATGGAGTTGCCAATTGTTCCGAATTGTGCAGAATGCTCTATATGAATGTGGAAAACACATGCTTAATTCTTTAGAACTCAAGAACGCATGTCGTGAAAAAGACAGAAGTTTTTGAAGCGTCTTAGTAGAATACGAAACCTAAAAATTAAAAAGAGGAAAACTTATCCAATTTAATTCTACTATGTATATTTTATTCACGACTGATACGTATTTCGCCTATGACTTGCAGGCTTCCTCAGTGTCTGTTTTCGAACTTTCGAAAAAGAAAAAGGTGAAAGGTGAAAGGTGAAAAAGACAGTTTTTGTTTTTTGTAATCAGCGCTTGCTTGTCATTCGTTGTTGTTGTTTTTCTTTCTCTAAAATTTTGTAGCAGTTCGCTTGTAGCGTATTGTAGGTGTATCTGATGGTCGTCCGAGCCTGGGAAGCCAAATGATCACAAGGAAAGTGTATGATGGAGTAATTTTATCACAGAAGTTTTGCCTAATTTGCCCTATCTAGCGAGTAGAATAATCCAGACGAGACAATTCCTGCATATTTTATGATCTGAATTGTTCGCAAGGTTCTTAAGTAGAAGAGCTACTTTCTGTTCTTTCATTCTTTAGTGACGTCTGAATTCAAGTCCTGGAATGACACCCTGTGTTAAGACGTAGTCCTACTTCAAAATTCTAGAGAAAAACGGGATCGGGGTTGACATTGTACAAAACAGCTGATTATGCAATAATCACATTATTGAATTGATTTGCAGTTAATTCATCCAGTTCCTGCCCGGATCTAATGAACAAATTCGCTAACCGATCACATCTGCTACTGTAATTTTGACCTGATTTTTGAATAAACCATGGAAATGCATGGAAAAATGATGCTGGCGTCATCAGCTAGCTAATCGTTTAGAAAAAATGCATTCAAATTTAAAATGTTTTTATGCTGCGGTGAGCGTAAGAGAAGAGACACGAAGAAAATCTCTCATTTGCACATAAGACTTATTCGAAAATCAGGTGATAATTGTCAACCTCTTTATTTTGTAGCGCATTGTACATATTCAAGAATATTATACCACAGAGAACAGACATCCATTCAGAAATAATATTTCCAGAAATTCTTGGATGAAATTTCATGTTAAAATCGCCTAATATACTAGCATCGCCACCAGTATAGCTTCCCAACTATTTTGGCATATGTTTTTATCAAGTGGGAACCTTTTACTTCGATGTCTGTTCTCTGTGTTCATACCACACTGTTTATGCCGCATTTCAATGATCCCTACAAAAAATATTAACTATAGTTGTGCACAAGCATGAAATAAAATATTTACCTACTACTTCACTGATTCTGTTCTGCGATATGCCAAACCGATAGGATATGATGTTTTATGTAATAAATACAAGGTAAAAAAATAGTTTGAATCTAATACAGCCATGGAAATTAGTCAATTATCAATTATGCTAAAATACAATGTAGAAAGTGAGTGTAGTAAAATGAATTAAAAATTTGTATAGAAGCTTTAGGCTTAGGTGTAAATTGTGCTACTTAGCATTTATATTAAAATTAGGTTTAATTGAATAAAATTTAATTTGAACCCAGACACTGCTTATATTTTTTTTATCGAAACTATATCACATTCCCAGAAAGCAATCCAATATTACCACGGAGATTCCGCCTTGCTAGACTCCCACGCGAAAATCGTTAGCATGATTTTATTCTGCGTGTTACACACACGTTTGTAATTTAGTCCTAGTTTGAACCATCAGTTTTTCATCATTGCCTCATCTCTGTACCGCTCGTTGTTTGACAAGGGTTTGATCTTCAATATATTGGTAAGTACGGAGTAATTATTACTAAACATGAATTTACGTAGGGCTCGTAAAATTACTGCAAGGCACAAATATATGCGTCTTATTTCGTCTGTAACCAAACCTAGGCCCCTGACAGGACGTCATCTTTTCGTGGTAAGAATCGCTGCTCACTTCCTACACGCTTAGTATAAAGCTGAAACTAATACATGTGCCACCTAAACTACAGCTGATGCGAGTACCTCATGAACCTGCCTGTCATCCGGGGCTGGATTTTTGTGGGCCCCAAAAAAGAAGTGCTCCAAAGTCAGTGTTAAAAATTCATACAATGATTTACAAACGTCATTAGCCCGGTTAAATTCACTGTTTACTGTCGGCATCATTCGACGTTCACAAGAAAGCGCTCCATGTTGACTATTTTGTATATAAAGTTTATCTGCAAGATCGGCATATTTAACTGCATGTTAGGTATATTGCATACTGTATTTCAATATATTGCAAATTGCAAAAAAAGCGAAATGCAAGAAACTTTCAAACAAAATCCCAGCCATTGACAGCTCTTTTTTCTGTGTGGACTCATTACTGCGACCAGTATAGTTGATCTATTGTGATATCACCTGGATGTTTGCTGTATGACCTGCACTGCATTTCTTTTTGCTATAATCGCTATTGAATGAGCGATATGCTTATTAAATTTTATGCGTGCTTATGTGTATTGCGGTTTACCCTTCCTTGAAAGCTTGAACTACTTTCAGGGATGGTTCGATCACTTAACTTAACTTAATTGGCCTAACGTCTTATGACAAGGCCTGCGCAGTATAATTTCTCCATCTGTTTCGGTCCATGGCAACTGATCTCCAGTTCCGCGGGCACCCAGTGCTCGCCAGATCTCGCTCCACCTGGTCTTGCCACCTCGCTCGCTGTGCCCCTCTTCGTCTTGTTCCTACCGGATTTGATGCGAAAACCATTTTTGCAGGATAGTTGTCCGGCATTCTAGCAACAGGTCCTGCCCAACGTATCCGTCCAGCTTTAACCACTTTCTGAATACTTGGTTCGCCGAAGAGACGCGCGAGCTCGTGGTTCATTCTTCGCCTCCATACACCGTTCTCTTGCACTCCGCCAAAGATGGTTCTTCAGGTATCAGGTATCAGCATCTTTGGCTCGAGCAGCACGTTCCTCACAATCATGTGGAAGATTTGTGCCTTGCCCATCTTGCCCGTGTCATCATTTACCTGATGAGGACGGGAAGGAAAACAGGAGGAATAGGAAGGGGTGGATGAGGAATTTGGACAAACACAAACATATATACACCGAGAGATTTTTGTACCCCCGAGGGGATACTGCAATCCTTGGTAGTTAACTTATCAAAAGTACAACCCCTGGGGGGTATACTCATGATAAATAAGAGCTTATAGCTCAATACCGCTTTCGGTAAGGAACATCAAAATGTCTCGTAATTTTAGTTTCCTAAAATCCGATTCATTTAAGACGTAGGATCCAAAGATCCTATGACGCAATTGTGCTACTGCAGGACAGTTGCAAATTACGTGATATGGTGTACCGTAGTCGGATTCACATAATGGCCAGGAACCCAAACCAGATGAACGGCATTTAGAATGCTTAGTTCTTCTAATTGAGTGTGGCAGGCGATGACTGTTTTAGATTTAGAATTAGCCGCACAAAGGGCTTTTATAGCGGCTTGACTGTCAGAACAGAAGTAGATAATCTTGCCTATCAGTTCTTTCTGAAGTGCAAACTGAGCTCCACACATAATTGCAAAGATTTCAGCTTGAAAAACGGTGCAGTAACTACCCAACGAATAGGATTCCTCCAATTCCAGCTCACGGCAGTAAACACCAGCACCCGCGCGACCTTCGTACAAGGAACCATCGGTATAACAGACCACATAGTCGGAAATTTTCCTTTCCATGTAGCCTGACATCCAATCCTCTCTAGGAGGAAAGTCACTTGAGAAAGTCCTATACGGGAAAGTACGCATGAGCGTTACATCGCTAGGAGCAAGGGCAAACTTGTCCTCAGCAACAATTTGCGACCACAGTCGAGTATGACCAGTGGAACCGTCCACAGACTGCCAAAGGCCAATCGCGTGTAGTCGATAAGCACATATTAGTGCCTCTTGCTTCAGGTGGAAGTGTAGAGGTTTAATATTGAAAATAGCTTCTAGGGCGGCAGTAGGAGTTGTAGTAAATGCACCAGACATTGCCATTAAACACATCCTTTGAAGATGGTTTAGCTTTGTCTGGACAGTTACAACTTCCCCTCTCTGCCACCATACAAGACAACCATACGCCAGTATTGGTCTGACAACGACCGTGTATAACCAGTGTATGTATTTGGGTTTAAGCCCCCAAGAGTTGCCAATTGCTCGTCTACATTGCCCAAAGATGGTTCTTAGCACCCGCCGTTCGAAAACTCCGAGTGCTCGTAGGTCCTCTTCTAGCAATGTCCACGTTTCGTGCCCGTAGAGGACAACCGGTCTAATTAGCGTTTTGTACAGTGTGCACTTTGTACGGGGGCTCAGATTGTTCGACCGCAAGTGTTTGTGGAGTCCGTAGTAGGCCCGACTTCCGCTGATAATACGTCTTTTAATCTCACGGCTGGTATTGTTGTCCTCTGTTGCCAGCGAGCCAAGGTATACGAACTCGTCGACTACCTCGAACTCATCCCCGTCGATTACCACGGTACTGCCCAAGCGAGCCCTGTCGCGCTCGGTCCCGCCCGCCAGCATATACTTCGTTTTAGACGTATTTATCTGCAATCCAATCTTCTCTGCTTCGCGTTTCAGTCTGGTGTACTGATCTTCCACCGCCTCAAATGTTCTGCCGACAGCATCCACGTCGTCAGCAAAGCAGATAAATTGACTGGATTTATTGAAAATCGTGCCCCGCATTTCGATCGCCGCTCGCCTTATAACACCTTCAAGCGCAATGTTGAATAGCAGGCAGGAAAGACCATCTCCTTGTCGAAGTCCCCTGCGAGATTCGAATGGGTCCGACAATCCACCCGAGATTCTCACACAGCACTGGATCCCATCCATCGTAGCCATGATAAGTCTAGTAAGCTTACCCGGAAAGCCGTTTTCGTCCAAAATTTTCCATAGCTCTTGTCGGTTTACGCTATCATATGCGGCTTTGAAATCGATGAACAGGTGGTGCGTGGGGACTCGGAATTCGCGGCACTTCTGGAGGATCTGCCGCAGGGTGAAGATTTGGTCTGTTGTAGACCGACCCTCCATGAAGCCGGCCTGGTAACTTCCCACAAATCTATTGGCTATTGGCGATAGTCGATGAAAGAGGACTTGGGACAGCACTTTGTAGGCGGCATTCAGGATGGTGATGGCTTGGTAGTACTCACAATCCAGCTTATCACCTTTCTTGTAGATAGGGCAGATAACCCCGTCTTTCCACTTCTCCGGTAGTCGTTCCGTATCCCAAATCTTGACAATCAGTTGATGCAGACAGCCGGCCAACTTGTCCGGGCCCATTTTAATAAGTTCCGCTCCAATGCCATCCTTTCCCGCTGCTTTGTTGTTCTTCAGCCGCTGGATGGCTTCTTTACTTATCGATGGGGGTGGCACATCTTCGTTGCTTGCAACACCAATTCTTCCGTCTTCCGTTTGTACGCCATTAAGGTGCACTACGATGTGCTGCTTCCACCTTTCGAACACCGCACGGTCATCAGTCAAGATACCTCCATCTTTATCTCTACACATTTCGGCCCGCGGCACGAAGCCTTTGCGAGATCCGTTGAGTTTCTGATAGAACTTCCGTGTGTCGTGAAAGCGGTACAGCTGTTCGAGTTCTTCGCACTCCTTCTCCTCTTGGTGGCGCTTCTTTTCCTTGAAGAGTCGGGTTTGCTGCCTCCGCTTCTGTTTGTATCGCTCCACATTCTGACGGGTGGCTCTACGCAGCATTTGTACCCGCGCTGCGTTCTTCTCATCCAATATCTGCTGGCATTCCTCGTCAAACCATTCGTTACGTCGATTCGGTGCCACACTGCCTAGGACGTTCTCCGCTACGCTGTTAATGGCTGTTTTCACGGCATTCCAACAGTCTTCAAGAGGGGCTTCATCCAGCTCTCCCTCTTCCGGCAGCGCGGTTTCGAGAGATAACGCGTAGTTTTCGGCGACCTCTGGTTGCTTCAATCGCGCTAGATTATACCGTGGCGGGCGGCGGTATCGTATGTTGTTCACAACAGATAGTTTTTGACGTATCCTTACCATCACTAGGTAGTGGTCCGAATCAATGTTAGCGCCCGGATAGGTTCTGACGTCGATAATGTCTGAAAAGTGCCGACCATCTATCAGAACGTGGTCGATTTGTGATTCTGTCTGGTTGGGTGATCTCCAGGTGTACCGATGGTAGAGGTTATGCTGGAAGAAGGTACTACGTATGGCCATGTTCTTGGAGGCGGCGAAGTCGACAAGTCTTAGGCCGTTTTCGTTCGTTTGCGGGTGAGCGCTGAACCGTCCAATCACCGGTTTGAATTCCTCCTCCTGACCAACCTGAGCATTACAGTCCCCGATGATAATTTTGACATCATGTCTTGGGCAGCGGTCGTATTCACGCTCCAACTGCGCGTAGAATTCGTCTTTGTCATCATCGGTACTTCCGAGGTGAGGGCTGTGCACGTTAATTATGCTTATATTGAAGAATCGGCCCTTGATTCTTAATCTGCACATTCGGGGGTTGATCGGCCACCACCCGATCACCCGCTTCTGCATCTCGCCCATCACTATAAAAGCTGTGCCCAGCTCGTGTGTATTGCCGCAGCTCTGGAAGATGGTATGACCATCTCTATACGTACGTACCATCGTTCCTTTCCAGCATACCTCCTGCAGCGCTACGATGTCGAACTTGCGGCTCTTCACTTCTTTAGAAAGCACGTGGGTACTTCCGAGGAAATTTAGAGACCGACAGTTCCATGTTCCTAATTTCCAATCGTTAGTCCGTTTTCGTCGCCTGGGTCTTTGCCGATTGTTCCGATTAGAGTTATTATTATTACTGACGGAGTCCATTGCTTTGGTTTTTTTAGTGGTTCAGGCTTGCAAAGCCCGCAACCAACCCCACAGTATCGCCGGAGGGCCAACGTAGCTCGAAGGAGCCCTCCCCCCTGTCAGCATACGACCTTGGTTTCCACCGGGGTTGGTTACCCGATCTCCACCCGAGGTTGCTCGTATCCCGGCTGGTACCACGAGGAGGTTGGGGTAGGAGTTGCTAGGTAAGAGGCTATGAACCACTGTGGGGTCTATTTTATGCCCAGTGCACAAGGCACCGATGGTACGCATTACCAAGCCATTTACCAGCCGGATGGTTCGATCACTTTGACTCAATTTTGATTCATTTGACAGTACCGTCTCAGCCGAGGAAAATTTGAAAATTGAAAGTTGTGTATGGGACATTTGTAGAACTACTTATTATCTACAATTTTTCTGAAAAAAGTTTTGCTGTATCTTTCGTACTTACGGTGCTACAATGCTAGTAACTCATTAGTGACTAAATGAACGTTCACTTAGTTACTAAAGAGGTACTAGCATTGTAGCACTGTAAATTCAAAAGATACAGCAAAACTTTATTCGCGAAAATTGTAGCTAATAACTAGTTCTACAATTGTCTTATACATCACTTTGTCAAATTTTGTTCGACTGAGACGGTACTGTCAAATGAATCAAAATTGAGTCAAAGTGATCGAACTATCCCTGACTTTACCCACGTATTCCTCGCTGCCAGTACTATCCCATATTATAGCCGTCCCTGGCGAGGACTCATTCATACCTCTGACCTCTGAGTCCCTCTGAGGAGGGACTTTTGCACTGTCAAGAGGCTTCACTGGATATAGAATTCAGCATGAAGCAAGAGTAAATGAGGGGCCTGAGAATAAACTCATGCCAAAGTCACTTGACACCGAAAGGATTGGGCAAAATTCTCGAAAGTATCGATAATTGAATATCAATATCAAATCCGCCACTTTATCGATACCGTCGATATATCGTTCGTGAAGCATCGATATTAGATTTATCTATACTATTTAGGGCGGCATTCTGGGATTAGGAAATGCTACATAAAAAAGGGATTCATAAAAAATAATCAATAAAAACAGCTCTATTTCGGACACGTCGCTTTGTACGGAAAACCGCACTCATACACCACCTGCCACAGCTGTTCGCGCCCTACTGAATCGTATGCTGCCCAGAAATCCACAAAAAATATGATGGGTTGTACCCCCGATACAGTGGACCCCCGTTCGTTTGAACGATTCCTCATACAAACTAACGGGGTTTGAATTGGAATGTACTGTACGCCTGTGTGCCGAAGACTGTAGAATAAATAAATAAAACGCAATGTGAAACAGATTAAACACGCTAGATCAGCATAAACAAATCGTGTTTATGTGCATTGTGTGCATAAGTAAATGACCATTTGAACTATTTTTAATTTGCACGTCGTGCAAACCAACGGGGTTCAAATTAAAAAGTGTTCAGATTAAAAACGGTCAAACGAACGGGGGTCCATGGTACATCTGGATGACCTACCGGAGAGTCAAAATTTGATCGGTAGTAGCACGGGCCTCCATAAAGCCCACCGGGTACTACCCTACGAACTCTCCTGCCACCGGGGATATACGACGCAACATAATCTGGGAGAACACCCTCTTGGTGGCTTTAACCAGCGTTATGCTGCGGTAATTACAGCAATCTATCCGAAATGGGACAAACCACACCCTCAATCCATTCGTCCGGCAGCCCTCTCCCAAACCCCTCAAACCATCCAGTGATGTGCCGTTGCTGGCGGTTCTTGGACAATCCTGCAGAGTTTCACCGGGAGTTGCTCCTTTCCGGTTCTAGCTCGTCTCGGTCTCTGTCCCTCCCCTGCCACTTTCACCGCTATTATGGCGCGTAAAAAGCTGGAAAGTCTTTGTTAATGCCGGCAACGCCTAATACTACTCTCTATGCTCTCTGGTCAGTTCTGAGTTGCTGAAAATCGCGCATCGTATGCGCTTACTGTTCAGTAAGCGTTAAACATGTAAGTGACATTATTCAAGGTTTTGCATAAGAGTTAATTCCAATAAAGTAAATTTGAGAATTAAGCTTAGTAGATACCTGAAAAGAAAACAGCGCCAGAAAAAATCCTTAAAATATTGCTTTCTTCAGCATTTCCTGGCCTAGTTTTAGCTTATATTTTTTCAGTTTCATATCCCGCTTTATCAAAACAGTATCGGGATGAAATTATCGATTTAGCATAATATCGACGTCGTATGTATCGATGAAATATATCGAAATATCGGCCTTCGAGTATCGGTATCGCTCAATCCTGCGAATAGCTTGATTCTGTTAATTCCAGGGGGGATCTATCGGTAAGGAATTGTGAAACTCACATGTGAAGGGGCAGGCAGGTGACCATAATTTTCAATGCCGCTCTTGCTACTTTTTTTCTTATCGATTTGCTGCTCTTGCCTGTATATGTAACTTTCGAAAAGTTTCTTAGTTTGTTTTATTTACGCTAAAAAGCAGATAAATGCATTATCGGGATCAAAACAATACAAACGACAATTGCGCTGCGTGTTTGGGTTTGAGTTTCTGTCAACTGCAGCAGACAAAAATAGAGTTGCGAGTCCCTTGGCTCGAAATCAATCACACGCCGTTTGGTCCATGACAGTACAAACGTCATGGACCAAACACCATCTGCGGTAACGCACACATGTATGGAATTTGACAGCAATAGATCCCCCTGGCTAATTCGCTATGACGGCTATGACGGCGCCGCAGTGGAGACACCTACATTAGTTTCGAGTATGCGTGAAGCAGAATAGCGATTTGTTAAAGAGTGCAAAAGACAGAAATATGTCGGAAATAATTTTCACGCATTCAGCTACGGGCAGTTCTGTAAGTGGAAAAGAGGTCGTGCGGTGCCGTCATTGCGAATATTCGACCCCACGACCAGATTGACAGCTCACAATCATTTGATATGAATAATTGACAGCGCGCTGCTGGGATTTTACTTGCATACTGCCTGCATTTCGCATTTTAGGTGCCATTTGCAATAATTTTAAGTTACAATGTTGCCTGGCGTTTAACATATGCGCTCTCTATAAACATACGAAAGCTTATAGTAGCGTGCACTTTACTGATTCGACTGATTGCTTTGCGACTCGGAAGGTGTCACCTGGCTAAGCTTAGTCTATGAGTGAAGTTAGGATAGGGATTTCTTAAAGCATGCAAGAAACATACCTAGGCATGTCTATAAGGGTAAAAGAGATCGTGTGGCTTTATAATTTTCTTCTTCTCTTATAGTTGCGAATAGAGGTTGCTAATTTCTCGCATAACTTCTCAAAAAGGCCTAAGTAACAATGAATCATTCTCTTCGTCATTCGTCATTTCTCTCTCGCTTCTTACAGCACGGTATATAATATAACACAAGGAGTTGCAACGGAAGTTAACCTAAGAATGTCTACAAACGATAGCAGCGTGTCGACATCCAATCTCGAAGAGATCCGGTGAGAAATCGGTCAGCTGAAGAATAATAGAGCCGTGGCCAAGAACCGCTAGCAACAGCCCTTCACTGGATAATTTCAAGGATTTGTGAGGAGGAGGAACTACCTGAGGAGTAGATGGAAGGTGTGACCTGTCCCATATATTTACAAAAAGGGCGATCGGTTAGATTACTGTAATTACCACTGGTTAACGCCGCCTACAAGGTGCTCTCTAAAATTTTGTCGCTTCGTCAATCCCCAATAGCGAGAGAATTCGTAGGGCAGTATTGGACGGGCTTTGTGCGGGCCCTTGCTACTACGAATCAAATTTTTACTTTCCGACAAATCCTGCAGAAATGTCGGGAGTACAACATGCCCACACATAATATTTTCGTGGATTCCAGGGCAGCAAGGCGAGTACGGTTTTCCGGACAAACTAACGAAGCTGATCAAGGCTACCCTTAACCGAGTGATGTGCTACATGCACGTTTTGGGCATACTCTCGAGTCCTTCCAAATCGCGCAGAGGGTTGTGGCAAGGGGATGGACTATCCTGTATGCTATTCAATATCACTATTGAAAATGTGATCCGATGAGCGGGCAACGAAACGGGAGGAACGATCTTCAGCAAGAGTAGCCAACTCCAAACCTTTGCAGATGACCTCGACATCATTACTAGAAACCTGGGGACGATGGAGGCAATCTATACCAGACTGAAAACGGAGGTTAGGAGGAATGGGTTACAAACCAATGCGTCGATAACCAAATATGTGGTTCTTCAGAGAAAGCAACGTTTGCCTCCTACGACCAATGATTATTGATGGCGATGAACTGGACGCTTCGATCAAGGAGCATACGCTGCCGCACAAAGCTGACGATGTACAAAACGCTAATCAGACCGGTTGTCCTCTACGGACTTGAGACAATAACTATGCCTTCGGAAGGCATACGTGCACTTGTCGTATTTGAATGAAAGGTGTTGCGGACTATTTTTGGCGGAGTACAAACGGATAGCGGAGAGTGGCGTAGGCATATGAACCACGAGCTGCAGGAACTACTTGAAGAGATTCCTATAGTACACCTGGCGAAAGTTGGGAGACTATGGTGGGCCGACCACGTCGCAAGGATGCCAGACGACTGGGCAGTGAAATCCATTCTCTTCAAGAACCCCACCGGCACCAGGAACAGACGTGCCCAACGTGCTAGTTGGTTCGATCAGGTTGAAGCCGATTTGTGTGTGTCGAGACGCGCAACGGATTGGCGACGAGCAGCCCGGGACCGAGTACAATGGAAAGGAATTCTACATACCGCAAGAGCCACCCCGGCTCTTGGCTGCTAAAAATGTGTGTACCGAAGACACCGAAATGATTCAACCTTAATAGAGCCGCCATGGGACTGATCATTTCAAATTTATTAAATATATTTTATTATTACATACTTTTATGATGAGTATATTTTGGATGAATGCGCCTTTGAATAACAATATAACCGACATCGTTTTCTATCTCTCACAGTCTGTGAAGATTTTCAACTATGTAGCTCTCTGTTACTCGGAACATTCGGCACGGACAAAGGCGACGAATTAAGGACATGGTATGGAGTCTTGGTACCTGGAACTGCAGATCGCTCGTCGCTCGATTTCGTTGGTGGCCACTAGCTGCTCCACAAGTTAGAGCCCCGAAAGTTTGGCATCGTGGCACTGCAGGATATTAGTTGCAAAGGCAAGAAGGTGTGGAGGAACCGCGGCGGTGAAGTCCAATTTTTCCAGAGCGGTGCAGCGACCAACGAGCTGGGAACGGGCTTCGTAGTGTTGGGCAAAAAGCAGGATCGCATAATAGACTGGAAAGCAATCAACGAGAGGACGTGCGTGTTGAGGATAAAAGGCCGTTTCTTCAACTACACCATCATAAACGTACATTGTCCACACGAAGGTAAACCCGACGACGAGAAGGGAGCGTTCTATGCGCAGCTGGAAGAAACGTACGACAGCTGCTCACGATCAAGATCACATCACATTAAGATCGTCATTGGGGATATGAACGCCCAGGTCGGCAGGGAAGCAATGTATAGACCGGTGATTGGGCCCCATAGCCTGCACACCGATACGCACGACAACGGCCAGCATCAACTTTGCAGCTTCCCGAGATTTGGTGATCAGAAGCACTTTCTTTTCCCACAATGATATCCACAAAGCCACCTGGAGATCACCTGACCAAAGAACTTCGAATCAAGTCGACCATATTCTCATCGAGGGCCGGTTTTTCTCGAAAATCACCAACGTACGCTCCCTACGGGATATGGATATCGACTCGGACCATTACCTAGTAGCAGTACATGTGCGCCCAAAACTATCGACGGTGACAAAGCCGCCCTTCTCGGTTAAACATTCGGCAGTTAAACTACGCGCGCCTACTGGATGAAGCTCTCAATTCTTCTGTGGAGCTAGATGCTGCGACCCTCGAAAACGGATGTAGCATTATACGATCGGCCATCAACGAGGCCGCAAGCTCGGTGGTAGGAGTGGAAACCTCGAGTGCACGAAATGATTGGTTTGACGGAGAATGCCAACAAGAGGTATAGAGAGTAAAAAAAGAGCTTGGAAAAACTAGCTAATCATATCCACTAGAGAGAATTTGGCCAAGTAACGACGAGCGTAGAATGAGTTGGCCATGATCCTGAGGAGGAAATAGCGCCAGAATGAGGACAGAGATCGTGAGGAACTGGAACAACTATTCCGGGCTAATGTCACGCGCAAGTTTTACGAGAAGATGAACTTGTGAGGGCTACACACCGAAACCTGACATGTGTAGGGATGCTGAAGGGGATCTAATCACAAATGAGCGAGAGGTGTTCGGCAGATGGAAGCAGTATTTCGATGAGCACCTCAACGGGGATATAGCAATAGGAGACGCAACGGAAGTTGACCTCGAAGTGCCTACAAACGACAACAGCGTGCCGGCTCCCGATCTCGAAGAGAACCGGTAAGAAATTCGACAGCTGAAAAATAGGACTACCGGTCTGATTAGCGTTTTGTACATCGTCAGCTTTGAGCGGCGTATGCTCCTTAATCGAAGCGTCTTGCTGAAGGAAAAATAGGCTCGATGCGAGAGTGCCAGAAGCTATGCAGTCTTTAAAAACCCTATAAAACATTCTTCTCAACATCAAACTAATTAGCAGAAATCATATTGTACGCAAACTTTTGAAAACCATTAGAAAGTTACTTGTGTTACATCATGTAACTTACATGAATACCACAGACAAACAGACATGACTCTTGGAAGAAAAATCAATAAAAATTATCGTACCTCAAATTTAGCCTGAACACTAGCACCATCCATGATCGACATTCCCAAATATCAAATAGCAATATGGGTATCCCTCGAAGTAGCAAGTATTTTTTTATGGGGGATTCTCCTTCTTTCGTCAAAAAGCGCAACTTTGACCAAACGGAGACATTCCCAACTAAGCACAAATTTGAAATGACGGTTTAATCGGTACGATGAATGGAAAACGAGTGTTATGACTTCTGGGGGGCACACATTGCATTAGGCCAGCTCAAGTTAAAATGTAAACATTGAATAAAAATAAAAAAAAGGCATTTTACTTCGTAAAACTTGTGCGATAGATAGACGCGGTGTTCGTGGAGATCGTCGACCAATATAATATTATAATATTTCTTATAATACTTAGAATCTTACATACTCTAACTACTGAAAAGTTGCAGTGAAAAAATTATTGCTGCAACATGTAAACTTGCTGCTTCCAATCTGAATATTGTCAAGGCAATTGCAATATGAAGTTTGAATTGCAATATGAATCAAGGTTTGAACTATTTTGATAATATATAGACCCCTTATATCTTAAATCTTTGAAAACGTCTAGTCTACAAGAGTAGTTAAACATTACCTAACTATTCTGCTGACATTAACTATATATAAATATAGTACTTTAGAAAAATGTCACTAATTTGCCGCCTTCAATCTTTGATAGTAATTATTAAATTGTTTATACCTTCAACATTTTGCAAGCTTAAGGACTTATGTATATGATTTTCATGCATAAAAATTGGTTAGATACTTAACGATATCAAATTAGATAACGTTTTTCGGTAAAGTATAGGTTAAAAAATACTTTTAGTACAGTTGACAGGAAGCAAGACTTTTCCAAAACTTTTCTAAAGCAAACCAAAACATTGTACATCATTCAAACTTATCGCTAAGCTGTTTCTGAGTATCTTAAGCGAAAAACTTATTTAAGAAAAATTAAAATAAATCTTATTTAACACCTTTCCCATTCATTTTTGCCTGGCTGTAAGGCCATGTGTGCCCCCCAGATCACTAATACATTTACACATAGGCAAAAGCCCTATATTTTTCGCATTTTTTTTATGTTTGACGTTTTACCGTTACGCAACAGGCGTTACGCTTTCTGGCAGCTTTTTATAGGCATATTGAACTATGCTGCACGATATGGTGTGCACGATAGGCTAATAAAAAGCTAGATTTCTGCTTCTTTAAGTGCTCACTGGTTACTTGGGCATTTCGCGAAATTTTTAACTTTTTGGTTAAAATTTGACAGTTCGATGGTTATTTGTATTTCTCCTTGAGTGGTTAAAATCAGTTCAGATTCAGAATGTGAACCATTTCATATTTAACGGATTGATAGCTTTTTTGCTCAATGAGAGCATATAAGGTGAGGATGAAAATATTGTTTTTTTTTCTGTCCGAGTTGAAATTGGAGGAATTTTTTATGTTCATTTGCTTTTATTTGATAGATAAAATTCATCTCATTTCAACCCGGGTTGTTTGAACAAATTTATAATGCGATAAGCATCCATACCAATATAAAAAAATCTAAAGAAAAATCAGTGAAACTTGTCGAAGCTCTCTTCCTCACCTGTGCATATCTCATTGGCTCTCATAACTTGGAAAATCCGGAATTCCGACAGAGTGTCCGCTGTGGGATAGAAAACTGATTGTATTGCAGGAAAATCAGTCATGCGAATTTAAAAACTCTAAAAATTCATACAATGAACTATTTCATGTAATGAGGTCAGGTTGGCCATTCCGGAGTAGGTTCCTGTGGGGTCATGGGTGGCCAGTCTAGGATTGGAAGTAAAACCTAGCAATATGGGTATCAAAGTTCTTGGAATTAGTTCGCTAGGTGATATTTTTTACATTTCGAAGTATTTTGATTGGTTATTTCGAAAATGGTTTCTACGGGGTCACAGATGATACCGCAGGATTCAAGATAATGCTTAGCATTATCAGATCAGTTCAAAACGTAGAACCATCCGTTATACATTTGGAATCAATTCCGAAATTATTAATAAGTACTAAACTGGCCATATCAGTTCAAAACATCTAAGAGATCCGCTAAACCAATTCTAGTAAGGGTAAACGGGGTAACAACGCCCGCCGGGGTAAAACCGCCCACCATGGTTTTACAGGGCCTTGCTCAAATTGGTGTTAAATGTTGATGACAGTCATATTACTGAATGCATACGCAATATTTTACAATACCTTGTACAGCAATATCGTATAAACTATCGGAGAAATAAATAAAAATAGATTTTTCGTTATAATCGTTTCGCTTTTTATAACTTTGTTCCCGCAGAACTTAGGGTTTATTTTATTCAAAACGTTAAAACTTTCAGTAAATCCAACCCACATCGCTTCTCTGATCCTGTCTTCATCCGACAGTACCTAAATTAGGTAACTGTTCATGCAGTTTTGTTGAAATAAATAGTGAAATGTGTAAATCGGTCATTTGGGGGTAAAACCGCCCACAACGAACGGCGCAAGACCGTCGTGAATAATGCTAGTGCGATAAGGAGATTTTTAAAATAATTGCATAGTTTGGACCAAAGGATCTCAGATTTACATAAAACAATATAAATGTGCTTAGTTTATAGCTGGTGGACTGTTTGGAAAAATCTAAATCGCCAATTTTCCCTGCGGGCGCTATGGACATTTTCTTGTTTTCTCGGATATAGCTTTTTTTAATAATTCCTCCCTCATGGGACAAATAACATAGAACAAACATATTTTTTATGAAAATATAGCAAATTATCTTAGCAATGGAAAAGTAATATGTATCTGCTTTATCAATCAGAACAATTTGAAATGTCAAAAAATGACCTACCGGATCAATTGCAGGAACTTTAATACCCATATTGTTAGTTAGATTTATCTTAGATCCTCTCTAGTCCTTAAAGATTGACTCCAGGATGCCTAACCCGATCCATCTTGTTGTCTAAGGAAACTACACGGTATCAATTTCAAGACTGTCGGTACCTATACTACTGATATTCTTCCAATACGAGTGGTTGCCGGACACTCTTTCGAACTTGCGAATCTCGGGGATCTATGTATTGTTTGATAGCAAACTGATTCAATTTGTTTAAATTAGATAAATTCATGAATCCAATGCCACCAGTTTCATTCAAATCGGTTGAATATTGTTAAAGTTATATGCTATGGCGGTTTTACCCCGTTAGTGGGCGTGTTTCACCCCGCATGGAAAAAATACTCTATTTTTTGGACGTGTTTCCAAATCGCAATAAAAAATAGAAAATCATTACAGATATTTAAGTTTTTATTTTTTATATGTAGGTAATAGATCAATTGTTCATTTAAAGCAGATAAATTAGAAATTGAGCTACAACTTTTTTTTATACAGGTGGTTTTGCTTAGGCGGGCGGTCTTGCCCCGCTTACCCTTATTGGGTTATGTACCCAACTGGCCATCTATAACCCTACAGGAACCCAATTCTGGAATGGCCAATGCGATCTAAAGTCACCAATTTATATAATAAGATGAAAAAAGGGTCCACAATGTCAAGTTCAAAGCTTATAGATTCGCTGAAAGCTGATATTCTTTCAAAACAAGCGGCTTCCTACGTTTTACCGGACGTTGCTCCGGAATTATCGATTCCCGGGAACTACATATCATTTGATGGCCAAATGCTTTATCTAATCAAAACTAGATAAATGTACGAATTAAATGCCACTGGTTTCATCCAAATCGGTTCAAGATAGCCAAAGTTATGAACATAGCAAATCATGGGTACCCGGGTACCCTTGTCGCCCTCCTACGTAATAAAAAAATTCAATTGCCTCTCATTGCTAATCCCCTTTATGGATATGCACCAAAAAACCGCAATAACTTAAGATCAACGAGTTTTACAATGTCGCAAAATTTCAATGACGTATGTTTTAAATTGAATGAGTTATAACTATTTTAAAACTGAAAAGGTACCCGGGTACCCTGTTGCACACATAACGGTTAAACAAACGATTCAATTGTTATGAAACACTATACTATGTTTAATATATTAACCACATATTTAATATTTATGCAGGAAGTTATTTATCCCCGTGTGCGCCGTCATATTTCAGATTGTTTACATTTCCGGAATGCGCCCTTTTCTTGGTTCATCCTATTTTCGAATTTTAACGAAAGTATTGCGATTATTATCTAAAATATTTCTTTCGTAGGTTTAGTTGTGCGCCTAACAGTTGCGCGCTGCTCTGTTCTGGTTGCTCGTAGTCAAAGTATCTCTTTTACACTCACACGAAATCTCGTAAGAAACTGTCAACGCAAGAGTGATGAGAAAAGCAACAATATTTCTCTCTCGCTCATCAGCTGAATGCTAGGGTAGCTTGCCTTGTGTTTGCCCGTTCAAACATGGACAACTTTTTACAAACGCAATCAGCATTTAAGTTTTATCATTTTCGGTTAACGTAAGACATTGTAACTGTGTTGTTTGTAAGTCTGTACGTAATAGAACAAAACAAAAGTTATCTAAGCAAAGAATAAGAGCATAAACATAGAAAACTTACACGTGCTTACACTGTCAATAATACATGATTTACCTTTGCGCACAACTAAATATATAAAGCTAAAAAACGAAATATTTTCTCGGGAAGCACAATAAATACAATTTTACTTTACTTAGAGTAAATACGAACGAGCGTGTTGGTTTCCATCCATTTGACATTATTCTACTCAAAACGTTTCGTAACATGTTTCAGAAGTTCAGAACATTCGAATAAAGTAAACACCGGTAAGGTGAAACTGATGGGGTGCAAGAAAGTTGACCGGCTCCGGCTGTTGTAGATATCTTTATTTCCGGTTATAATCTACAGCAGGGAATCAATTGACCCCGGAAGCCGGAACCGACATTCTGTTATTTAGTCGAACGAGTGTAACTAAAAGTGGTAAGCATGTAAAATGCGTTGACAATGTTTACATTGAAAAAGTACGATACGAATCCAGTCCAGTGGCGTAAAGACAAGATGGCTGCGAATTTAAGTGAAAGTCGTGTGCAATGGTTGTGTTTTTGATAAAGAAAAGACGATTCCACCATTGTTTTATTTTTAAAACGCAACACAACTGTTTAGCGGTTCAAACTGGCAATAATTAGTACGAGTGATCGGAAGATAAAAGAATGCGATATTTGTTGCAATGCGATGAATTGTGCAATACTACTAACATAAAAGGAGAGAATGATCTCTAAAAGGTAGTGATCGGAAACTAATGAGAGCCGTTACGATTGAATTGATGCAACTATGTACAAGAGATATCAGTTATCAGTTAAAACAACGATCTGTCAATCTTCGAAGTGGAAAGTAGAACTGTTATTATGTTCATTTGTGGTTGAATAAAGTGTGGAAAATGCAATATTTAGCTTTTTTCGAGAACCACAAAATGCCAGTTCAAATTGATAATCATACATTGAACAATGATGGGCCGGAATAATATAAATTAAGGATGGCTGGAATACGAATGTATGACTAAAATAATCATTTGAAAATAGTTGTAGGTAAGTGTATAGCTTTACATTATTTTTAATAACTTTATATTTGAGGGGAAAAACTGCTTTCAATCTACATTCAAACCTCGTTCGGATAGTGATGATATTTTATTAGTGGTTTGATATTAGGATTAGGGTGTAAGTTTCACAGATAATTTTAAATTCAAAAGGTCAAATTTAGTCCACTTACATTTTGGTTGCCCAATATTATTCATAACTAGATTAAAATGATATGTTTTCTTATTTGGGGTTCCCTCATAGGTTCTTAAGGATCCTCTATGAAAACCCGACGTAGGTAGTATCCACAGGGATTTTTTCAAGCTGTGCCAAATAAATTAACAGCTGTTTGTATTCTCCCTTCACATCGGTATTGAATTATAATAACTAATATGATATCTGTTTAACTTATTACAGATTCAGCAAATCATTGGAGCGGTCAAAATCTGAGGAAAACTCATGTAGGAAAAGACCACAGTGTCTGGTGGGAAAACTTCAAATTGCAGTTGTTCTGATCAGTTTCTACAGCAGGATGGCTGAGCACATTTGGAGGCGGTCGGCGCAAGTAACATAAGATTAAGGCGATATAAAATGCTAAGGTAATATCCGATTAAAATAAGGTGCCTAGGAAAAGAAAAGATACGAAATTCGAAAGGCTCCTAGGTTTTGAAAACTAGTTTTTAGTGTTGAATCGGGAAGAGCTGGCGAATCGGGAAAAAACAGGAAGTAATTAATTGAACTGAACACACCGCCAACAATCTCTACAACGGAGTAGATGCTTTACGTTCAAAATTGAAACATTTGCAGTTATTAGTTGCGTCTATTTCAAAGCTTATGATCACGTATAATTTCTCCCTAAAAATTTTTGTTTTTCATTATTAATCTTTGGAAGACACGGAGAGTTTTTGTCTCGTTTAGTCCTGTACTATAAAATAAGCGTAGTTTTAACCGATTGCCAATCGCAATGGATGTTATTGGATTTAAGGACATCAAAAGCTTCACCGATTCTTTCAAATTATTCTTACCTGGAGACATCATTGTATTGAATCTCCTGTGAGATCCTTCGATATGTTTACCATAAAAAATAATTAAATTTTCAATCGAGATTTCTCATTTTACTTTTTTCCTCTGTGGATTCAGCACTGCGACCAGTATAGTTAATCTATTGTGATATCGCCGGGGGTGCTGTATAACTTGCACTGCATTTTTTGCTGTAATCGCTATTGAATGAGCGATATACTTATTAAATTTTATGCGTGATTGTGTGTATTTCTTCCTTCAGAGCTTGATCTACTTTACCCACTTATTCCTCGCTGTCACTGCTATCCCATATTAAAGCCGTTCCTGGCGAGGACTCATTCGTTCCTCTGACCAGTACACTTAACTATAGGAGGGACTTTTGCACTGTCAAGAAGCTTCACTGGGTAAATATAGAATTCAGCATGAAGGAAGGGTAAATGGGGGGCCTGATAATAAACTCATGCTAAAACTCTCGTTCTACTACCTAGCATTTTTGTTTTTGGGTTAGTTCCAACCCGACCACTGAATAAACAAACATTTTCGGGAGATTAAACGAATGGTTTCAGGTTGTCAGTGTATTGCTCATGGCGTGGTTGAAACTGTAAAAATACCCAGAGCGAACCCGTCGTCTAAAAAGTTCAACCCACGAAACTAAGTTCAACCTGAGTAAAAAAATATGTTGACAGCCGTTCGATTGAAACTAGAGGGAATCTAGGTTGGACCTAAGCAAAAACAAAAACGCTATTACTTACTTATTCATCCGAGAGCCGGGGTGGCTCTTACCACCAAGAATTCCTCTCCATTGTATTTGATCCTGGGCTACTCGTCGCCAATTCGTTGCGCGTCTCGACACACGCAAGATTTCTCTCGATATCTACAAAAGAGTTATTTGTCTCTTCTTGCTGAACGCATAATGCATCTTCAATCATGATAGCTGTGTACAAGATCTCTCTTCTACTTTTCATCAATATGGTATTTACCTTGGGCTTGATCATACAAGAAGTTGTTTTAAAAGAATACAGCACTTTGCCAAGTGTTTTGACCTTTCTCAAATATTTAATACCATTGTCTAAGGGTTCAATGAAATACAACATTTTGCCAACTATTCTGGGATTTTTATGATATTAAACACTTTGTTTAGACACATAAAAAGTATTGTCTGGCCAGATCGAGTACTGAAAAGTATTGTTCTTGTATTAATCGATTTCTGGGTTAAAATGTCTATTCGCGGGTATCTCAACGTTTAATTTTCTAAAGTCTGCAACAACCCTGTACTTTCTCTTTCTGGAATTGTCGATGTTTTTCCCATTTAGCTAGTGGTCAAAAATACAGCTTACATCGGCTAGTATAACCAACAGAATCGACTAATTGAAAAGAAGTGTTCGTTTGCCTTCGATTCGAATACCTCTCCCTCTCTTCAACAGTGACCTATCACTCTAAGAGTGCATGTAGGGTACGGGAGGGTATTCCCGGCACGCTACTAAATTCGGCATACATTATCTTTTTTTGCTGCGCTTTCCCAAATAAAAACTTTGCCACTATATAACAATACTGAAACGAATGTAGCACTCATAGGCTTTAATGTGTTATAACTATTTTCATAAAAATGTAAGAGTTAAATTACAAACCTAAAAGATACAGTTTTTAAAAAGATTTATTCAAGAAAACTTACTCCATACTCTTCGACTACTCAACTCCGACTAACTCTTGAGGTTTCTTTAGACTTGAACGAACGCGACATAGTCGCTAATTCGCGAAGTCAGCAACACGTGAATGGTGTTGCAAACAGCTCGATGCCGGTGCCCGTGGTGCCGCTGCGCGTGTAGAGATCGCTGACGTTGTGCATTCCATCTGGGATGGCTCCTCGTGCTGTTTCGTAATTGCGCCCCCCCCCCTTAAGAACGGACCGTCACGGTTCGTTTCGCTCCAGTGATCGACATTTCATATGTCCCTTGGATAAGTAGAGTGCCAAAATTGTGACGATATTTGCGATTGTAATAAATGTTCCGATTGTAGCGTTGACTTGGTGTTTATGTAGTGCTTCTAATTGTCGGGTTAGAAGATTGACTTCCTTTAGGTGTTGCGATGTAATATTTGCACTGATCGTTTTGCTGACGATTCGCAACCCGTTCATGGGAATCAATAATGGTTTCTATACCCAAATGTACAAAGAGTATGAAAATTGGTTTATAGTGACGGTACAGTTGCGAAAAAATATAAGTGTGCTTCCAGAGATATTTCGCCTGGACAACCCACAATTTGATGTTATTGGAATACTTCCTTCTCCGTCAACCACGATATAGTTGTCTGTGATTTGTCTAATTTGAATCGGAGATGAGATTTCTATGAGGTCACAACTACCTGATATTCCTCTTAAAAGTCTCGAATAGCATGTATCGCCGGACACATTTTCGACCTGGTTTTTGTCACAAAGGACACTCTCTCCTATCTTCGGGCATTTTCCGTGTATTAAAAACGTATTCTGATCATTAGTCAGTACTTCTCTAGCGCGTAGTTTCAGCGATTTTCCGTGTTTCACGATAGGTTCCATAAGTTGATGTTCGAACATTTCTGCTTTCAGCGTCGGTATTAATACAATAAATACAATTTTTGTGTGTTTGTAAACTACTACAATGTCTAAATATTCGACAGTTTGGTCAAAGCTGTCTATGGTTACATTTTCGTTTCTTAAAATTGTAGTTGCCTGAACAATTTCTTCTAGAGACAAAATGTCTTTGGAAATGATTTTCGCCTTGGAAAGTTGGTTAGCTTCAAAAATATTGTTTACATGGTTTTGCACGATGTCGATATTAAGGTTCAAATTGAAAATTTCTTTTATAATTTTGATTTGGTCTGTAACATTCTTTCCCGTGATAATCTCGTGTCTAAACTTTATAAAATTTTGTCTTAACATATCCTGTTGTTCATTTAGTGCCTTTACGATCCTATTTAGTCTATCCTGGACTTTATGATTGATTTTAATTTGTTCATTATTTTCGGTAACTAACAAATTATTTCTAGTAAGCAGTTCGTTCAATTGTTTATCAATTTTTACAAGATCATTGCTGTCAAGATTTCCTGTAATTACCTTAATCATGCTACCTAAACCATCAAAGAGACCTCGTTTGTTTCTAGAGATTGGGTTTAGCTTTCTGTACGTATTTTCTATAGATTCCAACTTTCTTCTAATGAGAGCAACAGAGTCTTCTACGTGAAACATTTTTAAGTCTCTAACAATCAGTTTCGATTTTTCAATTACTGGTTCTAGATATGCCAAATCTACTATATGAAAGATCTTATGTGATCCGGTTTTGATTCGTCCTTTTCCAAGTTGTAGGGATACTAGTCCTGGGTTGTTTGACAGGTCATGTAGTTGTATTTGTTTGGTCGTCATTGTACTGGCAGTTAGCGTCGTTCCGACCAGTAGTAAGATTAAACGGATCATATTGTTTGTGTTTCTGTATGCGGAAAAAATTTATATTAGATCTTTCGTTTGCGTTTTAATTTTGCTTTATGGATCTTGATCCCACGAGTATCGATTATTGTCTTGAATCTGTTGTTCCTGACTCTAATTTTTCTAAATTTTGGTTCGGTTTTACGTTTTATGCCTTGAATGGTATTGTATGTGTCTTCGCCGATTTCGAAATTGGGTTGTTCTTCTCTAACTTTGTTGTGGTAATCTACGTCTCGTTGGGCTGTTCTGTCTAGTCTACGTTTAATCTCGTTTATTAGGGCTTGTCTATTTTCAAGCAATTCGTCTATGTCAGGAGGTAGCATCTCGTGTTCCCTTTGTCCGAAGAGTATCTCAAATGGCTTATGTCCGTGTGCTGTGTGTATAGTCTTGTTATAGAGCGCTAGTGCTATTCTGAAGATTTGTTTTTGATCGAGATCATTGTAGTTCTCTTTCATGCATCGAAAAATCTCACTCAGTGTTGAGTGGAACCTTTCGACGATTCCATTAGATTCGCTGTGGTTAGCAGGAACATAGTGAACTTCAATATTTAGTCCTTGGAAAAGTGATCTAATTTCGTTTGATTTGAGGGCTGGTTCGTTGTAGCAGATAATTTTCTTAGGTGTTGTGTATAGCGAAAGAAATTTAATCAAACCTGCTCGCACATCGGGAATGGATCTAGATTTTATATGGGTCATTGTGCCAAAACGGGAGAATTTGTCTGCTGCCGTGAGGAAGATGTTGGGTTGAGCAATAAAAATGTCAAGGTGGATAGTTTAGAATGGTTTGTTAGGAATTTCTGGTTTATGAAATGTAATACGGTATGGGTTTCTTTTATACTTGTTTTCCAGACACGTTCCGCACAGATTAACGTATCGCTGAATCTGACGTTTCATGCTTGGAAAATGGTATTCTTTAATAATTTGATTATGATTCTCTTGTGCTCCGCGATGCACACGTTCGTAAATATTAGCAATAACTGCGTTATGCTCTTCTAAAGTTCTTAAATCAACAAGGATCTTTTGACTAATTCTCACTTTAAAGGTACGACTTCTACTAAAATAGTTTCGGTACACAATTTGCAAAGTGTTGATGAGTGGTTCTTCACACATAATGCAATTTACTCCATTAGGGCTCATATATTGTTTAAAAATACCGAGAACTCTAACAACGGAAAAATCTGTTCGTGTAATTACTCTTCTATGGATCTTCGGAAAAATCCCCTCGTATTCATTTGCGTCTACGGTGCCTTTCTTTAAAATAATCTGGTTATGGAAAAAATTTATTGGCAGCTCAGTCATTGGTATAAAGTTACCATCGTCCGTGTCTGCTGAATGACAAGTGGCTAAATCTGATGCATCATCCACATCGTTTGAATTAATTTCTTCCTTCTGAATTCTTGATAAGCCGTCGGCTACAACATTTTGTCTCCCTGGCCTATATCGTACTTCATAATCAAACTCTTGGAGACGTAATCACCATCTTAGCATTTTATCATTCGGATCTTTTAAGCTGAACATGTATGTAAGTGGTTTATGATCCGTAAACAAAGTAAATCTTTTACCATACAAATAGGGACGGAAGTATTTACATGCCCATGTTATTGCCAGGAACTCCTTTTCAATAACCGAGTAATTTTCCTCGGTCGTAGACAAGGTCCTTGAGGCAAACGCTACTGGTCTATCCTGACCGATAGGTCCTTGAGATAGTACAGCTCTTATGGCGAATTTACTTGCGTCTGTGGTTAAAAAGTGGTCTAGAAAAGTCCGGATATTGTAACACATGACTGCTTGTGAGAATGTTTTTACATTTCTCAAAAGCTTTCAAAAAATCTTCGTCGTGAACTATTTTCTCATTTTTCTTCAGCGCCTTCGTTAAAGGTTTAACGATTCGTGCGAAGTCTTTAATAAAACGCCGGTAGTAGCCTATCGTTCCGAGAAAACCTCTCAATTCGGTCTCAGTTTTTGGAATCGGCCACTTTTTGATAACGGCAACCTTATCGGGGTTCGGTTTTACACCTTCCGGTGTTACGACGTGACCTAGAAAAGCCACTTCTTTACATAAAAATTCCGATTTATCAAGTTGAACCTTTAAATTATATTTTTGTAAGGCATCGAACACCTTTCGTAGATTTGTTAAATGTTCTTGTAATGATGTGGAATATATGATGGTTCGACTCATGCACCTTCCAGCATTGGACAAAAGGTAGGAGTCAAAATGACTACTTGTCAAGCATAGCTACCAATACCCCCCACCCCCTCCCTCCCTTTCCGCTCTTCCCCTCCTTCACCAAAAAAAAATTTTATTTCTTTCCCCTACTGTCCCTTCCCTAAATATCCATCTAAGTGTTTGTACACATTCAGGATCCTCTCGACTGAGTTGATCCATCCATTCACTTGTTTCGCATTTCCGGCGAAATGCGGGATGTTTTTTATCAGATCGGGCACTCGCCCTTTCTGGCATTCCCTATCTATATCGTCTCTGGCAGGCTCGGCAACCGCCTGTCTTAGAGTCGCCAATTCTGCATCCTTACTGTTCAACGTGCCGGTTAGTTCGGCCACTCTCTGTCTTAATTCTTCTAGAGTCTGGTCCATTCTTACTCTGGACCTTAACAACATTCACTTTAGATTAATTAATTTTTTTGTTCTTTTACGTTAGTTCGCGGCCTATCTGTGATATTCTACTGAGTCGCTTACCATTGGTGGGGGCTCGTCAGTGTGTTATTAGTATGATTTATTTTTTTCGGGCAAAGACTGGTGAACCCTAGCTTGGTTTCCAGTCTTGCTTTTAAATTAATTTTTAATTAGTGCAAAACTCACCACAAACTCGTTGGTGTTCCTCCAAGAGCGGTTACCCGGATGAGTTCTGGTTCTTTCTCGGATGTTACGACATCCGCGCCAGTTAAATTACAAACCTAAAAGATACAGTTTTTAAAAAGATTTATTCAAGAAAACTTACTCCATACTCTTCGACTACTCAACTCCGACTAACTTTTGAGGTTTCTTCAGACTTGAACGAACGCGACATAGTCGCTAATTCGCGAAGTCAGCAACACGTGAATGGTGTTGCAAACAGCTCGATGCCGGTGCCCGTGGTGCCGCTGCGCGTGTAGAGATCGCTGACGTTGTGCATTCCATCTGGGATGGCTCCTCGTGCTGTTTCGTAATTTAAGTAATTTGCTACATTTTATTCAATAAACATCAAAACCACTGTTTTTCCACTGGCACGTAATCAGGCTGAAAAAACCAGCAGCAATCGCTTACGCGAGTTAGAAAACCACGGACGTGATTATCTTTTTAAAAAAACACAACTTAACTACCTGCTAGCCTAAAACGAACTGAACTTTATTTAACAAGTGAGCTTAACTACAGTTCATAATGCAAACGCTGCACCCCGAAAGCTGCTACGTTCCATCGATGGTTGCCATCCGCTCCGATATCGATGTCAGCATGTTTCGATGCCCTCGTTCTGGTCGCTTCGTTGCTAACGTGGTGGTCAGCAATTCCAACCGTCGCCGTCCGGGTGGCTCCGATGCTAACTCGTCCCCCTTTAGAGATGAGGTTCCGTCCGAATCACCTCTCCAAAGGTCAATGGTCTGATAATTGGTTGGATGTCCCTCAGTGGTTCTTTCGTTGATGGATCGCTGGATATTTGCTTAATTTTGATTGTAGCCGATCTGTGGAGAAAGATTTTCAAAAGAATCACGATACCTGTTATCATGCAGGGGAATGCGAATATTCCCCCAAAAATGGACCAAGCTGGCCATTCTATGCTCGTATTATTCAGTCGGATGTATTCCATCTCCTTTCTCATTTCCAGGTGCAAGTGGTGTAGGTGTTCCAGGCTCAAATCAGCTATGGTAAGTTGCTTTTGAATTGTTATGCCGTCCAATGATAGGTGAATCGGATCTCCACCCATACTCTGTATTTCGTTGGAGTAGGTAATGTTGTTGATGTTGACTTTGCAATCTTGAAACGTTATTAAAAAGGTTCCGGTAAAGGTACGATTGATAAGCCCACAAGTTGATGTAAAAGACATGTTGTTGTCCGAGTTGATGATGATGTTTTCGTCATTGATTATGATGATTTCTTCCTTAGGTGGGTTCATGGTGTAGTTACAATTTGCTTGCTGTCCGGAGAGTAACTTTGGTATACATCTAGAGCTATCGAATGCCACTTCGTGAAGTTTGTAGATTTTTGGTTCCAATGTGTTGACAATGAAGTTGCCGGTTTCATGAGCTAGGTAATTTCTGTTCGTCAAATGAATTTGCTTGTGATTTGCTGTTACAGGAAAAACGTGAATCTTGTTGAACATCCTTTTATCCAAGATGGGAGTTTTTATCATGAGGGTTAGTTCCTTGCCGTTGGTTGCAATCGTTGAGTCTGCATAGTTGAGTGCTTCCACAGCATTATGAACTGTAATATTCTGTTTTGATAGATCTTGATATAAAATTTCTATTTCCTCTTGACTTAGAATTTTCTCATTAAGAATTCCTGCTTTTGCCAAAGATATGCTATCTACAATTTGTTCTAGTTTTTCTGCCAAATATTTCAAGTTGAGTAAAATGTTTATTGAATAAATTTCTAATGATTTTGAATTTGAAAGCTCTATTGCATCTTTTGTTTTAAATACAAGTTCCTTCATTTGTAAATTTAGTGCTCTATTTATTCTAATTTGTTGATGGTTATTGGAAATAAGGTCATTAATTGAAGTATTCAAAATTTTCAAGTCGTTTGCGTCCGGACTTCCGGCTATAAATTTCCAAGCTGTTCCTAAACTGTTTCAACGTTTATGCCGTCTAGAGGGGGCCAAATTTTTCAAAGTTTCATGAATCTGTTCAAATGTTTGTTTCGTGAGGCTTGTAAACTGATTGGATCGCAATTGTTCAAATTGAACTCTAAGTGTTTCTACGTGTGTTTTCAAAGAAGTAACATTGAAGTGGTGGATATAATAATGGGATGTTTCCTGAATTCTAGCGGTTCCTGAATCGAAAACAATTATAGGGAGATTATCTATCCTTTTGACATCAATCTTTTTGGTATGAATTAATTTTATAAACATGAGAATTCTGTAACGAGAAAAACATTAGACAGGATTAAATTTCCCTTATTTTAACATCATTTTTATGAATTCTTCTTCCATCATCCATGGTTACAGTACTCTTGTTAACCTGTTTAACTTTATTTTTCTTAAACCTCTTTTTATGTTTGATCCTCTGCCTTGCGTTTTCGTATACATCTTGATTACATCTGATTACTACTTCTTTTTTGAATTTGTTATGATATTTTAAATCTTTCTTTTGTTTTTCTGAAATATTCTTGTAAACTTTTTCTATAATTTCGGGGGTTCTAGGAGAGGGAAGTATAATTTCATAGGGAGTATGTTTTGTGGAACTATGGATGGAGGAATTGTATTTATTCAAGGATAGGAATAGTAGGTCAGTGGGTGATTTTTCTGGATTTTCGTGTTTTGTCATTCTGTAAATTTCTAACAGGGTGGAGTGGAAACGTTCGACAATTCCGTTTATCTCGCTCCTTCTAGTCGCAGTGACATAAGGTTCAATATGATGGGCATTGTAGAAGTTTACCAAGTCTCCTGTCATGAAGGATTTTTCACCATCCATGACTAATATTTCTGGAGGATTATATTTCAACAGGATTTCTTTTACGGCTGGGACTATGTCAACGGCGGCTCTTGAATCAACGGGTTTAATCTGTGCAAATTTGGAAAACTTGTCGACATAGGTCAGGAAATGGCCGTTTTCAAGGAATAGGATGTCTATATGGGCGATTTTGAAGGGAGCAGTTGGAATGGGGGTTTCTTGGAGTGGATATTTTATAGGTCTACGATCATACTTATTTTCATTACAGATCTGACAGTTGGTCACAAAATCTTTCAACTTTTGAGAGAGTTTTGGAAAGTAAAACTTCCTCAAAAGCTGTAATTTGTTTTCTTCAGCACCCCGATGTGCTCGATAGTGTTCCTGTCGGATGACGTTCCACTGGTCATCTTCTTGTTGAACATCCTGAAGCAACTTTTGACAAAAACGGACTTTTAACGATCTTTTATCTCCAAAATGTTTTTTATAAATTTCTTGTAACTGACCCATCAAGGGTTCATCTGTTAATAATCCGTTTATTTTTGATAGGTTGAAATGATTTTTGAAAACCTGCAAAATGGAATTTTCGTTAATATCAGCTAATGAAATGTCTACTCTAGTATAAGTTGGGAATGGGTGAGTAACGGTTACTTTATCTGGACCTTTCTTCAGTATAACTTGATGCTTAAAAGAGTTGAGCGGGGCTTCAGTAGATATAATGTAAAAATCATCGCTATTATCAGCAGAATGTTGAGTTACCGTCATGGAACACACAATTCTACTTAAAGCATCAGCGACTACATTCGTTTTACCAGGCTTATAAATGATCTCATAATCATGCTCTTCTAGATAAGCCTTCCATCGCTTAAGCTTTGCATTTGTATTTTTTGGTGACAGCGCGAAGGTGAGGGGCTGGTGATCTGTTAGAATCTTAAATTTTGCACCATAAAGATAATTTCTAAAAGTTTGAAGTGCCCAGAAAATAGCTAGTTACGTTAGGGGTTCATTTATATTAATAAAAAAATAAACTTTTATTCACCATCACTTAATCTAACACAGAGTTTACACGTTTTCACTACCTTGAGGTCTAACAAGAACTGACTACTGCTACCGCTAAAGTCTACTTCTGAACCTAAGCTGTTGGCACATTCTGCGTTGTCAGGATTTTCGTGTCCGAACATGCTTCAGGTGTATCCAGGCTGCATCGAAGGCTGCATTCTGCTGTGTCAGGAATCCGGGCGTGCGAAAGTTCTGGGCGAACTCCAGCACGCTGATGTCAATCGATATTGGTGCCGGATGTCTGATGTTGAGGTCGGCAATATTTGTGTTAAGCGTGGCGTGCCGGATGTCTGATGTTGAAGTCGGCAATATTCGCTGCTAAGCGTGTGTTGGCGTCTTTGTCGGCTGTTCCATGTTGAAACAGGGAAGAGCCCACGTGTTGTTGATGTTGGTGCCGCTAATGTCCATAACTTCCCCCACGTTAAATTGAACCGTCCCGGTTCAACTTACTGCGTTGAATTGGGTTGTTGAATTCGTATTAATTTCCTGATGAAACAAATTTCTTTGATGAGGTACGCGAAGAGGATGGTTGCGAATAAGGCGATTATGATAATGCCTCCAACATTCACTAGGACGTCTTTTCGGTTAGTGATTTCTAGGTGATCTATCCTGTGGCGGTTGTTGGTTTGCAAGTCCTGTAGCATCTCCATAGGCTCCATTATCATCTCTGTTTCGTTAACGGTCACAAAGTGTAGTGGGAGAATGTCGGGTTTGTTATCAAATCGAAATGTCTTGCTGTTGAAATGGGTGTTTCCAATGTTAATCGAACAGTTGTTAAATGTTATGAAAAACGTTCCAGTAAGATTTTTTGGTCCATAATCACAAGTATTGTTAAGATGTATGGGGGTGAACGCATTCTTTACCAGGATGCCTTTGTTCTCGATAACTTTAATTTCAGGAGAGCTTGTGTCGCTGACGAACACACATCCGCTTGGTTTACCTCGTAAAAGTTTGTGGTAACAGTCATTGCGTGTTACGTTGATCAGGTTTTCAATATTGCACAAGGAAGTGCTCTCGATTTGGTTGCATTTTTCATTTGTTAGAAATGATTCTTCCTTGCTAGTAATAGCGAATTTGCTATTAATTTTAATTAACTTTCGATTAACTGGTATTGGTTCGATGCGTAGTAATTGATAACTCCCTCTTCTCAGGCTTGGTATTTTGACTATGAAAATGATAGAGGAGTCATTATGGATTGCTGTCATTTCCAAATATTCATACGTTTGGTCGTAGCTTACGACTTCGATTTCCTGTGATTTCAAAAGGCGGGTTGCGAGTTCTAGTTCTGAAGGGTATAACAAAGCTGTTGAAATTACGTTAAGTCGGGAAAGTTGGACAGCTTCAAATATGGTGTCTAACTGGTGATGAATGGTATCCAGGTTGAAAATGATGTTGTGCATGTGCAGCATGTGTTGCCAATCGACTGACCTATCTAAATTCATGCCTGCTTGTCTAATAAACCTACTGATCTCTACTGATTGTCTGTAAGCTTCTTTTGTTAAATTGTTAATTCGTTTTTCAAAAATATCATTAATTTTTATCTGTTCATTATTTTCTGTAATCAACAAATTATTGGAAACTTTCAACAAGTTAATTTGGTTATTTAGATTTAAAAGATCTTCGTTGTCGAGGTTACCAGTAATTGATTTAACAACAGTTCCCAGAATATTAATACTTCTTTGCTGTCTGCGTTTTGGTGTCAAATTTTGTAAAGTAATGCTAGCTTGATTATGCTTTTGTTTAAGAATTTTGGTTATTTCCCCTAGTTGTGAATTTTGTTCTAAATCTGCAATGATAGTTTCGTATTGTCTCAAGATAGAATGAAATGGATGAAGTTTGAATTCATGAATTAATTTATGGTAACCTTGTTTTATAAAAACTCTTCCTGATTTAATGGCAAATATGCCGGGGTTATTACTTAGGTCGGTTATCTCTAGATGAGATAATGGACTGGGTGTTGATATGATGATAAGGGATAAAGTAACAAGGATTGCGTTTATCATATGTGTCATGTTATTGCTGAAATGGTAAAGAAAAAGAAACAGAAAAAATTAATATTGGTTACAGTTAAGTCTTCCTTTTGCGTTTCAGTTTAGTTTTATGAATTTTCCTTCCGTTTTCGTCGATGATGTTAGTACGCATGTTATCAACTACTGTTATTTCTCGGTATCTTTCTTGGTGTTTCAGATTATTTCTTTTCCTCTCAAAGACTTTGTCATTTGGTAGAAATTCTTCAGGTTCTTCTCTGGGCCTGTTGATTTTGTCTAGGTCTTTTATCTTCATTCTTTCGTGCCTTGTAGAAAAGTTCCTGTAGAATTCTTCTTTTTGCTTGATTCTTTCATCAAGGTTTGTGGGGACAGAGTCTTCGTTACGGAATCCGAAAAATAATTCTTTTGGGGTCAACATGGTTTTTGAGTGTATAGAGTCGTTGTAAATAGACACTGCTAGATTTATTTTTGCTTTGTCTGATAAATCTTTGGTTGACTCTTTGTTCGTTAGAATGTTGTGCAATTCTCTCAATGTTCTATGGACGATTTCTACGGTTCCATTTGAGGAGGATTGCCCAACACATGTGAAATGATATTCTATGTCGTGTTCTTCGAGAAATTCTTTTATAGTTGTGGATGTAAAAGAAGCTTCTTGGTCCATGACGAGAAGGGAAGGTTTACCAACATTTGCCAAATAGTGTGTTATTGCTTTTAGTATATGTATAGTGTTACGGGTTCTTATAGGAATAGCCATGGTTAGTCGCGAAAATCTATCGCAAAGCGTTAGGAAGTTATTATTATTAATGATGAAGATATCCATATGAACAATTTGCAACGGCTTCGTGGGTGTTGCTGTTAATTCATATTTTTGTTTATATGGACGTCTTTCGTACTTAGCCTTTTGACAGGATTTACAGATGTTAATGAACTTCGTGATTTTACTTTTCATGCCTGGAAAGAAATATTTTCGAGAAATATGGGCTTTTGTTTCATTGATGCCCCTATGGTTAGCATTGTGTTGTCTTTGAATGACTAGGTCTTGTTCGAGTTCGTCTGTGACGTCTTCGAGCATTTTTTCGGTCCAAAAGATTTTAAATGTTTTTGCTCTAGAAAAATAATTCTTATAAATCGTTTGCAAATTAAGGAGTGTGTGTTGGTCACAGAAAAGGCCGTTAGCACAGTTCGGTGATGCACGTTCCTTTAGAATGTTTATAAGTATAGCGGGGCTGAACACGGGTTTTTTGATAATTGTTCTATGGTAGTTTCTAAAGATTGTGTTGCACTCTATGCTATTTTCGTTAGAGATTTCTAAAACTATTTGGTTTCTAAAATCATTGAGCGGTCTCTCGGTTGAGGGAATGAAATCACTGTCGTCAGTGTCTGCAGAATGTTGTGTCATGCTGTCACTGGAAGTGTTTGCGTTTGCTTCTATTTCAGGTTGAATTCTGGAAAGAGCATCTGCGTTACTGTTTTGTGTCCCTTTTTTGTAGTTTATTTCGAATTCGAATTCTTCTAGGGCCAATTTCCAATGAAGAAGTCGTTTGTTGAGATCGTTTTTCTGTCTAAGCCAGATTAACGGTTTGTGATCTGTTCTGATTTCAAACTTAGTTCCAAATAGGTAAGGTCTAAAATGCTTTACGGACCATACGATAGCTAATAATTCTTTTTCCGTTGCTGAATATCCCACTTCGGTATCATTCAGTGTACGTGAAGCATATGCAATTGGGTGTTCTTTGCCATCGTCGAAGCGTTGGGACAAGACAGATCCTAAAGCAAAATCGCTAGCATCGGTTTCGAGAATAAATTTTCTTTCGAAGTCAGGGTATTTCAGCAGAGGGTCTGTAGTTAGAATTTTTTTACAATCATTGAAACATTGGATGAATTCCGCATTATGTATAATCTGTGCATCTTTTTTTAGACATTTGGTCATTGGTTTCGTTAATTTCGCAAAGTCTCGGATGAATTTTCTATAATAACCCAGAATACCGAGAAAACCTTTAATTTCGGTTGGTGTTTTTGGTATTGGCCAGTTTATAATTTTATCGATCTTGTTCGGGTTCGGTTTGATTCCATCTTGTGTGACTACATGTCCCAAGAATTCGCATTCTTTCTGAAGAAACTCGCACTTGTCAAGTTGTATCTTCAAGTTTGCTTTTTCTAGTTTGTGTAGTACTTTGTTCAGGTTATCCAGATGTTGCTGCAACGAGTTTCCGAAGATTATGATGTCGTCTAGATAAACTAGGCAACAATTTCCAATCAAATCGCCTAAGATGCTGTTCATAGCTCTCTGGAAAGTTGAGGGAGCATTTTTAAGGCCAAAGGGCATTCTGATAAATTCAAAGTGTCCTTTGTCTGTGCTGAACGCTGTTTTCGGGCGGTCTCTTGGATTGACTTCGATTTGATGAAATCCAGATTTAAGGTCAAGGGTAGTGAAGTACATGCTTCTTCCTAACCTGTCTAGAATTTCATCGATATTTGGAATCGGAAACTTGTCGTCGATTGTCCGTTCATTTAGCTTTCGATAGTCTACGACTACGCGCCATTTCTGTTTCCCGCTGGCATCGGCCTTTTTTGGCACGATCCAGATGGGCGAGGTCCAGGGTGAAATCGAGTGCTGTATTATTCCATCAGCAAGCATTTCATTGATTTGTTTTTCGACCTCTTGCTTATGAACGTGGGGATACCGATATGTTTTTGTATGGATGGGTATGTCGTCAACCGTTTTTATTTGATGTTGTATGGATGAAGTGCACGATAATTTAAAATTTTCGTCGTGTATAATATTTGAATGTTTCGAAAGTACATTAAGTAAAGCATGTTTTTCTTCTATGTTCAGGTGCGAAATTCTAATGAGTTTCGCGACATCCTGACAGCTTAGCTTTTCGTGTTCTGAAGTTTGGTTTAAATTAATTTCGACTTTTGAGAGAATTCCGTGTACTTGTGCAGGTTTTGTCCATTTGAATGTGATTTGTTCGCCATAATTCATGCTTAGAGCTTTAATAAATCCATTTTGAGATTTGTAGAGTCCGGCAGGAACTTCTGCGTCTCCTATCCTGATTGGTCTTTTTAGTAGAACGTCACCACTTTTTTCTGTTACTGGTATTTCCAAAACTGTAGCAGTGTGAGCATTAAGTTTAATTTCCGGTGATCCAAGATTTCGTATGTTCAGCTTGACCGTTTGTTTTGGTAAAACGAGTCTGTGGTTTGCAATATCCAAAATTGCTTCAAGTTCTGAAAGAGTTTCATATCCCAAAATACCATCAAAAAATGAATGGAATCTGAGAAGGTAAAAATTAGCTTTTTCGCCAGTAGCAAACAATTTAATGGCTACCTTTTCACTGCTTTTGTGACTACCTGAGCTATTTGAAATTTTAATTGTTTTGCATGGAATCCGTACGTTTTTTGGAACCAAATGTGGAGATATGAAATTTTTATTTGCAGCACTGTCTATAAGGATTTTTGCCTGTTTGCCAAAAATGTTAAATGTGATAAATGGTAGGCCGTTAGTAGCATTTATTTCATAATGTCCTTGTAAGAGCCTATCTGAAAATTTGACTCTTCTTCCGCTTCTGAAGCTTCACTATCTGTTTCAATTTCTTCATCCTTCTCGGCAGTATGGTTAAAAAGCCTATTTCGTTGATTAGATCTAAGGGATGGGTCGATATCCATGGGCGTAATTCTGTTTCTGTCCGATGATGGTCCAGGTTTTGGATTGGAATAATTTTTCTCTTGATTGAATGGTTTGTAGTTCTTTTCTTGGTTAAATGGCTTGTAAACTTTGCTATGGTGAGGTTGCTCGTGTGCAGGTTGTGTTTGAGATTTCGTTTTTTCTGCGTTTTGGAAGCGACATAAGAATGCGTATGCCGTTTCTAAATCGCTTGGCTGAGCAGTTTGGGCATACCCAAAATATGGTTTACTCAGTCCATTGATAAAAGCTGCTAGAACTTCTTGTTCTAAGAAATGATTTATTGCAACCCAGTGTTGGTTGTAAGTATCGTTTCGTTTGGCTAGAGATTTCATGTTTATCATGATCTCTTTCGTACGTTTGTAGTACGTGTGCAAGGAATCTTGCATTTTTGTTGACCATAGTTGTGTCTGGTATGTTACAATATTGTTACGATCACCATAAACACTTTCTAGGACTGTTGCCACCTCTTCGAACGTCGAAGGGTTTCCATTAACACAGATCGTATCACGGGCTTTGCCGTCGATCTTGTTTATTATAGCCTGTTCGTAAACAGCGAGTAATTCGGCTGTTACGAGTGGCCTGAATAAATTTAAAGTTCTTCTAGCTGATGTCAGCCATGAACTTAATTGTTTCTTATTCCCATCAAAAGAGGGAATCGTTCTAATAGGATCAGGAATCCTATAGAAATCAATTCGCCGGTCCTCCACAACGGGGGCCTGCTGCTGTCGTTGCAACTGTTGCTGTTGCTGATTTTGTTGTTGTCGGAGATTTTCATTTTCCAACTGGAGAGCGCCGATTCGCTGCTCCATATTTTGAATCGAGTCAAACAGGTGTTGGAAGTTTGGCTCCATTTTTCTAATATGTTTTAATGCGTTAACTCTAGGAACGGGGTTAAATCTTTTCATAAAAAGGGAGAGGAAATAAGTTACTCACGGTTCTTTACCCTTGAAGGATGAAAATCCACCAACTTAGTTGTTTCCGGTCCGAGCACCACAAATCGCCTGCGGGTTGAGGGATGGCCGTCGTCTTCTCGATGAACACTGTAGCCGGGTTCTCGTAGTCAATGGTTTGACACTAGCACTTTGTCTGAAACAGTTTTTGATTGTGCACTATTTTCTATGCCACGGGTTGGGCCTTTTCACTAATAGATTAATTTGGCTTGCTAGTCCGAGTTTTCACTAAGTCGTAGGGTAAGCCGTACGACTGCGCCAGTTACGTTAGGGGTTCATTTATATTAATAAAAAAATAAACTTTTATTCACCATCACTTAATCTAACACAGAGTTTACACGTTTTCACTACCTTGAGGTCTAACAAGAACTGACTACTGCTACCGCTAAAGTCTACTTCTGAACCTAAGCTGTTGGCACATTCTGCGTTGTCAGGATTTTCGTGTCCGAACATGCTTCAGGTGTATCCAGGCTGCATCGAAGGCTGCATTCTGCTGTGTCAGGAATCCGGGCGTGCGAAAGTTCTGGGCGAACTCCAGCACGCTGATGTCAATCGATATTGGTGCCGGATGTCTGATGTTGAAGTCGGCAATATTCGCTGCTAAGCGTGTGTTGGCGTCTTTGTCGGCTGTTCCATGTTGAAACAGGGAAGAGCCCACGTGTTGTTGATGTTGGTGCCGCTAATGTCCATAACTAGCTAACATTTCTTTTTCTGGAACTGAACAATTTTCTTCCGTTTTGGATAATGTCCGGGAGGCAAAGTGTATGGGTTTATCTTTCCCCATTTCACCTTGGAATAAAACTGCACCGATTGCAAAATCAGATGCATCGGTCGTCAGGATGAAGGGTTTATTGAAGTCTGGATAGATAAGAATGTCAGAAGAAGAAAGCAAGCTTTTCATTTTTTGAAAACATTGCTTTTCTTTATCATTTAGTGAAATTTTCTTGTTAGATAAGGGCTTACTCTCCCCTCTTAAAAGGTTTGTCAAGGGTTTTGCAATTTTTGCAAAGTCTTTGACAAATCGTCGATAGTAACCCATCATTCCTAAAAATCCACGAAGTTCTTTTAGGTTTTTGGGTTCTGGATAAATATTGATGGCTTCAATTTTTTTTCTGATTCGGCTTAATACCTTCCGAACTTAAAATATAGCCAAGGAATTCGACATCCTGATGAAGGAATTCCGATTTATCTAATTGAATTTTTAATCCTGCGTCATTTAAAGCTTTGCAAATGACGGCAAGGTTTTTCAAATGTTCTTCCAATGTTCTTCCGAAAACTATTACATCGTCGATGTATACATAGCATATTTTCCCAATATGCTCTCTTAAAACGTCGTCGATTGCCCTTTGAAATGTTGCGGGCGCATTCTTCAAGCCAAATGGCATTCTAGTAAATTCATACTTGCCATTATTAATTGAGAATGCCGTCTTTTCGATGTCGGAATCTTTCATTTTAATTTGATGGAAGCCCGATGCGAGGTCCAATGTTGAAAAATATTTATGCCCTTTCAACTGATCAATCACATAACCAATCTCAGGCATTGGATAACGATCAGAAATTGTCTTTTCATTCAATTTCCTGTAATCGATAACCATTCTAAACTTCTTTTCACCGGAAGCATCTGCCTTTTTGGGCACGATCCATACTGGTGAAGTCCAAGCAGACCGAGACGGTCTAATTATACCGTCGGCCAATAATTTATCAACTTGTTTTTTAACTTCTTCTGCATAGGCTGCAGGGTATGGGTACACCTTCTGATGAACAGGAATGTTATCAGTGGTATTAATCAAACATTCAACGTTCGTTCCGCATGTTAGTTTTGAATTTGGTTGATGAAAAACTTCTTTATGTGCATCGAGTATTTCTAAAAGTTTACTGCTTTTATCTGCTGACAGATGATCAGTTCTGAATAAATGATTTGATGTTGAGCTTACTGAGTTATATTGCAAAAGTGGAGCATCTAATGTTTCGGTACCTTTTTCCAAATGTATGACACTGTTTCCAAGATCGATCCTTGCATTCAAGGCCTTCAAAATCCCTGTTCCAATAATACCTTTAAAAAATGGGTGAAACTTGTGAAGTAGGAATTGGGCAGAATAGTTTATTTTCGGGTAGAAAAAAACAATGTCGATTGCCGATGTGGCTTTGAAAGTTCCATTTGCACTAGAAATGTTATTTGCCCTAAAATCATATGGTTTAGAACTTTTGTACTGATAGGCCAATTTTGGCTCGATTATATTGATGTTTGCCCCTGTATCTATTAGAAAAGGAAATTCGCCAATATTTGTCTTTAAATTAATGTATGGAAGAGTTGGTTTTACCAACTCGGCTTCCATTCTAAAAAATTAGTTTGGGATGTTGATGGTTGGGGTTCGTTGTCTTGTTCAGCTGGGGCTTCTTCGTAATATTGAGAATCACTTGAAATTTGTTCCTCTTCGATTTTGATCGTAATAATCATTATATTCGGGTTCATAATCTGAATAGTATTGGTCGTCTGTGTACTCAACTGGGTGTGCCACTCGTTTGAAATTATGCATATGGTTGGAAGGTGGGTGCGGTCTTTTATTATCTACAGGAGGTCTATTGCCGTAATTTATATATCGACTCCGGATGCTTTGATCAATGTCCATAGGCTCGGGTCTTGGGAGTGGTTTTGGAACATAAGGTCTAGGAGGTGGTTGGAATTGAGGTGGTTGGAATTGGTTTCGAGGATGTGATGGGAAGTGGGGTCTTGGCCTGTTTTCATGGAAAGGTTGAAAATTTTGCCTCTCAAATGGGGACATTTGGAAGGGTTGGAAATTTCTAGGAGCAGGAATAGGCGGTAATCTTCTGGGGGGTAGTCTAGGGGCAATTTTAGAGATATCAAGCTTTCTTGGTTTTGGGATATTTATGGGGTGTTCGTTTCGATATGGAGCTGATCTGGTATCCATATTATAATAGTCCAAGCAGAATTGGTATGCTTGGTTCAAAGTTTTTGGATTAGAAGTTTTCAGAAGTTGGCACAAAGGCTTTTCCAGACCTCTGATGAA
The DNA here is from genome assembly GCF_943734655.1 of Sabethes cyaneus. Classification (NCBI taxonomy): domain Eukaryota; kingdom Metazoa; phylum Arthropoda; class Insecta; order Diptera; family Culicidae; genus Sabethes; species Sabethes cyaneus. The sequence goes on from NC_071353.1 coordinate 118,456,449, forward strand.
TGCATCTACTGCCTTTTCTCTAAAAAAGTCAATGTGAGAATCTATGTGGAGGAAATACTTTTCTTCTGTCTGAATCTGAGCGATGATTGAGGATAAAAGCTCGTTAACTCTTGAATAATAACTTCCGAGGCTTTCACTCCCGGATTTTCTTATAGACGTTAACTCAAAATCTAATGTTTTGAGATTTCGCTTATCCCTATAGTAGAGAATAAGCGTCTTTTTAATGTCGGCCCATTCGTATTGAATATTTTTTGAATTTAAGACGTCTGCAGCCTCGCCTCTTATTTTTCTGCGAACAGATCGTTCAATCAACTCAATCTGAGGGGCAGTAGCTCCGGCTTCCCGGTACATACTAAAAATGCCCTCGATGTCAGTCAACCAGGTCACAAGTTCGGTTGACTTGCCATCAAACGGTTGCACATCTCTTATGAAATCTGGTAACCGACCCAATTCAATGAATTGCTGCATCGTTAGGGGACTAACGGCAGGTGGGTCTGCTGGTGTTGGGTTTGGCATGATGATCTGCTGGAAGTGGAGGTCTACTCTTCTCTTCTTCCGAAAAATTTTGAAAGCACTAATTTAGAAATACCACTAAAGATTGAGGGAAAACTTTTCCTTTGCAGCCAAATCACAATTTCCACTATCTATGTCTAATTAACACTTATTCACGGAAAAATCACTAACACTTGAATCAAACAAAAATTTAACAGAATAACTATAAAAAGGTTACTTACATAAAGGACCAAGTCCTGGGTTTGGCCAACATCACCGAGTTGGACTTTTGGTGGCAGTCCTCAGGAACGGGGGATCTTCAAGCAGGCACTTATGGGTAGTCCGTTTTACCGTGGTTACTTCGGGCCAATGGTGCCGATCGGGATCAGGTCCTCGGTGTCTTGTAGATCGCTTTGTGGTATGCAGTGTTTGGCTCTTTGAACCAAAAACTAAGTACAATCGGGCTCTTTGAACCCCACAAAAATTATTTTCACTTAAGAGTTTAATTGCACTGATTATTGAAGACTTCTACACTGCACTATCACGTATACTTTTCCCGTCCAGGAGGATCTCGCCGGAGCCTCCAGTTAGAAAACCACGGACGTGATTATCTTTTTAAAAAAACACAACTTAACTACCCGCTAGCCTAAAACGAACTGAACTTTATTTAACAAGTGAGCTTAACTACAGTTCATAATGCAAACGCTGCACCCCGAAAGCTGCTACGTTCCATCGATGGTTGCCATCCGCTCCGATATCGATGTCAGCATGTTTCGATGCCCTCGTTCTGGTCGCTTCGTTGCTAACGTGGTGGTCAGCAATTCCAACCGTCGCCGTCCGGGTGGCTCCGATGCTAACTCGCGTATCCGCTCTTGATGATGGTTTGGAAAACACACAATTATGATCACGTTTACTTATTCTAGATACTAAACAGCTGCGAATATGGTATCACAGAAAAATTCTACTTCTTTTCATCACGGAAGAACACAAAAATTTCCTTCTGATATGAAAATATAAATCAATTTTCATTCACTAGGATTTGAAGCATTTTGTTTTTAATTTCAGCCTATGGTGCTCTATTTACACTACTACCAATGTGTAATGCAGTTATTCCGGAAAGTATTCAATCGTGTTGACATAGCTAGTATTTGAGTGACAACCACTTGCTTCAGGTGCTAGTGTATATGTACGATTGAATGATACACTAGCGCCAGCAGCAAGCTGTTGTCACTGCAAAACTAATTATCTTCTATGAACCCGGAATGTAGGCAATAGCGACAAGTTATCAATCGGTCTCTCTTTTGATCTGTTTTTGAAAAGCATTTAAACCCTATGCTGACTATTTCGGCGGGTCGGATTTTAAAAACACAGACACCACTATAGAAAATGGGCTCTATCAACTGGTATAAAAATCTTGTCTCGAATAAATATAGTTGCAGCGTAATTCCTGAATATTGTTCAGGCTACCGCTTAAACCATTTCCTCCCAGCGTCGCGAAAACGCAACACACTTTCATTCGATTCTAGAGAAGGCTCGGTTTAAGATATCAACTTGGACCCTGAGAAACAAAGATAGATTGGAAAAAAATCTAATCGACCTGTTTTTGCTCAAAGGTCAGATGTTACATGTAACATAATTACAGCTGTGACAAAACAACAGGTTTTGCTATTTTTCAGATTGTTAAGGGAAAATGCTCATAAAACTCGATGTCATTTCTATTAACGCCTGAGCTATCAGTCAGTGTTAGTAAGAATCGGTTGCTTGCCAAAAAACACTTTGTTTCATAATTTTGATTATTTTTGTAATTTTAAGATAGGTTTGAAGCTTTGCGTTGCGAAAACGCAACGCTAGGAACTAACGATATTCAAAATTTACAACGGGAACGTTTGTTTTCGTTCGTTCGCTGCGCAGTTTCATTTGATATCGTTGCTTTTTAGTAAACAAATGAATGTAAATCTTCTCTTTCGCTAATTTAAATTACTCCGGAAACATTATAAAAGTTTACATAACATTGAATTCGCAGCTTCAAACACTGATGGCAGATGGAGAAGCTGCTGTGATACGAGCGTAATAAAATTGTTAAAGTACCTTTGCCTCCGGAATATCTGGAGTAATTGAGAGATGGCAACGACAGTTTTATGAACCCAAATTTAATGTTACAACCTTTCCGGAACGTATTGGTAGGCATTTAATCATCTGCGATGACATGCATTTAGCATTCAAACTGCATACTATGCGTCTAGTGCAAAGATGGTCTCCAACCCAAATGTTTCGGTATCTATCATAAAACATAGCATGTAATACTCTAAGTCGTTTATTTAATCTTTATTAATACTCAAAATCACAAAAAAAAATCCCAAATTTGATTTAACGGTAAAAAAGTATGAAGCATTTATATGCATAATAATGAAGGTATGCAAAAACGGTATACCCTTAACGCCCAGCGTTGCGTTTTCGCAACGTAGCGTTACGGGACACAGGGTCAAAATTAAAAATACATGTCAGCGGCTATTTCTTAGTTGACCTAAAAGAGAATTTTCCTGAAAGTTTCAACTTTCTATCCCTGCTGGGAAAAGTGTGGGGCTTAATGGGTTAATGGGCTGGAAATACCCTCCCGTATTCTATATAGAGTGGCAACACTAGAAACATTGAAAATAAACATTGTTCATATTTGGAATGAAATGTCGTCGCTCTGCTTGCTAAGCACTCTAGTCGATCTTAGAATTCAATGTACTATGATATCTCAAAATTCTCAAAATGTTTTTCTGCAAAGTTAATTCGTGATTGACCGTAAAACTAAAACAAAAGTGCCGACCTATCTTTATTGAACATATTTACGACAAGAGCGACATAACATATCGATCTTGGTTGATTCGTCAACGACCAGAATCAGATTCTTAGATGCATTAAGAACTTTTCTCCAATGGTCTTAGGTTCGTTCATCTAGCTCCGTTTCATCAGCTGCTGGAACACATTCCGTAATACCGAGGCCGCTTAGTAATCGTGGATAAGAGCAAAGTCTCATTTGCTGTTGTCTGTCATTCTCGCAACGTGCTCGATCTAGCGTCGAATAATTCGTTCTTTTCATGTCCCCTAGCGGTCAGTATCCGACTCGCAACGCATCTTTCTGCAAACGAGCGCTCTCTTATTCCATCTTAAGCTTATCTCTCGACCAACATTTCAAAAGTTCCAATGTGCAGATGAGAGATTCTTTTTGCGTCTCCTGTATAACGCTTGTTACGACCCGCTGTTAGAAAACTCCGAGTACTCGTAGGTCCGCTTCTAGCAGTGTCCACGTTTCGTGCCCGTAGAAGACAACCGGTCTAATTAGCGTTTTGTACAGTGTGCACTTTGTACGGGGGCTCAAATTGTTCGACCGCAAGTGTTTGTGGAGTCCGTAGTAGGCCCGACTTCCACTGATAATACGTCTTTTAATCTCGCGGCTGGTATTGTTGTCCTCTGTTGCCAATGGGCCAAGGTATACGAACTCGTCGACTACCTCGGACTCATCCCCGTCGATTTCTACGGTACTGTCCAAGCGGGCCCTGACGCGCTCGGTCCCACCCGCCAGCATATACTTCTTTTTAGACGTATTTACCTTCAACTCAATCTTTTCTGTTTCGCGTTTTAGACTGGTGTAGTGATCTTCCACCGCCTCAAATGTTCTGCCGACAGCATCCACGTCGTCAGAAAAGTAGATAAATTGGCTGGATTTATTGAAAATCGTGCCCCGCATTTCGATCGCCGCTCGCCTTATAACACCTTCAAGCGCAATGTTGAATAGCAGGCAGGAAAGACCATCTCCTTGTCGAAGTGCCCTGCGAGATTCGAATGGGTTCGACAATCCACCCGAGATTCTCACACAGCACTGGATCCCATCCATTGTAGCCATGATAAGTCTGGAAAGCCGTTTTCGTCCAAAATTTTCCATAGCTCTTGTCGGTTTACGCTATCATATGCGGCTTTGAAATCGATGAACAGGTGGTACATGGGGACTCGGAATTCGCGGCACTTCCGGAGAATCTGCCGCAGGGTGAAGATTTGGTCCGTTGTAGACCGACCCTTTATGAAGCCGACCTGGTAACTTCCCACAAATCTATTGGCTATTGGCGATAGTCGATGAAAGATGACTTGGGACAGCACTTTGTAGGCGGCATTCAGGATAGTGATTGCTTGGTAGTTCTCACAATCCAGCTTATCACCTTTCTTGTAGATAGGGCAGATAACCCCGTCTTTCCACTCCTCCGGTAGTCGTTCTGTATCCCAAATCTTGACATTCAGTTGATGCAGACAACCAGCCAACTTGTCCGGGCCCATTTTAATAAATTCCGCTCCAATGTCATCCTTTCCCGCTGCTTTGTTGTTCTTCAGCCGCCTGATGGCTTCTTTAACTTCCCTTAACGATGGGGGTGGCACATCTTCGTTGCTTGCTACACCAATGTGGTCACTTCCTCCACTATCATGGTCTTACGCCTGCATGCCATTCAGGTGTTTATCGTAGTGCTGCTTCCACCTTTCAATCACCGCACGGTCGTCAGTCAAGATACCTCCATCTATATCTCTGCACATTTCGGCCCGCGGCACAAAGCCTTTGCGAGATCCGTTGAGTCTCTGATAGAACTTCCGTGTGTCATAAAAGCGGTACAGCTGCTCGAGTTCTTCGAAAATTTTCTCTCCTTGGTGGCGCTTCTTCTTCTTGAAGAGTCGGGTTTACTGCCTCCGCTTCTGTTTGTATCGCTCAACATTCTGACGGGTGGCTCTTCGCAGCATTTGTACCCGCGCTACGTGCTTCTCAGCCAATATTTGCTGGCATTCCTCGTCAAACCATTCGTTACGTCGATTCGGTGCCACACGGCCTAGGACGTTCTCCGCAATGCTGTTGATGGCTGCTTTCACGGCATTCCAACAGTCCTCAAGAGGGGCTTCATCCGGCTCACCCTCTTCCGGCACCGCGGTTTCGAGAGATAACGCGTAGTTTTCGGCGACCTCCGGTTGCGTAAGTCGCGCTAGATTATACCGTGGTTGGCGCCGGTATCGTATGTTATTTACAACAGATAGTTTTTGACGTATCCTTACCATCACTAGGTAGTGATCCGAATCAATGTTAGCGCCCGGATAGGTTCTGACGTTGATAATGTCTGAAAAGTGCCGACCATCTATCAGAACGTGGTCGGTTTGTGATTCTGTCTGGTTGGGTGATCTCCAGGTGTACGAATGGTTATGCTGGAAGAAGGTACTACGTATGGCCATGTTCTTGGAGGCGGCAAAGTCGGCAAGTCTTAGGCCGTTTTCGTTCGTTTACGGGTGTGGCGTGTGGTATTCACTACATGTAGCAACCAAGGCTACTTTTGAAATACTGAACACTGTCCCGAAGGCAAGACAGTCTATTTATTTAATTTTCCACTGTGCGTCCCTTTCGTAGCCCTCTTTGTAGGGGTTCTTCCCTAGTAACATTTCTAATCTAACGGTCTAACGGTTTTCTACTAGGGTTCCACCCTAGTTGCCTAAACATTCTATTGGGGTGAATATACATTATTCCCCTACTGCTACTATAATTAAACTCCTATGCTTTTGCGCAATTTATGTCTTTACATCCCTAAAAGGAAACAGCGCGTGCGCTTCGTTAACCCTACTCAAATAGCGCATAAAAATGACAGATGTTCAGAATGAAACATCTGCTAGCTTGCTTGTGGTTAGAACGACAAAAAAACCGTTGACTAATAATCTGCTAAAAGAAAGCTACGAAAGGAAATAGAAAAGAATAGTGATATCGTCATATCACACGGGTGAGCGCTGAACCGTCCAATCACCGGTTTGAATTCCTCCTCCTGACCAACCTGAGCATTACAGTCCCCGATGATAATTTTGACATCATGTCTTAGGCAGCGGTCGTATTCACGCTCCAACTGCACGTAGAATTCGTCTTTATCATCATCGGTACTTCCGAGGTGAGGGCTGTGCACGTTAATTATGCTTATATTGAAGAATCGGCCCTTGATTCTTAATCTGCACATTCGGGAGTTGGTCGGCCACCACCCGATCACCCGCTTCTGCATCTCGCCCATCACTGTAAAAGCTGTGCTTAGCTCGTGTGTATTGCCGCAGCTCTGGTAGATGGTATGACCATCTTTGCCGATTGTTCCGATTAGAGTTATTATTATTACTGTATCGCCGGAGGGCCAACGTAGCTCGAAGGAGCCCTCCTCCCCTGTCAGCGTACGACCTTGGTTTCCACCGAGGTTGGTTACCCGATCTCCACCGAGGTTGCTCGTATCCCGGCTGGTACCACGAGGAGGTAGGGGTAGGAGTTGCTAGGTAAGAGGCTGTGGACCACTGTGTGGTCTATGTTATGCCCAGCGCTCAAGGCACCGATGGTACGCATTGCCCAGCCGTTTACCAGCCAAATAGCGGATGTACATGGTGAAACTGAATTTTGAATAATGCCGTCCACTAACATTTCATTAATTTGTTTTTCAACTTCGGCTTTATGTATGTGTGGGTAAGTTTTCGTATGTACCGGAATGTCGGTGACCGTCTTGATACGGTGCTGAATTACAGTAGTACAAGAGAGTTTTTCGCCTTCATGGTGAATGATGTTAGAATTTTGCTTGAGTACTTTAAGTAGTTGCCCTTTTTCTTCAGTATTTAAATGCTGTATACGTATGAGATTTTCAAGATTATCATGTATTGATTGTTCTGCGTCCGTCTTAAAATTTGTATGATTAACTTCAGTTATGTCCGAAATTGGTAGAGTTTTATTTGGGTTTCTCCAAAAGAATGTTATAGAATCGCCAAGATTTGTAGCTGGTACGCTGATATAGCCACTCTTTACGTAGTACAGGCCAGAAGGTATAGAAGCATCCTGAACCATGATATCTTTTCGTAAAAAACACTTCCATTTTTCTGAGAAACTGGAATTTTAATAATTGTAGTAGTGTGTGTATCCAATGTTGTCTCTGTTGGACCCATTTGTCTAACTTGTAAGTTGATGGTTTTCTAAGGGAGGATTAGCTTATGGTTTGCTATGTCAAACGAAGCTTCTAAGTCAGCTGGTGATTCATAGCCTAAAATACCATCGAAAAAATCGTGAAATTTGAATAAGTAGAAGGGGATGTTTCGTTTAATGTCAATAAGTTGGGTGACACATTTTTTAGTTGCTTGCCGGATGTTTGCCGGAACTATGTTGTATTTGGATGAGTTTGCATGGTTTTTGAAACGACTTAGGAATAAGGCTTGGAGAAATCAAGCTTTTGTTTGAGCCGCTATCGATTAAAATTTTAACTTTTTACCAGTGCAAAGACAGATTTCTACAAATGGTAGTCCGTTAATTGCGTTTATCTCTGCAGTGGGTCTTAAAAGGCGATCTGAAAATTTGTCTCTTCATGTTCGCTTTCGGAATCAGAGTATTCGTGTACGTCATGTTCCGTTTCCTCCTCTTTTGAATCGTTACAGTAAGTATCGTTGTTTTTCGATTCGTGGTTGAAAATTCTATTTTGGTTTGATCTGATTGAAGTGTCTACGTCTATCAGTGTAATTTTTGAGCTGTCAAATTTAGGTAGGTTAGAATTTGTGTGTTTATTATACTGAGGTGGTCTATTTGATTGTTGCGGGTTAGAATTAGATGGTTTATAAAGGGATCTTTGAGGGTTTTGCGGGTAGTTGGAAGAGCTCCGAGGTTGGTTTTGTTTCTGCGCACTGAAAACGACAGAGAAAAGCATATGCTGTTTCGATATTATCTGGTTGTTCTGTTTGAGCGTAACCGAAATATGGTTTTTGCAAACCGTTTATAAATGCTGCTAAACATTCCTGTTCTATAAATAAATTTAATGCTTCCCATTGTTCAGCATAAATAGGGTTCTCTTTAACTAAAGATTTGATGCTAACCATTAACTCTTTATCTTTTTTATAATAGCTGTGAAGAGAGTTTTCCATTTTCATGTTCTAAATTTGTGTTTGGTACGTTGCAATGGTATTTTTGTCGCCGAAGCTTTTGCTGCTTCTTCTAATGTTTGCGGGTTACTATTAAAGCATAAAATGTCGCTGGCTTCGCCGGTCACTTTGTTTATGGTGCACTGTTTGAACATTTCAATTGTTTCAGCTGAAACTCGCTCTCTAAACCGTTCTAACGTTTTGCGAACAGTTTGGATCCAAGCCGTAGCTTGTTTTTTTCTTGCGAACAACTGTTGGCAAAGATTTTATAGGATCTGGAATCCTGAAGATATCTTCAGCGATGTGCTGATTAGGTTGTGCATTTTGTTGTGCATGATAATTGTTGTTTTCAATTTGGAGAGCATTTAAACGTTGCTCCATTGCAAGCATGTTATTGAACATGACTTGTAAATTAAGTTGATTTTGATTTTTCTGCATGATGGTATTGAATTTAAGTGCTTTCACTTTAGGTAAAGGGTTGAATTTTGGCATAAAATTCCAAAATTATAGCGACAACTGATGTTGAGAATTAAAATGTAGTAAAATACGGTAAAATTTACTCACGGTTCTCCTAGTTCTTAAAGGATTAAAATCCACCGTATCGGTTTTCCAATCGGTTGATTCAAGTCTCCTACGTGTTGAGGGATGGCGTTCGATGTACACTCTCCGTGGAGGCGTGGACGTCTTTGCCGATCAGCCGATGTCTCGTATTGGACACTAAAAACACTTATTCACTTGGTTCAAGTTCTTCCACGTAACGGGAATATTTTCACCAACCACTTAAGTCTTCTAGCTGGATTATTAACCGATTCGTAGAACTACCCTACTAGCACGGTTGTTACAAAGTTGTCGTGGTAACCGAAATATGACAAATTTCAGTCGTAATCCGGTTGCTTCAACTAAATGGGCCTAAAGTGTGCTACTTGGGTAGCCGTACGACTGCGCCAGTTACGTTAAGAGTTCATCTAAAAAATAAACTTTTATTCACCATCACTTAGACGACGGATGTTTATGTTTATGTCTGGAAATGCTCTTTGCTGGTGACTGGTCGACTGGGTGACATCATCGTGGTCGGGATTGATATTGATTCGGAGAAAGTGTTATGATTTCATGTCGCGTGTCAGCGATTTTATATCCGAGGTCTGGTGTATGTTTATTGTTTATATTGGCGCTAATTACTAACTCCTCCCTTCTTAAATAACTTTGTCCTCAAAGTTTACGAATGGATGGGGCGTAATGGTGTCGGTGCGTCAAAAAAGGCTTGAAGTTCTTTCTTTCTCTCATCTGATAGTTCCATTGAATCGGTGGTGACTGGTTTATTCCGGATAATTGATGACGATTCCAAATCGTTCATTGTGATGACTTCATCTGCTTTATCAAATTTTACTGTAACGTTGGTCTTCGGCTTATGTCTGAAAAAGTACCAAAAGACTGCAACTGAGCCTATTATCAGAATTACCGTAGATAATCCAAATGATCCAAAAAGGTTAAGCTTCCAATTTAATGAATGATTTTGTAGGTTGAGTGACTGTAGTTTTTCTCGATGTTCGATGGTTAAATTTTTAAGATATTCCGCAGGTGGTGCATCTATTATCTGTATCTCGTTGGCTCGTAATCCTGTAGTTGGGTAATATGCTCTTCCAGGTATAGTGGTTTCGTAATTAGCGTAAAGCTCTCCGTTGATGTGAAGATCACACTGGGTAAACTGTATCAGAAACGATCCATTCAGCGTTTGACTGGAATTAGTACAATTTGATGAGACTTCCACCAAGGCATCATTTACAAGAACGGTTCCATCACTGATTCGCTTTAAAAGTCCTCCTGAATACACCTTTTCGAAGGTACAATCGGAATGCTTGCCTGTTGTTAGTTTATATATACAATCGTTCACACTCTCTAGTTGACGCGCTTCGCAAAGAAAATAGTTATTTTGTTCTTCACAGGGCTGACTCATCTCATACACGTGTGTGTTGTTTCTAAGGATGTAATTTTTGCTAAGTGATATCCGTTTCATTGACTTGATTATTGAATCCATGTAGTCATATTCAAAAGATGCGATTGATACCTGTGGTACTTTTAACATATAGATAATGTGGGTGTTATTCAGCATTACCTGTGCCTGAGATTGTGACAATAATTCCTCGAATGAAGTAACCTGGACGTCGTGAGTTTGTAGAAAGGCGGATATTTTCGTGAAGTCTTTCATTGATAATATTTTACTGCTCGGAATACCATGTTTGGCCATAAGTATTGCTTCTTCTAGTGTTTCTACTTGGTTCTGCAATGAATCTAAATTAGATAGAATTATCAGTTGATTAATTTCTATGGAATGATTTTTGGTCCGTTCGTTTTCAATTCTTAAAACTTGATTAGTGATGTCTGTTATTTCTTGAATACGTTTGTCGATAGCTTCGTTGATGAGCACCTGTTTGTTGTTCTGGTGAATAAGGGAATTCATAGAAGAGTTGATCGTTCGAAGATCCTCGGCATCTGGGCTTCCTGCGATCCACTTCCAAACTGTCCCGATTGTATCCCATCTTTTTTGTCTTATCATAAAAGGTTTAACTTTCATGAATGTTTGATATAACTTATAATTTTTAATTTGGATTAATTCATATAATGGGTTAGTAGAAGGGTTATTTTGAATATCATGATTAATATTAGATATGGTATTTCCAATTTGAACAAGATCAATAGGGTGGATAATACGTATGTGTCCTGTTTTTATCTTCGCTTTTCCGAGTGGTACAATTGCCAATGGGTTGTTCGTTAGGTCATGAATTTGTATCGATGCCTGTACTATAGACACGCAGATGGCGAGTCTGAAAAGACACAAGCAAAATAATTATTCATTTGGATTTTTGCGTAAGTTACATTTGTGAATTTTTCTGTTATTTGAATCTATAATGTAGGTATTGTGGTCTTCTTTGATTTTTACAATATTATATCTACTTTTTCGTTTATTATTGGAATGTGTTTTTTCGTATGCGTAAGAATCTATGTTGTATGGTTGATATGTCTTTGGTATAATGCTCTCGTCCCTGTCTTTAAAAAGCTTAAGTACTTTTTCATTGTTTTTGTTTCGTATTGCGGCAATTTCTTCGTGTGTTGCGTTATCTCTATGTTCTCCTATATAAATATTTTTTGGAGTATTCCCTATAAATGAGTGTATAGTATTATTGTACTTATGAGTTGCTTCTTGTATGAGCGTTTTTACTGACATTTCCGGATTGTGTGCTTTAACACATCTGGCAATTTCTCTTATTGTGGAATGGCATCGCTCAACCTGACCATTAGTTTCGGAACGATTTACTGGTGTTTTAAAGATCTGTACACCTAAATTTAAAATCATCTGCTCTACAACGTTTGAGACGAAAGAACTCTCATTGTCAATGACGATGTGGGCTGGTAGATCCCAATCGTAAAGGAGTTGCAAAAGGACGTCTTTTACATCGGAAATTGCTTTTGATTTAATTGGTCGAATCTTGAGATATTTGGAAAATTTATCTAAAGAGGATATGAAAAGGTTATTCGCGTTGTATAAGAATATGTCAAGGTGCACTATATCGCCTGGATACTTAGGAATGGGTGTTTCAACTGGAATAAATTTCTGGGGTTGTCGTTCATATTTTTCCGTCTTACAAATTTCACAAGCTCTGACGTATTTCTGGATAAGTTTATGCATTCCTGGGAAAAAGAATCGTTTAATTAATCGTAATGAATTCTCCTTTGCACTGCGATGTGCAAAATTGTGAATGTCTTTAATTTCGTTAAGCTGGCGTTCCTCATCCTCAAGATCCTCAACCCTCAACTGAGAGAATCTTGCTCTAACAATCTTTGGATTATAGTTTGTTTTGTATATTTCTTGGATTACTCCCATCGTAGGTTCGTCTGTAAGTATTCCATTTAAAACTCTGGGATTCAAAAATCTTTGTAATTTGTCTTTCAAAAAGTCGGGAGTGAATACGGGCTCCACAAATATGTGTCTGTTAAACCTCTCAAAAGGAACGTTAAATTCATAAGATGAATTCGGTCCGATCAGAAAAATCAATTGGTTATGGAACACGTTAACTGGGGCTTCAGTGGATGGTATGTACGAACTGTCATCGTCTTCTGCAGAGTGTTGAGTTACTGTTAATGAGTTAATTTGAATGCGTGAAAGTGCGTCAGCCACCACGTTGGACTTTCCCGGTTTGTAGAACATCTCATAATCATGTTCCTCAAGGAATGACTTCCAACGCTTCAGTTTGGCATTGTTATTTTTTGGTGATAGTGTAAATGTAAGTGGAAGATTGCGTAATTTTCCTCTGTGCTGGAAAGAGTTCGAGAAATAAAAGTTATTGGTCGTTCTCCATCACGGAACTGCTGCGACAGCACGGCTCCTAGTGCTACATCCGATGCATCCGTAGTGAGGATAAACGGCTTCTCAAAATCTGGAAAAGCTAGAACATCATTAGAGGTCAATATATCTTTAAGTGTATTAAATGAATTGATCGCTTCTTCATCCAGCTTAATCGCATGGTTTTTTGACTGGTTCTTCGGTATTTGGCGGTGGCCATCCTCCCCTCTTAAGAGCTTCGTAAGGGGTTTCGCAATTTTAGCATAGTCCCTCACAAAACGTCTGTAATACCCAGAGAGTCCGAGAAAAGCTCGCAGGTCTTTAAGGTTCTTTGGCTCTGGATATTTCCGAATACACTCTACTTTTTTCATATTGGGTTTTAAGCCTTCTTCCGAAACAATAAATCCAAGAAACTCAACCTCGGTTTTCAAAAACTCTGATTTGTTGGGCTGTATTTTAAAATTAGCTTTTCTTAATGTTTCGAATACTATCTTCAAATTTCTCAAGTGTTCTTCGAACGTTTTACCGAAAATGATTATATCGTCTATGTATACGTGACAGATTTTTCCAATATGTTCTCTAAGAACATCGTCCATCACTCTTTGAAAAATAGATGGAGCATTTTTCAATCCAAACGGGAGACGAACAAACTCGTACTTCCCATTATTAACTGAGAAAGCTGTTTTTTCAATATCTCTCTCAGACATCGGAATTTGGTGAAATCCTGAAGCCAAATCCAACGTCGTAAAAAATTTATTTGCTCCTAAGTTTGACAAAACCGCGGAAGTATCCGGAATGGGATACCTTTCGCTAATTGTTTTTGCGTTTAATTTTCTGTAATCGATCACCATTCTGTATTTCTTTTCATTTGAAGCGTCCAATTTTTTTGCAACTATCCACACTGGAGAGTTATAAGGTGAACGTGAAGGTCTAATGATACCGTCGTGTAATAATTTTTCTATCTGCCTATTAACTTCTGACTTCAATGCCTGTGGGTATGGGTATGACTTGTTGTAGACAGCATTTTCATCAGTTGTCCTGATGTCAGCTTTTATTTTTGTTGTGAATGGTAACTTCTGATCTGGGGGTTGGAATAAATCTTGAAACTCTTTGAGAATTTTGCTTAGTTCGCTTCTCTGACTATTGTCCAAATGATCATCTCTAATGTTAATTTTATTTACTTCCTGTAATTTATACTGGAGTAACGGAATTACAAACTGATTCTCCAAAATTAGTCTCTCGTTCGAAGTGTCTATGACTGCCTTAAGTTCCTTCAAGGTATCGTGTCCTACGATGGCGTCAAAAGATTTTAGTTCTTTCAAATGGAAGAATTTAACTTCGACATCTGAACAAGGTGAAAACAACTTTCCTACCGAATATTTTTCGACCTTTATGTCTCCGCCTACTGAAGACACGTGAAAGGGCTGTTTAACGTTATGCGAAATGCGAGTATGTTTAGGGTGAATAAAGTTCTTATTTGAACCTGTGTCAATTAAAATTTTTAATGGTTCTTTAGCCTTACCATAATAAAGAAAATATGGTAATGCGGGCTTCATTCTAAAAAATTAAGTTCAGCAGGATTCTCTGCATCATTTTCAGGTGCTGCTTGCTCCTGAATTTCAATCTGTCTCATGTACCGTTGATAGGTACTAGTCTCTTCAGGATAATACTCCTCGTCTTCTGACGGATAATACTCTTCCTGCCCGCTAATCTGTACGTCATTATGTGGATCTTCATATTGTTCGTTACCCACATTAAATAGTCTTGGTCTCTTTAGCGGATTCTGGGGTCTATTACCGTAATTTATTTGATTTGTCCTGATGGATGGATCTACATCCATAGGTTCTGGTGGGGGTCTGAAAGGATTCTTTTGTGGAATTCTGGGTTGGAAAAATTGTTGTGGCATCTGTCCCTGTCTAAAGTTGTTATACTGAGGCGGAGGTCTGAAATTGTTTTGTTGAAAATTTGGTTGTGGTCTATTTGGGAACAATGGTGGTGGTCTAAATCCTATGTTATCTCTTCTTTGTGCGAACGGTTGTGCAATTCTTGGTGGTAATCTCGGTGGACCGAGTGGAATCAAATTTCTTGGCGGTACAGCCACCTCATGATGTCTGGGCCTGGTTAACATTTTCCTACATTCCACGTTTTGGAATGCTATGCAATAGCTATATGCTGCTGCCAAAGATGTAGGTTCGTAATTACGGATAAATTTATAGACGTCTCCATCGAGACCTCTAATAAACGCGTCAATGGCTTTCTTGTTGTATGTCTCAATTAATGCCTTTGAAACTTCGGGATGCGTAAACCTCTCGTCGGTTTTTATCTGGTTTGCGATCAAGGATAACAATCTATTTACCCTATCGAAGTATACCTCCAATGAGTCGCTCTTCTGCTGTACACTCATCAGCTGGTAATCAAGTGTTTCTAAGTCGCGTTTTTCTCCGTAGTAGGTTAATAGTGTTTTTTTAATAACGTTCCAATTTATGCCCACATTTGAAGCAACCAATGCGTCGTTTGCTTCACCCCTAATTTTTCTGCGTATTGTTTTGCACACCATATGGAATCTATTGTGTTGGTCAACGGTATGTGCTGCGTTAGTCTGGTAAAGTTTCACCAGACCATCAACATCACAGAGCCAATTGTTCAATTCGCCTGGCTCTCCGGTGAAGTGTGGCAAATCTTTCACCAAATCTGGGATTTTTTCAAAAGACTCCGGATTTACTGGGGATCCATCCGGATTATTAAGGTGTAATGGCGGGTCACTGTAATTTGGGGTCGCCTGAGGAGCATTTGCTGCCTCAAGAGCGGCAAGCCTATTTAAAATTTCTTCCACCATCTGATTTTGTGCCATGTTGTTTGAATTATTATTTAAATTTAATAAATTGAACAATTCTACGAGATTATCCAGATTAACTTACTTAAATGGTTTCACTTAATATCTAACACTTTTCACTTTCTTGCTTTAATATCAATTCACTTTTATTTATTACCTTTCTTGTATATTCTGGAATTAAATTTTTTGTTAATGTACTTACAAATAAATTCCAAACATCCTCGGGGGAATCCTCAAGACTGCGGGATACGTGTTGTCCAGTTCCGGGTCCTCTAACGGTTGGAATCAGGAACACCTGGAGCGCGTGTTTGGGTTGTTACCGGATCCTATTATCTCCGAGCTCGACCAATTGCCGGGTTGCAATCGAAACCTAGGTCGAGGTGGAACCAGCGTGTGTCTTTCCGTCGTCCCAGTACGACCGGTAGTTTCCTTTTTTCCAGATACGAGTTTTTAGCTGTCCTGGATACTAAGGACCTAATTCGTACGGCTGCTTGTTGCGGTAAGACTGGATTTGGTTAAAGATGACAGATGCGGAAATCCTCTTACAGTTCCGCTATCTGGTGCAAGATGGTTTTCCAAGCGGTCGCGAACTCTTACGTTGCAACTCTACTTGGTGGTTTCACTGCACTTTTCACACTTTAACTTACTTACACACTCTGGTCCCTATTCGGGCGCCAGTTAAGAATTCTCTTAGGGAGAAATCTAAAAAAAATAATTTTGGGAGCTTGCTCCTCTTTTATTGACGAATCGATTAAGACTAAAATACAATTTGTTCTTAACCTACGAGGTTAGTTCTGGTTAGTAATTCTGATCGTGGGAACAATGCGGGTGTTTATGCTGGCTTTCTGCTGATGCTGCTTCTGGGTGGTCCGACGGATGTTTATGTTTATGTCTGGAAATGCTCTTTGCTGGTGCCTGGTCGACTGGGTGACATCATCGTGGTCGGGATTGATATTGATTTGGAGAAAGTGTTATGATTTCATATCGCGTGTCAGCGATTTTATATCCGAGGTCTGGTGTATGTTTATTGTTTATATTGGCGCTAATTACTAACTCAACGTGCCCACGCATCATATTTTCGTAGATTTCAGAGCAGCATACGATACCGTTGAACGCGAACAGTTTTGGCAGATAATGCACGAGTACTGTTTTCCGGACAAACTAACGCGGCTGTTCAAAGCTACTCTGGAACGAGTGATGTGCTACGTGCAAGTTTCGGGGACAATCTCAAGTGCTTTCGAATCGCGCAGAGGATTACGGTAAGGGGATGGACTGTCCTGTATGTTATTCAATATTGCTATTGAAGGTGTGATCCGGCGAGCGGGCATCGAAACGAGAGGAACGATCTTCAGCACGAGTAGCCAACTTCTAGCCTTTGCAGACGACCTCGACATCATTACTAGAAACCGTGGGACGGCGGAGGCTATCTACGCCAGACTAAAAACGAAGGCTAGGAGGATAGGGTTACAAATCAATGCGTTGAAAACCAAATATATGGTAGGAAGAGGCTCCCGAGAAAGTAACGTTTGCCTCCCACGGACAATGACCATTGATGGCGATGAACTGGAAGTGGTTGATGAGTTCGTATATTTGGAATCTCTGCTCACCGGCACCAAGAATAGAGGGGCTCAACGTGAGCTAGATGGTTCGACCAGGTTGAAGCCGACTTGCGTGTGCCGACGAATGAATTGGCGACGAGTAGCCCAGGACCGAGTGCAATGGAGAGGAATTTTTAATACGGCAAGAGCCACCCCAGCTCTCAGCTGAATAAGTAAGTGTCAGTAGTGGCCCCGTTTCAGAATTACTCATCTGTTCTTCTGATGGGATGGAAAACCAAGATAAATAAGCAATAGGGTTCAGAGTTAATTTTCGTCGTAAGGGAAGCCACTTTAATTTCTATCATTACTTGGATGGATTCTAACGAATACTCCTAAAGTTCTTGTACTGATTTGACTCAAACATACTTGACTTCTAGTAACTTGCGCCTATCGCCATCGGCAGACACCCTAAATAATTTGCTTATTGGTCAACTTTATAAGTTTCATTTAACTACTATACAATTTTCATAAACTAGATTTCATATCACAAAAACATTGCTTGCATTCTACTTTTTTTTTCTTTTTAATATCACTGACGCTGAGATCCTCTCGCACGCAGTTGAATGATCATCGCCTGCTTGTTGATGTGTTCACACTGCCGTACCCAAGCAGCACACTTTTGGCACTTTTAGTTGCAGCATCTTATTTATGACTGGAATTAGTCTTTTTTCGGTTGTGACAACTATTTTCTAACAACTGTGCTAGTAGGGTAGCTTATTGACTAGACCGCAGTACATTGCGTTGAACATTCCGCATTCACGCTGTAGGTTGACTGTTTTTCCCCACCCAGTATCTTGATATGGAATATGAAATATGGATCTACGCGGTTTCTCTGCTCTCTTGGCTCTCGATTCGTTCTAGCACACGCGTGGTGTGTTAGCAAAATCAAATATGTGCCCGCGGTTTGTGTTTGTGTGCTGCGATAGTCCGGGTTTTGATTCTCCTTTCTTCGCGTCGTTCGTTGTGCTCAGCCATTCTCGTTTCCAGACCGTTCTTTCCGTTTGCCCGACGCATATTTTACCGTCCTCCGTAACACATGGTATGGCATGCACAACATTTTTCTGCGAGTTCGTTGCTTGGCGTCATACACCGACCAATCCAGCATCCAGCATCCATTTATTGCCCAAAAATCGCCATCTTGTAGATAAATGGGCAATTCTTCGTTGTACATTGGAGTTTTTGCCTATTCTTCCGGGAGGGTCTTCTGTGGCGGTGAAATAGTTGCCATTCTCTTAAGGTTCAAACACAGGCAATTCATTTTCATGATGATCATGATAACCGCTGAGTGTGTACATACGCATGTATGTATGTGCACACACCACTAAAGCACTTTTTCTTCCCGATTTTGAATAGCTCTACCGTAATTTCTACAACTTGTTTCTGAAAAAAGAAACAGTTTATACAGAAAATATACCCCACTTTTGTTGAAAAATACAGTCAACCAAAAAAGTATTCGGACAGCAGCGCATAAAATTTTCTTTTAGTAATTTTGCACAGTATTTTTGCAAAGAATGGTAACACATATTTTTTAAAACAATGTTTAACTAAAGCATATTTAGATGCACAACAAAAATTCGGGAAAAAGCTTTCCGTTTTGAAGATAGGGTACATATAGTTTGAATTCCTCAAAAATGCAGCCAAAAAAGTATTCGGACAGTTAACTATTAGTTGAAACAAATGTCCTTTCTCGCTCATCCACTACCTCGTAGGACCATTTACAATCTTGATGACCTGTTTTAATCTGTTTGGGATAAAATTAACAATTTTTCAAATATCCCTCTGTGAATTGCTGACCATTTTTTTACAAGAGCTCGGTTTTAGTCATTGTGATAAGAAATCGAATGATTTCTCATTTAGAAATAAAATTATCTAAAAAGATGTTCAAAAGGATTCAAATCTAGACTGAATGCTGAGGTTTCGATAGCTCTAGGACAATTGTATGGTGCCTACCGCTTACAATTATCGACAGTATGTTTAGATTCAACATCCCGGTACAATATGTATGTACCGCACAATTACAATTTTGCTTTAATATCACCTAAACTTGTTCAGATAATTGAGTTTACACTTAGTTCTATCCAAAAATATATATCTTTGCTACCTCGGAGCTTTCCAAGCATCCCAACAAGGTATGACACTAACCGCATTGCTTGTTTACTTGCTGACGAGTGATTTTTCGCTTGTAACCCTTCTCTTTTAGTTATTCTTGCATAGGGGTTGTTGATGTCGTACCTTGTTGGGGTACATGGAAAGCTCCGAGGCAGCAAAGATATATATATTTTTGGATAGAACTAAATGTAAACTCAACTATCTGAACAATTTTAGGTGAAATTAAAGCAAAATTGTAATTAGTTAACCATTGTTTTAAAAAATATGTGTTACCATTCTTCGCAAAAATACTGTGCAAAATTTCAAAAAGAAAATTTTATGCGCTGCTGTCCGAATACTTTTTTGGTTGACTGTATCTTGTATCTTCCAATAATCCTCTCAATGAAAAACAGTAGTGAAAATTAAAAAGCTTGCTGTACACCGCGATTGTGTTGTTTACCTACCTGAAAAACAATCACTAATCATATTTTTTTTGAGGTACAGTTACTCTGTTCTTAATCTGTACTTAATTTTCATGATTTCTGCCTAATTTAGATAAAAAACAAATATTTCCTATACCTCTCCATAGCATCTTACTACCAGTCATCCGAGAGCCCTAAAAAGCTAAAGCCCTATAAAGGTACAAATTATGCCGTGATTATTTCGCGGAAGATAAAAAAAATACTTTTATTCACTAGTTTAAACTTACAACTCTTCACTTCTTAACACTAACGATCGAACTGGGCTAAAAATCCTCATCAATAGCTATTTAATGGATAATTTTGACTATTAAGCATTTTGGCTGTCGCCTCATGGTTGGTGCAATTCCTGTCGTAACGTGTTTGGAGTTCTGCTTGATGATACGTGTCTGCTGCCGGTGGGCTACCTGTTGTTGTGACGTGGTCTACTGTTGCATTGCTGGCTGGTTGGTTCTGTTGCTGTGCTGATTGGCTGTTTGTGTTGCCACGTGGTTGGTTGGCATGTTGGGTGTTGGTCTATCCCGGTGTAACGCCTCCCCTCTAAGATCGTTGTTCGTCCTCGAATAACTTCAATCTGGGTAACGGGATAGATTCTAATTTGGATTTTCCAATGTCTGCTTTGGGTTTGTCGTCCATTATTGCGATGCTTTGAAGTTGTGGTGTTTGTGCGTCCTTGTTTCTGTTCTGTCTTTCGGAGGTTCTTTCTTTGCTGAATCTTCTGAGGAATAGATAGATACTTGTTAAGATAAGGAGGAGTAGTCCTCCGGATATTACCCGTATTTGTGTTTGGTGTGCTGAGAATTTGATGTCTTGGAGTTCTTCTAGGTTTTGTATTTTAAAATGTAACATCTCCTTTCCTTCATCTGTGTAGTTTGTTGTTTGTAAATCTTTTGTGTAAATAGGTGCGAGATACTCCTCATTTTGGAAATATCTAGCAGTTCCAGAATAGGTTATGTTTTTGATCGTTATTGAACAGCTTCCTGTTTCTACGATCGTTGCTTCTCTTACCATTCTAGAGTCTCCACAAGAGTCATTGATCTCTATGTTGTCGAGTGTGTCGATAAGTATTAAGCCATTAGTGACTTCTGTGATTTGTGGTGTCTGTTTGGTTTTCATCAAGGGGCATGTGGGTTTTTGATGTGTTAAGATGTTGTAGACGCATTTGTCTCTTATAAAGTTGTTACCTTCACAGATATCGCAATCGGTTGTTTGTAGGAAAATTTGGTTACCGTTTTTTGCAACCCGATTGACTTGGGTTGCTATACGTGAGCCGTTAATGTTGAGTGTATGAAGTTCCAGTAAGTCGTCCTGATCCAGAATGGGGGTTTTCGTCAATAGAACTGCTTTGTCTTCGCTCAGGCCAATGCTTCCTGTACTGTACCTAAAGGTTTCGTCTATGAAATTCAATTTAATGTTCTGGTTAATGAGTTTTCTGAAAATTGTCTGTTTCTCTTTTAGAGACAATACGTCTTTGTTTATTAATCCTACTTTTGAGAATTCAATTTGTTCCTCGATACTGCCTAATATTTGAATAATCCTATCTGTACTCCATATTAGGTTAATAAATTCTAAGTCCGATCTCTGATCTTGGATTGTATTATATTGCTTTGAAATTCTTGTACTAATCTTATATATTGTATCTGTAATGTTGTTGATTTTGTCTCTGAATAATTCATTGATTTGGATCTGTCTATTTTCGTTGTGTGTTAGCTTATTTTCTTGAACTCGTATTTCCTCTAAGTTTCTATGTATGGTTTCTAAGTCCTCATTATCTGGGTTTCCTGCAATAAGTTTTATGACTGACCCTATTGCGTTTATTATTCCTCTTCTGTTTCTGTGTGGGTGTAGGCTGAACAATTTTTCTTCGGCTATTCTGATTTTTTCTTGGAGAGTTTGCTCTAGGTGGTCGATTGTTTTAAATGATTTAGCTATTTTTCCTATGTAATCTATGCTGTCTCTCAAGATGTTTAGGTCAATTTTATGGATCATTCTACTATATCCTGTTCTAATCCTGCAATCTTTTATTTTAAAAACCACCAATCCGTTGCTGTTGTTGATTTCTTTATATGTTGTAGCTTTTAGAGTGCCATATGTTAGGTGAATGATGATTAATCTGTAATGGAATTATTTTATTAGTCTTTTATTCTATTTTTGTGTATTTTGATATTATTGTTATCCTCGAAGGTTAAGAAGTTATCTTTTTCTACCTTCGTAAGTTTATACAAATCTCTGTCTTTGGTTAATCTTTGTGAGATTCGTATAAACTTCTTCTTCTGGATTTAAATTGTTTGGGTGTTGGTTGTTTTCATTTTGTTTTTCATACTTTTGTTGTCGTTTCGTAAGTTCGACTTTAGCGGCGGATTGGAGTTTGTTGAATTTTTCATTTATTTCTGCGGTATTAGTAGTGTTAGTTTTGTTGAATATTAAATCGCGCGGTTTTTGTTTTGTAGCTTCGTGGAAGATGTTATTGTAGATGTCTATTATTATGTCAATTTGTTCGTTTGTGTTAAGGTCGTTAAATTTTGACTTGTTGGTTCTGTATAATTCTATTAATGTTGAATGAAACCGTTCCACGATACCGTTTGTATTCGAGCTGCTCGCGAAATGGATTTCGATACCTAAGTCGGCCCGGAATCCTATGAAATCGATAGATCTAAAAGCGGGTTCCTGATCGCTGACGATCGTCGTTGGGCGGCCGAAGTGCCTGATGTGCTCTGATATCGCGGCTTTTAAGTCGACTATTGTTCGCGAGGTAATAGGAATCGCATTGGCGAATTTTGAAAACGAATCAACTATTGTTAGAAATTTACAACCTTTTAAGAAGAAAATGTCAATGTGAATTTTTTCTAACGGTTCTTTGCCGAAATGACTCTTTTTTATTAGATTTGGGGGTTTCCGGTCATACTTTGCTTTTTTGCAAGTATTACAGGACTCTATCAAGATTTTGAGTTTCCTTTCTAGGCTAGGGAAGAAAAATTTCTGTAATATTTGTTTTTTATTCTCCTTGAGGCCTCGATGTCCGAATGTGTGAGATTCTTTTACCATTTCGTCTTGCTGTTCATCCAGTCGTACATCCTCTAAAAGTGTTTCTGAAATGAAGACTTTGTAGATCTGGTTAACTGAGAAATGTTTACGGTATGTTTCTTGTATTAATTGTAGTAATGAGACGGGGGCTTTGATACAGTTTTGACCCTTGGGATTTAGAAAATTTTTGAAGCTCTCTACTATCTCTTTTTCTGTGTAAGTTTTTCTAATTATAGTATGGCGGTGATACTTAGGGAAGACCTGTTCGTAGGCATCTGTTTCCAAGTTGGCGATTTTGAAAATTAGTTGTGTTTTAAAAACGTTGATTGGTCTTTCCGTAGTCCAAATATAGTAGTGGTCACTTGTGTCCGCGGAATGGATTGTATCGAGATCGCTCTCTGTCCCTGACTCTTCCTGTTCATTTAAATTTAGTCCTTCGGGTTTGATTCTAGAGAGGGCGTCTGCTACTACATTATGTCAAGTTTACGTGTTTTGGGGCGATGTAATTTTTATTCGCGCCGGTGTCAACTAGAAATTTCATCTCACCTTTCGATGTTTGTATCGAAATATATGGAATAAAATTGTTGTTTTTTGTTAGCGATTTTGCAAGTTTCCTGGAGTTATGTGAAAATTTATTTCTTCACCTCTAAAAAATTTGTCTTCTTCGTCGTCTAACGTAATCGAGTTAGTTGATTTTTCTGGTCGGTTAAATTCTTGCTCGTCGGGTTGCTCGTCATCCGATTCGTTGCGTTCGAGGTTGTTATTATTTATTTGCATTTTTGAGGTATGTGACCTCATTGACATGTCGTCCGACTGCGTTTTATTTCTAAATTTGCCAGAAGGCGGTTTGTTATTGTCAAAGTCTCTGGAAGGCCCAGGTTTATTGTACGCTGTTTGTGGTTTCACGTATGGTGTCGAGTTTGTGTTATTTGATATTTTTCTGTCCATTTAATGCCGGTACGCGGCGTTCGAGTACTGTACGGTGACTTCCAATGCATGTTCTAGAG
This sequence comes from Sabethes cyaneus, assembly GCF_943734655.1. Lineage (NCBI taxonomy): Eukaryota > Metazoa > Arthropoda > Insecta > Diptera > Culicidae > Sabethes > Sabethes cyaneus. Next base: position 118,480,238 of record NC_071353.1, read on the forward strand.
ACTCCGGTCTGCAGCTCCTCACGTGCATTGCGTGCGTCTTCGTGCATTGTGCGTCTTCGTTCAACCCGTCTACGAATCGAGTTAAGGCAAGCAAATTAACGAACGAGTTGATGACCCGAGTATGTTGTTTATATTCATCCATATTGGCAGCAGCTGATTTGATCGCTGTGTCAATTGTTTTGATTTTATTGTAATATTCCGACAAAGTTTTCTTTCCCTGTCGAACATAAAATAATGATTGAATATGGCTAGGCAGGTCACGCCGATCGCCGAATGCGTTTAAAATAACTTCTTTAATTTCGGCCCAAGTATTGGGGTTTCCAGAGGCGATGAGTATTTCCCTCGCTTCTCCTGTAATTTTATTCTTGACAGCTCTAATGATCTGTACGTAGATTGCTTGGTTTCGGTAGCTGTCGTACAGATTAATGGTTTGTTCTGCATCTTCCACCCAAGCATTCACTTCTTTTTTATTCCCGTTAAACGTAGGAATATTCCTGATTGGATCAGGAATCGAAAAATTGAGGAAGGGGTCGTTGGTCCTTTCTCTCATGGAATTTATGGCAGATACCAATTCGGCTTGGCTTTGCCGTAGTGTTGCAATATCGTTTAGAAGTTGCTGAACGTCAACTTGCTGTTCTTCTTCCATCATTCATACTTCTTTTCGACTGAATTTTAACGAATTTATGCGAAATTCGTGATTGAATTTACACGAACTACTACCGATGATATACTCTCACTCTGGTTTTGTTCAAAACAAATCTTCCACTTATTTTCACACTTAATAATTGATAATGGTTGGTTTACTTACGAGATAATTATTTTCATCCCGGAGTCGATTCGAGTATGAAGTTGGAGTTGGTTTCGTTGGTTCTGAGAGGTGAGTCCAATCCTCCAAACTACCGCAAATCCAGGATTTTCGCTCAAGGATAGCTGCCGCTGGGTCGTCTGGTGGTCGCAATGAACGTAGGATTGTCTTCTTTTGTAACCGAAGTTTTAAGCGTCCCAGGATTTTCACTCAAGTTGCACTTTCACTTAACGATTTTTCCTCTCGGTGTGCCGACTGCGCCAATTATACCGTGATTATTTCGCGGAAGATAAAAAAATACTTTTATTCACTAGTTTAAACTTACAACTCTTCACTTCTTAACACTAACGATCGAACTGGGCTTAAAATCCTCATCAATAGCTATTTAATGGATAATTTTGACTATTAAGCATTTTGGCCGTCGCCTCATGGTTGGTGCAATTCCTGTCGTAACGTGTTTGGAGTTCTGCTTGATGATACGTGTCTGCTGCCGGTGGGCTACCTGTTGTCGTGACGTGGTCTACTGTTGCTATGCTGGCTGGTTGGTTCTGTTGCTGTGCTGATTGGCTGTTTGTGTTGCCACGTGGTTGGTTGGCATGTTGGGTGTTGGTCTATCCCGGTGTAACGTACATTTATAGGGCTTTAGGAAAAGCCCTGTTTGCGACATTTCAAAAAAATTAAATTTCGCAACATGAACGCAATAAATAAAAACAATGTTTACCAACTATTTATTGGTTCAGGTGCCAAACGTTGCGATTAGCGATAAACACAAAAGAAACTGAGATGCATGAGAGAGTAAGGGTGTTGTGTTCAGTAAATTTATTGTCGCGCAAAATTCAGCTGTTACGGAAATGCACACTATGCGCTACGAAGTAACGACATCTGTTGTATTCAACAGGGAAACATTGATAGTTTCAAGCATACTCTCACGCATGGCGCATGATGAAACACTTGCGCCAACTTCTGTTATTTATTATCAGAAGTTAGAGGCAGTGTGTCCTATTGGTCATTGAATGATGCTGATCGAAGGTTAACATTTACTACGTGTTCTATCAGTAATTTTCCATTTTTATTTGTTACTACCGCAGGGTTTTTAACCTTCCTGGGTAATTTAACGTGAGTTGGGTTAATATATAATTTATTTGCTCCTGTGTCCACTAGAAAGTTCAAAAAACCTTCTGTGGTTCCTACCTATTCGTATCCTATTCGTATGTATGGGATGAAATTTAAGTCGTTTTTTTTTAATCTGGCTGTCTGAAAATTTAATTCATCCAGCTGTTGGGTTACGTCATTAGATGTTTCTCCTGTTTCAGGTTCGTCGTCAAAACAATCATTGTCGCCTCCGTTGTCATCGTCGTCGTCGTCGAAGTACAGTAGAATTTCGAATTAGGCAACAAATGCGTGTCACCTATGTTGCTAAAATCTCTTGCTAATGCTCTTTTTCGGTATGAAAAAATTTAATGTAAATGCTTTAGAAATTGACTAAATATCATCAACGATTGCAACCATTTTGTGTTTAAAAAGTCCGCCAAGAGCTATACCCTGCGACGAGACGTAGTCCTACGGCAATAAAAATATTGTTGTTCGAAACCTCATAACTTTTTTTCATGAACATTCTGAAGGCATCATTTTTTCGTCATTTTAATCATGTCTGCAGAAACTGGTTGATATTTAAGCATATTTTTGTAAGTGAAATATCTTGTGTTGCCAAAAACGAATACTTTTGTTGCCAAAATCGAGGCATGCCAGAATCGAACCATGCCAAATTCTAAATCCAATTGTATTGGGTTTCAGTGTTATTATTCTCACTTCGCGGTCGCGGTTGATACGAATTATTTTTGCTGTTAGATCTATGATAATTCTTTGGGGAGTAGTATTGCTGTCTGTTTTGATGTTGTTGTTGTTGTCCTGGTAGAGTTGTGTTTGTTTTCGTTGGAACCGAATAATGTTTCTTAAGGGGGCATAGTACTTTTTCAATTTAAAAAAATCGAAATTTTTTTTATTGATTATTTCGAAAGATTAACATTTTGACCATATGTGTTTCAAGTCCTTTCGATGAAATCCAAAAATTGACAAAGTTACAGCTATTTGTACTGCGCATGTCTGGAGCGATTACACAGCGAATAAAAACTTCAACGTCGTTTTTCTCGAAACCAGGTTTTGAAAGTCGGTACCATAAATATCTCAAGAACGGCTCGAGCAATTCTCATGATTCTTTTTTTCTTTTTGTTAAAATTATCTAGTGTTTGACCCATCCTTTTTTCGATATTCCAATTTTTGTATTTTTTAGAAATGTTTAAAGTCAATTTTTTCGACTAAAAACCTTACTTCCCTTACTCCCCTTACTTCCCTTCCCTTAAAACCTTATTTGTTATGCGTTCGAATTTAAAAAAAGAATGGGTCAAACACGAGATAATTTAATATACTTTCATGTCGTTTTGGAATTTTTCAATTCGGATAAGTCCCCCAGCGCCAATCCATGGTACCGCAATTCATATTTTTTTCGAATGATCATGTTCAAGGAGCCGTAGGGGAGAGGGGAAGAGGTTCACATATGCAAACAAAATTGTAAATATTAGTATAAAGTGCAATGTTTAGTATGCAAAAAACCCGAATAGATTCGCTTTTCGCGGTATCGAGAAAAAAATATTTGAAATAAGGCAAAAAATATGGTGTAAAAAGTACTATGCCCCCTTAAATGGTTTTGTTCTGGTTTCAGCTTTACGATTGGCGTCCTCTGTGTTTTTAGGCTGCCTGCTACGTATTATAGAGGCCAATGGCTCATCTATACATTCCAAGTATTTTGTTACGCTAATTAATTCTACGAGCTCCACAGGGCTCATAGGATTTAATTATAAGTTTGTTTTGAGTCTTGTTACTAGCTCTTTAACTTCCGAGTAGAATCTGTGGTGATTCCGCTCACCTTTTCTAATGATGCATAAAACTGACAGGTTTGTTGCTAAGTCACGCTGATCCCCGTAGTTCTCCCGCAGTATTTTGATTATACCGGGCACTGTATTTTAGGGTTTCCGTTCACGCAGATAACTGCGCGGGCATCACCCTTTAATTTATTCTTTATGGCTCTAATATAAATAGAGCTCATTGTGTCGGATGTTCGAGCCATGCGTTCAATTCGGCTTTATGGCCAGAAAATTCCGATAAATTTCTTATCGGTTCCGGAATCCTGTATACATCTGTCGAATTAATGATATAGGATTCGAGTCGTGTCCTCAATTGCTGGACCTTTGTAAACGCTTGCTCGTCTTACCTTCTTTGAAGCTCGGCCACTGTGGCCCTGAGCTGCTCAATCGCGTTAGACCTAGTGTCTGGCATTGTGACACTGGTATGGTATTATGTATATATAAAAGAATACTCATAGAATTTATACGTGGTATCCTTATCCGGACCAGTTCCTGTCGTTCTTCTCTACCGACGTCGTTGATGTTTTTTCACCGGAACGTGGTCAGCGAGGGTCTCCTGTTGCACAAGTCACTTTTTAAACACCACTTAGCACTATCCGTAACCGCGCTGCGCCAATTAGTACTTTATTCACCGACGATGCGTTTTTAAAAACTTACACAATGATACACAGTTGTACACTTGAGCACTGCCTAACTGAGAAAGAGACCTGTTCCTGCCTTCCGGCGCTATTTAAGGGATAAACATGCTTATCTAGCACATTCTACACCTAACCACGTGTATCTAATTCCTAACGCTGAGTCGTTAGTGAAGGTGTCTCCGCTTGATTTATTTTGATAGCTAAGTAAGAGTAATTTTGATAGCTTACACTGACTTTAATTATTTTTTATAACAAAATATATTAGATTATATCACACTTCCCCTTTGTTACAAAGTTTGATTTGAATATTTTTGAGTAAATTTTAATGGTAAAATTACTTACAGTAATGCGAACATGCCACTTGCTGGACTTTCTGGTTTCGATGAGATCGTCTTCGTTGCTGTTTCGGGGGGAATGGAAGTCGAGTTGGTCCTGTCTGCCGGCCGCTACTAAGGCTCTGATATCAAAAAAATCTCCAAATTCCGCTTTGCCTGTTTACGTATTGGCTCTTTGAACCAAAAACGGGCCCCCGACGTTCACAGTTGCGACAAAGTTTGTTATTTGTTGCTAGCCGCGATGAACTTAGCGAAGGCAGTATTCCGCTCATTGACTTACACATTATTCGACTTTAGACAAACCGGTAGACCAGACGCTAATTTGCATAAAGATTAGATTTTAAGAAATTTTGAATTGTGACAGTAATCAGTATGTCACACCTTCCCCCATTTAGGAGAGTGGTGCAATCATTTGGAAAACTGTGACAAAGACTTCTGCGTTCATAAATGTACTTGTTAAAGCATTTGATTGTTTTTCCTCAAGCAAGCTATTTTTTTCACTGTTGGTTTTATGTTCAAGGTTTCTATAACTATCTGTGGCCTCGTATGGAGTACACCCATATTCATTAACACAATCTTCTTTATCATTTCAAAGCTCCGATGATGGGTCGTAAAAAATGCATGTTTAATTGTTAGAAGCTTGCATGTCGCAACTAGGCGCTTGTGTTTTAAAACTAAAAAATTCTGTCTAGACTATCAGTGGCAGAGCAGAACACAAACATCGGTAAAAATACCGATTCTACGTGCCTAAACAGTGTGCCAATCTATGATTGTACACAACAAAATTGATTTAACTGGACTAGCAAATTGCTCTCGAATTGTAATATTAGCTTTTACTCAACATCTTCGTACTTAACACTTTGAAGGTCAAATTAAAACTGATTAAACACTATGTACAAGAAGAGCGTATTTGTACTCTGTGATGCGCCGGCGACTTAGCGCATAAAAGTTTAATTGAGAAAACAATTCTGCTGAGTTACGCTTTTTACATAAAGTTTTAGTAGAGATTTGTAGTTTTGAAAACATTGACTTCATTCTGAAGTACTGCAACGTCATGAGTATTTTTATTTCCATATATAATTTAAGAAGCTAGAATTATTTTTGATGTTTTTAAAAAAATGGGAAACTAGACTGAACTCAACAACTGATCAACACGCCCCGTCGTTCTCGGTAAAGTCATCTGATCTCTTCGCATTCCAGACGGGGGTGGCAGAACCCAGTTCCGCTGACTGTGCTTTATCAGTGCCAGCGCGCGGTGTTGTTTCGGTCGCTGGAGAAATTCCGTCCGTAAGTTATAGTTTCACCTCGTCTGCTCTTTGGAGTGTATAAAGAAAATGTCATTTACGTGTAAAATGAAAAGAAGTGGCCCTAAGTGAGAACCTTGGGGAACCCAACACTTGATTGGGGTCAGAGAGGGCATCTTGAAAGCGAAAAATTTGTTTGCGTTCCGTTAAAAATGACTGAAGCCATTTCAGGAATTATGGTTCAATTTCAATTTTTGCTAACTTAAAGAGTACTAGTGGAACGTTTAATCTGTCAAATGCCTTGCTAAAGTCCGTGATGGTAGTTTCTGCTAGCCAAATTCTTTAGTAATTTGCTCAAAAACAATCTGGATGTCTTCCCAAATGTAGATCATTTGAAGCCGTGGTCAGTGAACTACATCAAATCTTCCTTTTAGGTAGACAAATTATAACTACATTTGCTACGCAGCCTTTTTTATTTACTAGTCATCAATATAGCGGCGTCAACTATATTATTTTAAGAAAGCTGAAGAAATAGCTCTAAGCGCCTTTTTTATTTTGTAGAACAGCTCGTTAAGCATCATTCCAGTTTGTTTGAAAGCAAAGCTCGAATTCTCGAATTCTAGAATTCTCAGTTGTTTGCTCCATGACTCACGAGGAACGTCAGTGATCGTACATTGATCTGTCAACTCGTGAGTACCCAAGTAACATTTTTGTCAACATTAACATTCTTGTTCCACGGTAACTAGCTGTACAATAGTTTAATAAGCTATTATACAACAAAAATGTTACTTGGGTATGGGTAACAAAACATTTCTCACCCATTTCAGCGCAAGCAAAACACCATGGCAATACTGTCAGTACTGTTTTTACTTACCTGTATTCTTAAATAAGTCTACCAGTAAACAGCTAAAACTTGGTTAAAACTACTTAAAATGCCTGAGTAGAAAATTTAATGCTACCAATAATTGAACTATTCTCTGTGACAAATAACGCACTTTTGAGTTCCTTCTGCCAATATTTTGGTTGAAAAACTACTACAAATTTGGGTTCGTACACTTTAATTAGTAAGTTTTAGCTACATCCAACCTATTCACAGGTAAACTCAATTGATAGTGTGGAGCAACAGTTGTTTTGTGTTTTCAGTTAGCGTACTGTCTTTATACTATTTACGGCGATTAATACCTGTATTCAAAAGCGTGTGATTCTTTTTGGATCATCTCGTCGCTGGAATATGCTTTTTCTTGAATAATTTCTGTGTGTTTTTATTTACATATTTTTACTTCTTTGACTAGTCTATTCAAGATACCACCACTGAAATTTCTCAATATTTTCTATTTCCTATTCGAATAGGAAGAATTGTACATTTTCAGAGTTGTCTCCAACCGCCAAAGAAGAATTCCGGCCACCTCTTATGACAACCGTAAATTACCAGATACGCAATTTCACACGTAACTGGTTGAAAATATTCACATCACACTGTCGTCAACCTTGTCTCGTTTACTACTTTCCGTCCGAAAGTGCCACCCAATGTTCATTCTGGACCAGATGGAATATTCCTTCAGATGCTGCTTCTCCAAAGCTCATCACAAGAATGAGTTTTGCTATTCAAACAGATTATGCATTAAATAAATATCAATCGTTGAACGATTCTTTGATTGTTTCATGATGTTTAATATAGAACGTTTTTCAAAGACGCTAAGTTAATTTATTCACTAAGATAAAGCTATCTTATTCTCTGCTCTTTAGCAGGTTATGAAAAACAATATTACAGAACAGTCACAAAACTGTTGTGTGCAGAACGTGTCCTCCTACTCTGCCGGTTTCTTTCTCGTTCGAACACACTTAAGTTAATTTACGTGTAACTAGGTTGGATTGAGCTAAAACTTGCATAAAGCCACTCAAAATGCCCTTAAAGTGTCAGATTCTGTGTAGTTTTTAAACTGAAAAGATGGTAGTAGGAACCCAAAACAAACCAGTCTCTAGAATGTTGCTCATTTACAGTATAGATAATTCTGTAAAATGTTGCAAGATCCAATATTGTTTGATCAATGATGATATTCTCGAATCTGATAGGATAAGAAAAAGCGGGGACAATAGTAGAAAATTTAATGCTATCAATGATTAAACTGTTCTCTGTGACAAATAACGCACTTTTAAGTTCTTTCTGCCAATTTTTTGGTTGAAAAACTACTACAAATTTGGGTTCGTACACTTTAAGTAGTAATTTTAATCAAGTTTTAGCTAAATTCAACCTATTTACAGCTATACTCATTTAGGAGTGTGGAGCAACAGCTGTTTTGTGTTTTCAGTTAGCGTACTGTCCTTATACTATTTACGGCGATTAACGCCTGTATTAAAAAGCGTGTGATTCTTTTTGGATCATCTCGTCGCTGGAATATGCTTTTTCTTGAATAATTTCTGTGTGTTTTTGTTTACATATTTTTACTTCTTTGACTAGCCTATTCAAGATACCACCTACTGAAATTTCTCAATATTTTCTATTTCCTATTCGTATAGGAAGAACTGTACATTTTCTGAGTTGTCTCCAACCGCTAAAGAAGAATTGCCGCCACCCCTTATAACAACCGTAAATTACCAGATACGCAATTGCTGCTTCTCCAAAGTTCATCACAAGAATGAGTCATGTTATTCAAGCAGATTCTTATGATGTAATTAACCTGCATTAAATAAGTATCAGTTGTTGAACGATTCTTTTATTGTTTCATTATGTTTAATATAGAACGTTTTTCAAAGACGCCAAGTTCATTTATTCACTTAGATAAAGCTATCTTATTCTCTGCTCTTTAGCAGGTTATGAAAAACAATATTACAGAACAGCCACAAAACTATTCTGTGCAGAACGTGTCTTCCTACTCTACCAGTTTCTTTCTCGTTCGTAGACACTTAAGTTAATTTACGTGTAACTAGGTTGGATTGAGCTAAAACTTGCATAAAGCTACTCAAAATGCCCTTAAAGTGTCAGATTCTGTATAGTTTTTTAACTGAAAAGGTGGTAGTAGGATCCCAAAACAAACCAGTCTCTAGATTCTAGAATGTTGCTCATTTACAGTAAAGATTATTCTGTAAAATGTTGCAAGATCCAATATTGTTTGATCAATGATGATATTCTCGTATCTGATAGGAGAAGAAAAAGCGGGGACTACAGTGTCATCCACTTGTATAGTTATAAATCATTATAAACGTTGAGAATATTATGCTATAAAAGGTTGCATAATACTCCAGACTCTCTCTCTCTCTCTCTCTCTCGCAAATGGAACACGATGATTTCATTTCATGTTCGCGGTAAAATACTCAAGATACAGCCACTGTACTTGCTTTTACAATCGTCACGAGTTTTCTTACTAATAAAGGAAAAGTCAAGGCCAAAGTTATAGCGTAGTTTATCGCTCTGCGAAAATTGATAAAACACACCAACTACCAAAAATTAAGACCCGTATTAACAAGTTTATAATTTAGAACTGCTGTGAGCTGTTGAGATCCAACACTGTTAGCTGTTGAATCCTGGAACAGGAGTCGAATTAAGTTAAGAATGCTTTTGTGGCGGAATTCAAAAACAATATTGATTAAGACTAAACTACAATTTGTTCTTAAGCTAATAGGTTAATTCTTGATTAGCACTTCTGGTCGTGGGAACAATGCGGGTATTGATGTTGACTTTCTGCTGATGCTGTCTTTGGCTGGTCCTGCCGATGTTTCTGTTGGATGTCTGGTGATACTGTTGCTGGGTGACTGTTGACATTGTCGTGCTCGGGAATGATATTGATTCGAAGAAAGTGTTTTGGTTTCATATCGGGTGTCTGGCGATTTTATATTTGATGTCTGGAATATGTTAACGGTGGCGTTCGTTGCTAGCTATCCATCTGCTCCTGCACCTTATGGCCTTTTACATCGGTACACTAGTTTATTATTTTGCTTTTGCACTTTTTAACTGATGTGACTGAGGTGACAGTGATTTAATGTCACGGTCGCCATGTGGAGTGTTAACTCTTGTACGAACGAAAAAGGATTTTCCCAGTTTACAAGTGAAACTTCAGTGATTGTATGTAGGTATCAACGGTGAGCTGTCGCACACCCTTATGAACTCTTTGTATTTTTTGTCTTTGTTTCTTTCGATCTCTTAAACGGTGATAAATATTTAACTCTAGTTACTTTCTTCTTATTGCATGTTACACAATATACTCTTTGATCTCCGCATTTTCCTATTAAAGTTTGTTTTCATTCTTCTAACTATTGTGAAAAACGATTAGGTTTTTAAAAAATTATAAAAGACATCTGTTACTTGAACACTTCGTAGATTGAATTTTATTTTAATTCTCTGTTAATGCAAACGCTAACTCCTAACCAGACTGCTGACTAAAGCAGTACCGTTACGAGAGTTAAATTGGTTCGGTGATATTTGAATTTTTTAACAAATTACCCAGTCACTTCGACTACCTAACTCTAACTGATTTTATTCTGCTTATTTATTTCAATTGCCAGCTCGTAGCAAGCACTCGCCCGCTGTCGTTGGATTCCAGTAGCCGTCAGCACTACCCAAGCAACAATGCAAGTTTTATTGTACTCTTATGGTGGTCTTCAAGACCAATTTTGGTCTTAAATGCCATCATAAGAGTGTAATAGAACCCAAATTGTTACTTGGGTAGTGTCCTATTGCAGTACCGTTGGAGATAACTTGCGTTGTCCAATCTCTCGGCCATCTCGATGTGTGCTGCTTGACTTGATATGTACGTGAACAGTACTTACCAACGTCTTTCTGTCGATCGGCTTAGTTCTGAAATTGACTAGGACAATTGCTGCTGTCAATTAGTTCTTTTTCTTTCTTTACTACGGCACTTACTATAATAATCCAATATTTAGCTAGAAGGGCACCAATAGAGGGGCAAGACTTCATAATATTATCATATATTAATATATTAGGCCCTATTAAAGCCCTATAAATGTATAACTTTATAGGGCTTTAGGTTATATTATGGGTGGGAATGATAAATATATTAAGGTTGAAAACATATTTCCATAGGGAAAAGTAATATATTTTCCACAGTGTCTTGCCCCTCGGCACCAATCGATCGCTCGCTGTTACCTCTCCTTGATGCAAATACTTCTCGTAGTACAATTTTACGAAGAAACGTGTAATATCATGTGTTTTGTGGTAAAATTATATGTTATCTAGCTGAACCTTTCAAGTCAGATAGATTTTCCAGTCGCTCTCTGTTTCACATAACACCGAACTCGTCCAGTAATGGGTGTAGACTGTCCCTTGTCCCCGTAGAAGGTCGCTTTCGCTTTTCTGTTAATTGTCTTAATTCTTAAGGGTCTTAATGTCTTATCTCTTAAGGGAATTTGAAAGGAAATCCCTATAGATTTGTGAAATCACTGAAGTGTTTTCTATGTTCTTATATGTAAGCCTCCAGTAAATCCTCTTTGGATATTTTCCCATTAACTCTAAGCAATCAGCAATTCGTTCGGGCCTATTTAACAACTTACGGATTTTCTTCCGAAGTTTCCCTAACGTTTTATTCTGTGCAAATGAGGAAATTAAGTTTACAAGATACTCACCTCTGTAGTTTCTATGCTGGCTCGCACCGTATGATGGCCATTTGCATCACATCCGATTATGAAAGCCTTTATTTAATCACCGGATGAGTCACTGTTTCCAATTTTGCGAGAAACACTTTTTGATTTGAACCCCGCTGGTTTGCACGACGTGCAAATTAAAAATGGTTCAAATGTCATTCTCTACATGACATCATTTGTCTATGCAGACAATGCACCTAAACACAATTTGTTCGTACTGATCTAGCGTGTTTAATCTGTTTCACATTCCGTTTTCCCAACGATTATGATAGAAAGCCGATTGGAGAATGAATATTCACCGCTTGCAACTGCCAACTGCATCAAACCACCAAAACAATAACAAAGAGCAGGGCGGCCAGTTCATGCAACTTGCAGTGTATTTAGGGTTGCCAGTTGTTCAAATTAAAAACTAACCCCGTTAGTTTGTATGAGGAATCGTTTAAACGAACGGGGGTCCACTGTATCATCTGTCACTAACACTTATGTTCAATGAAAAAGCGATACAAAGACTGTAGTTATCTAGTTCACCTTACCGCCAGTAGATAGTGCTGATGGCATACTTTTCACTGATGTATGAGGTAATCAAAGGCTGGCGTATCTAGTTCCTTTTATAATCTAAGGTGCGAGCAAAAACATTCCATCAAGAAGACTGGCATCTCTTCCTCGCGCCCATGCAAATGACAAGTAACGCAGCAGATAGCATTGCTGTTACTGTCTCTCGACTTTTGGCAGAGTTGCCTGTCTTCTTGATGAAGTGGTTTTGGTGCGAATCAGTCGCGCACATCGACAATAATAGACACGGCGTTAACAAAAGGACTGTCGCATAACTTTCAATGTGCAAATATTAATAATCTTACTGTTCGGGCACAAAGAACAGACTAACAGGCTCGAAGAAAGCAATCGATATTTTGTGTGTAAAATCTGCCAGAGATGCCCTGCAGAAATAGTTTGCTAAAAGGCACAAAAAATATGTATGTTAATACCTTTACCAATATTACTTTGTGCTGGAGTTATATAGTAGCGATGGCAGCGACCTAATGTTTTAGTTTACCACTTATTGCTCGAGGGGTGTTCCACTGAAGGATTACTCGTTGATTACATAAAAACCTTTTACACACTTCTCGTCAATTACCTGTTAGTCTGGGGTGACATTGCGCATCTCGTTTCGAGTGATTTTGGTTCGTTTCGACCACGTTAAACAAATGGGCATCTCGAGCGAAAATCACTCGAAACGAGAAGCGCAATGTCACCCCTGTTCTCTGTGGTAATAAGAAATCACATATCTGAAAACTTTCCCAATTTGCTACCATTTAAAAGAGGTCCTGATGGGATACATAGGTAATTTCTATGCTTTCTTGTTTGATTTTGTGTTGGGAGATCTTGCAGAATGATTTCACTCCTTTTAGGCGTGAATAAAATTGACAAATAATGTCAGCGGTGTTTTCATTCCGTAGTATTGCAGATTGCAAGAAAAAATCTCACATTGCGGTTATCTTGACAGCTGAACCAAACCACCAAAAGATAACCGCATGATTTATTATAGTCATTTAGTATTTGAAAATTTACCAAATCAATTATTTTCCACCACAAACACGCCACAAAACTGATACTTTGTCGAACCACAAACCAGAAAACCTAAATTTTAATTTTGCGGTTGTATCGCGATTATCTCCTGAGCGCGTTACCACCGCCGCAGTAGGAGGATTTATTATAAGCGCCGCAATAGCAAATCGAATACATTACGTTTGCAAATGTCAAGAAACCATTTTCATTCGAGGGATATTCTGATGAGTATTTGTAGTATACAGGAAATAATATTATTGCATTCAAATACTATAGCAAATTACTAATAGATATAATTTAAATAAAAGAGCTGAACTTAGGCAAAACAGGTAGTTTTCGCAATTCGAGATATGTTGATTTCTAAATGACAGAAAGATGATTTCAAAATGATCAATAAAACACATTAATTAGTTTAATCATTATGCACATTATAATTATCCAATTAATTGATTATTGAATGCTATTATAATACGAAGTACCAATAACTAACCATAAATATGATTTTTTAAGGAATTAAATTACTGTCTAGACAATGGAATAATTATCTCATTACAGCAGAATGAAAATCGAAGAGAATTAAATAAAAATGATTGAAACAAAAAATCGAAACAGTTTATTCCTATTATTTGTTTGTATCACAAGCCTCTCAAAATACGCAAACATTTTGTGTTGCTGGTAGAAGGTAAAGGGTGTCCCACATCAAATTGCATCACGGAAAAAACACTGTAGTAAACTATCTAGTTCTCCGATTCTTCTCAAACTTTCAGACAATAAAACGTAGGACATAAGTAAGCTTTTGGGATATTTATTTCATACAACTTCAATGCCATAACCGTATACTCGCACCTAACTTTACTTATACAGGTTGTGTACAATATCTGACTGCAGGTTCTTCTGAACCAGAAACCCACTTTTTCTTCATGTCTTCCTCAGATTTGACCTCCTTGGGATGCTTCAGTAGTGCGTTGGGCTGTGGTTCGGAAAAAGTTGCTCTACGATGTCGTTCAACTTTTCTGGAGACTCCATTGTTATCGTTGTTCCGCTGACCTTCGCCATCACAATACAGTACACAGTGCCCCAGTGGTTCGTAACAGTGTCACGGCACAGCTCTTTGTAGCATTTCGCTTTGCTCGCTTTTATCTCTCTTTTTGCTGCTTGCCATGCCATCTACGCTCTTCTCGCTTTCAGTTCTCGTCTACTGGCGGTGAGGCAGCTCCTGCTGAGTTGCTCATTCCACCAGAGCCGGCGTTATGACGCGCGAGGCCCTGTGCAGATTAAGCAGCGAGGCTTTGTTTGTATGCCACAAAGGCATTGGATTAAAAGGCCACTGTAACAGTAATAATGATCATCTTTCCAGGCAGACTCCGATTGCTCCGATTGCTGACGATAAGTTCTACGTTGACGGCCTAAGCAATACTCTCATAACAGCTTGGTTAATAGGAAGAGAACTCCTTGTGGACATCCTTTGATCACCGAAATCGTGACCTACGTATCTTCCAATGATGTTGTGATTTCTCTGCTCGGGAGCATTGCTTGAATCTAGTTAATTGAATATGGTGAATTCCTTTTTGAAAAAGAGCCGTAATAATTAAAATGAAAGATGTGTAATCGAAAGCTCCTTCAATATCAAGGAAAGCACAACGTGCCGTCTCCAGTTTTTTTGGTGATTTTCTGTAAAAAAATGGGTAGAATGCCATCTGGAGCTGAAGATTTTATTGATTCGAAAGATTTACTGCCCATTTGCTCGAATCCTCCGTAAACAATCGGCGTACAAGCTGAGGCGAGTAGCTTGGCACATTATGTACGACCCATTCCAAAGCAGCGAGGCCTACTTTCAACAATTTTTTCTTAACACTACACTCTGCATTTAAATAAAAGAGAAAAGGAAACAATGGAAATCATGCAAATCATGCATATATATTCTTAGTACCGTCATCCGGGGATACTTGCAACACCGGGGTTACTTGCAACACCTTGGCGCATCGCGCTTTTGACAGCTCTAACGCATTTGTTTGTTAACATAACCATTTGTACCCAATGCCATTTTAAAGAAGGGACGTTTACCTATTGTTTAGTTAAGTTTAATCTATTACATCATTGTTTTGCTTGTTCTTATACGATAGGAAAGTAATTTCACTTTCAGAGTACGAAAAATGGATGTGCAAAGTTGCGTCAGTTCATTGACATGGAATTATTTTTTATTGTTTGGTTCCTGTACACAATAAGTGCATCATATAAGCTAACAAATAGCAACTTTCAGCTTTGTTTATATATTGAACTTGGAGAAGAAACGATGAATTCTTATTGTTACTTTCAATATGGCGCGGCTTGCAGCACTTGTAAAAAGGAAAATTATCGTAATAGACAGTATGTACAAAGTAAGTATGCATCTGAACGATATTATTTTGTCTACCACCATCTCCAGAAAAATTAAAATTGTGAAAAATTCCACGTGCCTTGAAACAGCAACTTGGAGTTTGCCGACATGCTGCATTTTCACCGAATACCTTTAAAAAAGCGATAGACGAAATTGGGAAACAAAAAACGCCGCCAGTATCTCTTGTTTTACTACAAACACATTCAAAATATCTATAAATAGTCATTCGCGGTTTGAAATCAGATATAAAATCATTAGAAACGCAAAATCAGAAAAGTGTTGCAAGTAACCCCGTTTACTGGGTAACTTGCAACACCCCTATTTTCGGTTCATTCTACAGATTCATTTAACTTATATTTTTTCTCATAATCATAAATCAAAAGTACTCACCACTATACAAGTTTTGGCTACTTACACTTGGACCTAAACGGTATACTTCAAAAGTTATACTAAGTCAAAGTTCAAAAGTGTTGCAAGTATCCCCGGATGACGGTAGCCAATTATGTTGTATACATATACAGCCAAGGATTGCCCACTAGATTTTTTAAAACATTTTTCACCAAGCGCGAGGCTCTGTGTGACCGCACGGGTTTGCCAGCCTAAACGCCGGCTCTGCATTCCGCCTATACACTGGTTGACGTTGGTTCCTGGGTTCCAGCTTTCTTGGCATGGTCTCGTCACAGGCACTTACCGACATATTTAGTAAGCTCTTCCACAGTTCCTTATCGTAATGTTTCGTCTTTCATTTCCGCCATTGACGTAGCCAGGATTTTCGTTCGGGGGGGCAAGCCATTTTTTTATTAGAGAAGTTTTAAACCTAAGTGGTTCACTCGAGGAATTGGAGAGCGGTAGCCCTCAACCGAGTTACATGGAGAAATTTTGTTCAACAGGCTTTGTCTTAGGACGGCAAGCCACCTAAGTAAGTAAGTAAGGTTCACTCGCCTCTCGGAAGGCCAAGTTATAATGCAGAAAACCATTTGTTTAAGCAATATATTTAATGCTTATGTTACAGAATTTTCTTTCGAATTAATTAGTTTATTTAGTTAAGTATTCATGTAAAACATGTAACTTTCTAATGGTTTTCTGCTAATTAGTTTACTGTTGAGAAGAATGTTTTACAGGATTTTTAAAGACTGTATGGCACTCTCGCATCGAGCCTACTTTTCCCTCCGAAGACGCTTCGATTAAGGAGCATACGCCGCACAATGTCCTGTTATATTCTTCAGCTGACGAATTTCTCGCCGGATCTCTTCGACATTAGGAGCCGGCACACAGTTGTCGTTTGTAGACACTCCGAGGGTAACTTCCGTTGCGTTTTCTATTGCTATATGGCCGTTGTGGTGCTTATCGAAATTCTGCTTCCGCTTATCGACCACCTCGCACTTGTTTGTGATTAGATCCCCTTCCTCGTTCCTACACATGTCAGGTTTCGGTGTGTAGCCCTTATGAGTTTGGTTCACCTTCTCGTAAAACTTGCGCGTGTCATTAGCCTTGAATAGTTGTTCCAGCTCCTCACGATCTCTGTCCGCCTTCTGACGCTTTTTGCTCCTCAGGACAACTTGTTTCGCGCTCGTCGATCTTTGGCCAAATTCTCTCTCGTGGATATGCTTTGACAATTTTTCCAAGCTCTGTTTTTACTCTCTATCGCTTGTTGGCATTCCCCGTCAAACTCGAGGTTTCCACTCCTAGCACCGCGGTTGCGGCCTCGTTAACGGTCGAGCGTATCATATTCCATCCGTTTTCGAGGGTTGAAGCATCTAGCTCCACAGAAGAAGGCAGAGCTTCATCCAGTACGCGCGCGTAGTTTTCGATAACTGGCGGGTTGTTTAACTGCCAAATGTTTAACCGAGAAGGGCGGCTTTGTCGCGGGGCATAAACCGTCGATAGTTTAGGGCGCACGTGTACTGCTACTAGGTAATGGCCCGAGTCGAAATCCGCACTCCGTAGGGAGCGTACTTTGGAGATGTTCGAGAAAAACCGGTCCTCGATGAGAATATGGTCGATTTGGTTCGAAGTTCGTTGGTCAGATGATTTCCAGGTGGCTTTGGGGGTATCTTTGTGGGAAAAAAATTGCTTCTGATCACCAAATCTCGGGAAGCTGCAAGTTGACGCATCACTGGCCGTTGTCGTTCGTGTCGGTGTGCAGGCTATGGGGGCCGATCGCCGGTCTATGCATTCCCTGTCAACCTGGGCGTTCATATTTCCGGTGACGATCTTGATGTCCTATCGTGAACAGCTGTCGTACGTTGCCTCCGGTTGCGCATAGCACGCTTCCTTTTCGTCGTCGGGTCTACCTTCGTGTGGACAATATACGTTTATGATGGTGTAGTTGAAGAAACGACATTTTATCCTCAACACGCACATCCTCTCGTTGATCGCTTTCCAGTCCATAACGCGATCCTGCACACCATCCACGGTCCTCCACACCTTCTCGCCTTTGTGAACTCCTGCAGTGCCACGATGCCAAACTTTCGGGGTTCTAACTGATCGAGCTGCATCCTGTCGTCACCAACGAAATCTCGCAATTTGCAGTTCCAGATACCAAGTCTCCATTCCATGTCATGGAGAGCTACATACTTGAGAATTTTCAAAGATTATGAGAGATACAAATGTCGGGATGTCGGTTATATTGTTATTCAAAGGCGCACTCATCAAAAATATACTTGTGCTACAGTTTTAGCTTGGTGTATTATTATTCTGCATTAATTTTTTTTTAAATGTAGCCAAAACATTTCGGGGGGCGGTGGGGAGGGAGCCAAGGCCTCCAGGGCCCCCCATGGCTACGTGGCTAATTCCGCTCAACTCTTTTTGTCCTCCTTACTGCTACAGCCTCTTGTTGCCCTCAACTGTACCGGTTCTCCTGATGATCGCTGTGGGTATACTCCTCGAACATCCTTCAGTTTGCTACTGGTGACGGACTGCAGAAAGTAACGTCAATGATAGATTCATGACCGTCCTCACGGAAAGCAGCCTATATCCTCTGACATTAGTCCATCTGCTACCCCACTCTACTGCCCAAGCATTAAAATCCCCTCCGATGATAATAGGCCTTCTTCCGATGAGCTTCTCTGTGACTGCGTCCAGCATGTGAAGGAACTGCTCCGTTGTCCACCTAGGAGAGGGAGGAGAGGATGTGCCTTCGCACTACTCCGTTACTTTTCGAGACGTGCACTGCTACGGGGATGGAAACTCTCCGAGTTTCTTTGCGTGAGTGTAAATAGTGTCGCGATCGCATTTGCGAGAACTGTAGAAACCCATCGAAACGTGGACCGAATCAAGAGTACAGCGACCATTACAGGATTTCTTCAATAGCTACTCTGAACATTGTCCATCTAGAGACAGGAAATATTTTGCGAAAGATCACATCCTCCACACGTATGAGTTCGTCTAGGCTTTTACCGCGCACAGAATCGCGTTGCGTCCGTTTAATGAGCCACATTGTCTTCTTTGCACTCATTACCACTCCATCGAAACTAAGCGTTGCCTGCTTGCTGGACTACCCTCCATCTTCGCAGCCAGGGTTCTTGAAATCGATCTACCTACGTCGTTCCAAGTGCCCTCATCTAGACACATTTCCTCAATAACGTTGTCTACGTTGAGCGTAGGCATCTCCGTGCTCATCGCTTCAAACCTGGGGCGTACAAATGCCACATGCTCAGGTGTTTCCTCCACGCCACCGCACTCCGGACAGAAGGGTGCCCAAGCGACAATGTGAGTTTTATTGTACTCGTATTGAATGACTTCATGACCAATTTTGGTCTTCAATGCCATTATAAGAGTGTAATAAAACCCAAATTGTTGCTTGGGATTACCTAGCACGATCGAATCGGTATAAATATTTGCGTCCTTCTGTCGTTAGTCGCGACTTTTCACTCCTGCTGCCACTTACCCAATGACTCTGCTCGCGTGACTTTTCTTATTCCTCTGTTGTCCTTCCGCTTATAGCATTCACTATTCTCCACCAAGATAATATCAATGACAATCACCCCGGCTATAACACAGACCGCTTCCGATGAGATAGTTATGACGCGTTCGCAACACGCATTACCCTGAGCCGGAACGTACTGTTCAATTGCTTCTTATTTCGCTGGGTTTCTAGGCTGTTTCTGTCAAAACTTAGCCGATCATCAATGCACACGCCTAGGGATTTCAGCCATCGCTTCGAGATTATCAAGTGATCTCTAGCCATGATCTTCGCCTTTTGAACCGCGTTACGGTTGCTAACTATCAGCATTTCTGTCTTGTGGTGGGCTATTTGGCAGTTTTACCTCTTGCGTCCAGCCACAATATCGTCCGCAAAACCAATTATGTCTACGCCTCTAGGCAGATTCAGCTTGAATGCACAGTCGTGCATCACCTTCCACCTTCCAACCTCCCGCTATGATTCTGATCGACCTTTGCCCATTGTTAGTCTCATAGAGAAGCAACCGATTCTCGAAGTGCCTTCTCAAAAGCCTGAACAAATCATTAGAGATGCTCATTCTATGAAGCGCTATAGTGATGGCCCCCCAACTGGCACTGTTGAACGCATCCGTGATCCAGAAAAACCTTACTGAAAGTTTGGATCACGCCTACAAACGACGATGTGACGTAGATTCGAATATTTAAATTTTACCTAATTTCGTAAAAATAATGTATAATTCATTGGTTCTAGCAAAATATGTACTGTGTGCGAATTACAAAAAGCGAAGATAAACATTATTTTTTGAAAACGATTTTTTCAGAAGAAAATTAGTTGTCAAAAGATTGTTTTATATCGAGCTATCCCTGTACTTATCCTGAATTTCGAACATGTTGTATGTTTTCGGAAACAGTTAGAGTTAAAGCGTATGACCGTGTCAACAACTGTTCAGGTTTCGTCAAGTTCCATCGCGATATGACAATCTTCTTTTTATTTACTTAAATTGTTCAGGGTTTTCCGTGAGAAAAACAGGGAAGGGTATAATAGTTTTACTCTTGTCATCATGCACACAATAACGGTTCTTTAACCAATTTCGCGTAAGTGTGAGCAGGCAATCTCTTTTTGCATCTCGTCCTATGCCGTCGCTGTCTTGCCGGTCTTGCCGTCTAAAGTGCGTTAAAAGCAAGGTAATGTATTCGCGGTTATTTCCATGTATTGGTAAGAAAAGAAAAAATTGAAAAAATGGTTATAAAGTTTATGATGGATTCGATGCAAACTTCAATTATTTGCAGTTTTAGATAAAGAATATGCTTCGGATTCGACATATTTCAACTATAGCGCGGTAAAATTCATTTGTTCATTCACATATTTTATTGATTTGGTAAGATTGCATGATGAAATATTACCTATTTGCTAATATCTGATAGGCTCGTTTGATGATTTTCTTCTGGTCGCGTTCCATTGGTCTGTTAGATGGCTTTTGTAGACGTTTGACTGATTGTTTCTGAAGCTTCTTGCATTTCAAATTTCGGTTCAGTGCGCTTATCCTTATGTACGTGCGCAATTTGACGAAATATTTAATTAGATCTTCCGGGATATCAGGACGTCTACGCTTGATTTTGGCAATGCACCTCTTTGTTCATCGATTCCTCCGATTCCTCCTTATATGGATCCACTTCTATCTGCATCTCTCGAACTTTGATGTGCCATAACGAACTAAGTGTTTCGAACGTTTTTGCTTCATCACATGGCTCAATCAACGATGCAACGATGTCAGAATCAAAGATCTCGCTTTCATCAAAAATTCGACGGTCACACCGAGTGGATTCAGAGCTACTTCCAGGTTTCGTTCCCTGAAGAAAAATCTGGTACGAACTTTCATTATCGCCGGCTCTCCTCTTCACACGTTCCGGATATCGAATGCTCGGTATAGCCTAAAATATTGATGTTTTTGTTAAGGTATTTTAAAATATGTATATAATTTTGCATACCTCCAGCTCGAAGACGCCGATGTGATCCCTGATCGACAACTACAAAGCAATCCGGTGAAAAGTGCCGAAAACAAATAAAATAATTATGCGTGTTCGTAGGAACTTTTTGTCCCAAAAACTTCAACCATTTGATCTTCAATTCTTTTTTGTGTCGGGAACCGATGAAAAGAAATCCTCTGCAGATCGTTTATTCCTTGGAATTATTTTGCTACGGCACATTGGAACATGGCACTTCGACATGTTGCTAAACGTAAACAACGAGAGGCAAATATTCAGCAAAAAAACAACGAATGTACTTACAATATGACGAACAAGACCTCCGCTATTGAAAGCACAAGTAATTTTGCCACACGTTAATCACAGTTTCGCTATTTTTAACTACGTAAAACAGTTCAAAATTCGATCCGATTGCGAAAACTCATACGAATCCGACAAATTTTCATAACTAACTAAGGTTGTGTTAGTGAGTTTGTGTTTGACAGAAGAAATATACTTTACCTTGCTTTTAAGGTACCTTGGTCGCCGTCTTGCCGTCAACACAACGCACAGCAAGAATTTTGTGCTCGCTGTCAGCTCAGCTTGTTGATTCATTCACTAACGAGCGATCGTAGGAAATCGTTGTGAATGTGAGAACTGTGTCGGCTTCGACCGGCCGGCTGCTGCCGGAGTGCCGGCAGCCATTAAAGTGTTGATTGGCAGAGTACGTCGGCGAGCATGTTTTTGGCGTGACATGCAATAAGTATTGAATAAAGAAGCAATATGGTGAATGAGTGGAAACGGTGATGTGGTGATTGGAATACTATATATTTTCGCACTTTCGGTAAAAGGACCACAGCTAATGTATCGATACAAAATGGCCGCGGAATCAGCTCAAAGTTTGCAGTGGAAGTTTCTCGATTCAGCTGTGTTCTCTAGTTGAAAATCAAATGCAAGTGATTAAACAGCAGTCGCAAATGCAGGCAGCGAAGACAGTATATTCGGTTGAGAATGGTGCAGTAAGCGTGTTCAAGTTCCAAGTAATTTGATTTCAACACAAATGATCAAAACACCGTGCTACGCAGAAAAGTTTATGAGATGACACGTTCAAACATGTTTGTGCATCGGCATCCGAGAAATTAATAATCAGTGATACAGCAATGTTTTCAAAGTACTAAATTTTACGCATGCAATCGGCAACAAAAACAAATGGAAAATTATGTTTCGAATCGATTCCGGTGAAAGACAGGTAAATGCCAAATTAAAGTTAGCCTTCATGTAAATTGGTGTTTTATTGATCATTTTAAATTTACTTATAACCACTACGAAGCATATCAGTGGATGTCACTTATGCGCTATTGCGTTGTATCGTTGTGTTGCATATATAAAAGCTCGGTCGACAGTATTGTTTACTAATAATGTTATGATGTTTCATGCGTTAGACTGGACTGACACAGTAGAGAATTTTATTCAACTAGTTTTACTGGTATTCAATGTTACTGCATCTTGCTTATGTTAGTAGTGAAAAGGACCGCGAAAATAAGCGTCTTGCCATAATTAAACAAGCGAAGCAAAACAAGTAAAAAGAAATCGGAACATAAATGAACAGTACATACAAAAGGATGATGTGGCACTTTGGCTAGGGCGTGCTACAAAAAGACAGGATGCAAGGGAATTCCGAAAACAGCAATAGACTTACTTAATATCAGATTTAAATTTTATTAACGAATGAGTTGCAAAGAAGCTAGCAGGGAAGGAAAACTTTTTCTGACCAATAAACTAAAAAGAAAGATTATGGCAGCTTGTAAACATGGCGATTACATGACCGATATCTGATTTTTTCCGCATTTATCATTTATTTTCATGCTCCATTTTTGTTCCCCCATCTGCTGCAGTCAAGTAGACTCTGAATTTAAGAAATTTATTTCGGTTCTACCAAAGTTGCCTTGGCGCTGATCTTTATTTTTTCAATTTCGGATTACAGATTGAAGCTGTTCATGCGAGTAATCGACGCTTGGCAGTTGGACCAATGGACACTTGGTCCACCGCACCGGACCAATTGTGTGGCGGCAAAACATAATGTGACAGCACGCAACCACGCGAGCTACGATTGCTGAGTTGTTCACTTGGCAGCAGAAAGCAGTAGCGTAGCAGCACATTGGACAACGCAAGGAGCGGAGCAAGTAACATAGCTTAAGAATCTAAGATCAATATTTAGGATGCCGTTCAATATATTTTAAAACAGTTAGTTGAAGGAAATCAAACAACTCAATGAACGACATTTATTTACCGATAGGCAGCTGATAACTTACAATGAAGAGTTCCTAGTATTGTGTTACACGAGGACACTTTATAATATTATTATATATTGCAAATATATTGGTATTGTTTTATCTTGCCATTATATTAAAGTCATATAAATGTATATCTTTATAGGGCTTTAGGTTATATTAGGGTAGGAATGGTATGAATGTATTAAGGTTGAAAAAATATTTCCATAGAGAAAAGTAATATATTTTCAATAGTGTCTTGCCCCTCGGTGTTATTTTAATCTATGTTGCATACATGATTGATTGGTTATAGTGAAAGATTAAGTTCAAACATTGATGGAAACGAATTATTTTTGTTCTGAGAGAAGACAATTTTAGATGATTTTAGTCGAAAACGCAATCAGCATTTATTTCGTTTTTATTTTTTATTTACAAAAACATTTTTTTTTATAATTTGGTTTTCGCCACTGAAAAAGTTTTTGCTCTTAAGGTCACGATTTTTTTTAAATTAAAGTCACTAACAGCTAGGTTATTCGTAACTTCAACGGGATTGGGATTTCAAACCGGGTCCTCATCGTGAGAGGCGCGAATACCAACCACTACACCGGGATCTAATCTTTGTCTTTAGTGCTAGAAAACATCTTGTTCGGTGCAATCTCTTCGATCCTAAAACGGCCGTAGCGGTTAGTATTAGTGTTACCAAACGTGGCTTTCGCTGACAACAAAACAGTTTTTTACGCGGAAAGTCTTTCAATGATGCTTCATATTTGATACTCATCGCTTGTCCTATATTTTCCCACCACGATGCACAAGTTTAGTATATTTTTCTACTTAATAACTGATTCATCCACCACGGTAATTCTAGAATACTTCTAACAGCTTTAGATTCAAAACTAGAATTTAATAGATCTGAACATTATACTTTAACGACGAAGTGCTTGCGAACGTGATATTATCACTACGGAATATTATTTTTCCGAATCATGTACCATGAGGTTTCACCTTGCAACAAACTGACGTTGTGTACAGTATTCTATGGCGTACTCATCAAGCAGGAATAAAATCTCCTCATAGGATTCTTTTGCAAGTTCTTGTTTGGATATAAGGGTAGCCCTTAGGTATGTTCTTTTGGGGCTTTCTCTTAGATTATTAAGTAGGTTATCTAAGATTTTAAAATGTTCTTGGAATAGTGACTTACTGCTGCTGGATCGCCGCTGCTCTTGCTGCTTTACGCGATGGACGATAGGCATTCAGGCGCCTCAGGTTCTATTGGGGTGCTGCTGGCTCGCCGCTGCTATTGCTGCTTTAGGCGTTCGGTTGCTACGGGTTCTGTTGGCTCGCCGCTGCTCTTACTGCATGACGCATTCGGTTGCTTCGGGTTCTGCAAAGCTGTTTTCTTCCGACGGGTTAATTTTTATTAATTACCCGTTTCGCGCACTTTTTATTTACTGCTGCCGTTTCACATTACACTTAGTTTCTTGTTTCTCGCACAAATGTTTGATTGTTTACTTGGGTTTAAGTGCCTTGGCGATTTTTTGTACCTTCGCCAGGTCAATTTTTTGGTTCGCACACCACTGTAGCATGTGCGATCGAGCACTATCGGCTAAATAGTCACCAACTGGCTCTGCTTTTTTCTGTATTTTTATAATTTTTACATTGTTCTTTGCTATTCTTTGTTGCTGACTACTCACTGACGTTGGTTGCTTTTTTTTTTAATTTTTCGACCAGCCGTTTCTGGTTCTTACGAATTTCAGAACGGTTTGTTCTCCCGCTTCCTCCTGTGCCTCGCTTGCGTCGGCATATTCTTCGTCGAATGTGTCGTTGAATAATGCCACCGCATCGAGAAAAGAGTTTAAGTTATCCGGGTTGCCGTCATAAGGGTTTATGAGGCTTGTCCCGAGTTTGATGTCTACCTTGGGCTTTTTTTTGGTTTGCCTTCTGAGGTTTATTATTAATTTTGCTAAATTTTTAAATTTTATTATCGGCTTTTTTCTGATGCTACTGTCGAACGAAGCAGATAATGTTTGTAATAAAATTGTAGTTTTTCCTAACGTTCTAAATTTTATGACTGGTCGTTTAGGGACCAGTATTTAGTGTGTATCTAATAGTTGGATACAATTATTATATTTTAGTTTTACGGCCTCATACAGGTCACATTGATAGTTCCATTCTAGTTCTGGAAGTCTATATTGGTAGGATAGTGATAATTTTTTATAACTGGTAATATGGCCGGAAAGCAACTCCCTTTTTTCTATTATATTATCTAGGGATCTTGGCCTATTCTTATTTTTATTTAAATTGTCATATTCTTTATTAATTAGACTGGCCAATTCTTTGAGCTCCTTGCTCATTTGTAGCAAATTTTAGTTCTACTTTATCTAATTTCATTTACCTTAATAAAATTATGTTGTCCTTCCGGCGTGCTCAGTATATGACACACAGGAGTTCTCCACCTATACCAAGCGCCTCTGCTGTGTTGTCATTAGCAGCAAGTGTCCTCCTAGGGTTGGTAGCCTTGCCGCGGCTACTTTCTTCAGCTGCTTACACTTTAACGTGAGGACGCCCTCCTCAACTTCGAGCGTTGTATAGTCTGACGATACCGTGATTTTTATGGTGCCTTCCCGTCGTGCGGTGGTTATGATTTCTTCTTCCAGCATCCGTAGTGCTTGTTGTACTGTTTTGTTGCTTGTTTTCCCAAATGCGGTACGCTTTTCTCTTAGCGTGCGGAGAACACACTTATTATTTTATTTTTTTGGGCGTTAAACTGCAATTTTTGTTCTATTTAGCGTTTCCCAAGCGTTATGTTCATGTTTAACCTCTTCCAGGCTTATAGTGTGTACTTTTACAATGTTCAGAAAACGAACGTATAGTTCGCCTTTGTGGTAGAACGTTATCGGGACATGTATTTCCTTATCCCTTTTTAAGGCATTGTCCCAAGCTTGAAAATAAGCGAGGTCATCCTCAAAAATGTCCCATTCATTTCATTTGAGAAAGCAAGAATGTTTTTATTTTTTTTGTCTTTTATAACTCTCACTTCATTAAAGTTTTATAGTTTTTCATGGGTACTCTCACCGGTTCAGTCTATTATCTTCATGAGACTAGTCCAAATAATCTTCTTGGTTTCGTTCATCTATTTTTCCACTGATACGATAAAAATATTACTTGCGAGCCACATGAAGTGATCTCATTTTTATTACCCCCGTTTTTTGATAATAGTGTATAGTTGATTCATGTTAGAATACTTTTCTGCTGCACACACTTTAGAACCGATTTCAGTTCAGTACCACATTATCACACTGTTTTTCATTTATGTTTAATTCCACTAGGCACGGTTCGTGCCTCTGTCGTAGGTCGCCATATTGTATATGAAAGTTGCTATATGGTATAAGTGATCCTTTTCCAGCTATTGGATAAGAACGTTGTTTTACAATGTTCACTTCACTCGTGGGGCGGACTTATCACGGCTGTTGCACACGCGAGGCGAACTTATCGCGACTGTCGTAAACGCGACAGATTCCTGCCAGCCCATGGGTCCGAAAGGCCTAGGGGGTCACTAGAAGCGGAATGTCATCTATTAGCGCAGCCCTTAGGTCCGGATGGCCAAGGGGGCGCAATAAAAACTTCCAAGCTTAAAGATGGATAGGAATCAATTGATTTGTTTATTCAAAAACTGTCCTATTTATACTCGAATTGTGGCGATGGTGACATCGTCACAAATCGATATTTTGGAATCGATATTTGCTGTTTTACAATGTTTTCCTAATGTTAAAACGAGATAGACTACCGAGACAGCGGGAGTCGGGAAAAGGTTCTATATATTTAATTGTTCACTTGCGCTATGTCCGTAATGCTTGTAATGTGACCCTTTGCCGAACACTGTTCAATGCCGAACCACCAGTAGCGTGGTCAGCATAAAATGTGCAGCCGATTGACGGTGCTGGTACTTGTGCATCGCGGTGGACGGAAGAGTTTGGCTATGTTCTTATGACTCATTTCTTACTGTTTGTTTACTGTTTAAATGATGATCAATTTGGATGGCGTACGTATAGTACAAAGGGATGCCGAGCTACTATTGGGTTATTACATAAATTAGTACAAAGTTTATCTTTTATGCTTGAAATTTCACGTATGACTAGTTGCACTGTCACAACAATCAATAAGAGATCCTATTTTACATCGTGTCCTCGGTGAAATTCGGTATGAATTTCTTGGGTGTTGACAATGGTGACATCTTTGTTACGCTTAATATTTACGGCCGGCGATGATTCTTTATTCCCTATGGGGTAAGTTTTTAGTTTTTCTTTTTGCAACGCTAGTAATTTTCACCCATAAAATTTTGTCAAGAAAAACTTTTTTGGATCGTTCGTCGTTTGGTTCACCAATAAAATATTCTTTAGACAGCTTCAGGCGCTGACTGATTTTAGTGGTGGCCAAGAGGCGCCGCCGCTGTGGTCGATCACAACTTCGTTCTCCAGTGGAATTTTCGCGGGTGAGCTCGCACTGTATTCTGTGCTACTGCCGGTTTTTGCCGGCGAATCGGGTAGCATTTTACTGTTGGTGCGAAATTTATTTGTATTAATTTCGAACGGGCGTCGTATTGCACTGCAGTGCGGATCAGCGTAAGATCGTTTTTTCGTACTGATTTTTACTTGAACGTCATTATCTCACCTCAGTTCATTGTCTTGCAGTCATGGCTGATTTAAATGCTATATTTTGACAGTAAAGTGCTTGCGATCGTGATATTATCACTACGGAATATTATTTTTCAGAATCCTGTACCGAGGGGTCCCGCGTTGCAACAAACTAACGTTGTGTACAGTATTCCGTGAACTGCATTAAACTTGTCCCGTGCGAGTTAAATAATTTCTTTCCGTTCTAAGATTCACAAGACTGTTCGTGTTAATACTCAAACCTAAACTAAATTTATTACTGTCTTTTTACATTACACCCAGTCCAAACTTTGCTGCTGGCCTCCGCGTGTTATGCTTAGTCCGCTACTTTTGTTTTTTCGTTGCCTTCGGTGTTGGCAAACGAATGGCTCACTGCTATTCCAAGCAAGTGGCGTGGCTCGTTGCTAACTTGCGTCATAGTCGTAGAATGCCGGTCACATCCTTTTTCGCTTTCACCGTGCCAAGATTTACGCAACCGAAATCTAACAAGAAGGATCCGCTCCCAGGCTGCACGGAGTTTCTGCTGTTTGGCTGGTCATCCCTGTTAATTGAATTTTGTTATTCGGGTTTACTGAATGTATCATTTAAATTTTGTCTACTTTTATTATAGAAATATTCGCACTGGAACCAATTAGAAAATTACCCAATCAATCTATCATTTATACGTAAATTTTATAAAATGTCCATGCCGTGGTCAGCCGTTGGGTCCATTTTCTACGTAACACGTACAATACGTCTTCACTTTTTAGCGTCAGACGAAAGAATGATGAAGTGGAAACGACTGTTATAAGTATAAACCTCTTTTGTTCTGCAAAAGCGAATTTTCTTGTCGCAACCGCTAATTAAAACCACTTATATTCTCTCGCAAATTCACGATTCTCATTATAACCGATCGTGTGATTGCGAGTTCTGCTGCTTCGTATTACAATCGGACGTCGATACTAAAAGCTAAAATTGTGCGTAACATTTCAATAGGGCATATTTATCATCTACATTTTTCCCTATGTTCATTACTGCTCTACAGTTCATTGTGTAAATTGGGCTACTAAAAAATGTTGTGTGGTGGTTTGTGGGGATGTTGGGGGTGCTTCGATAGCTTGTTGTCCTGAAGTGAAATTCTGTCGGCACGTTGGTGAAGTATTTTTCTTGGTCTATAACCGTTTCTGTGACCGTAACCTCCTCTTCCTCTATTTGCTTGGGTGTGGTCTGTTACTGGTTTGTTTAGCCTTCAGTAACACTCGTTTAATCTGCTGTAAAGCATGTCTTTGTTATTGTGTTTATTTCTTCAAAATGTTGAATTTATTTCCCCGTTTGTCTGAGATTCCTGATAATCACGCCAGGAGTTACAAATAAACGTTGAGTACAAACATTTCCGTTTTTAAGACAATGAAGCTACGACCGGAATGCTTTCGACCGTGATATTATCACTACGGAATATTATTTTTCATAGTCATGTACGGACGGTCCCGTGCTACTATTGGGTTATTACATAAATTAGTACAAAGTTTATCTTTTATGCTTGAAATTTCACGTATGCTTTGTGAGATGGTATGAACTAATTAGAACTGTTCAGCTTTGTACTTAGCGGATATTCGGATCGTTTTAGCCTCATGGGAGAAGGCAAAGTATAGTTCGGTTACTGTCTCGAATCAGACTGTTCAATTCCAATGAAACGATCTTCAAATCCGAAGATTGAAGATTTGTTTCTTCACGGTCGCCATTTGGGAATTCATTTTCTGCAATTATCTTTCTACTTCACTACTAAAATCTTGTGAAATGTTATAGCACCGAAGCGCTTACGAACGTGATATTATCACTACGGAATATTATTTTAATAAATTGATACGAAGTTTGTAGAGGTAGTTACAATGTTTGTGGGTACGCAATATCAAAATGAAAGTTTTTCCAACTGCTTGATAGAGTGCACGGAAAACCTCCAGTTCCATTTTTTCTTTCTATTTTCGTACAAAAAAATGCATTAAGACGCTTGATAGCATTATCGTACTTCCTGGGGTGCAAACGGCCCTTTTACCGATTCTGGAAAAAAATCCTCTGTCACTGGTGTAAAATTGTCATAAGTTCGTTGTAGATCTCTACCACCACGAGCCAACAGGAAAAACCTACAAGATCTATGCAATTCCTACCACTTTCAGTGGCCTCATTAGAAAGGTAAAACTGGCAATAAGTTTATACATTGATCTGAAAGTGTCAAAAAAACAACAGACCGGCCCTTCAACAGCACAAATAAGTGTTCCTGTTGGTAATACGAAAAAGCTTCCCATGGCGATGCATACGCGTCACTTTGAAATATTTCACACACGTGTTTTTTAGCTTCGCCTCCTTGCGCTTTTTCGGTCGCAACAAGGTTGTAAATGAGTATGAAGAACGAAAGCTCAGCAATCTGATTTGTTTGAAATTTGTTGCAAATTCTCATTGAAAACCAATTGTGTTACTTGGGCAGAGCTATTGCTCTAAGTTGTGTAAAACATTCAATACTCTTTTTTAAGGGTGCCGTAAACCACTGTAATTTAAGCCAAGCTTTAAAATAGTAGATGTTTACACAATAATCACTTGTTGATACCAGACCTTTATTTTGTGTCGCTCAAACTATAATATTTTTATTAAGTAGAGAAACGTATAATAATGTGCTAATCAATGAATTTGTAGTGACGCTTGGTACCACTATCCGCCATTTTATCCGATCAGCAAGGTCTCCGGGAAAAAACGACTTAATTGCACAACAATCCAGCAGAATGAGTTTCAGTACTTCCGTTTTCTTTTCTGTCCCCTCGTATGGCTTCTCTTTCTAACAATGGAAGCTCGCGCGTTTGACAAGCTTCTCTTTCTTGCATGTAAGGGTTCGACATATGATTTGTTTAACTCCCGTAGGATATCAGTATTGGTGTTGCTAGGGATACTATGCTGCCACCTACAAAAGATTGTTCCACGAGTGAAGCAAGAATGACAACTCGACAGAGAACAGAATGACAGAGACAGAATGTTATGCAAAATATTTTTTTTACAACATACGGATGGTTCTATTAGTGTACAAGAGATCGTTTATTGCCGTTAATGCCCGTTTATCTGAGCTATGTCATTATTTTGAGAATGAGTGAATAATACTCATTCCGCTATTCGATCTGTTATGCACTGTTAAATCTATTTGAAATTCTACCTTTAGTATTAACTGTATTCTCCACAGAATTGACTTTGGACCTTCTTATATACTCAAACTTTGTCATTATTTATTAGTAAATTTTCTATCAATTTTAAGTTAAATCAAACATAAACCCATGGGACGGCATGTTTAATAATATCGCAATTACGCCGATGTTTTTCTTTTGCTTTGTTTTTGTTTATGCTCGCGAGGGTAGCTAATGCGAGTCAGCGAAAGCGTTCGTTTGCCAATATGCGCTCGTTTCACGATGACTTCGCACCGATTTGATTCACCGCTATGAATTACAACTTGTGATTGTACTGACGATATCGATTCAGAATGGCTCGGTTTAAGGACAATCGAACCCATAGCGGTAGTAGAAAGGTACTATACGACCTTGCGGCCTAATATAATTAGGTTTTTCCACTGGCGTAATGTCTTGTCTACCTTTTCGTAGCGCTAAACTGTCTGGTTAAAGCGGGATACTGCGAGTAAGTCACTTGTGCAAAATGTTCATTTCTTTTAATTTCTAAATTCTTACACTTCGGGTTTGGCTTCACCATGAAATTACACGTGAAACCCGAAAGTGACTTTTTCAGCTTTGTTCGCCCACTTGGCCTTCTGTCACGGTCGCCATGTAATGCTATTCAGGTTACTTTCTTTTGAGCAAGAATAAAACATCTAACTCATCTTCTTGAGAGATAATTCTGGAATGAACTTACTTTTTCGAGAACAGTACATCATACCTATTATAAATAACCATATGTTATTCTTCCACGAACGCTGCTCTATTTTGGGTAGCGAACCAAATCTCGCTAAGACGGAATGCAACTGATTGGACGAAAGAAGAATAAACGGAAACGCATATTTTCACGACGTTAGTTTCAACTGTTTTGGTTTTTTTTTTAAATTGTGTGTCAAAAGAATAATTAACATTACCGATGACAGAAAAAACTTGCTAACGTCCGATTTCGCAACGTTTAAACATTTCTCTCGAAAAAGAAGTCATCATTGCAACCTATCTGATTTCATAAGCTTGTTCCAAAGGGTAAAAATCGTTATGAACCCTTTGTAAAGTTAATAAATTATTTGCTATCAAAAAACTATTTTTGAAAATTTTAAAAACACTATTGTTGCTGCTTCAGCTAGTTTCTGACACTTTCTGGAATGTGCAATGGTTTGTATGTTCCCACGTACGTAATTTTATAGATAAGTACATCAAATATTGGAACCGGCTCGAAACTTCTTAGAAAAAGTCAAATAACTCAACTCCGACATGGATGTTTGAAGCCAAATTTTGCATGGTGATAGCCATAGGCATGTGGTACAAATCTAGCATAAAGCCGTTGATGTATTTTCCATGTTTGGAACAAAAAATCTACAGATAAGTACATCAAATATTTGAGCCGGCTCGAAATTTCTAAGAAAAAGTTAAATAACTCAACCCCGACACGGTTGTTTGAAGCCAAATGCTGCAGGCATGTGGTACAAATCTAGCATAAAGCCGTTGATTTATCTTCCATGTTTGGCGGTCTGGAATTTGTAGTTGCTGTTATTTTGGGTACTAGTGCTGTCTGTTGTGGCGAAGTCCTCTAACTGTAACGTGTGGTATTTCAGGTTTTTACTGGTCCGAACGGATACATTTTATTTTTGGAATTGTCGTCAATCTTTTTACATCAAAAGACAACTTTCGTGTTCGACTTCACATCAATTTTCATAGGTTCGAACTTCGAACCCTCAGGTAGGTTCGTCACTTTTGGAATTTTTTTGCTATTGCTGTAAACTGAAACTGTGGTTTACACTACGGAGACACTGTTTAGCGTCACGTTAGGGCCTAAGCGTCGTGCTTTCTTTGTTGCCCATCTTTGATTTCTAGTTTTCGACACTGTCAAGTTCACATTCAGCGGCGTTCTTCTGTCATACTACGTGACATGTTTGTTAGTCGGTTCCGTTTTTATGTACATCTTTTTGGTGTACGCCTGTAAGTCGCCATGGAATATTATAATTGTCGTTGGGGACGTGTGATAAGGTATTAATTTGGGTCCTTACACTTACTCGCAAACCTAAACCTAACCTACACTCTGTACAATTTGCTTGAATTCTACTAGAGCCAGTAATAAGGCTTTTTGTTTCTCTCAAAAGAAGTCATCACTGCAACGCGTCGGGTTTCAAAATTACAGTTTACAGTTACATGTTACAAAGTTTGCAAAAACGATTTTTACAAACATGTTGCTTTCACAATAAGTTTTAATGATAACCGCAGTTTCTACGTTGAACTACGGTGTGATTAAGTGCTGTTCCACTAAGCATTTTTTTCGTTTTTATACGGTGTGAATTTTACATTGTGGACCAAGGAGAAGGTTGATTGTAACCTGGTGGTATTGTTAGTTGCCCACTTCAGTCTGGATCTATGTGCCATAAGATCCAGATTTACTAAGAAGTCTATAATTTTTTGGACGCAACACTGCCAATGAACCGAAGATTAATTCAAAATCTTCACGGGTCTCCGTTAAATTCAAATAACATTCTTCAAGTGATATTGTTAACAGACGTTTTTGTTTTACCTGGTGCACGCCATCCGGCACTACAGAGGCATAATCTTTAAAGCAATTTTGCATTACGTAATTACTATTTTGGTTAATTTTAAACCTGACTTAACTTTGTTTATTTATTTTTTCATTTTGGGGGATGGTGTGCTACACACCATCCCCCTTTGTGACGAAATGGAATTATTCTCAAAATTACAATCTGGGCCAAATTCAATGTCATTTCTCAATTCTTCCCGTGGAAATGCGGAATCGGTAGCGATTGAAGCTACTGTTTCGATACTGTTAGCCGTCCAGTTTATTAATTATATTCTCACTAGTTTATTGAGTTTTTCCAATTACTTCTCCTGCAACCATTTAGAATATTTCTATTTGGTGTCTCTTTGAAATGCCAACCACTGGTACCAGTTACTGGACAGCAAAACGTTGGCGAAACGTGATATTATCACTACGGAATATTATTTTTCGCAACTGTCGACCAACCATCACAAACGAAGTTATCCGGTTCGGTTCAAATATTTACGTTTCAAATACTTACGTTTACGCACACCAGGTAAATGTAATTAAATGTAACCAGGTAATCAATTAAATCATCCTATAGGATATAAATATTCGATGAGTGCATATTCACGTTACACTGTGTGACTTGTTCGTTGTTGTAATGTAATCACTTATCGGGGGGTTTTATTCGCAACGGACACTTATGCGAGGTGGAGTTTTAACACGCGGAGGTTACTTGCGGACAGCTCTAAAGAGCCTAAGCCTTGCAGTGGTCCGTCGGATCCTCAGATCCTAAGGGTTGCATTTTAATGGACTTTTCTTTTAGTTCAGTAAGCGATAGCCCGTTCGGGGTCGAGTTGAACACACATCAAAGTCTGTGGTCGAAAAAGCTCTTTTATTGTGGTCAAGGCTGGTTTTATAGCCAGTGAATAATCGGAAATAATCGTTAGTATACTTTTGGTAATCGATTCTTTTGGTTAGTTTTTAACGTTAGAATGAGACAGACAGTTGGGACTTGGAAACTTGGTTCTATGTAAATATAATTAACTGACGATTCCGCGATGGTACGTACTACTGGTAGCTGGTAGTTACTGGTTGTTTATCTTGACTAAGCACTTGCGTACCGGCAGGTGTGTTGCATTATGCTTGTTGATTATTGAACGTTTACGTTTACGTTGACTATTGATTGAACTGTTTTTGTTTTGAATGGAATGGAATGCAATGTTTTGTTTTGATGTGAGTTGTGTATGTTGGGTACGTATAGTACACCTTCCCTCTTTTGAATAATTTAATGGAATGAAATTGTTCACAAAGAGATTCTGTCCCAAAGGTCTTTAAAAATCTGTTACTGTTTGTATTTGTAAATTTTGATATCTATAATTGCTATATTGTTTTTAAATCTTCTTTTTCTATCTTTTTTTTTAACACTATTTATAATTTGTATGGTTTCACTCAAAGGTTTGTAAATTAATGCTTGTAATGGTTTTGTATATCTGGTATTTCTATTGCGTTTTCTATCAGTTTGTATGAGTTTTTACAATTCTGTTCTTATGTACTAACATCGATTTGTTTGTTTTCATGCACTTTATTTTACAATTTGGATTTAGAATTTCTTCAACTATGTATGGTCCTTCATACCATGGGTCTAATTTTCTTCGGTTTTCAATCTTCAAATACACTGTTTCATTTACTTTAAGTTGAATTGGATTGATCTCTTTTTCTGCTTGTTCAGTTCTTTTGAGTTTTTGTGCGATTAATTTGTTTCTAGCTATCTCATTTGATTTTTGTAACTTGAATTTTAGTTCGTTGCCGTATTGATCAAGATTGTAAACTGGTTCTATTCCATGTTCAAAAATTTCTTGGGGTAATTTTGCTTTGTTGCCAAAAATTAGTTCGTATGGTGTAAATCCGTGGTCTGAATGTGGTGTAGTGTTGTAGTTAACCCGATCAGGAGGGCATAACAAGATAACAACAAATTTATAACACATTCTGATATTTATAACACATTGTGTTACAAATCGGAAATAAACTGATCAGGAAGTGCAAATAAAAGTTTCAAATTTGTAACAGATTCTGATAGTTATAACTCATTGAGTTATATAGGAGAATTAGGGCTTTGGCCACTACTAAAAATGTTACATATCATCACTGGTGTGCCCGGGACACACAATGGGGAACGTGCCATACATTTTCTATAAAATTTAACGCAAATTTTATGTGTAATTTTAAATCTGATTTCAAGCCAAATTTTACATGCAATACCAGCCTAACTTCAAGTAAAATTTCAAGTACTATTTCAAGTCAAATTTCATGTTTATTTTGAATTCAATTTGAATTCTAAATTTAATTCGAATTTAATGTCCAATTTCAAGTTTAAATTTTGGTCCAATATCAAATCCAATACCATGTACATTTGACATGCAATTTCAAATGAAATTCAAAGTAAAATTTCGTGTCTAATTTCAAGTGCAATTGCAAATTGCAATCTAAGTCCTATTCAGTTGTTCAGTTTTCTGTGTTCAGTTTCAGTGCATCAGAACGAAATAACGATTACATGTAGCGAATTCTTATATCTATCAATTTTGCATTAAGAAAATTTTGTTGTCAATTCTAGACTTTTTTTGTTTATTTGGATAACAATTTTTTTAAGCATCCAACAACAGCAAGTATATAAAATGAAAACATAAACTATTGCAGTTAGAAATATACTCGATGCAAAATGCCGCTCCTGTTAAGCCATCTTTTATGTATTTTCTGCACTTTATTAGGTTCTAACAACGAATTGAAACGAACAACGAATTAGGATTAAAAAGAAAATCTCTCAAACTTTTATTTTGTTGGTAGATGCTTGGAACCAAACGTAATCAAGCAAACACATTATGAAAAAAATAATTAACGATAAAATAAAATGTTTTAGTTTTTTTCTCGGTTTACGTCTTGTTTACAAAATTTCAAAGCAACAAGTGTTTTCTCCAATCCTTTACTAACAAAACCTCGTATAATTGAGAAATATTTTCTTCCACGCATCATTAAAATAATTAGGTTCATAATTGTTTTTAATCTTTACTGTGGTTGGTTCCTACCAAAATCAGCAATAACATTTATAGAATCAAAACCAGAAATATAAAACTCATTCAAAAACAAAGTTTGAATGGCCAGGTTCACTTCAATATATTTTCTGATATATTTGAAAGCACTTCGAGCAACACTGTCAGAACGGTGCAACACTGATAAAACGGATTCGATTTCTTTTTCTTGATCACAGTCTCGTACCAGAAGAGATCTATTTATAGACAGCTCGAACAGCAAAAACTGACAACTGACAGAATAAGCTATCGGTCAAATCATATGAGCATTTAAACTACCTACATTCAAGAGTAGTTCCGGTACAGTGGTTAAGACGATGGCATCGTGTGCGGTATGTCGTGAGTTCAATTCCGACTGAAAGGGTGCGGTTTTTGAAATTGAAAGAATGTGTGAAAATCTTTTTTTGTTGCTATTTGTAAATGTTCTTGATACATAGTTGTACTATTTTTGACAATAGGTCGGGAAAATGTCGATATAGCAGACAGAGGTAAAGAAGTTTTTGTTATATCAAAATTATAACACAATTTGTTAGAAATATGGTAACAAATTTTGATATAATTTTGTTCAAAACATAACAAACTTTGTTATATTTTTGCTATCACTGCTAAGCAGTTTTGTTAGAATTTGAGTTATTTTAACCACTTGCAGTAGCTAAATTATAACAGCCGTTGTTAGCAAAAAATCGGTCGAAAAATAACAGGATCAGTTATAATTTTGTTATGCCCACCTGATCGGGAAATGAATAGAAATTTAGCCAATCATCCCAGTCCGATTGGTGTTCATTGATAAAGGATCGCAGATATTCATTCAAACATCTGTGATTTCTTTCCAACGAGCCAATAGTCTGTGGATGGTAAGCGGTACTGAATTTTTGTTCAATTTTTAATATTTTGCTTATTTGTTTAAAGATTTCATTAGAATATTCTGTTCCTTGGTCTGAGCGTAAAACTGAAAATAAACCGTATGTTAGAATGAAGTTATCGACTAAAGCTTTAGCTATGACGTTTGCTTCTTTCGTAGGTACTGGTATCAATACGATATATTTTGTTAAATCGCATTGTATACTTACTGCATATCGGTTGTTACTATTGCTTTTGGGTAGGGGTCCAACTGTATCTATGGATATTACTTCGAATGAACGTGAGGGTGTTGTAGTTACAATTTGTTTTTCTTTAGTATGTTTGATAATTTTGTTTCGTATGCACGATTCACATGCTTTCACATATTCTGCTATAGTTCGTTTCATATTATTCCACGTATATAGTTCTCTAATTTGAAGGTATAATCTATGTTGTCCAACGTGTCCTCCGGTTGGTGTATTATGAAAGTCATGTAATACTTGGTTTATACTTCTTTTCTGTGTTAATCTTACTGGTGGTTTATATATGATAATTTGAATGGACTGCACTTGTGCATTTGCCATTATCTTAAAATTTTCCATTGTTATAACTTTGAATAACTCGTCATTTGTTGATAGCGCTAACTTTTGTTGATACATTTTTCTCATTTCATCTTCTATTTTTAAAAGAGCAGATTCTAAGGTCTGTCTTCCATATAAATTGTGGTACACTTGTGCAACAATTTTATTGTTCTTTTTTATCATCAACTTTAATTCATTTTTATTTATCTTCGTTTCCAGCTTAAGCATTTTATTTGTCTCAGATGGGTTGTTCGTCATGTATGTTGAGAAGTGATCAATTTCTCGTGATACATCATCTGGTTGTTTCTTTTCTTTAGTAATGTTGTCTTGTGAGTTGCGAGTTTTAGATCTCGTATTCACTTGTAGTATATTTAATTGTTTTAATTTATCTGACGTTGTTATTATTCTTGACAAAGCGTCAGCTCCTACATTACCTTTACCTGGTATATATTCTACGGTAAAGTCGTACTCTTCTAAATCTAAACGTATTCTAGTTAGTTTTGAAGTGGGGTTTTTCATTCCGAACAGAAATACTAATGGTCTATGGTCTGTTTTTACTAAAAATTTTCTTCCATATAAGTATGGTTTAAAGTAATTAATGGCCCAATGAATAGCCGTTAATTCTTTCAAAATTACAGGCTTATTTTTTTCGCCTGGGGTGAATGTTTTGCTTGCAAAGGCTATTGGTAAATTTCCATTTTCTGATTCTTGCGATAGAACAGCTCCGCATCCAATGTCTGAAGCGTCTGTGGTAAGTATGAAATCTTTTTCGAAATTAGGATATTGAAGTATTTTTGGTGAAATTAATGAATTTCTTAAATTATCAAAGGCTTTTTGACAGTTTGCGCTCCAGATAAAATTTGTGTTTTTCTTAAGAAGTTGATTAAGCGGGTGTGTTATTATAGCAAAATTTGGTACGAATTTTCTGTAATAGTTACAAAAGGCTACAAATCGTCTAACTTCGTCAGCGTTTCTAGGTATTGGATAATTTTTAATTGCTTTAAATTTTGAATCATCAGGGGCCATACTTTGATCCGTAATTTTATGACCAAGATAAGTCACTTCTGTACTGAAAAATTTGCATTTTTGGACGTTGAGTTTTAAATTGTAAAATCTTAATCGTTCAAACACTTGTTTTAAATTTGAAATATGGTGATTAACTGAACATCCTATTACTACGATGTCGTCAATGTATATGAAAGCTAATTCTGGGGTTAAACCTGCCATTGCTATAGTCATCATTCTCTGAAAACTGTTTGGGCTGATATTTAAACCAAACGGTAGTCTTGTGAATTGATAATGACCGTTTTTTGTTGAGAATGCTGTAAATTTTCTGGATTCTGCATCAAGAGGAATTTGATGAAATCCTGACATCAAATCTAAAGTTGTGAAATATTTAGCTCTACCTAGTTGATCTAAAATGTCATCTATCCTAGGTAACGGAAAGCGGTCTGCAAGTATCTTCTTGTTTAGTTGTCTAAAGTCTACAACTAAACGCCATTTTTTGGTGTTATCCATTGATTTCTTGGGTACGAGTAATATTGGTGAATTGTACGACGATACTGAGGGTTCTATAATTCTACTTTCTAACATGTTATTCACCTGACGATTTATTTCGTCATTTTGGGAATGAATAGTTTTGTAATTAGGTATGTATACAGGGATGTTGTCAGTTGCGACAATGTTTTGGGTGTTGAAGTTGTTTTGACTAACTTCTTCCTCTTCGAGACAAAATATGTCTTGATATTGTTTTATCAAGTTATTGAATTGTTCTCTGGCATATAATGGTATTTGTTCTATATTAATATCTTTTAATATTTGTTTAAATCTATTATTATCATTTGTTCTAGATTTTTGTGGTATAATGTAGTCGTTTAAATGACTTAAGGTTGTTTTAAATTGGGTATATGCTATAAATGTTGGTTCATTAGTAGTATTTACAAATTTTACATAGGGTTTTTGTGGAGAAACTATTGTGTTTCCGCAGAAGATTCCTGGATGGATTTCTTCCGAATGGACTACCATATCTTCTGATATGTTTAAGTATGGTATCCTTCTGACAGCCTCGCTTCGGCCTGGTAACATAAAGCCTTCTTGCAAGTTGTCTTCTATGGGTATGGTTATTTGGATATTTCCTACATTGAAATTTAATAACCAAGATTCGTAGTCTATTAGACATTTATATGAGGTTAAAAAGTCACGGCCTAAAATTCCGTCTGCAACTATCGGTAAATTAGGTGTTACTAAATGAAATTTATGATTCAATCTTATGCTATCATTAAAGCATTGTGTTGTATTTACTATTCCTAAGGTTTCTACTGTATTGTCGGTTATACCAGTTAATTTTATCTTATTACTAGTATTTAC
Organism: Sabethes cyaneus; assembly: GCF_943734655.1. Lineage (NCBI taxonomy): Eukaryota > Metazoa > Arthropoda > Insecta > Diptera > Culicidae > Sabethes > Sabethes cyaneus. The sequence goes on from NC_071353.1 coordinate 118,521,101, forward strand.
AAGTTGATCAGGGCGTATATTCTGAGCTTTAAATAGCGAAATATCGGCTCCTGTATCAATAATTAGGTTACAACTTTTATTTCGAGTCATGTGCACTTTGACTCGAATAAAATTTGATGTAAATAAATTTACTGTAAGGATAGGTTTGTTTGTCAGTAACAATTGTCCAGGTTGTCGACGTCTCTGAGCAGTTGTTACTGATTGACAAAAAAATGATTGGGATTTACTAGTTGTTGATTGGGGTTTACCAGTTGTTGGTTTGGGTTTACTATTTGTTGAACATTGGGTTGCTCTGTATGTTCGTGGTATGTTATCATATTGGTTGGTTGTACCATTTCATTTTGCATTAGCTCTTGATTGGTTAGATATGTTCTTGCGTATCGTTGATTGTTGTTGTTTTGTGGATGAGCGAATCTTTGATTATATTCGCGTCCTCCATTTTGATAACATCCTCGAGTGTTGCCTCGTGCATTACCTCGGTAACTGCCATGTCCACGCATTTGCGGATTGTAGTTATTGTGAGTGTTTTGAAATCTTCGTGGTTCTGTACCTCCGAAATTTCTTTGATTGTTTCCTCTGTAGTGCGATTGTTGGTGGTAATTTCCTCTACTACCTGAATTGTTATAACGCCTGTTCATTTGTAATACAGACGAAGCGTTATTTTTTGTTTTCTTGTTGTCGCTTTCCATCATGAGGTTGATGGCTTCTTGAACAGAATCGAGTTTTCCGATTCTGAGCATCAATTTAGTGTCATTAATTTTTGCATTTTCCATTAGTACTTGAATGGCTGCTTTTTTGGACATATTTGTTGCAACTTCGCTAGGAATGCCTTCTCTAACGTATGTTTGCTGCAATTTTTCTGTTAAAGCTTCAACTTGTTTGAAGTCTTCGTTAGTCTTTATTTTTAAGTTTTTCAGATTGGCTGAGGCCAAATCTGAAGTTCTTTTGTCTGTGCAGTGGGTTTTGAGTTTTTCGATAATTTCGTCGAATTCTTGTGGTGGACCAGCAAACAGATTTCTAGCTTTTCCACTCAATTTTGTCATAATTAGTTGCAATGCAGATTCTTTATTCTCTGCTGGTATTAAAGATTTTACTAAATTTAATGCATCTATAAATGCATTGAGAGTTTCGGGTTGGCCATTGTATGCCGGAATTAATCCCGATAATTCTGAAGCGGTTTTTATGGATAATGCCATTTTGCTTGGAACTATGTTTTCTTTTAAATTAACAGTTGCGTCTTTTTGGATGTTAGAATCACTTTTTGCTCTTAGTAATGAGTCTTCGTGATTTGGATTTACTTGTAAAAATCTAGGTTTTGAATAACTTGTTCCCGGATCACTATCGTAATCTTTCTGGGTAATTTTTGTGTTATTTAGAATTTTAATACACTTTTCGGATATTGTTTTTAAATTGACATAATTGATAATCTGAATTCAATTGTTTTTAGTATAGTTCTGTATTCTAAAAAATATTCCTCTAGTAATGTTCTTTTTGTTTCAATTCCGTGTAAAGTTCTTGATCGAGTCTTACTTTTTTCTAAATTGAAATATTCTCTTTTGATCAAATTTTCGATGATTTTCAATCTATCCATCAATACGGAATGAACATTCTAGTAGGCTGATAGGATATGGTTAATTTAATTTAAAATGCTTACTCGTTGTAGAGCAAGAAAAATTTTCTTTTAGTGATAATAGTAATTTTTGTTACTTGTGTGATCGTAAACGATGTGTTACGATGTATAATTTATGAATTTGTAAAAATATATTCGTTATTATTTTTGATTCAGTTTGCGTATAATAAAAGTTTTTTTTTTCTTACCATGCCATTTGTTACGTTTTCACTCCGTTGAAGGTCGGATTCAGATTCATTCTTTATTGTTCGATAAGTTCTTGACAAGGTTCCTACTGGAGACGCCTGAAGCACCGTTCTATGTAAAAGCCATGTACACGATCACCAATCCGTGATCGATGTACATGCGAAAGAGACAAAGATAGAAACCTCGAAAAGCTATGACTGCACACATGGTAACAGCGAGGTTCAGTAAATTTGAAATGCGACACTTTCGTTCGTCGCAGTAAACGCTGACAATTTTGTGCAGGCATTGAACTGAAGGTTCAATGCCGGTTAGTAATAAATTTCTCAGCATGTTCCCACTGGTGTGGTCTGCTGAGGATGTAAGAATTGGAAGGCATGAAAATGACATGTGAAATCCACATGTCACACCATCCCCCTACGGGCCGAAATTGAAAGGTAAATTATTCGGATTTGCTTCAAGTGTCTCTCACAATTTTTTAATGATTTTATATAATATGTTGATTTCGGTTCACGATTGCAAAATAGGTATTATTTAATTATAATGTTATATTTCTGTATCACGCTTAATTTTAATTGTATGTTTCTGTATCCTGCACCCCTTCCCCCTAATGGAAAAGGAGGCGGTTTAGCTGCCTATTTGATTAGTCTTGATATGTGCACTTCCTGCTCTCTATTATCTGCATTTATTATTGTTACGTTTGGCGTGTTTATTTTTGTAATCAAGAAAGGTCCGTTGTAAACGGGGTCTAATTTTTGTCTATTTTCTTTTTTTAGATACACTGTATCGCCTATTTTTATATCTGTTATATTAATGTTATTATTGGCTGCATTTGTTCTTTTGATTTTTTCTTTGTTGAGTGTTTGTATGACATTGTTGTGAGTAACTTGTAATCTATATTTTAGTTCCTTTTGATATGAGTCGAAGTTATATAAGGGATCAACGTTATTGTTACAAAATTCAAAAGTATTACATGTTTTTCCAAAAATTAATTCGAATGGCGTGAAATCGTGTTGTATGTTAGGCGTTGTATTAGCTTAGCTTAGCTTAGACTGATTGCACATATCAATGGTTGCACTCAGTGATTGACCAGAACCAGTGAAATTGCACAATGAATCAAATGAATGTGGTTGGGATTTACCGATCATTCTCATTGTGCAAAATTCAGTGATTCGACATAGTAATGATCAATAACTGCGCCGGCCACGTCCTTGCAATCAGGTGGGAACGGGGAAGGAATGTTAGTGTAATCTTTGCTGTTCTAGGGACCGTGTTAACCTCTGCATCCCTACAAAGATTACAGGAAGGAGTTTTGCTAGTAAGGTTGGGTTTGTTGGATCAGGATTCACCTTGATAAGTGATGCGATCGTTGCTTTTTTGTTTTTTTATAAAATGTAGAATTTTAGGTATGTTTTTCGTCTATTCATTATTCATTCGATCGTATTTAATTTTTTCATTTATTATAGTTTTGAGAATATATTTGTTCTAATGAAAAATTTGAATGAGTACTCACACTATTACTAAGTCTAAGCAGAGAGTTATATATTAGGCAAAAGTATTTATAGCAATTTAAACTCCAGACAGCCGGCTGTAGGGAGTATTGCTAAATCGTGCATAACCGCGACAATGTCTCATCCCTGTAGATGGTGTATTTCATAGTATAGTACGAATAGTACGTTTAAACATAAATACTACTAACCGAAAGATGGTAGTGGGGTAAAATAAGTCAATATTTCGCTTCATTCATAACTCTCGGTAACATGGATGAAACTGGCTACTTATTACAATTTTAAACTAGTAGTTATTATTATCTTTATCACGCGATATAAGAAATATATTGAAGGAAATTATATGCTTCTAATAGTTGATGCGGTGTGGCGGCAAAAACCGCTTACGAAGTCTACAGGTTAAAGTGAAAGCCTGATACCTAAGTGTACTCAGAACCGCACGGCCATTCTGTACGTGTCGAAAAAGTTACCTATCGCGTCCCCAAACAGGCAAAATTCCATATATCTAGAGCTCTGAACAACATAAAAAACGAAACGACAGACAATACATAGTTTTCAGTTGACTGAGAAAATGTCAAATTATCCAAATTTGCTTAAAACACATTTGCACTAAACCTATTCACAGCTGAGAATTCACAGGTCTTCCAAACAACCATCAAAAGAATCTATTCAAAGCATCCAAAGCGAAGCCAACGTCCAAAGGCGAAAAAACGCATAACACCCACCGCACCCTCAATTAATTGCAAGTCCAAACCAAGGGTAAACACTTTTATGAAATCTGCACAATGCCGATTTACCGTCCCGCAATATAAGGCTCGACCTGGAAGCACAGTGAGCTCATGTAACTGCATTTACGAAACAAAAATCAGTCAATGGTGTTCAACGACATGCGCACGCGGATAGCAAACATGACGAATAAAATCAAAAATGACAATATCCTCCCACGCTTCGCCAAAAAAACGTGACACTATATAAGAGAAAGAGAGGTATTTTACAGTTGCAAGTGCAGATATGAGAAAGAGAGAGAGGTAACTAGTTCTAATAAGAATCTGTCTGTAGGATAAACGGTAATAGATCGGTGCGGTGCAGCACTTGCTTCGCGAGGGGGCTGCAGATGTATTGATATCGGAAAGCTTGTAATTAGTATGATTTCAATAACTGTTATCACTAAGAAAGAATTTAATGTTTGCATTTAAGCTAGTATGTTTAAAATAATTATATGAAATATGAAAATGGATACATGTTTGAGTGTTAAACTTGATGCATTTAGTGTTGAATTAATTTGTAACCCTGTATGAAATAATACTAATACTTATCCCTCGTTGCTTTGCTTCTTTCGTTAACATGTCAACTCGTTGACTCGATAACCGGCAAACATAAACCAAAAACTATATTACAATTCAATAGGAGTATATGGCATTCTTCATTCTCTATGATGAAATTGATCACTATTCTTCAATTGGCACACTAGCAATCACTTCCACTCGCGTTGCAACACACCGAAAAACTATCTAGAACATACGCGGTAACAAAACCTAACTGTTTGCCATGCAGTGTTTCTAGGAACCCCCGTGTTGTATGTTAGGCGTTGTATTGTAAACAAAGCAATAAAAAGGAAGCCTCTCATCCCAATCATTCGTGCGTTGGTTTGAGAATATCCTTAAGTATTCGTTCAAGCATTTATGGTTGCGTTCTAACGCACCGATTGTTTGAGGGTGGTAAGCTGTTGAGCAAGTGTGGTTTAATTGTAGCAAATTGCATATTTCGTCAAACACTCCTTTGTATTCGGTTCCTTGATCCGTTTTGATACATCTCATGGGACCGTATATAAGGATGCATTTTTCTACAACTGCTTTAGCTATTGTAACAGCTGATTTGTCCGGAATGGGTATTGCAATCACATACTTGGAAAGATCGCATTGCAATGTCACTGCATAGCGGTTTCCTTTTTCAGTGAGACCAAACGGGCCGATGGTGTCAATGGACACTACATCGAAGGTTTTGTTAGGTGTGGTAGTAACGATTGCTGGCGTTTTTGCTGTAATCGCATGTTTATTTATTTTACAAAGTTCACATACCTTGACGTAGTCTGAAACAGTTTGTTTCATGTTTGGCCAAGAGTATAGAGACTTTAATTTTTTATATAATCTATTTATACCTGGATGACCTCCCGTCGGAGAGTCGTGGTATTGTTTTAATATGTTTTTAATTTCTTCCGATGTTTTTAATTCAACAGGTTTCTCGTAAATTAATATGGTAGCGTTCCTAAGAACTGCATTACCGAAACTTTTAAATGAATTTAAATCAACATGTGTGAATATAATGTCGTTTGTTTGTATTGCTAGCTTTCTTGGATATGTTGCTTTCGTATTTGAATTATCGGCAGGCCTGCCATCGATTATTTTTAAAACTTTTTCTAATTCTATTCTAAAGTTTTCGGGATTTTCTATTGCGAGTGCTAACGTTGGAGTTAGTCTCTTCCGAAATTTTTTATCGTATATTATCATATTTATCGATGTTTTATCATTATTATATGAAAACGTTAATTTTGGCAAGTCGAATGCTTCTAAACTACTGACAGCTTCGTACACGTGAAGTTGATCAGGCTTCTGTGTTTGGCTGGCAGTTGTTGTAGCAGCATTTTTCTTTGCCATAGATCTAGTTACTAAATACATATTTTTTAGTGTGTCTGACGTTATTTGAATTCTAGATAACGCATCAGATAACACATTTGAACTACCTTTAATGTATTCTACCTTAAAATCGTATTCCTCCAAATCCCATCTCATACGTGTGAGTTTGGATGAGGGGTTTTTAAGTGAAAATAAATATATTAGTGGTCTATGGTCGGTACGTATAACGAATTTCCGGCCATAGATATATGGTCTAAAATACTCGATGGCCCAATGTATGGCGGTCAGTTCCTGTTCGATTGTTGATTTGTTTGATTCACCTTTTGTAAAAGCCTTGCTGGCGAATGCAATTGGTAATTCAAAATCTCCAAAACGTTGAGCCAGTACTGCTCCGCAAGCTACTTTGGACGCATCTGTAGTGATAATAAAATCTTTTGTGTAATCGGGGAACTGTAGAATATTTGGTGATAATAATGTCATCTTAAGGGTGTCAAATGATTTCTGACACTCCTCGTTCCATTTGAATATTGAATCGTAATAATTTGTTTAGAGGGTTGGCTATATCTGAAAATTTTTTGATGAAGCGACGATAGTAGTTGCAAAAAGCAACAAATCGCCGAACTTCATCTGAATTCTTCGGTACTGGGTAGTTTCGAATAGTATCATATTTACTTTTGTCGGGTTGTATGCCATCTTTCGAAATGTGGTGTCCTAAATAAGTCACCTCATTCTTGAAGAAATGGCATTTAGATGGGTTTAATTTAAGGTTGAATTTTCTTAAGTGCTGAAACACTTCGCGTAAATTTGCTATATGGTGATTAATTGAGCATCCTACTACGATAATATCATCTATGTAGAGGAATGCACAGTTTGGAGGTAGACCGCTTAACGCGATGGACATCATGCGCTGAAAGGAGTTAGGGCTTATGTTTAGACCGAATGGAAGCCTATTAAATTCAAAATGGCCTTTATCAGAGGAGAAGGCTGAGTATTTTTTGGAATTTTTGTCTAATGGGATTTGATGAAATCCAGACATTAGGTCAAGTGTAGAAAAGTATCTTGCACGACCCAATTGATCCAAAATTTCATCTATCCGCGGGAGTGGAAATTTATCTGGGGTTATTTTTTTGTTCAGTTGACGGTAATCAATTACCAGACGCCATTTTTTACTTCCATTTGAATTTGATTTCTTTGGAACAAGTAAAATAGGCGAATTGTAAGGTGAGGTTGAATTTTGAATTATCCCTTCATTAAGCATGGTCTGTATTTGTTCATTAATTTCATTTTTTTTGAGATTCTGGCAATCTATAGTTTTTAATATATGTCGGTTTTTGGTCATTGAGAGCTATGCTTTGTTCGTAAAAATTGTTTTCCGAAAGCAAATCACCTTGAAGCGAAAATATGTCATTAAATTCAATGCAAAGGTTTTCAAGTTTATCTCTAATATGAGGATCACTGTTTTCAAGTTTCAGTTCATTTTTCAGTTTCTGTGCTCGTTCACTAATATTTTCTTTGTTTGTGTTGTTTGGAATAGTACAAAGGTAAAAATTTGCTAGGGGTTCATGTTTGGGATAAAAGTTTGCTGGTAATAAAACTTCCTTAGTTGTAGTATTAATAATTTTAACATTACAATTGCCTTTATTTACCAGAGTATTAGCGCAAAATACTCCTGGGCATATTTCTTCTGAAAAAATTACACTGTCTTCCTGCATGTTAATGTTTTCAAGTTGTTTGATTATCTCACACCTAGCTGGTATAAGATTCGAGTTGACTTGCTTGTTTACTATTGGAATTGTAAATGTTTCAAAATTGTTTGTCAGTTTGAGAAGCCAAGAATCATAATCTATATTGCATTTATGGTTTACTAGAAAATCTCTCCCTAAGATTCCATCAGTGGGAATCGGGAAATCATTTCTTACTATGTGAAACATCTGGGGTATTTTGATATCATTTAGTATGATATTTGTTTGCGTAGTACCCATTGTACTTACGTTTCCATGGCCAATTCCAACTATGTCGCATTTTTGGCTTGGATAATAAATTTGGGTTTTTCTTACTAATCCACATTTGACAACTGATATATCAGATCCGCAATCAACAATAAATGATAATTGCACATCGGACATATCAACCATCAATTGGACGTAATTGGTGGCAGACACATTTATTGTATATGCTGCCCCAGCTGTACCCCTAAAGGGTGGATATTTCCATTAGTTGACTGTGGAATATGTTGTTGCTGTGGCATTTGTATGTGTGGATGCAACGGCATTTGAATTGCCTGGTGCGCTGGCAGCTGATATTGTACACCGCCTTTTGGTTGCCATCGTGTTGGCTCTGTTTGCTGGGATTTCTTCCCTTACATAGCATGATTTAAGTTGTGTTGTTAAAGTTTCAACTTCGTTACAAAAGGTTTCAATTGAATCTTTTTGTCTGGTTGCTTTTAGCTTGGCCAGAACATTGTCCGAAGTAATTTTTGACTCGCAGTGTTGTTTTACTGCGTCTATGATGCCTTGTAAATCATCGGCTCCTGCAATTACTTGCCGGGCTACGCCTGTTAGCCGTGATTTAATGAGCTTCACTACGGTAACTTGAGCTGTTTGTTTTTGTGCGGCCGTGGCTGCAGCAAAATCACTTTGTACCGTGTCATTGAATAAATTTACGGAGTCAATGAAAGCATCCAAATGCTGTGGTGCGCCATCATACATTTGAATCAGCGTCGTACCCAATTTTACGTCTACCTTTGGGTTTGCCATGTTTCTTTTATGTAAATGTAAAAATGATAACGACACTTTTGCTAAAGTCTTAAATGAAATCAGATGATTTCAATCAAGCTTTGAATCTATTAAAGTTTTTATTTCGCCGTACAGTAACCTTGCCGACTTTAAAAAAAAATTCTGATTGGTTTTCCCAAAGAGATCTATTAAATCTAATATTTCGTTGTAATAGATTCTACTTTGGTTTAGTTTATTCAATAACGTTGCTCTCCTATATCTTCGATTAGGATTTTTCTTAAGGTTAACTAAGATTTTTTTTAAATCTGTCAGTAGTGAATCTACTTGGTCCATAAATTAATATTATTATTTAATTCTGTTTTCTGCTGTCATTTTTGTTACACTATTATTATTTTTTCTTACTTACAGTTTTCTATAACATCGTCCTACCTCATGTTTGTCGGTTTTGTTGTTGGTTTTGTTGTTAGCCGCTGGCATACTAACTGCGCTTTTGCTCTACTCAGGTTTCCGGTTACTGTGGTGGCTGTCGGTGGGGACGCTCCATGTTGCCGGTTATCCCTTTGTTGGGGCCGCTCCAAGTTGCCGGTTGACCCTTCGGTGGGGACGCTCCTAGTTGCCGGTTATCCCTTTGTTGGGGCCGCTCCAAGTTGCCGGTTGACCCTTCGGTGGGGTCGCTCTAGGTTGCCGGTTAACCCTTTGGTGGAGCGTTACTAGCTCTGTCACTCGTGTACACTTTACTCTTTTGATATTTCGGCTACTGCCGCACTGTTCATTTTAGCACTGTTTTTCCGTTTGTCCTTTTTTTTCTCTGGACTTTGCCTTTCTTGTTAGACTTTGTCTAGATCTGCCATTGATTTTACTCTTAGGATCGTTTTTTTCTGGATTCTTTTGTACCAAATTTTGTAAATTACAAACACTAGCTGGATTGTAACTAGCACTAAGATGATGTTCAGTTTGAGCGCATGATCTTCGTGAAAATCGCTATGGATTTCCTGATTGTTTATAATGGTGAGATCTTTATCTCCCGTCACTGATGCACTAGGTTTTGATGCACCTTTTCCCATTATTAGTCGCTGTTCATGATGAACACTTTACACTAGATCACAAATTTCTAACACCTGGACTATTTTCAGCACTTGGTTTTATTTTTCGACACTTGGGTCCTGTCACGGTCGCCATGTTACGTTTTCACTCCGTTGAAGGTTGGATTCAGATTCATTCTTTATTGTTCGATAAGTTCTTGACAAGGTTCCTACTGAAGACGCCTGAAGCACCGTTCTATGTAAAAGCCATGTACACGATCACCAATCCGTGATCGATGTACATGCGAAAGAGACAAAGATAGAAACCTCGAAAAGCTATGACTGCACACATGGTAACAGCGAGGTTCAGTAAATTTGAAATGCGACACTTTCGTTCGTCGCAGTAAACGCTGACAATTTTGTGCAGGCATTGAACTGAAGGTTCAATGCCGGTTAGTAATAAATTTCTCAGCATGTTTCCACTGGTGTGGTCTGCTGAGGATGTAAGAATTGGAAGGCATGAAAATGACATGTGAAATCCACATGTCACACTAGTAGTTGAACGCGCTTCCACTGTTGTCTTGACGCTTCCGCTTTGGAGGTGTCATTCAGGGAAGGTTCTGATTCCCCGGCGCATCCAAATAAAAAGTGGTTTGGAGTGAGTGGTTCATCATCAGTGGCGTCAAGTGAAATGGCTGTTAGTGGCCTACAATTTATTATAAATTCAATTTCTGCCAACAGGTGTCTAAAGACGTGCTCAGGCATTGTTTCACTGGGCATTAGAGTCTTTATTTCGTACACCTGCCTCTCCCAGCATCCACCGTGGTGTGGGGAGGCTGGAGTATTAAAATGCCATTCAATTCCTTCAGTAGACAACCGACGTTGAAGTTTTTTCAGCTCATTATCTGCTCCAACAAAATTAGTTCCGTTATCGCTATAAAGGTGCTTAATTCTACCTCGTCTAGCTTGGACTGTAGTGAGGCACAATAAAAATGCATCTGCACTTAAGTTCTGTGCTACTTCTATATAAACAGCTCTAGTTGTCATACATGTAAATAGAGCTCCCCATCTTTTCTCCGACCGTCTATTAACCGATACGTTATATGGACCAAAATAATCCACTCCCGTATGTGTAAACGGTTTTACGAATGGCTGTAATCTACACTCGGGCAATGGTGCCATTTTAGGCGCCTTTGCTCTCACAGATTCATTCTTACAACGCTGGCAACGATTTTTAATTTTTCTCATACCGGCGTCAATGTGAATGATATGATATTTCTGTTGGACTGCTGCTATAGCAGCCTTCATTTTCTTATGCTTGAAACGCTCATGTTGGTGTTTCAGTATTAACTCAGATACATGATGTTTATCTGGTAAAATGTAGGGATATCGAGCCGCATAAGGAACAAATTTCGTATTTTTGTAACGTGTTTCTGATCTCATTATACCGTTGTCTGCCACAAACGGCGTAAGAGTTCGAATCCTACTGCTTTTATCAACCGTTCCAGTAGTTTGCAATTCCACCATCTCATCAGGAAACGCATTCCATTGATCGGTTCGAATCAAAAACTCTTGCATATCAGAAGCGGTTATTATGCTATTAAAGGGTAAGTTTCGCCTTTTACTTTTAATAAATTGTGCGAACTTTTTAATTATGCAGAGTGCTCTTTTCAATCGATTCCAATCAGAGCACCAAGTAATACATAAAATATCGAACTGTGGCTTATCGATTTCCTTTAGCGTATACATGGGTCGTAATTCTTCATGACACGACTCTTTAATTGATATATCATTGAATTTCGTTGGCCATTCGGATTCCTTTAGTTTTAAAAAGGATGGGCCTTCTATAAATTTAGACTCTGATGAAATTACCTTTGTTCCTTCATCAGCAGGGTTTGATGCGGAATCTATATATCTCCATTGAGATTCCATTGTACTATCGAGAATCTCACTTACTCGATATTGCACAAACTGCTTGTACTTTCTTTCTTGTATTAGAAGACGTCCCAACGCAGTTTTAAAGCTGTTTGGAAATTTCATGTCTTCATTTTTCCATAACAGGCCAATCTCATAGCCCTGGTTAGTTTTTGTTAAGGTGTTTTCCATTATTTTAATGGCTTGCTCATCCGCTTTCGGAATCAGGTTGCTTTGTGGGACTTTTACCCCAAAGGCTTCTGTTGAGAAGTAATTCGACATCATTTCTCTAATTGACTTCTCTTCTTCAATAACTTCATCTATGGAGAACAAATTTTTGGTGTTAGTATTAACTTCGCTACCACCAAAAATAGTCCATCCCAATTTTGTTTGCTTGGCAATGGGCTCATTATTTCCCCTCGAGCGTTCTGCTATTGCCTTAAATAAATAAGCATGAGGTAGCCCCAATAGTATGGTGGGTACCGCTTGCTCATATGATCGCATATTTACATCACGAAGATAAGGATATCGTGATTTTAATTGTTTCATATCTATTGATTGAACAGGTAAATTCAGTTCATCAACTGTTCTCATGTTTTTAATGGTAAAGATTTGTCCATTATCGGCTTGGACCTTAATTTGTATTACCTGACTATTCCGTTCTTCCTGGACTTCTCCATTGGTCCAGGCAAGCGTTAGCGGAACACATGAACCTGTTGCTTTAACATCATTTGCAACTTGTTCTTTGATCAAACTTACAGTATCAAAGAAAGCGAAGGTTTTATATTCGCAGTCTTCGCCGATTATTGTAATCGGCACTACTTGATAGTAGATAGTCTTGTTATTTTGCACAAGACAATTTACATTTTCAGGTTGTCTTCTTGACGTGTCTGAATTGTTGTTTCTTGTATTAAAGGGCGCGTGCAGCAATGGATGGTGCTTCAATGTGCAACCGTCAACACCACATGTCTTACCAATCTTGCAATCCTGCATTCTATGGTTGCTGTAATTACAACAAGAGAAACAAATTTTCCTTTCCCTTGTGAATTGCCTTCTTTTGTCAAGTGGCATCCTTTTAAAATTTGAGCAATCAGATAAACGATGATCGCCCTTGCAAGCAAAGCATCTGGACTGTTTATTACCGAGGAAATTCACCCGGTCTGGTCTTGTTCTTTCATAATTAACGCCTCTTTCCGCGATTAACATATTCGCAAGAGTTTCTTGTGGTTTCAATCACTTATAAAAATTTTCTAATGTTGGAGCCGTATAGGGGTTGTTAGGAGTTGACAAGAGTCTCTCCTCATTAAGGTGCATCAACCATTTTTGATGCAATGTTGTCTTTAATCAGACGTTGGTCATTTAAATATTCCTCTCTATTTAAACTTTTCATAGTTATTACCAGGTTTCCAATCCCTGATATAAAGTCGACTACCGTTTTAGGCATTTCTAATCGTGGAGCCTTTAACGAAAGTACCTCTCTTAATAAGCCATTATAGACCATTTCGGAACTGCCGAAATGTTCTTCTAATTTTTTCAAAATTATTCCGACGTTGGCGGAATCCAACAGGAGTGCACTGACTAATTTCAATGCATTTCCTTTGAGACTTTTTTGCAGTCTATACAAATTTTCCAAATCGGAAAAATTACCTTTATTCGTGGTTTCGATAAAGGTTTGTTTAAATCTGGGCCAGAGATTATATGACCCATCAAAATATGGCAAGTCAATCATCGACTGTTTCATCAAGAAATTTTCGGTTGATGAATGCTTTTCGACATTTATTTCTTTTATTTTATTAATAATTTCATTAAATGCCTCGACATGCGAGCTGTCGGGAGTTTCTAATCGAGAAATCTTCTTGTCCCTACTCGAGATCTCGTCGTAGAGTCTCTTACATTTTAAACAAATCCACGGCTCCTTTTCGCCGGGAGTATGATCTAATCCCGCGCATGACACGTGGAACCAGCGATCACATTCGTCGCAGGCTACCAACGCACAGTGGCGCTCCTCCATACAAAGCTTGGCCAAAAGTCAAAAGTTACTTCAAATCGACTGAATATAACATCTTTAAATAATTTTGGGTCACTGAATTCAAATTTGGGATCAGAAATCGAAAAAAATGATCGCTCATTAGGGTGGTTCACAAAATTAAAAAAAAAATAGTTTCGTTTTTTACTTGTTTTACTGTGGTTTCTGTTTTTGAGATGGCAAATTTTGTATTCTCCGTTGAAAGCATAAAAATCTTGCATCATAATGCATTAGGGTGGTTCACAAACCATAAAAAAAATTATTACAAAAAAAACTTTAGTAAGATGCGATATTCACTAAGCTCGTTCAAACTATAGAATTAACTCTTCGAAGCGCCATCGTAAGCTATCTTCGCTATATAAAAATAAATTCAAATCGGTTCAGTAATTCAACAGTTACGAATTTTCAAAGAAAGAAACTTGGTTAAAAATGATGATTTTTGGCACCACCTTAACTCAGAAAAAGACACCCTAAGCGCCAAGTAAAAAGTCAGGGGTCTAAAATTTTCCGAAAAGAAACAACTACACAAAGATTGAACAAACCCAAAGCATTTTTAATTAGGACGTAGCATTTTTAATTTCGTGGAATTTTCCTATGGAAGAGAAAATCATTCCTTCATGTAACAAGAAGAAATCACTTCGAATTTATCCGCCAAAAAATCGATATTACTTCCTTAGCGCAGCAAAGCGCAGAAAACCACCTAGTTTTCCAAAAAGTAGAGAAAATTTTCTATAAGATGCATTTAACATGATCATTTTCTGACGTTTCCCACCATACTTTCTTGATCGCTGAATATTGGTGTTGAGTTTCCCATACATTTTGTATGGAAGAACAAAATATCATTCTTCTACATGTTCAACTTCAGACATTTGTAAAAAATTCATTTTAACTTCAAACTGGCTAGAATTTTCAAGTTAACCTCCCAAAGTATTCCAGAAAATGATAAAAATATAATAAAAGCAAAAGCTTGAAATTGGATTTTTGACTTTTGGCCAGCTTTGCGCCATAGTGCAACGTGCCGATGCTATCGGGTTTTTCACAAAGACGGCAATTGCCGTTTTTATTATTTACTAAAATTTTGTGCATTTTCACTCACCAGATGTTTTTCTTTGCCTTTGCCTATGCCTGCTGTGTTTGTTGATTCTAGGGTTCACCGACCGTTCGTCGATGCGGTTGCCACCAGCTGATTGCCGATGCTGCTACGCTGCTGCTTTGGTTCACCGACCTTTTGCCACCGACTGGGTGCCGATGTGTTGGAATCACCGACCGCCTGTCGGTTGGAGTGTCACCGGCCTATTTGAGCGCCGATGTTTCGGATTACACTAGTCGCCTACTAGTGACTCAAGCTAGCCCACTAGACTTGAGCTTTTTGATAGCACCGACCTTCCGTCGGTTGGGTTGCACCGGCCTCCTTGTGTGCCGGTGTTTTTTCGGATTGCATTAGCGCCTGCCAGTGACTCAAGCAGCTCACTGAACTTGAGATTTTGGATAGCACCGACGCCTGTCGGTAAATATCACCGGTCTCCTTGCTGACCGACGATTACAATGGCACTAGCGCCTGCTAGTGACTCAAGCAGCTCACTGAACTTGAGATTTTAGATAGCACCGACGCCTGTCGTCGGTTGGGTTGCACCGGCCTCCTCGTGTGCCGGTGTTTTTTCGGATTACACTAGCACCTGCCAGTGACTCAAGCAGCTCACTGAACTTGAGATTTTGGTTAACACCGACACCTGTTGTCGGTAGATATCACCGGCCTCCTTGAGCGCCAATGATAGCGGGTGCTGCCCCAATCTGGTAGAAGTCGTCCCGTCTTTTGCCTGCTTGCTTGTAGCAGGTCTTTTGATTGCCCTTGCGCGGGCCAACAATTGTCACTTCTACCCTTGTGGTAGAAGTCGACTCAAAACAGTCAGCTTTCTGACTGAAATTGCGAGTATTATTTTCCTCGACTTAGTGCCTGTACGCTTGCGACAGGTCTTTTTTTACTTTCTTACCCTAGCGCGGGTCAAGAATTGTCACTTCCACCGCCAGTGGCAGAAGTCGACACAAAAAATCAACCAAACAGTCTGGTTGGAAGCTTCCTGGTTTTATTCCGTGAGTTCGCCTTCCTTACTATCCTCTATGGATAGCCACCATTGAATGTTGTCGCGAGCAACACTTATTTTGGCTAAAGATGGTCTTAGCCGGTGGTTTTCGTTGTTGCTCCAAAGTCACTTTCCGACTAGGTCGTACTTGGAAATTGGATGTGATATTCACTTACTTATCGTGCTAAATTCACTTCACTATACTGCTATGTGGGAAACTGTTCCCAGGAAAACTTAACTTTATTGAAAAAAGTTACAATTGTCGTCTTAAAGCTACGCGTTGAATAATCGATGGATACTTATGTAAAGCATCCCAGAAAAATTTACTTATATACTATGTCCCTTTAGATACCAGACTTTTCTTCAAATATCCATAATTTTCATTTATTTTCCTTCTGGAGTCTAACGGGCGCTTATTCTAAAACACTATAATTGTTTGAACACTGCTCATTGCATCCTAACGATAAAAAGAGAAAGAAATTCTAAATGCGACACATGGGAGTGGCTTAATCTTTCATGCCCTAAATAAATAGTCTAATCAGTAGCAGTACATAATCCATGCGCGAGATGGTTTTTCAGATTCCTTTTCATATTCTGATTTTCCTACTCCCGATCAGATGGATCGTTTTTCTGGCATGTTTATTTGATTACATCGTTGGCGCGTCTAGCTAAGCAGCTTGTTTGCTCTACCTCTGGAAGCGATAATGCCTCCAGCTAAGTTATTTATTTTTATCATTCCGCTCTAGCAGCGACAATAGTTCTGTATTCTAAAAAATATTCCTCTAGTAACGTTCTTTTTGTTTCAATTCCGTGTAAAGTTCTTGATCGATTCTTACTTTTTTCTAAATTGAAATATTCTCTTTTGATCAAATTTTCGATGATTTTCAATCTATCCATCAATACGGAATGAACATTCTAGTAGGCTGATAGGCTATGGTTAATTTAATTTAAAATGCTTACTCGTTGTAGAGCAAGAAAAATTTTCTTTTAGTGATAATAGTAATTTTTGTTACTTGTGTGATCGTAAACGATGTGTTACGATGTATAATTTATGAATTTGTAAAAATATATTCGTTATTATTTTTGATTCAGTTTGCGTATAATAAAAGTTTTTTTTTTTCTTACCATGCCATTACTATGGCTCTGCCACGGGAGGCTCCGTAGCCGCAAGGTTACCGAGTCTGCTTTGACAAGCGAGTGGTCGTGGGTTCGAATCTTAGTAGAATCAAGCCATTCGATGTCAAGTGACTTTAGCATGGGTTTATTCTCAGGCCCCTCCATTTACCCTTCCTTCGTGCTGAATTCTATATTTAACCCTCTGAAGCCTCTTGACAGTGCAAATGTCCCTCCTATAGTTAAGTGTACTGGGTCAGAGGTACGAATGAGTCCTCGCCAGGGACGGCTATAATATGGGATAGTGCTGGCAGCGAGGAATAAGTGGGTAAAGTAGATCAAGCATTGAAGGAAGGGTAAACCCCAATACACGCAAGCACGCATACAATTTAAAATAAGCATATCGCTCATTCAATAGCGATTATAGCAAAAAAGAAATGCAGTGCAGGTCATACAGCAAACACCCGGGCGATATTACAATAGATCAACTATACTGGTCGCAGTAATGAGTCCACACATGGAAAAAAAATGGCTCTGCCTCCAATATGATGTTCGGCTGCTTCTGTGTGTCGTAGGATGCCACGACGTGTAGATATGATGATGACTCCTGTTATGGCTTGTAGTTTTTTGGCTGCATACGCCAGTAATTCTGTTGTTTTAACCGGCTTTCCTAATACTGCTAATCCCTGGATTGTAGATTTCCTGATGGTGTACTCGTTGTGTTGTATGCTATAGGTTATCAGCTTCTCTTCCTTCAGTATTTGTAACACGTCCTTTGTTGTGTTGGTTCTAATTGTTATTTGTATCTCCTGATGTTGTTCCAGCCGTTGTTTTAACGTGCGTAGTTCTGCTTTTGCCATGTTTTTGCGTATTGTTCTGTGTTGAGTTATTTCTTATTTCCAGAACCAATAATTGGTGTTGGTCCGGTGTTGCACTTTTTTTTTATGTAGTAGTCACACATGTAGTAGTCTTTTTATTCTTCTATTAATCGTTCTGTATTAGTCTTTTACACTTCACTTATTCCTGTGGTTTGTTGGGCGTGGGGTGCTCTGATAGAACATTTTCCAATGATACTGCTTGCCGGATGGCTACGTTGGTGCGCATCCGTTCGTATTTTATAATGGACCTATACGTCACGTAAATTAGTCCAATTATAGCTGCTGCCAATCCTATGTATGCGAGTGTAGTTGTTGCATTAGCGGCCTTTTCCAAATGTGCCGTTTGCTGTACATTACTATTGATAATCTTTATCACATCTACATGTATTTCGGGTTTTTCCTTGGATTTTTCGTTGCCCATTTTGATTTTCCACACACGCGAAGGATCGTTTGTGTGATATGTACGTGCTACACGAACAAGGTTTAGGCAACAACTGACTTTATTGAGATCATTAGAACATGTGTATGTAGTGGTAAATAAAGAATGCTAATGCACTGTAATCAAGAACACGTCAACTTATGTTACATCTTCCCTTTTTTGAAAACCGGTGCTTATTCATAGACGTAGTCACTAAAACGTCTCATGCGAACGGCGCGTCCGCTTCTCGTAAACGTCGGTCCATCAATGATTGCCGCCTGATCCGATTGATGATTTGCTGGTATGTCTGCTTCATTGGATTCAAACTTTTCTTCTGTCGATCTAGGGTTATTGTTTTGAAGAGGCGGATCTGTATCCTTCTGTGTATCTGCGAGTATTCCTTTAGCTGCTTTAATATCACGAATGGGGGGCTCTGTAGCCGCAAGGTTACCGAGTCTGCTTTGACAAGCGAATGGTCATGGGTTCGAATCTTAGTAGAATCAGGCCATTCGATGTCAAAGTGACTTTAGCATGGGTTTATTCTCAGGCCCCTCATCGCCCTTCCTTCATGCTGAGTTCTATATTATCCCGATATGGCCTATTGACAGTGCAAAAATGAGACCCTTGTAGTAAAAATGCACTGGTTTGCTACGCCAGGGATGACTATAATTGGGGACTGTGCGCTGTCATGTGGAACGAGGTGGATAAAGTAGAGTAAAGCATTGAAAGAAGGGTACCCAATTACACACAAGCACGCATAAAAAAAAAGAAATTCAATAAGCATATCGCTCACTCAATAGCGACTATAGCTAAAATAAATGCAGTGCGGGTTATACAACAAACACCCGGGCGATATCACAATAGATCTAACTTACTGGTCGCAGTGATGAGTCCATACAGGAAAAAAAAAAAAAAAAAATATCACGAATATTCCTCCTCAAAACGGGTCCTTCGGATAATTGAACTTTGTAAGATCTTGGTTGTTCGAGTTCCTTGAGAACCGTTCCTCTTTCCCATAAACGTGAATTGTTATTCTGTATGACAACTTCCTGGCCCGTTCTGAATGTCGCCGGAGTAGCTGATCCCTTATCACTGTACATCCTTTGCTTCTCTCGCTCTTGATGCAGATTTTGTGAAACCTCATCAACCAGTCGCGGCTTCAGTGATTCGGTGGTAGCTGGAATGTTTGAACGTAAGGTACGGCTCATGAGCCTCAAACTTGGTGATAGTAATTTGGAATCTCTTGGCGTATTTCTCATGTGAAGTAGCGCCATTTGAACATCAGAACCATCCTCCGTGCACTTTTTTAGCAAGGCTTTCGCAGTTTGAACGAAACGCTCTGCAAGACCATTACTTCTCGGGAAGTGAGGACTAGATTGACATGATTGAATGACCAGCATTTGCTAAAGTCGGCGAACTCTTTGGACGAATATTGGGGTCCGTTATCGGTGTATAATATTCTAGGGATACCAAAGTTAGCGAACCATTTTTTCATTTGTTCTATGGTTGTTTTGGAAGATGTGTGATCCAGCTTAACAAAATCGAAATATCCGGAGTAACTGTCAGCAATTAGCAGATATTCGTGTCCTTGGAAGTGGAAAAAATCTGATCCCACGATTTCGAAAGGTAAGGAAGGTATTTCGTTACTTAAAATTTCGTATTTTTGGTTAGATTTTTGATACTTTTCGCATATTGGACATGTCTGTACCATGTTCTGAATGTCATTGGACATGCCAATCCAAAACAATTGCTGCTTAGCTCTCATTGTGCATCCCTGAATGCCTGTATGGCCCGAGTGTATAATTTTTAGCATTTTTGGACGTAAGGCAGCTGGAACCACTAATTGATGAGATCGAAATATCAACCCTTCATACATTGCAAATTCATCCCTAAAATGCCAATACTTGCGTAGTATCTCTGGTAATTTTTGTTTTTCTTCGGGCCAACCTTGCATCCCAAGTAACACACAAAACAAGTTAGAAAATAATCTTCATTGAAAGTAGTCGTTTAAGAGTACTATAAACGTACTTTGGAAACATGTGTCGTTATTATTAAGGTTTTGAAATGTTTTGTGATAACATGAATTTATTTGACAGCTCATATCGAATGAATAATAATTGTTTTTGTCAACATGTCAACACGAAGTTTTTATTATCTCTCCAATACTAAATTTAAACTACTGGAAGAACAAGTTGTAGCTTATGTTATAATAATGTTTTAAAATGGTATGAAATAACCTGATTCATACTTCTTTCAAATGTTGTTTCATTAGACTTCAATTTTTTGCGCTTTTCTGGTAATAGAGAAGTTCTGATGTATGTAATGTTATACTATTCTATAACAAGCTGTGTTACTTGGGATAATAACCTCTGACAGTTTCCTTAACTCGGGATCTCGAGCACTCTCTTCCATAAATTCAATTTTCGCTTTTTTAGACATTTGCAGAACTATGTGAACTTCTAGTTCATCAAACGAATTGGGTTCTTTATCCATCTGCAATTTTACATATTATCGGCCATACACCGCGCGCGAGCACGGAGGATGGTTCTGTTTACTTGGGAGGGATCGATACATAGTCGTAGCTTACCTTTTTGGCGAACAATTACTAAAGCATTCAGTACTGGTGTCGGCTCACTGATTGGTTTAATTACTTGCATTGCTTCCATGTTGTCGAGTTCTTCTTTTACGGCCTTTCTCGACGAGTGAGCAATTCTACGCGGCGGGTCCAACTGGAATTTTGGATTCTCCACCAGATCGATGTCATATACAAATCCTTTTATGCAACCTAGACCGTTGAACAGCGACTGATCTATATTAACCTCATCCAACTTAGCGATTAACTTAAACCGCACACTGGTTTTTCGTCCTAAAATTGGCATAACATTTCCATCGACCACTTTAAAAATTGCGGTTTGTTTTTCACCTCTCACAATCACCGGTAGCAATGCTTCACCTTTGACACTCAATTTATGGTTGCTAAACGACACTAGCCTTTTTGTATTAGATGGCTTTAATTCAGCGTTCAATTCGCAAAACACTTTATGAGGTAGCACATTACAAGCTGCACCACTGTCCAATTTAAAAATCACGCTTTTGTTATGAATCTGCACTGTTTCAAACCACGCATCTTCCTCATAATCATCATCGTCATTCACTGTTCCGATAAATAATTCTTCCACCGACAATTCGTCTAGATCGTCATTTAATAAATCCGGTACGAGTTTTTTATGCACTATGCCCGCGATAATCCTGTCTTTTATCATTGAATCTTGTAAGATACTGTACGCACACTTTTTTGCTTGCTCGCGCACACGCGTCATAAAAGAATCGAATTGTTCTCCTTCGTTTTGAACTATTTTCCCGAACAAATGACGTTCGTACGTTAGACATGACTTTGGTACGAAGTAAGCATCAAAATTTTGCTTCAACACATTTAAGTCACTTTCCTGCTGTTCTGTTAAACCGAATGTATCCAGTACTCTGATGCTGTCCGCACCAACACAATTCAAAAACGTTGCCGCCTGCACGTTCATTGGTTTGTCGTACAAAAGCGAAGCCACTGCAAACCAATTGAATTCACGCCACCACTGTTTCCACTTGGAAGCCATATTTTCCTCTATAATCAGTGGTTTAGGCGGTTTAACTACTGCTCCCTGAGCCAGCGTAACTTTATTTTCGACAGTCTCCATCGTCAATCGAGTTCTTTATAGTTATCAACGACGCATTCAATACAGTTGCAAGAACTACCAGGTATTCTTGGAACTTCAGTATTTACTGTAATGTTAACAGTATGTCGATATTTATTCGTTATATCGGTAGCCTTCACAATAGGCCTAGCTGGATCAGTCCTCCTTAGGTACTCCTTAATTACTGGACTTTCAGCCTCGTCGACGTCATATACGTCGCACGGAAACCTGACTGGTGCAGTTCTCTCAACTGAACAATCGTGTGGCACCGTATCAATCACTCGGACGCCTACACTTTCCGTTGAAATTGTAATCTTATCAGTATTATAGTCAGGGAATTTATATCCAGTTGTCACATTTCTCTTTTCACCAAGGTCCTTTCTAAACGAACCAATTAAATCTATGTCCACTGGTGGTGTCTCACTGGTACTCCTGGTGACCATGGACTTAGACGCAACCGTGCTACCTAAATATGGCCACGGTGAAATGTGTTCCTCTCTTATCCCTTTTCTCATAAAATATAATATCTCCTCGCCTCTTGGGATAAACATGTAAATATCTTCATCCATAATCCGCTTTTTAAGAGTAAGATTTCCCAGATACTCCTTAATTTTATCCTCATCCCATTTTTCGTCGGATATGAGGCTTGTTTTTGTTACACCGTTATAAGTATAACGTTCAAGGATTCGGTCTTGGTAGTAACTGCTACTACGTATGGGGATTCCGTGCGGATTATTCTCAGCTATAGTCTTGTAGGTACTCCTTCCAAGAATAGCGAATGTTAGTTGCCGTCTCGTCTCCTTATTGGAAGCGGGGTGTTTTGCACCATTACCGCCACCAACACCATTGAGGTTATACGCCATTACGCCAACAAGCAGGCAGTCCAAAGGTGGGAAAAACGAAGTCGCACTAACAGGGTGGTCGTAGACCACCGTAAAGTAGAGTAAATAAAACTTAAGGTTAACTAAGATTTTTTTTAAATCTGCCAGTAGTGAATCTACTTGGTCCATAAATTAATATTATTATTTAATTCTGTTTTCTGCTGTCATTTTTGTTACACTATTATTATTTTTTTCTTACTTACAGTTTTCTATAACATCGTCCTACCTCATGTTTGTCGGTTTTGTTGTTGGTTTTGTTGTTAGCCGCTGGCATACTAACTGCGCTTTTGCTCTACTCAGGTTTCCGGTTACTGTGGTGGCTGTCGGTGGGGACGCTCCATGTTGCCGGTTATCCCTTTGTTGGGGCCGCTCCAAGTTGCCGGTTGACCCTTCGGTGGGGACGCTCCTAGTTGCCGGTTATCCCTTTGTTGGGGCCGCTCCAAGTTGCCGGTTGACCCTTCGGTGGGGTCGCTCTAGGTTGCCGGTTAACCCTTTGGTGGAGCGTTACTAGCTCTGTCACTCGTGTACACTTTACTCTTTTGATATTTCGGCTACTGCCGCACTGTTCATTTTAGCACTGTTTTTCCGTTTGTCCTTTTTTTTCTCTGGACTTTGCCTTTCTTGTTAGACTTTGTCTAGATCTGCCATTGATTTTACTCTTAGGATCGTTTTTTTCTGGATTCTTTTGTACCAAATTTTGTAAATTACAAACACTAGCTGGATTGTAACTAGCACTAAGATGATGTTCAGTTTGAGCGCATGATCTTCGTGAAAAAAACTGATTGTTTATAATGGTGAGATCTTTATCTCCCGTCACTGATGCACTAGGTTTTGATGCACCTTTTCCCATTATTAGTCGCTGTTCATGATGAACACTTTACACTAGATCACAAATTTCTAACACCTGGACTATTTTCAGCACTTGGTTTTATTTTTCGACACTTGGCTCTTGTCACGGTATTGCCATGTTACGTTTTCACTCCGTTGAAGGTCGGATTCAGATTCATTCTTTATTGTTCGATAAGTTCTTGACAAGGTTCCTACTGGAGACGTCTGAAGCACCGTTCTATGTAAAAGCCATGTACACGATCACCAATCCGTGATCGATGTACATGCGAAAGAGACAAAGATAGAAACCTCGAAAAGCTATGACTGCACACATGGTAACAGCGAGGTTCAGTAAATTTGAAATGCGACACTTTCGTTCGTCGCAGTAAACGCTGACAATTTTGTGCAGGCATTGAACTGAAGGTTCAATGCCGGTTAGTAATAAATTTCTCAGCATGTTCCCACTGGTGTGGTCTGCTGAGGATGTAAGAATTGGAAGGCATGAAAATGACATGTGAAGTCCACATGTCACACATTACTATGGCTCTGCCTCCAATATGATGTTCGGCTGCTTCTGTGTGTCGTAGGATGCCACGACGTGTAGATATGGTGATGACTCCTGTTATGGTTTGTAGTTTTTTGGCTGCATACGCCAGTAATTCTGTTGTTTTAACCGGCTTTCCTAATACTGCCAATCCCTGGATTGTAGATTTCCTGATGGTGTACTCGTTGTGTTGTATGCTATAGGTTATCAGCTTCTCTTCCTTCAGTATTTGTAACACGTCCTTTGTTGTGTTGGTTCTAATTGTTATTTGTATCTCCTGATGTTGTTCCAGCCGTTGTTCTAACGTGCGTAGTTCTGCTTCTGCCATGTTTTTGCGTATTGTTCTGTGTTGAATTATTTCTTATTTCCAGAACCAATAATTGGTGTTGGTCCGGTGTTGCACTTTTTTTTTTTTTTTATTCTTATCACACATGTAGTAGTCTTTTTATTCTTCTATTAATCGTTCTGTATTAGTCTTTTACACTTCACTTATTCCTGTGGTTTGTTGGGCGTGGGGTGCTCTGATAGAACGTTTTCCAATGATACTGCTTGCGGGATGGCTACGCTGGTGCGCATCCGTTCGTATTTTATAATGGACCTATACGTCACGTAAATTAGTCCAATTATAGCTGCTGCCAATCCTATGTATGCGAGTGTAGTTGTTGCATTAGCGGCTTTTTCCAAATGTGCCGTTTGCTGTACATTACTATTGATAATCTTTATCACATCTTCATGTATTTCGGGTTTTTCCTTGGATTTTTCGTTGCCCATTTTGAGGTTTTCCACACACGCGAAGGATCGTTTGTTTAATGTACCCCGGAATGTTGTCACTTTAACAGGTTCTTTTCGTGCAATCACTTTTGTTCTAAACAATTTGTCCAATAGTTCAGTCTTCTACCTGAGACGTAGTCCTACGTCATTTTTCGTCGTTGACATTGAAATTTGGTTTTGGTTTGGATGACACAGAAATTTGATTTATTCACTAGTGACCTAGTCACTTTTTGCTTCTTGTGCATTTTCGGTGTGTTCAATATTTTTCAAGACACAAAAAGGTGTTCATCACGTCACTTGTAGCATCGTTTTTCATACTGGTTTAATTTATTCTATACTGTCCGGTGTATCATTTGTTGTATCAGCAATTTTTGCGCACTCGTCGTTCAACCGAACGCGACACTGCTGTTTGGGTTCCGCGAATTTGCTTTTCTCACACCGGTAGCATCGTATATCGCGTGCATATGGTAACTGTTCAATTGAGTTCATCACATTGAGGTAGGTAATGTTTGTTTGCACTGTTCGTTTCACTATTTTTGGAATTTTCTGCCTAATTTCACAAAGTTCACTACCGTGTTTCTTCTTGCAGTTTCACTGCTTACGGTCGCCATCAAATATTTACGTTTCAAATATTTACGTTTCAAATATTTACGTTTACGCACACCAGGTAAATGTAATTAAATGTAACCAGGTAATCAATTAAATCATCCTATAGGATATAAATATTCGATGAGTGCATGTTCACGTTATACTGTGTGACTTGTTCGTTGTTGTAATGTAATCACTTATCGGGGGTTTTATTCGCGACGGACACTTATGCGAGGTGGAGTTTTAACACGCGGAGGTTACTTGCGGACAGCTCTAAAGAGCCTAAGCCTTGCAGTGGTCCGTCGGATCCTCAGATCCTAAGGGTTGCATTTTAATGGACTTTTCTTTTAGTTCAGTAAGCGATAGCCCGTTCGGGGTCGAGTTGAACACACATCAAAGTCTGTGGTCGAAAAAAGCTTTTTTATTGTGGTCAAGGCTGGTTTTATAGCCAGTGAATAATCGGAAATAATCGTTAGTATACTTTTGGTAATCGATTCTTTTGGTTAGTTCTTAACGTTAGAATGAGACAGACAGTTGGGACTTGGAATCTTGGTTCTATGTAAATATAATTAACTGACGATTCCGCGATGGTACGTACTACTGGTAGCTGGTAGTTACTGGTTGTTTATCTTGACTAAGCACTTGCGTACCGGCAGGTGTATTGCATTATGCTTGTTGATTATTGAACGTTTACGTTTACGTTGACTATTGATTGAACTGTTTTTGTTTTGAATGGAATGGAATGCAATGTTTTGTTTCGATGTGAGTTGTGTATGTTGGGTACGTATAGTACACTTACTAAGAGAAGCTCTGCACACCATCTGTCACTACAGAGGCGTAATCTTTAAAGCGATTTTGCATTACGCAAATGCAATTTTGGCTAATTTTAAACCTGACTTAACTTTGTTTATTTTTTCATTTTGGGGATGGTGTGCTACACACTACCCCCCTTTGGGACGAAATGGAATTATTCTCAAAATTACAATCTGGGCCAAATTAAGTGCCATTTCTTAAGGGGAAACCGAAAGTGGCTCAAAGATGGCTGGATGAATGGCTACCATTCGAAGCATGTATTGTTTTGCGCCTTAAAAATGCATCTGTATTGGCAGAACACGCTTTCACCTCGTAATCAGTGCTTCCAGCGCTGTTATAATTTCCTAAAACTTGTAATTCAATTTATCGATCTGCTATGTATCAATAAACGCTCAGCAAAACATAATTGCTAATGGAAAATAAATTTAACTGAACATATCGATCATTACGTGTTCATAAAAGCGACCAATGTATAATTTGGAATTAGTTAATAGATATTTGGTTACGCACATATTTCGTTGAACTAGCGATTTCCGAAAAAGCAGCAACACAGTATCAAACTTTTGTCACATCAATGAGCTTTTGAAGAGCTTTCAACTTTCGCCTCATCGATGAACTTAGAGTGAAATAAACAAACAAAACGCAAACGCAGGAATCAAAAACGCAATCCGATGCAAGCGGATTAATTAAACATCCTAGTGATCCTACGCATTATTCAGTTGCTGCTGTTAATTTTGATTGAATCGGAATGCCTTGACAAAGAAAACAAACCCTTTTTCGGGATGTTTGTAGTCAGTGCGGTTGGCTGCGGATCAGCTGTTAATGTTTGCAAGCTCCGCTATTTGACATATATTACCAATACTAATGCAATATTCAAATAAACGTTTAGGTTTTTAACGAACACATGAGATGTACAGTACAGTGTTTGTCGCCCTAACACAATAACGTGAGCCACTTTCGGTTCCGCCTTAATTTCTTCCCGTGGGAATGCGGGATCAGAAATGATAGAAGTTACTGTTTCGATACTATTTTCCGTCAAATTTATTAATAATATTGTCACTAGTTTATTGAGTTTTTCTGATTTCTTCTTATAGAACCATTTAGTTATTTCTATTTGGTGGCTTTCTGAAATGCAAACCACCTGTACCAGTTACTGGACAGCAAAACGTTGGCGAATCGTAAGATAGGGTAAATTTAATTTTGTTTTGAGTAGGGTTTTTATTTCCCAGTAGAGGCTTTTAGTGCTATTTTGGATTATGATTTGTTCTTCTTTTTTCAAAGAATTAATAATTTCAAAAAGTTTGTTTGTTATAGCTCTAGTTTCATCTAATTTTGCAAGTAATGTACTAGGTCTGTATTTCCTGTTTGGATTCTTTTTTAATCCTTCTAATAGTTTTGTTAAATTTTTAATTAGGACTTTAGCCTGTTCCATAAATGTTATTTGTTTCAAAAAAAATTATTTTAGCCTAAAAATAGTTACTTATCTTGTTTCTGCTGGTTCTGTTTCCGCATGTTACACGGTGACGCGGCGGACCCTTTTGTCCATCTCTTTAGTTAATAGCCTCCAGATTGTCCTTAGTCCGAGAGCGATTAAGAGTATGACCACGCACGCGGCGATTACGTGTCATGTGTGTTGGTCCGAGCCCGTAGCTTAATTGTACTTGTTTTGTATTTCCAAAAAAAGTGTCCTTTGATCAACTCATGTTCAGCTTGTTTGGTTTGGTGGGCGCATTCACAATTTTTCATTAACACTGTAATATTTCACAAATATCACTGTCACGGTATGCCATGTTGCAGGTTTCTCCTGCGTCCCAAGTCGGAAAGGAACACGACGTTGTTTGTTTCGTGATTGATTGAATATAGCCTCCTTTAACTGAAGATTTACCTCGCGGTTAATTTTAACTTGTTCGTTATTGTTAATAATGAGGTCGTTTATGGAAGAATTAATAATCTTTAAATCATTGGCATCCGGATTACCGGCTAAGAATTTCCAAAATGTACCTAAACTATCCCATCGTTTATGTCGTCTGACTGGGTCTATACTTTTGAGAGCAAAATCTATCTCGCTAAATTTTTCAATAATTAGTTCGGTAAACTCATTTTTGCTAAAATTTTTAAACTGTTTTCTGAGGCTTCTGACTTGTGTTTAAATTACGGTGAGATTGAAATGGTGTATGTAGTATTTGTAGTCCAGTCTGAGTCGTGCTTCGCCTTGATGAAAGATCAAGATTGGTTGCCGTCCCATGTGTCGTAGGTCGATCGTCGCATCGTGTTTCGTTTGCCAAGCTCCACCTTGGATGATGAGCGGTAGTAAAAGTCTGAAACGAGATGGTTGTGATTCTAAATTAGATTTTCATGATTTTAATATCGTCTTTGTGAACACGTCGTCCGTTGTCGGTCTTGATTGTACTCTTATTAACCGCTGAGATTTTAATTTTCTTATACCTTGTTTTGTGTTTAAGTCTTTGTCGGGTCGTCTCGTAAGCGTCTACATTTTCCGGTATTTCAACCCATTTCTTTTTTTGTTATGTTGTGCTAATGCACTTTTTTGGGATTGTTTCTGGCTGTCGATAAACTTGTTCGATAATTTCTGTGTCTCAAGGTAAGAGTAATTTGAATTGTTTTCTTCGTCGTGGTAGGCATTGTAATCGTTGTTTGCTGGCTGTTCATGGCTGTACACAACCGGGTTAACCGATCTTCTGACATTTTGAGGATTAAAATTTGGTCGATTGCCGTAGTTTATTCTATTAGTTCTGATACTCTGATCAGTTTCCATGGGTTCCGGTCTCGGCTGAAAGGCTAATTGTCTTGGTTGGAAAGGCAAGGTTGGTGGTTGTCTTGGCATAAATGTTTGATTTATAGGATAATGTCTGGGTGGTGGCGGCGGCGGTGGCTGGTGGTTTAGTTGTGTGTATGGCAAATTTGGTCGCCTTGCGAATGGTCGTGGAGGTGGGTTGGGTGGTATAAATAATTCTCTTGGTCTCGGCAGTGGCTGGGTACCGTGCTCGTTTCTGAATGGTGTTGATCGTAGATTCATATTGTGGTACTCTAAACAAAATTGATAGGCTTGGTTTAACGTTTGAGCCTTGGCGGACTTTAATAATATATTCAGAGGCTTTTCTAGGCCTCTGACGAAAGAGTCTAGAGCCTTCTTCCTAAAATAATCGATGTGTGATACCGCAAAATCTTGCATGTCTTCATCAATTTGAATTTGCACAATTACAGACGACAGCAGCTCGTTAACTCTACTGAAGTTAGAGCTAAGGCTTTCGTTTAGTGATTTTTTACGTTAGCTCATAATCTAAGGTTTGTAGGGTAAAGAACTAGTTTTAAGCAGTCTAAGCGGGTCACTAATTGTTTTACCTTATTACAAGCGATGGGTTGACTAAGTGGGGAATATCAGCATACCAATCTTCTTGCTATCTTTAGTTCTTCAAGCTGTTACCATTGGAAGACACTATTGTTGAGCTAAACTTTTGATTTTTCGCTTTAAAAGTTGGAGCGGTGGAACTAATTTTGAACACACCGAACCCATTTTCACCCGCAGGGTGCTGTTTTCAGCAATCCTGAAATCTGAATTTTTTTACGTCCCGTTAAAAAATCCCTCGAACTTTTCCCCCTATTCAGTAAGTTCGCGTTCCTATCCGCGACCTACTAATCGGCATCTGATGCGTAATCGGCATAGCGTATCGGCATATGCGTAAAATGCCGTCTGTCTAAATTGTTTATCGGGGCATACACTCACCGCACCGTTCGGCAAACGGTATTCGTCGTCTCTTTTATTCTCTGGTGTTCTTATGGGAAACTGCGAGTTTGACGTCTCACTCGCTGTTCATAAGGATGGTGGGAGAACAAAAGAGGCAAACATAGAAGTGCACACGATCTAACTTTAGAACAGTGTTGTCAAAGCAAATAACATTGAAACACATCGTTGCTTCATTAAATCACGTAGAAAATCTTCGAAAATTATAGAAAAAGCTGTCTTTTGTGTTGTTTTTAATAAAGAAAAATTAATTATGAACATACATTTCTCTTAAAAGTATTGAACCACGTTTTCACCATAGGAGGTTTCAGTTAATTTCAAACTTAAAATTCTTATTTCCAGAACCGAAACAGTATCTTGGCAACCGATAGTTCATCAGTTGTGCTGCAGCTGCTGCTACTGGTGAACAGGTTCCATCAATTCAGAATTTGTTTTCAGTTTTGTTAGAAAATAATAAAACTTTCGGCTAGTGACAAAGCCTTAGATAATAGAAAAAAAGAGACTGAATAATATGGTATGTGACAATTGAGTGCTTGACTTTCAGAGTGGTTGTAATCAGTGCTGAAAATTTGATGAATTCGTCAGTAGCAAGGTGGCGATTGCTGAAGAGCAGCTGAAAAATGTACGTTTTTGGACAACAATTTTTAATTCATCATATTTCTTGTCGGAAACCCAATAAATTGTGTTTGTACGAACCAAATGTATGGTTAAGTGATTTGTGAAGATGATCCTATCAAAAGATTTTGAAAATATGAATAAAAAAGTGCATTTTCGGATCATTTATGTTCAACTGATTAAAATAGGTAACACTGCTTAACTCGTTCCTTACCCTATATCCCTTTGATCACGATAATAAAGTAGTAAGGTGCTTTTAATATCTTGCCAATTGTACAGAATGTTGTTGCCATTTAATACGTCCGACGCCTCGCCTATAATTTTGCGTCTTATGGAACGGATTAATATTCCGTGTTCGACGGACGTTGTAGGAAGATCTCTATATAGATCAAATATTCCTTCAACGTCGGTAATCCAAATCCGTCAAGTTGGGGGAGAAGAAGGCAGGCACTTTCGGTGGTTCCGGTTTGTTAGGCTGGATGCTTCACTACTGCGGTCCTAGGTGCCGATTGGGTGGTTGTATTCCTCCACAGTGTCCTTCCTCTCGCTTCGTGATCGTCTGACTGGCTCTTTGAACCAGAAGGCTTTATCTTGAAGCACTGAAGATTTTTTCAGACTCGAACACTTATACGATTCCCGACGTGGCGTTTGCCGGAGCCTCCAGTTAAATAATTTCTTTCCGTTCTAAGATTCACAAGACTGTTCGTGTCAACACTCAAACCTAAACTAAATTTATTACTGTCTTTTTACATTACACCCAGTCCAAACTTTGCTGCTGGGCTCCGCGTGTTATGCTTCGTCCGCTACTTTTGTTTTTCCGTTGCCTTCGGTGTTGGCAAACGAATGGCTCACTGCTATTCCAAGCAAGTGGCGTGGCTCGTTGCTAACTCGCGTTGTGCAATCCGCTTGGGTTGCTTATTTATGATGTGCGGACGATTGTGGGTTCTGGTAAGCGATGTTGCAATGGATTTATTTAGGTTGGCAGGTGGTTAGCCTTTCGGTGATGCCACCCGGCTTGGCTTGGTATTGCTCAAGTCTTATGGTGCTGACTCGGGTTGTGTGGAAAGATGTAGGATGATCTAGGTTTCAGAAAAGGTTGTTATTTGAGTATGCCAGATAAGTGTATGGGATTTTAGTTGTCTGGGATTGTTTAGTTAACATGTGTGTAAAATCACATCACACCTACCCTCCAAAAGCACTACACCACCCCCCTTTGGGACGAAATGGAATTATTCTCAAAATTACAATCTGGGCCAATTTAAGTGTCATTTCTTAATTTCTTCCCGTGGGAATGCGGGATCAGTAATGATTGAAGCTACTGTTTCGATACTGTTTGCCGTCAAATTTATTAATAATATTGTCACTAGTTTATTGAGTTTTTCTGATTTCTTCTTATAGAACCATTTAGATATTTCTATTTGGTGGCTTTCTAAAATGCAAACCACCTGTACCAGTTATTGGACAGCAAAACGTTGGCGAATCGTGATATTATCACTACGGAATATTATTTTTCGCAACTGTCGACCAACCATCACAAACGAAGTTATCCGGTTCGAAGGGCCAAAATGTTGGACTTTCGCGTAGCGTAACCGTGGCGGTAGACTTTGTAAGTAAGGGTTCCACTTATGTTTAGATTTGCGCATGAATCGTAAAGAGTTCCTAATCGGCATGGGGTATGAATCGGTATGGGGTCAGACTGAGCGGCTTTTAATACTATTTAATTTAATAGCGGCTTGCTTGAGAATTAGAACATGTGAAGTACAACACGTTACTCTTGTACGCCACTGTTGTAAATTGAAGTAACAGTTAATTTTACGATGTTGGCTTCTGGAATTGAGGGTTGTTTCTCACGATCCTTTTTGTTATATGAAACATGGGAATGCAGTACGTATAGTACAGTAGTAGTTATCAATCGTTCCCATTGTGTTACCTAATCCTCGTGTTGTCGTTTCATTTTTGTTATTTTCTTTTTACTGCGATGCTATTCGGTGCTGTTCTGGGTCAGCATATTAATCAGCTGACTGACTGTGATTTGTGCGTAGTTTCACAGCTCCCAGTCTTCCACGTATTGTCGTGCGAACGTGGTGTATCTAACTCAGATCAGGTTTCCTTTGTAGTAGAATGTAATCGGAACACTGACGTATTCTTGCTGTCCGAAAAATTTCTCAGGGATAAGCTGCTTACCCCTTCTTATGGCATTTTTCCATGCCTGATAGTACTCCAGTATTTTCTCGAAGCCTTCCCAAAGGTCCGTCATGCTGGCTATGTTCACAACACAGTGTGTTTATGATGTCGCTTTGGTTATAAAACTTACTGTTACCTCTTCAATGTTACTAATCGTTCTATTTTATGCATAATTATTGCTTTTTCGGCATTAATCGTTTGCCTATCTATTATGCCTAACTTGATTCCAAAATGTATTTAATGTTTACAAACGTTGGCAGCTATTGCATCAGTTATAACTCTACGCCTCGCCTGTGTGATGCTAGCGGCGCGTGCCTGTTCCAAGTGAGATTTGATGAAATCCTGGCATTAGATCTAAAACTGTAAAACATTTAGCTCTTCCTAGTTGGTCTAGGATATCGTCTATGCGGGGCAAGGGGAATTTGGCCGCTAAAATTTGTTTGTTTAGTTGTCTGAAATTGGTGGATTATACGATGACACGGAAGGTTTTATTATATTTCCTTCCAACATATTATTCACTTGTCGGTTTCTTGAGAATTTGTCCGTATCTATTATTCTCATTATTTCTGCATTTTTTGTGGTATAATAAAAAAATTGAAGGACAGATAGGTTTAAATTAAGTACATGCTATGAATGATTGTTCATTATTCGTATTTACAAATTTTACCTAAGGTTTTTGTGGTGAAGTTTCGTTGATTGTGTTTGTTACCTCTTAAATTTAATTATGCTCATGTTGATTCTCAGTGTTGGTTACACTATCCTCGACATGGTCATCATGGGGGACGTACGCCTTCTGCTCAGCAGTAAATTCCATTGTATCGTCAATCCAGTAAACATCATCACGAAGCTCCTCTTGGACTAGATTTGTAAACATATCGCGGTTCGCATCAGCCTGACGTTGATCCAATTTGTTGTCAAGCATAATTCTTCCGTCACATTCATCAAAGCAGATAGTTCCACCCTGCTTCAAAATCTCATCCCATCTCTTATATAGCTCTACACGCACATCAATCTCATCTGTACAACATTAATATCTATTCTCTAGTGAATGAAGTGCTTCTTTGTGTTTACGTGCCGTTTGTTCATTCTTAAACAATCGGAATTTCTCCTGACGACGCTGTCGCGCCTCCAAACCTACGCGGTCCTTGTTGGTTGGAATGGTGTTTTCCTCATCGCTGCTGGGAGTCGAGTATGCTCTGTAAGAAGTCATACTGTAGATCGATATAAACCAGTGGTTCTCGTATTGTTGTCGTTGGACTGCTCCGTAGTCGCGAGGGCCACGGTGTGGTCCGTCATTGACGGGCAGGCATCCATTTGTGCAGACCTCGATTTAAACGCTTTCTCCGTCTCTTTCTCTTCCCACTTTTACTCGCGCTTCGAGTTCAATATGCTCCATCGTCGCAGCACGCATGGTGCCCCGAAGCATGAGCACACTTTGTTTCAGGTCCTTCGCTAGGGTGCTGCGACATGCTACGAACTCGATAATGACATCGAGCTGATGAGACGCCGCTACCAGTTTTGGTAGCTTGTCTCTCTTTCCTTTCACTGCTATTATTACCCAAGGAACAATTTTTGCTTATTAAACGTTTCACCGACAGCTTTTATTCAGCACATGCTGTATAGCTGCTTTTAAAGTATATCTAAACACCTCTGTTCAATGCTTATACAGTTGGTTTTGGAGAATTTAAACAGCACAGTGCTGAATATGGGCGTGGAAGATGCGTTTGTATGACTGTTATGCAACGTATAGTAAAACGTTTATTCAGTACGCATAGATATATTTATTAAACTGCTGCTAATGGTACTGAAGCTACGTTTATTCCACAGCAGTTCAACATTTAGACAAGCAAAAAGAATAAAATAGGCAGGAAGTACTTTTATTTTATTGTGTGGGTTTATTTTCATGTTCACTTTTGTATTCGTATTTTTATAATTTAATGAAAAACTTATTAGTAAGGAAATCGTTGGTTGACTCAAAATTTATCAAGCCTGCCATTATACTTTTTTCATTCATTCGGATTCGAACTTACATCCTGACGGTCGGAAGCCATCGACGAACACATCTGAGGTAATCTGACATATGAAAGGCGCCGAGTTTTTGGCCGATGTGGATTTACCAGTTTAAGTTTGTCAAGCGTGGAACAAAAATGGGTTAAAATACATTTAAGCGCTGAAGAGTAGTTTCTTAAATCGTGTTTGGCATCTGCTGTACAAGATTGCTTTAGAAGTATTTATTCTGCACATGTTAAACATTTAATAAACTATTTGTGCTAAAGTATTTCGCCTGTACCACCAGCAAGACCAGCAACATAACACACTCACAACGCAAAGGTTTTTTTTCTCTTCAGTATTGACGACGGTGAGCGGTGCTACTGAGTGAAATTCACTGGAAACTGGAAATTAAGAACTTTCGGCTAGCTGCGAACATTGTGTGCGATTGTTCAGTTAGTTAGTAGTGATGTGATTAGTTAGCAGCAGCAGTGATTAGTTAACAGCAGAAGTGGTTCGTGCTAGTACCGCAGAGGTATAGTACTTTTGTCACCCCGTCATTAGTTTACGCAGATAGTACTGCTTCCTGAGTTTATCGCTACTTTAAGTCGCTGCTCGCTGTCTGTGTACGTATATTTGTCATCGGGTCGGATTTAGTTTTTTTCATCCAAAAAACAGCAGCAGTGGATGACACGAGAAGAAGTGGGGTTTTCGCACACCGGCAGCGGGAGCTGGTCAAGCGATTACGGCGCTACCAGCACTGGTGGTATCGCCACTATGCCACCCGACCATAACAATTCTGGCAGCTTTAGCCCGACACAATTCAACTCGCTGAGCAAATCTATTGTGAGTAACTCGCAAAGCGTCAAGCTGAGCTGGTTGCCTTGGACGAAGGATAACGACACGCCGAGGGAGAAGATACATACCGTCCAGACAACAACAAATAAAAGGATTGCCACGACCAGCAAAGATTCATGTGTGCAAATTTTTTCTATTCTTAATCTGTAAAAAAAAGAAATAAAGTGTACCTAATATAAATTTATTTATATAAATTATAAAGTGTAAAGTATAAAGTGTCATTCAAGTTGTTGGTGTTATTGGTTGCCATCAAGCATTTTTTATTCCGCACCTGCTCTTGGTGGTGTTACTTATACGTCTGTACGACGATTAATCGACACATATTTCACAATTTCTCTTAGCAATGCAGCTGATGCGTTTGGGCAACTTTTATTCGACCCTTATTCCATCACTATTCCACACTTGCTCTCAGCAATGCTGCTGATTCGTTTGCGCAACATTTATTCCACTTTTATTCTGCACTTGCTCTCAGCAATGCTGCTGATACGTTTGCGCCACGTTTATTCCATCCTTATTCCACTACTATTCCACACGTGCTTTCTGTAATACTGCTGATACGTTTGCGCAATGCTTATTCCACTCTTATTCCACTTTTACTCCACAATTGCTCTTAGCTGATACGGTAGCTTTTAAGCGACCGGTATTCCACACCTGCTCTTAGCTGTGCTGCTGATACGTTTGCACAATGCCTGTTCGACTCTCATTCCACACTTACATAACAACATGTAGATGTTGATTAGAAGCTAGGAAAAATGTGGGATATGACGTTTAAACAACACGTACTTCAGCAAATTCGCTTATTCAGCACCGGATGCTACCACATAACTCTTATTCCACACCTGCTCTTTTAAGTGCTGCCGTTTTGTTCCTTGGGTAGCGACGCACAGTGGGACGGCATCAAAAATAGTGAGACATAAGTAATAGCATCGAAACCTTAAGACATAGCATAATAGTTGCTTCAGAAAAGTTTCTTCATTCAAAAAGCACTTTCTAGTGGTGAAAAAATATTCGGACATTAGGGTGTCCCTAATCAGATACAATAAATATTTTCTCTATTTTACGTCAGAAATGATTGCTACCTACAGAAAAGTTAAAGCTAAACTATTTTCGAGGAACTTTGTTGAATACTGAAGATTTCTATCTCTTACATGAAAGAAGTTATAGAGCCAAACTCTTAGGGACACCTTTCAAAACAATTTTTTCGATCTAGCTCTTTAATAGTGCTTCGTATGCTTTTCAAGTGTCCTAAGAAATTATTAATCACATTAAATTGCATATTTTCGTCGAAGACAATATAGCTCTATCTTTTTCCCTTTAGCAGCTATCACTGGGTTTTTAATTTTTACATGTAATCTTTAAGGGGGTGTAACTCGAGGGAGAGCAACTATGAGCATCTAATCTCACTTATTTTTTGTGAATCAATTTATGCTGTATCCCATCATGTACAACTTAAGGTGGAACACTGTGGAACATCTGAGAAAACTTACAATGAAGGCAACAGTCAACAGACTGTGGGGTTGCCGTGGGACTAATTCTTCAATAGACGATATCCCAAAGGGTCGCATTGAATACTCTAAGTCTGAAGTCGACAAAACGACTAAACTACCCAAGCAACAATATGAGTTTTATTATGACTTTTATGGCGGTTTTCATGACCAATTATGGTCTTAAATGCCACCATAAAAGTGTAATAACACTCAAATTGTTACTTGGATAGAAGCCGTCACTTTTTTACTTCTCATGGTATAGGTTTTGTAATTTATTTGATTTTCATGCTTATCGTTGTGATAAGCAATAAAAATTTACTTAACCGTTCACATGTAATGATTTCATGCCTATATAGGCGTCACTTATCTCTCTGTTTTCGTTTTACTGCGGTTAGTAGATTGTTCACATTTTTCTTAACATATAGAAGGGCTAGAAAAGGTGGATTTAAGGGGTTCGTTGTATTAGTGTCATTTACGATAGCGTTTTACTGTCTTCGAGCCATATTTACTGTCTCCAGTACATGTTAGTATCACCATGGGATGTGAGACTAGCGATCTGAGAAGCACATTTCAGGATAAATTCGTAAATGAGCCGCATATCCTAGAGATCTCGGCTACCCAGAATATCTCGTAGATGGACATTAGGTTGTCTACCATTAGTTTGTCCGAAGGGAATCAGTTAGCTTAGACCTACCATACGGCATTCAGAGTTAATCGTTTCTTTCGTATGGAAAACTTTTAAAAACTTTCACGCGCCCTAAAACCTGTGTGGGGTTCAGCCGTCACTTAGCTCCGTAGCTCTTAACGGCTTTCCTAGGACCGTTAATCCTTGCAGCGTCCTCCTGTGTATAGTAAAGATGCCCCGTTGGTTACTGATCCTGATCAGCTTT
Organism: Sabethes cyaneus; assembly: GCF_943734655.1. Taxonomy (NCBI): domain Eukaryota; kingdom Metazoa; phylum Arthropoda; class Insecta; order Diptera; family Culicidae; genus Sabethes; species Sabethes cyaneus. The sequence continues at coordinate 118,559,139 of NC_071353.1, forward strand.
TCGTAGTGCAATAGCTGCACTGCTTCTTTGGCCCTGACTGAAGTTAATAATAAGCGTGGTGTTGACTCTTGGTAAAGCTGCTGCTTCAGGGTTCGTAATAAAATATTATCGATCGCGATTGTGGATAACGCAATCTGCTTCCTCATTTCGCTGTTCATTCACATGCGTTCGTATTTACAAACTGCACGGTATGCGGCGTATGCGACAACAATTATTACGCTGATTGTGCACGCGTACGCCAGAATTGTCGTCTCGCTAGCCTGTTTTTCTAGGTGCGCCGTTTGCTGCACGTTGTTATTTATAATCCGAATCATATCCTCGTGTTGCGCTGGTGGTTTTTGGGTACATTATAGAGAGGTTGCAGAGTCTTTGTTACAAATAGATATCCTGATTATTCACACATTGGACTTAAAATGAGCCAGCGCCTCGCACTGTATATGTCGCTCCAAGGCACGTATTTTTTGTCTTAGATGTCTGTACATCCATATGATCGCTGCGGCACTTGTCAGCATAGGTACTAGAAACACCAATTGACTCAATTCGAAGGTATCATCATCGTATCTCCAGTCAGGTGTGTATGTTATGTTGTGCAATGGATCCCAAGCAAACGGATCATCTGTGATGTTCAAACCGGGCATTGTAAAATTATATTGTTTTATGTGGTCACTGATTTCGATCCTTCTCCCCTGCAATGTATATACTCGGTCACCGATAAGTACCTCAGAAGCCTCTGCTTTAGATATAAATATTGATTGATGACGCTGGTTGGGTATGGCCGTGGTTTTCGTGTTGCCATTACTATCTACGGTGATCTTTTTCATATGGACAGGGCGGTTGCTTATTAGAATACCTGTCAGTGTCAGCCTTTCAGTGGGGTCATCATCAGTCTGGAGTTTGGTGCATCTGGAGGAGTCATTGTGGTATATCAGATTCTCCAAACATGTGGATAGTTTCTTGTGCAACACTTGCAACGAACAGAAATAGATGCCGGCAACAGACTTGCATCTGCTATAGTCCGTTGTCCATATTTTTCGCTTGTCTGTGTCCTTCAACACCAAGTCAGGAGTGTCCATTATCAGTCCGCCTTCTCCAGGATTCTGGTCCATGATTGGCACCTTGGTGATCGACAGAGTCATCCCGATATGCTCTCTCATAATCTTGGGGGTTATCAGTACTGCTCCGATGATAAATGGGTCGTACCGGACAGATGTCAATATCCCTTGTGAAAGTTGATATATAAGTTGTATGTCATCTTGATACAGGGGCTGGGCCATATCTGGTCTGCTCAGCAGGTTGGACTTGATTATTTGAGGGGTGAGAAGATCAGGTACAACTACATGCTATAATAACGAATTAATTATACTGGACACCCTCATTGTAGTGGTGGTGATCCGATATAAGACTTGCTCTTTGATATCATTCATACTTGACCGGCAGTCGAGTTGTGATGTTAGGCTCTTGATATCTTTGAGTATATGTGGTATCACAACACCGCCGATATGGTTTAAGCGATCAGTGATGATGTTGACTGAATCTGTTAGTTCGTCATCCTTCATTTTTAGGGACTCTATGTGTCTCTCTAGCTTGTCGACTGTATGCCCTATCCTCGCGATCTCATAAGTGTTCACACCTACCAATCCTACTACTGCAACCGCAGCGGCGGCCGCCATAATCATTCCAACAACTCGTTTGGACCTGCTGTGGATTATCGTGTTATTCTTCAACTTGGTATATGAGTGGTCGATGTCCGGATTTCCTAAATCCCACCCGGCCAATAAACTAGATTTATAAGGTGCGAACTTATCCACGAGTTCTGCCTTAGCTTGGTCTGTGGCTTTGACTAAAGCCTGCGCAAAAGCTCGGCGCCCGGATATTTCACACCTCTCAGGTATCATGTACAATAGATCGTAGTTTAATGGGATGTGATAAGCAATAGGGGTATATACATAATCAGAATACGCATACGTGTAACCCGTAGGTTCCACATACATCCCCAGATCCGAGTAATACATATTTCCATCATCATGTATAAGCATAAACCCGTGGGAGTCGGATGGATGGTGGCACAACAGGAATATGGTCACAATGATTTTGATGTGGCGAAACATGCCGGTTTTGGGAGATGCCAGGGGGATGTGGCTGGAATCGGATGCGAGAAGATGGATAATATGAAAGACGACCGGTGCTTTGTTGCTTCAATGCTACGATGATATTATCTTTGTAAAAGGGCTGCTTGCTGATTAGTATTATGTGTAATATGCTGTGTTGACTCTGTGTTCAATATATTTGGTTGTAATTTGAGTCCTTACGGTGCGCCGAACACACACCGGCCACCACGGCTAGTAAAGAAAATTCAGCGAAAATGCGCTCGCAATGAATTGAATGTACTTGCCTTCGGCGTGCGCTATGCGTAGATTCTTCGTTACCCATTACGTTCCTTGAGAGATATTTTTCGTGCACTTCACTTCACTTCAGAGTTATTTATAGTTTGCGTATTAGTAATTTTTACTTGTCAATTCACTACACTACGCGGCTTCTGGCGCTTTGGTGCTGGCCACGGTTTGCAGCAATGGCCCACAATGAAATTATCTTTAGCAATTACTTCCACTCGCGGGATGGCAACGCTTCCTGCGGCGGTTCGGCAGGTGAATCAGGCAGCATTACGCACTTATACTCGAAGATTGAGGTTCAAATGTCACGTGTCACCATGTGGGGTTCCGCCATCACTTACACTTGGTACGCGCGAACTGCAGACGAGGCGGAGAACCGAGAACTACTATACAACTTAGCCAGGTAGTGACCCGTAGCAACCAACTGGCTGTGGGGTTACCTAAAGGGAACTGTTCATCAATTTGGCGATGGCCCAGATGGGGTCGCGTTGACTCAGAGTTTCTATGTATAATGGCTGGTTTATTCCAAAAATACAATTATTTTTATAGGCATTTTGTGCCTCAGCATTATCGATAACGCAGAATGCTCTGTGTTCAATATGTTTGGTTGTAATTCGAGTCCATACGGTGCGCCGAGCACACACCGGCCACCACGGCTAGTAAAAAAAATTCAGCGAAAATGCGCTCGCTATGAATTGAATGCACTTGCCTCCGTCGTGCGCTATGCACTTCGGTTGATGTTTGCCTGTTTTTGCTTTGTGCTTTTGTGTACTGTTTGTTTACGTGAAGAGTGATGCGGGTTGGTTAGGGTACGCATAGTACACATACACCTCGGTTGCTTATTGCAGTCCTTCCCAAAATGTCCCTCATTGCCGCATTTCCGACACAGCTTCGATCTGTCGGGCCCCGGACAATTCCTCGCCTAGTGACCGAAGTCCATGCATTTAAAGCATCTCACCATTTCTTTGGGTTCACGTGGGATGGCTCTAAGGCTAACCACCGCCCATCCGATCTTGACTCTGTTCATCTTCAGAAGCCGGTTTGCTGCTGCGATAGAAAGGCGAATCGATGCCATCTGCATACTGCCGTATGCCTTCCGCATCCGAATAGACATTGGAACGTCGCCCAGCTATTCCGCTCTTGTCAGCACCGCTTTCACCGCACTCTCTGTTGTGACCTCGTCCAGGTTTTTCGCTTCAACAATCGTCTCCTGAGACAAAGCTTTTACTTGAGCTTCGCTACCAAGCACTGTCTCGACTAGCACCTTGAAGATCGCGCACTTCACCTTCGTGTCTCTCTTGAGCTCGAAGAGCAACTCGCCGCTCTGGGTTTTCCGGGTTTTCACGACATTTTCACCTAGCTCTTTCAGTTTTGGGTCGTCCCTCATTCTCTTGAGGAGATTGGCATACGTCGTCTCCTCGCCCTTTACTCCAACAATCAAAGCGTCGCCTTTGGTCCGAATCCGGCGAGGTAGGGGTCCCTCCCTATTCTTCGCCTTTTTTCTCGCTAATTCGCGTTCTGCCGATCTTCTTTTATCTTTTTCTTCTCTTCTTTCTCACTCTCCTCCTTCTGCTTAGGGATGGTTCGCCAGCCGCTAGCCTCACCCTGCTCCGTGTCGCACTGCTCCTCCGCTCCGTTTTCATTTTTACCTTATCGCCTGGCGATTCCCGATCCCGCTTTTCTGTGCGCGGGGCTCTCGACGCCGCCTGTTCCAGGGTCGTCGTTGATAGGGCCTCCTCCGCGATTACAGCCCTCTTAATCAAGGCCGCATGCTGCACTTCCGCCTCTGTCACCGCAGCTAAGGTCCGTGCCGCTTGTTTCTTGATCTCACCAAGGATATTAATTTTCTCCTTCATGAAGTCAATCAGCTTAAGCAGCTTTTCTTTCTCAGCCCGCAGCTTGTTCCTCTATTGACTGTCCTCCTTTGACTTCGGGGTGTAGTTTAGCATCGAGCCTTCCTCTTTTAGCGTTATCTGCTGCTGCTGTTATCAGCGGTAACAGCTTAACATTTGTACGACCACCTCCATCAATATTGGTGATCTACACAGTTTCTCCTTCTTATTGAACACGTTGGCGTCGCCGGAATTGGGACAAAAGTGCTTGTGCTTTCGGCGTGAGCAGCGCAGCGCATTGTATAGGCTAAACAAAGTGTCGAATTGCATAACAAGCACTTACGCCGCTTGCGCACGTTGCTACTGGGATTTAGTGATCGACATCGGACCGGGTAAAGTCCGGAAAGTCCGGTCCGATACCCGGTCCGAAGTCCGATCGGAACGAAATTTTTGAGTCCGATTTTTTATCGGACCGGAACCGGAACGAAGCGTTCCGGAACCGGACCGGACCAGGTCTTCCGTTGAAAGTCCGGAAAAGTCCGGAGCACTTTTGATCGTAAAACTGACCGCAGTGGAAACGATGACTAGGACTTGCTTTATATGTTTAAAACTAATTTCCTTTAACTTCCTCAGTATTGAGGAAAGACAATAATTTTGCTAGCAATAATACACTTTCTCTTAAAGGCTCCAAAACAAGTCATACGAATTGATTTATTTTTGAAAAATTAGCAAATATATGTGGGTCTTAAAACCGAACGTTTCGCAGCATCGGTTCGTGCCTTATGATCCCTCAAAATTTAATTTCAAAGGACTAGTTTTAAAAGTTATATAATTATAGCACTTCATCTTCCCGGTAATCCCATAGGTAACCGATATTCACGCTTATGGTCCAATATGAAAGATAACTCAATAGTTTCATCGGATTTTTCAAAATTATCGTATAGGTTTGGGCCGAAGTCTCCGATTTTCATGAAATTTTGCTTACGAGCATAGGATGTTAACTTTTTAATGAAAACAATATGTTGTCCTATTATCCCAGAAAACTCCACTAGAAATTTTTCGATTTTTTCGAACACAGCTCATTTCGAAAGTTTATAGTTTTAAAACCAAGCATTGCAGAACAGCTTTTTACCTTTGTATATAACAAAGGTTTAGAAATTGGTCGAAAAACTCGAAATTGATTCGAGGCCCGGAGGGCCGAATCACATATATCAATCGATAGAGCTCGACGAACTGAGCAATGTCTGTGTGTGTGTATGTGTGTATGTGTGTGTGTATGTGTGTATGTGTGTGTGTGCAGCTAATTTTCTATCGCCTGTTTTTCGAAGGTGGCTGCACGGATTTGACCGCTTTTACTTTTGTTTGAAAGGTATTATTGCCTAGTATATCACTATTGAATTGCTTTGCGGTCCGACGTTTCATTTAAAAGTTATAAGCAAAAATGTGAAAACTACGTGACACGCGTTTCTCCGGAACTACGCAACCAATTTTAACGATCTTAGTTCCAAACGAAAGCTCTTGCTATTGCTAAACTTTTTACCAAGTTTTATTGAAAACGGACAAGCAGTTTAAAAGTTGGCCTTGAAAAACCTGTTTTGACTAGGTACAAATGATCGCCTGTTTCTCAGAGTTGGCTGAACCGATTTATGCGCTATTATTCTCATTTGAAAGGTAATATAGCCTAATAGATCACTATTGATTTGTTTTTTGATGGTCGTTTAATTAAAAAATTATGAGCAATTGTATACAACACATTAAAATTTACAATTATTTTCGACGATTTCATCTTAGATAATTTATCTAGTTTAAATTAGTTTGGCATCAAATTAGAGGTTTTATTGCTGCAAATATATCTGCAAAATTTCAGAAGAATTGCTTTTGTAGGTCAAAAGATATTAACCCTTGAACACTCGCGCTAACTCTTGTAACACGGTTGCTCGCGCGAGACAATAGCCCTAAACCAAAAAAAAACGTGCGCATTAGATTTTTGACTAGGAAAACTCGGTTTTAGGTTTATCGCACCTTTGGTAGAGTTTCTTGAAATTGCAAACTCTATCGTCTGGTAGAATTTAAATTTTGATTAATCCCCCTAAAAGTGAAATAAAAAAAATGTTTTTCTTCAGTTAAGATATAACACATTGATGTGTTCTGTAAAGTTTAAGAGCATATTATTACCAGAAACTTTGCTGAAGACAGTAACCTTCTGTCTCATCAGCGAAGATAGAAAAATCTAATTTATTTTATATGAGTTTGTAAAATCAGTTTTTTCATTTTAGCTCGTTTTGTAATTGTTGTATGACTTTTTCATGTTGTACAAATAGTAAAAATACATAACTTTGCTTGTTTAGTAACTGTAGAACTTTGATTATAAAAAAATACCCTAATTTTGACCCCGAATTACCCGACTATCGACAGACGGATACATTTAAAACATTTTACATTTGCTGATAGTTTTGCTGCATACATACACCATTTTTCCATATGAAGAAATGAGAGAAAATCTCAGTTGGGGCCAATTGGGTATTTTAGCGGTATATAAATTTTCACATATTATGGTAACATATGATGTCACTGTATCGTCACATGAAGACTTTTTCAAATTTGACGAATGAAAGTAATAAAAATAGCATTTTTTTAATTTAAAAATTTTTTTTGGGATAAGACGATAGCTGAAAAGTAACCCACTTTTCTTCTCAGCTCACCTCAGACAACACAGTGAATATATAAACTATGGTCATCGGACGATACAGGTTTCATACGGGAGCTGTCAAAAGCTCGGTCAAAATGAAGAGCTCTATCAGAAAGATAGAAGGGAGGGAAAGAACTTCTGACATCATTTCAATCAATCAGCTTGGTTGATATCTGTCAAACAGCAAATCATTCTATTTTTGATTTTTATTAATTTTTTCATTAAATATTGACCTAGTTGAAATAAAAAAAGAACTGTTAGATGCAGAAAACGACGAGCTATCAAATAAGGTGAAAAAATCCACTTTTTTTGGGAAATTAAAATACCCAATTGCGGTACACCTCACATACTGATTGCTTCGTTTCTGTGATGTCAGTTTTTGCAGATCTATTTTGCCAACAATTTAAAGTATTAATGCATTAAATAATTATGGCATTTTGGTGAATGACCCTTTGTGTTAAAACCACTCTCAATAAAAAAAATTATGGCATTTTGCTCATAACAACTTTATTGAAGAATATATGTTAGTAAAACATCGATTTGTAACTTTATAACAATATGGCATTCTAAAACCTACACGTGTTGTACGAAAAACAACAGCGTGAGTAACCGAAGGTTAATAAAAATTGATGAAATTTATTCAAGAAAACTTTATTGAGTCAAATAGAATGCCATTACAGGAAATTATGCATAGTTCAAAAACCTATAAACTAGACCTTTACTACGCAATGTATATGTTAAAGAGTAATAGTTCCTCTTACAACTTACTTTTACTTGCACTTACTCAAATTAGTAACACTCTTACTCAGTACTTACTCGGCAATTTCATGAAAAAAGGATCTATCAAAATTTATAAGTGCTCCTATGTTGTTAAAATTTTGTAAACTTATTCAATTTCCAAAAAAAAATATGTAAACAAACGCTCTACGCAACGTTAACGTAGATGGAGACCGTATAACAAAGGTTCCTTTCACCACTAAGTGGATTAAATCGGGTTTTTTTTTATGAAAGTGCAATAAAATTTTCTCAGCAATTCAGGAAAAATATTAGTTGGAACAAGCTTTCCACATCATTTTCTATGACGGAGCAAAATTCTAAGGAAATGTTGGAAAGCCCATGTTCTAAGTCATAAGAAATTTTGAAATATAGTGGACTCTCGGAAAAGTTAATCGATTGGTGAATGGGTCGATTAACTTTTTCGAAATATTACCTTTTCTGAGTAGTCCTAAGACTCATTGAAAATGATAAACACAAAAGCGGAAAATATATTCTCGGATGCAGGATACTCATTTTTAAGTATCTGGAAGTTGTAACGTAAAGAAATATGTAGCAAGATCTTTATGAAATAATGCTTCCCTACGATAAAACTGAACCTTGTCGTGGTGTAGGGCTTTTGTGATTTCAAGTGGAACTCGGGGTAAAAATTTACCAAATGCGATTGTTGCGTTGTTCAGAAAGTGCTCTCATTCCGTTTAAGAATAAGGCCAGTATGGGGATCTCTGATAATTAATAGATGAATGCTTTTGGGATTTATCCATATTTATCATAGCTGTCACAAATATCTCCAAAAAATGTCGGATTGTTTGGGTCGATCGGGGGCTTAGGGTTAGTAAGGGGATGTAAGCGGGATACCAGACCCTGTTGGATGCCGAAGGACCACTCTACAATGATTACGGGTATAATAATAGAAGTGCTTAGGTAGCAGATGGGAAAATTAGGTCAATTCGTGTCGTGTGTTCGAGTCTCGGCAGGGCGGTGCTGCTAGATAGTCAGTAGGATTTTTGCACTGGCCCCGTGGTTGACCTGTGCTCTGATGGCCGGCGAGGTCTGTCGATAGGGAGGGATTGAGTCTTAGAGAGACGTTAAAGCCCACAGCTTTACTGCACTAGCTCTTTGGTCTCGAGAGTTGGAAGGCGGGTGCGTCTCTATAAAGCTTTATAAGCTCTAAAACTTCTGTCGACTGCCGCGAACGTCCGGGTTGTACTGCGCTCAATTTACTTTGTATCTTGGGACAGTGCATAAATGCTGGGGGAATGAAAGATTCAATTTGCCCTGATAAGTTGATAACCGCCAATGCTCCGAAATTTGTCTTTCCTATTAGTTCATTTGTCGTTGTTTGTGTTATAAAATAGAAAGCGGACGCGCGGTTGATGACCGGTGTCAGGCGGGGCTGGCGAATCCTCCACTTCACTATACTACATTTTACAACTCAAGTATGACCGCATTTCAAGGTCAAGAATAAACACATGAGATTAGTCTAACTCAAGTAGTACCAAAAGTCCAAAGCACATTTACAAATTCGATCTATCATTTTTCTTGTCATCACCATCATTATCATCATCATTATATTTAAAAAATGGCATTCCGGCATAAAAATATGACAAACCTCCCAGTTGGCTCCGAGGTATGACGCTGGCCTAATAAGCCAGTCGTCGTATGTTCGAATCTCGACTGGGAGAGGCTGTTAGAGTAAATAAGATCGTAGCAACTGGCCCTGCAATTGTCTTGCACTCTAACAGCTGGCTGCGAAGTCTGTCGTATAAAAACAGAAGGTCAAGTTTCGATAACGGAATGTAGCACCTAGGCTTTGCTTTGCTTTGGCATTCCGGCCTTTGGCAGAGAGATCTTAGAGTCAGTTCATGGAATCCGCGCAGGGCCGGAACGCCGACATTGCCTGTCTGGTCAGGTAGAACTGATGTTTGAGGTCTCCCTGACACTTTGTTTACATCACAAAAGGGCCCAGCGCAGAGTGTTATACGCTATTAGCTGACCCGGCAAACTTCGTATTGCCACAAATTGAAATATGTTGTACATAAATCGTGAATCTGTCACAATCACGAGTTTAGCAAGTTCCCAGTTATGATGAGACTCTGTAAGAAACTGTGAAAAGGCGTCAAGAAATCGAAAAAGGAGAAATAAAGATAGAAGGAAAACACACGTGTGTGAATGAACGCTTTGGATAAGCAAAAAATTTAAACTCTCAGAAAAGTTACGGCAAAAATAAACTTTTTAGAGTGTTGCATGGGAGCTAATATTCGCTTAACTTTTCTGAACAATTAACTTTTCAAAGTGTTAACTTTTCCAAGAGTCCACAGTTTTTTTTCTTATTTGATAATTCATTTGTCTGTTACTGTCAAAAAGTTCATTGCAGTGATTTTATTTTTCTACAGGAGTTTTCCACCACCGTGAGAAATATTTTTCCAACTGGTATTTTTGAATTTTTTTTGCCGTTTCATAAAAGAAATTGTTTAAAAGTTATAAATTTTTGAAGCAAGTGATGTCCGAGAAAACTGGAAAATTTGATTTGAAGTTTCCTGAGAAAATAAAAATTCGCGAATTTAAATTAATTTTCATTAAAAAGAACATAAACTGGCGGTTGAAAGATAATTTTTTAATTAAAAGCTGACTTTCATGTTTGAAAGTGTACCATTCCATGATGGGTAAGCTACCAAGCACCAGTTAATGGTGTCGCATTTTCATTTTTTTTAAATGATCCGTTTCAGGCCGGTTAGCTTTTAAAAGTTACAGAAGGTTCCACACATTAAAAGCTTTGCCTTTGACATTTATCTATTTTTCAAAAATTGGTCAATTTTGCATCCGGACAATTTCGGACTTCCGGACCGGAATCGGACCGGAACCGGAACCGAGCTAAATCGGACCGGAACGAAATCGGACCTAAAAAATTCGTTCCGATTTTTTACCGGACCGGACCGGACCGGAACCCGGACTTCAATTTTCGTTCCGATGTCGAACACTACTGGGATTGTTGCTGCCAGAATAGCTTACGGATGGCCAACCTTTTGGTGTCTCACCAGCTTGGTTTGGAACTGTACATAACTTGATGTACGCTTGGGTTGGATTTGGTTTGGTGGGAATGATTTAAATGATTTAATCGTTGGATGTATTTCAAGCGAACTGTTATCACACTACACTAACATGCAGTTCAATTTGCTGCTCGCCGTAGTGTTTTCATTTTATTTTGTTCGCTGCTTAATTTTATGAAACCCAAGATACCCAATTGTAAATATCCCGCGAGTAGAAGCACCGTCAATAGCTTCAATTTTTTTAAATAACCAAGAGACAGTCCTTCTGCATATAGACTGCTTCATGATAAATATCATTTGTCCTCCTCCAATAAGTTCTAAGTTCCATGTTCCGTATCCAAAATTCAGAACCATGCACGTTGTCATAGTCATTATAAACCGACGTTTCTGTTTTGTATGGCGCACACCACCTGTCACTACAGAGACGTAATCTTTAAAATAATTGTGCATTACCGAATTGTGATTTTGGCTAATTTTAAACTTAGCTTAATTTCGTTTATTTTTTTACACCGTGGGGGATGGTGTGTAACACCCCCCCCCCCCTTTTGGGACGAAATGGAATTATTCTCAAAATTAAAACCTATGCCAAATTAAATGCCATTTCTCAATTTCTTTCTGAAGGAATGCGGGATCAGTTTCGATTGAAGCTACTGTTAGCTGTCGTTTTTGGGCGATCATATTCCACCTTAAAAAGCATCATGCTTGCTGATTCTCGTGGAAATGATTCTGCAGCGTAAAAATTGTCAGTCTAAATGTATTATATCAAGTATCGCCAGTAATTCCGCTGCTTGTCGTTTATTTGGCTGAAACTCAGCTTGCTTTTCAGAAAATGATAAAAAATCGGTCTATCGGTACCCATATTTCTTCGCACTGTTGAACAAACTAATGACACTACGGTACGGTCGCCAGGTGTGACCCTAGCTCTGTTATCAACTAACAGGCAACCACTAACTGAAACCAACCCGTTCTCTGTTATAAAATGTCAACTTTTACATTACTCGTACAGTTGAATTTTCTAAGCGTTCTATCGTGTATTATTCTGTTCCAAAGTGAATGTTTAAATTTTTTTTTGTAAATAGCAGTTCATCTGTAGCCTAGCGACTCAATATTTAAGCTAGTGAACTGAATTCGAACTGTGATATAATCTCGACGTGCAATATTCACCTCTCTCGTCGCCACTTTTGTATATTGGTTTACAACTACCTGTTTGGAGTTCGTGCGAATTCATGATGGCAATCGAAGTAGAAACAAGCGCCAGCTTCCAATCGTGGTAACTGTTGCTAACATAATGGTTACACTTTCTTCGGTTCTTTCGCTCGCCAATACATTTCTCTAGAGCGTACAAAACCACGTTCAGGGACGTCTTCGGGGTATTAGAAAACTGCTGACACTCATTTTACACTTAATTCACTATCTATAGTGGTAATCTTTATTATGACGGCTACCGGCTAGATATCTAAATAGACTTGCCATGTGATCAATGGCTACTTTTATCTTGATTAATTGCTGCTTTTGCGGAATCCTTAGTATAGCTACTTTTGTGGCTGTACAGCTGTACATGTCATCATAAATTAAAACTTTTTTTTCTTTCTAACCTACGCTTGTTTGCAATTCAACGATGGATGATCGACAACGCTGATTCTGATTTCTTCTAAGAATGATTGCCACTTTAGTTTTATAGTTTGATTTTGATCGATTGACTTACGTCTAGAGGGTAGAAGAAGCGAACTACCGTCTGTTCTACCTAGTATAAATACTATTTATGTAGAAAGTGATAAAAGTGATATCGTTAGTGGTTCAACTCTGGTGGGTCCGCCAACGATAAATACATGTTGACGTTCTATAAACATCGTTCTATAAACATCGTTAGTGCGTTGCGATTAATCGATTACACAAAAGCTACTAATCGATACGATTTCAAGTACTAAAGCACAGAAGGGCGAAAGCCACAGAGTTTTTGAAAGAAATACTGTACAATTCCGCAGTTAACCTCTTTCCAAACTTTATATCATTGTATGTACACAAACGAGAATTAAATTTAGATCTTTTATATATTAATAGTTCATTTACTTTGCATTGAAGTGAACTGGTTTCGAGCTGTGATATTATCTCGACGTGAAATATTCCCCTACCTCGTTGCCAATTTTGTATCTTAGCTTACACCAATTGTTCCATATTCGCGAACGAGTCTATAGTGGCAACACAAAGTGCTGATTTTCAACTTTTCGAGTATGCAAGGGCCTATGCAGATATTAACAATATAGTTCACTTGTTATGGAGCGGTGTTCAAGCGATTTAATACGGCAAAACTATTTATAGCTAATGGTATACTCAATATACTCAGTAAATACTCAATCTATGATGAACACTTACAGATACTTACAGCTTCTAATCGCATCTCATTCGAAACGCAAAGTTAGTGAACTCGGAATACTTTCTAAACATCGCAATTTCTAAATAGATGCCAATTACTTTTCGGCCTCTTCTCTTAACTAGACATTTGATATATTTTAAAAACTCTCAGAACCAGAAATAATCCGTGTCCATATCTAAATATTTGTAATAATCTATATCATACAATTTTTTACATTTTAATCTTGAATGTAATAATTTTCAATCCTCACAGATGAAACTTGCACAAAGAAGCAAGAGTAACTTTTTAAACATCCAATGCCAATTAAGCGTCATGACTGAATTTAAGCAACCTATTTATAGCTACTTAATAACCGTTGTTTCAAAAATGTAATGATCAGAAGCGAACAAAATCTCGTAATACCATTAGAGAACTTTAAATCAAAAGGTTTAGAAAAAATTCTCATTGCGGAATAAGTAACCTGTAATTATTTTTAGCATTAGCATGGAATGATTTCCAATTGAATAAAATAAGAATGAAAAAATGTTACGTCTAGTTTACGTAATAAAAATATTGACAACTGATGCCAGTTTAATAGAGCCAATTTAAGTTAGAGTTCAGTTTCACTCAATAAAATAAAATAATTGAATCTAAAACTTGTGCCTCTCTACTCTGTTAGTTTATATCACACTTAAATTCACCTGTTCTTTAGACAGTAAACATTCTACAATTGTTGACCAGCAACAAGTGCGGGGTCTACTATGAAGCCTTTTCTTTACTCCACTACTGCGCAACTCGTCTCTCAGCTACCATTTACGCTACATGTCCAGCCTCCTGCAGCCTTCCGTCTGTTGCCAACTTGAACGTGTCGTAAAGAAACACCGCACCACCGAAAGCCCTTTCCTTTGATGCCAAAAGATTGATTCAGGTTTGACGTAGGACTATTACTGGAAGGTAAGATGCCATTCAAAATAAATGTAAAAATGCGAACATCACAATATTGGTTAGGCGAACGAGCGCTAATAACTAAGCGATTTCTTGATCTGCTACTCAGCCAAAAAATTGTTAAACATGTAATGCCATGACTTATTTTTGTCATTTTTAATACCGTCGCTAAGAAAACGTAAGTTTGATAATTGTTACCCTAGTTGCAAGTGTACGGGCACTTAATATCAAAGTAAGTTAATTTTTCTCACTTCAGCAATTTACCTACGTATTTGATAGAAAGAAACATGCGCCTTTTGCAGATATTGGCACCATTTTGATGTGAGACTCATTTTTAAAGAAGCCTGTTTTCATCTAAATTATTCAAGGACGCTTGCTCTCGACTTGGTTTTTTGGTCTTTCTTTCGTGTTTGTTTTTTCGTCTTTCAATTTTCGTCTATTTGTCGTGTTTTGTTCTTTTTCACCCTTGACTTTCTAGCATCTTTTCATCATGTGATGGTCTATTTTCACTGATTTGGTCATTTGGCCATTTTTACTCGTCTTTTGTAGCTTTTTTGGTTGCTCTTGATGGCATCTTTTTGCCATCATTTGTAGTCTTTTATGACATTTCTTGTCGCTGTTTTGCCTCCTGTTTCGTCTCGTCATCGTTTTTAACATAGGACTACGTCTTACGGCAAGGTTTGGTTGAATAGGGTGTCATTCTAAAAAATCTTACTCGAAAAGTGGTCAGGTTTTGAATGCCAATAGCTTACCGGTTTTCTGATCGATTTTCAATATTTTTGCACCAATCGATCGGAACATCTTCTACTCGTTGATCCAAATAAAGAACGGAGTAATTCTCGCTGAAACGGGGCCACTACTGACACGAGGTCCTCAAATATTGGAACTTTTGCGCTTAATTGGTTGAAAATGGTTAAAAAATAAGAATTATATTTTAGATACCTCGCCAAGGGGCCTAACAGTTTCAAAAAAAGTTGAAACAAGTTGGTGCTATCCAACGACATATAAATTGTTCAGTTTCGTTCAGTAGTTTAGTAGTTATTAGCATTTGAAATCTTTCATTCAATCGTTACACTTCTATTTTAGTTTTCACAAAGTGCTACCCAGTCCCAGTATAGTAAACAAAGACGTAGTCCTACGTCGAAAAAATCATCGAAGTTTGAACGTGTTTTTTTTTTGCAAAAAGTGGCAGATACTCCGCGTCCCAACAGGTCAAAAATTCTTTATGACGTTTTAACCTATACCAATTTGATATCTGTGCTTGGGAAGTACGCCAGAGGGCAAATCCACCCCTTTTCTTCAACAGCTGAGACAGTCTAGCTAAATGCTAAATGATTTTATCGTTTAAGCCTAGCCTAGTCCAGTTTAATGTTCTGAAAGCAAACAAGTTTGGTAAAGTGTAAAACCAGCCCTATTCCTTAACCGATTTTATATTTAAACATTGAATTTAGTACAATTTGAAGTCCTGAAAACGAGACGTCATAGAAAAGTTAGTGGTCATCCTTTCCTTTTGCCAGATTGTATCCATATACTGGAAGAATTTGTTCGGAACTGTTATGTTGCACGGAAACAGAGCTGGAGGGATATTTGTGCATTTGACTTAACGCAGCAGTTCTCAAAGCTAGGAAAATTAGCGACTGTACTGAAAATAGTTTTTGAACGGTTAATTTGCTGCTTTGCGTCAGTTAGCTGCATAACATTGCCCTTCTTTGTATAACTTTAATTGTTTTTCTGTTAAGTTAACTTCGTCAACTGCATACCAGTTTCAAGCCAGTTACTTAAAGTTGACTAGTGCTACAAGTCATGCAAAAATTGTCAAAATACAAAATCAACGCCACTCATTAACCGTTATGTGTGCGACAAAAAAAACACCTTTAGCAGGGCAACAAGGGTACCCGGGTACCCAAAATTGATATTGTTATAACATCAACAATTTTAAACCGATTTCGACGAAATAGGTGTCATTTGATTCGTTTATTTATCTAGTTTTGAATCATTTGGCCATTTGGCCACTAAAAGACATACGGGGCCCGAAAATCCGGAATTCCGACAGAGTGTCCGCTGTGAGGAAGAGAAATGATTGTATTGCAGGAAAATCAGTCATGCGGATATAAAAACTCTAAAAATTCATACAATGTACTATTTCATATAATGAGATGAATCAGGTTGGCCATTCCGGAGTAGGTTCCTGTGGGGTCATGGGTGGCCAGTCCAGGATTGGAGGTAAAACCTAGCAATATGGGTATCAAAGTTCTTGGAATTAGTTCGGTAGGTGATATTTTTTACATTTCGATGTATTTTGATTGGTTATTTCGAAAATGGTTTCTACGGGGTCACAGATGATACCGCAGGATTCAAGATAATGCTTAGCATTATCAGAACCGTTCAAAACGTAGAACCATCCGTTATACATTTGGAACCAGTTCCGAAATTATCAATCAGTACTAAACTGACCATTTCAGTTCAAAACATCTAAAAGATCCGCTAAACCAATTCTAATATTGGATTAGGCACCCAACTCGCCATCTGTATCCCTACAGGAACCAAATTCTGGAGTGGCCAATGCGATCTAAAGTCACCAATTTATATAATTAGATGAAAAAAGGGTCCACAGTGTCAAGTTCAAAGCTAATAGGTTTACTGAAAGCTGATATTCTTTCAAAACATGCGGCTTCCCACGTTTTACCGGATGTTGCTCCGGAATTACCGATTCCCGGGAACTACTTGTCATTTGATGGCCAAACGTTTTATCTAATCAAAACTAGATAAATGTACGAATCAAATGCCACCGGTTTCATCCAAATCGGTTCAACATAACTAAAGTTATGAAGATAGCAAATCATGGGTACCCGGGTACCCTTGTCGCCCTCCTACGTAATAAAAAAATTCAAGTGACTCTCATTGTTAAGCCCCTTTATGGATATGCACCAAAAAAACCTCAATTACTTAAGATCAACGAGTTTTACGATGTCGCAAAATTTCAATGACGTATGTTTTAAATTGAATGAGTTATAACTATTTTAAAACTGAAAAGGTACCCGGGTACCCTGTCGCACACATAACGGTTAAAAGATGCGTATTTGTGGCCTGATGGTTTTACTCTTAGTGGAAGAACAACAAACTCTAAGAAACTGCTAAAATGATGTACAGAATACAGATATTTAAGATATTTAAACTTAACGTCATTTGACAAATGTATATGAATGTTTTAGAATATTTAAAACAATACAGTAAATTATAAATTCACGTAACAAACTGCTGAACATTTTCAAACTGTCAAACATTGTCGAATTGTACCCGCGTTCGTAGTTCTACGTGAACCCCTCGTTCGTTCTAGGCACAGACCTCTATAATTTTTTAATGCTATCCATTCGTCACTTTTTGCCATCTTTTCATCGACAGACAAGAACGTTGTCTTTTCGTCACATTTCTGTCGTATGTTCGACAACTTTTCGTTGTTATTTTGTCTTGTTTTACATGTTTTGTCGTCTTTTTGTAAGCTTTTAATACGACTTTTTCCATTTTTGCTTTTAGGCTGTCCTTTCGTTGTGTTTTTCGTATTCAAGTATTTTCAAGTTATTTCCGACACATTTTTGATTTCTTCCGTTGTCTTTCATTTTAGTCCTATTTTTATCTCGTCAGCCTTTCATTGCATTTTCATCGTCTTCACGCCATCTCTTTTTCTTCGTATTTTAGTCAATTTTACACATCTTTTTTGTTGCCTTTTCGGAAGTTTAATTTGTATTAAATGCTGTTGTAAATAACCTGAAAACGATTAAATTACTTCCTCCCCTTTCCAAATTTTGTTGATAAATAAAGAAGTTTTTCTCAAACTACACCACATCACAGACAAACAGACATAACTCTTTGAAGGATATCGCACAAAAAATATCGTGACGTACATTTTGCTTCAACACTACCACCGCCTGTGATCGACTTTCTCCAATATCAACTTACGACAGGAGTATCCCTCAGAAAAACAAGGTTTTTATAGGTGGCGTTCTCCTCCTTTTGCTGAAAAGCGCCCCTCTAATGAATACGGAGATATTTCCCACCAACACTAAATATGAAGAGACTGTTACAGTTCCCGAAGAATGGGATAGTGAGTGTTACGCCTGTTTGTCTGTGGATTCGTTTAGTTTACAGTCTGTTTCACAGTTTATTAGAATTATTGGTTCTACAATTACTCTTTAGCATTAATGCATGCCAAAAACTCTGGTGCAATTTATTTTGAATGTATTCTCCACCAACAGTTGAATTACCCAGTTGCATTTACATATACTTTGCTACACTAAAAAAAAAAATCGGCACGTCAAGTTTACCTGAAAACACAAAATAATCCTTAACCATCGACCTTCCCATGTAACGTTCACGTGAAATGTTGTTGACTAGCACTCATACTAACCGGTTTACGTGCGATCCCAGTAAAATTTATCAATTTTCACATTAACTAACACCTGAAGTCCATGTAAATTGCTGTACAGAAGTTTACATGATTTTTCTCGTGGATGGAATGCGTCGATTTTTTAAAGTGTAGGGATGGTAAATAGTTTACATTTTTGGTAAGAAAATCAAAATTTCCTAAAATAGCTTCAACTATCATAAATTCAAAAATAGGGTTAGTCCAGAGTTCAAGTTAAATATACAGCAAAATTCAGTATCACAAACAAATACGTAGACCAACGCCAAAAATCATTTTTTCTTCAATATATCATGAAGTTAACAAGTAAAATCACTAATTGGTGATATTAAACAGATTTAGATTTAATTCGCTTTTATAACGGGTGACAATTAAAATTTTGGAATTTGTTTCTCAAGCTGTCAAAAAAAGACAAAGATACATGAAGAAAACCTGATTTACCGAAATTAAAGATACATTATCCATTGTTGAAAAAAATAGTGTACATTTGAAAATGGTCCGTAACGGGCTGTTCGGCGAAGCTTCCGTTTGATGTCTGAACAGGAGCGATGTTCGGCCGACATGTCAACTTTGCGAATGCATCTCTTGATTCTACCAATCAACTGTTTGCAATTCGTGGCTCTCCAGTTATTTTTTTACCCCAAGGCAACTCAAAGTCACGAAGAAATCTTCGATTGGGCGCACTGAGTCATATTTTTCGGGTCGTGGTTTTTGGGTAAAAATGGGATCGAATGGGTATTCAGGAACGATTGTGTTTTTTTTTTTTTGGCGTAATGTGATGATGCTCCATCGGGCTAGAACACGTATTATCCATCTGCATGATGTTTTTGTAGGAACGGGACCAAAATTTTCTTCAAACATTCATCTGAAGAAAATTTGATAGTTAATTTATAGCCAAACCAGAGGGTTTGTTGTTGAAGAAACGAGAAAGAGAACGATGTCCTTTTCTCCTTTCGCGTTCATAATATTGGCTGGTCTTCCACTACCTTTCTTGCGAATAGTTGTTGGGCATTTTAGGATATGGTAAACGGTCGAAGCCGCAACATATTCGCTTTTTAAATGTTGTACCGTAAACTTTTTTCGGTGGAAGTTCGTAGAAGTGTACAACGTGCTCGCGAAATGCTTCTTGTTTTGACGCCATTCTAAGCAAAACTTTGCCAACATAAACAAAATAAAAAATACTGACAGAAAAAGGAGAGCTCTCCCTGAGCTCGTATGTTGTTGAATATAGGGGCCTCGAAAAAAAATCAAAATTTTAGTTGTCACCCGTTACACATTGATTGATATCTTTAAAAGTTTGACAAATTATGTCCAAAACCAATGCCTCTAGCCTAGCCTCAAAAATTTAAAATGCTTATCGGAAATTAAACGCAAATTTTACGCATAAGAAAAGTTCCTTGCTTAACAAGAACTACCAGAACAAGAACAAGTCAGAAAGCAGCATAATCGATATTCAGATATTCAGATCCCAGTCGCTCCAGAAAACCATGCTAATGGTTGTATAAATTCTTCTGACAACAATATGATGGCCACTATATTCACGAAACTGACATACCGGCATTCAAAGATATATGTAGGTACCTCCCTAGAGCTTTTAGCGTTATTTGTGTTGGTGCTTTTGCACGTTGTGAATGCGGTTGAAACTAAGATTAATAGACCGTTATCATCGCCAATGAAATTTTTCTTTTGGTTTACTGGTCTGGCTTTAAAATGGAGTATCACAACACAATCATTTTTGTCGGTATGTTTGCAATATGATTCCTTCAACTGATCTGTAAATTTAGAGTTATGCAGCAAACAGACATGTTTATAAGTATACTAGCTGACCCGACAAACTTCGTATTGCCACAAATTAACCTGTGTTGTACATAAATCATGAATCTCGGATGATCTTTGTCACAATCTCGAGTTTTGCAAGCCCCCCAGTGGGCGGCGCTTCCGACGGCGGGTCACCGGCAACACTCGACCGTCTCGTCCTGAATGATCTAGTGTTACTATAGATAGCCCAAGCAACAATGTGAGTTTTATTGTACTCTTATGGTCGTCTTCAAGACCAATTTTGGTCTTAAATGCAATCATAAGAGTGTAATAAAACCCAGATTGTTACTTGGGAGTTTTTGTGGTCTTGTATTGACTAATGTTTTATGGAAGAGTCTCGAATTTCTCGAGTTCGATTAGTTTTTGAGTTTCGCAAAAATTTCTGTTTTATTTGTATGAGAGTCCATATCCCCCTACCACAGGGGTGAGAGGTCTCTAACTATCGTAAAATAAATTCAAGACTCCAAAATCTCCCACATGCCAAATTTGGTTCCATTTGCTTGATTAGTTCTCAAGTTATAAGGAAATTTGAATTTCATTTGTATGGGAGCTCCCCTCTTAAAAGGGGAAGGGGTCGTAATTCACCATAGAAAAAATTTCTGCCATCTAAAACTCCCACATGCCAAATTTGGTTCCATTTGATTGATTAGTTCTCGAGATAAAAGGAAATTTGCATTTCATTTGTATGGAAGCCCACCCTCTTAAAGGGGAGATGGGCCATAACTCGCTTTCTAAAGAAGAGAGGGGTCTCAATTCACCATAGAAAAAAATCTTGCGTCTAAAACCACTTACATGTCAAATTTGGTTCCATTTGCTTGATTAGTTCTCGAGTTATGAGGAAATTTGTTTGTCATTTGTATAGGAGCAACCCCCCCCCCCCTCTTAAAGTGGGGAAATCCATAGAAAACATACCATAGAAAATATTCTTGCCTACAAAAACACCCACATGATAAATTTGGTTCCATTTGCTTGATTAGTTCTAGAGTTATGAGGAAATTTGTATTTCGTTTATATGGGAGCCCCCCCTCTTAAAAGGTAAGGGGTCCTAATTCATCATAGAAAAAATTGTTGCCTCCAAAAACACCCACATGCCAAATATGGTTCCATTTGCTTGATTAGTTCTCGAATTATGAGGAAATTTGTATTTCATTTGTGTAGAAGCCCTCTTAAAGTTGGGAGGGGTCCTAATTCACCATAGAAAATATTTTTGCCTCCAGAAACCTCCACATGCAAATTTGGTTCCATTTGCTTGATTAGTTCTCGAGTTATGAGGAAATTTGAATTTCATTTGTATAGGAGCCCCCCCTCCTAAAGTGGGTAGGGGTCCCAATTCATCGTAGAAAAAAATTTTGTCTCCAAAAACACCCACGTGCCAAATTTGGTTCCATTTGCTTGATTAGTTCTCGAGTTATGAGGAAATTTGTATTTCATTTGTATAGGAGCCCCTCCTCCTAAAGTGGGGAGGGGTCCCAGTTCATCATAGAAAAAAATTTTGTCTCCAAAAACACCCACATGCCAAATTTGGTTCTATTTGCTTTATTACTTCTCGAGTTATGAGGAAAATTGTGTTTCTTTGGTACAGGAGCCCCTCCTCTTAAAGTGGGGAGGGGTCCTAATTTACTATAGAAAAAATTCCCCTTATAAAGAGAGGAGTGGTTTCAATTTACCATAGAATAAATTCTTGTCACCGAAAACACCCACATGCTAAATTTTGTTCTATTTGCTTGATTAGTTGTCGAGTTATGCAGAAATTTGTGTTTCATTTGTATGGGAGCCCCCCTTCTTAGTGGGGGAGGGGTTTCTAACCATCACTAAAACCTTTCCTGGCCCCAAAAAACCTCTACATGCATATTTTCATGCCGATTGGTTCAGTAGTTTTCGATTCTATAAGGAACATACGGTCTGTCTGTCTGTCTGTCTGTCTGTCTGTCTGTCTGTCTGTCTGTCTGTCTGTCTGTCTGTCTGTCTGTCTGTCTGTCTGTCTGTCTGTCTGTCTGTCTGTCTGTCTGTCTGTCTGTCTGTCTGTCTGTCTGTCTGTCTGTCTGTCTGTCTGTCTGTCTGTCTGTCTGTCTGTCTGTCTGTCTGTCTGTCTGTCTGTCTGTCTGTCTGTCTGTCTGTCTGTCTGTCTGTCTGTCTGTCTGTCTGTCTGTCTGTCTGTCTGTCTGTCTGTCTGTCTGTCTGTCTGTCTGTCTGTCTGTCTGTCTGTCTGTCTGTCTGTCTGTCTGTCTGTCTGTCTGTCTGTCTGTCTGTCTGTCTGTCTGTCTGTCTGTCTGTCTGTCTGTCTGTCTGTCTGTCTGTCTGTCTGTCTGTCTGTCTGTCTGTCTGTCTGTCTGTCTGTCTGTCTGTCTGTCTGTCTGTCTGTCTGTCTGTCTGTCTGTCTGTCTGTCTGTCTGTCTGTCTGTCTGTCTGTCTGTCTGTCTGTCTGTCTGTCTGTCTGTCTGTCTGTCTGTCTGTCTGTCTGTCTGTCTGTCTGTCTGTCTGTCTGTCTGTCTGTCTGTCTGTCTGTCTGTCTGTCTGTCTGTCTGTCTGTCTGTCTGTCTGTCTGTCTGTCTGTCTGTCTGTCTGTCTGTCTGTCTGTCTGTCTGTCTGTCTGTCTGTCTGTCTGTCTGTCTGTCTGTCTGTCTGTCTGTCTGTCTGTCTGTCTGTCTGTCTGTCTGTCTGTCTGTCTGTCTGTCTGTCTGTCTGTCTGTCTGTCTGTCTGTCTGTCTGTCTGTCTGTCTGTCTGTCTGTCTGTCTGTCTGTCTGTCTGTCTGTCTGTCTGTCTGTCTGTCTGTCTGTCTGTCTGTCTGTCTGTCTGTCTGTCTGTCTGTCTGTCTGTCTGTCTGTCTGTCTGTCTGTCTGTCTGTCTGTCTGTCTGTCTGTCTGTCTGTCTGTCTGTCTGTCTGTCTGTCTGTCTGTCTGTCTGTCTGTCTGTCTGTCTGTCTGTCTGTCTGTCTGTCTGTCTGTCTGTCTGTCTGTCTGTCTGTCTGTCTGTCTGTCTGTCTGTCTGTCTGTCTGTCTGTCTGTCTGTCTGTCTGTCTGTCTGTCTGTCTGTCTGTCTGTCTGTCTGTCTGTCTGTCTGTCTGTCTGTCTGTCTGTCTGTCTGTCTGTCTGTCTGTCTGTCTGTCTGTCTGTCTGTCTGTCTGTCTGTCTGTCTGTCTGTCTGTCTGTCTGTCTGTCTGTCTGTCTGTCTGTCTGTCTGTCTGTCTGTCTGTCTGTCTGTCTGTCTGTCTGTCTGTCTGTCTGTCTGTCTGTCTGTCTGTCTGTCTGTCTGTCTGTCTGTCTGTCTGTCTGTCTGTCTGTCTGTCTGTCTGTCTGTCTGTCTGTCTGTCTGTCTGTCTGTCTGTCTGTCTGTCTGTCTGTCTGTCTGTCTGTCTGTCTGTCTGTCTGTCTGTCTGTCTGTCTGTCTGTCTGTCTGTCTGTCTGTCTGTCTGTCTGTCTGTCTGTCTGTCTGTCTGTCTGTCTGTCTGTCTGTCTGTCTGTCTGTCTGTCTGTCTGTCTGTCTGTCTGTCTGTCTGTCTGTCTGTCTGTCTGTCTGTCTGTCTGTCTGTCTGTCTGTCTGTCTGTCTGTCTGTCTGTCTGTCTGTCTGTCTGTCTGTCTGTCTGTCTGTCTGTCTGTCTGTCTGTCTGTCTGTCTGTCTGTCTGTCTGTCTGTCTGTCTGTCTGTCTGTCTGTCTGTCTGTCTGTCTGTCTGTCTGTCTGTCTGTCTGTCTGTCTGTCTGTCTGTCTGTCTGTCTGTCTGTCTGTCTGTCTGTCTGTCTGTCTGTCTGTCTGTCTGTCTGTCTGTCTGTCTGTCTGTCTGTCTGTCTGTCTGTCTGTCTGTCTGTCTGTCTGTCTGTCTGTCTGTCTGTCTGTCTGTCTGTCTGTCTGTCTGTCTGTCTGTCTGTCTGTCTGTCTGTCTGTCTGTCTGTCTGTCTGTCTGTCTGTCTGTCTGTCTGTCTGTCTGTCTGTCTGTCTGTCTGTCTGTCTGTCTGTCTGTCTGTCTGTCTGTCTGTCTGTCTGTCTGTCTGTCTGTCTGTCTGTCTGTCTGTCTGTCTGTCTGTCTGTCTGTCTGTCTGTCTGTCTGTCTGTCTGTCTGTCTGTCTGTCTGTCTGTCTGTCTGTCTGTCTGTCTGTCTGTCTGTCTGTCTGTCTGTCTGTCTGTCTGTCTGTCTGTCTGTCTGTCTGTCTGTCTGTCTGTCTGTCTGTCTGTCTGTCTGTCTGTCTGTCTGTCTGTCTGTCTGTCTGTCTGTCTGTCTGTCTGTCTGTCTGTCTGTCTGTCTGTCTGTCTGTCTGTCTGTCTGTCTGTCTGTCTGTCTGTCTGTCTGTCTGTCTGTCTGTCTGTCTGTCTGTCTGTCTGTCTGTCTGTCTGTCTGTCTGTCTGTCTGTCTGTCTGTCTGTCTGTCTGTCTGTCTGTCTGTCTGTCTGTCTGTCTGTCTGTCTGTCTGTCTGTCTGTCTGTCTGTCTGTCTGTCTGTCTGTCTGTCTGTCTGTCTGTCTGTCTGTCTGTCTGTCTGTCTGTCTGTCTGTCTGTCTGTCTGTCTGTCTGTCTGTCTGTCTGTCTGTCTGTCTGTCTGTCTGTCTGTCTGTCTGTCTGTCTGTCTGTCTGTCTGTCTGTCTGTCTGTCTGTCTGTCTGTCTGTCTGTCTGTCTGTCTGTCTGTCTGTCTGTCTGTCTGTCTGTCTGTCTGTCTGTCTGTCTGTCTGTCTGTCTGTCTGTCTGTCTGTCTGTCTGTCTGTCTGTCTGTCTGTCTGTCTGTCTGTCTGTCTGTCTGTCTGTCTGTCTGTCTGTCTGTCTGTCTGTCTGTCTGTCTGTCTGTCTGTCTGTCTGTCTGTCTGTCTGTCTGTCTGTCTGTCTGTCTGTCTGTCTGTCTGTCTGTCTGTCTGTCTGTCTGTCTGTCTGTCTGTCTGTCTGTCTGTCTGTCTGTCTGTCTGTCTGTCTGTCTGTCTGTCTGTCTGTCTGTCTGTCTGTCTGTCTGTCTGTCTGTCTGTCTGTCTGTCTGTCTGTCTGTCTGTCTGTCTGTCTGTCTGTCTGTCTGTCTGTCTGTCTGTCTGTCTGTCTGTCTGTCTGTCTGTCTGTCTGTCTGTCTGTCTGTCTGTCTGTCTGTCTGTCTGTCTGTCTGTCTGTCTGTCTGTCTGTCTGTCTGTCTGTCTGTCTGTCTGTCTGTCTGTCTGTCTGTCTGTCTGTCTGTCTGTCTGTCTGTCTGTCTGTCTGTCTGTCTGTCTGTCTGTCTGTCTGTCTGTCTGTCTGTCTGTCTGTCTGTCTGTCTGTCTGTCTGTCTGTCTGTCTGTCTGTCTGTCTGTCTGTCTGTCTGTCTGTCTGTCTGTCTGTCTGTCTGTCTGTCTGTCTGTCTGTCTGTCTGTCTGTCTGTCTGTCTGTCTGTCTGTCTGTCTGTCTGTCTGTCTGTCTGTCTGTCTGTCTGTCTGTCTGTCTGTCTGTCTGTCTGTCTGTCTGTCTGTCTGTCTGTCTGTCTGTCTGTCTGTCTGTCTGTCTGTCTGTCTGTCTGTCTGTCTGTCTGTCTGTCTGTCTGTCTGTCTGTCTGTCTGTCTGTCTGTCTGTCTGTCTGTCTGTCTGTCTGTCTGTCTGTCTGTCTGTCTGTCTGTCTGTCTGTCTGTCTGTCTGTCTGTCTGTCTGTCTGTCTGTCTGTCTGTCTGTCTGTCTGTCTGTCTGTCTGTCTGTCTGTCTGTCTGTCTGTCTGTCTGTCTGTCTGTCTGTCTGTCTGTCTGTCTGTCTGTCTGTCTGTCTGTCTGTCTGTCTGTCTGTCTGTCTGTCTGTCTGTCTGTCTGTCTGTCTGTCTGTCTGTCTGTCTGTCTGTCTGTCTGTCTGTCTGTCTGTCTGTCTGTCTGTCTGTCTGTCTGTCTGTCTGTCTGTCTGTCTGTCTGTCTGTCTGTCTGTCTGTCTGTCTGTCTGTCTGTCTGTCTGTCTGTCTGTCTGTCTGTCTGTCTGTCTGTCTGTCTGTCTGTCTGTCTGTCTGTCTGTCTGTCTGTCTGTCTGTCTGTCTGTCTGTCTGTCTGTCTGTCTGTCTGTCTGTCTGTCTGTCTGTCTGTCTGTCTGTCTGTCTGTCTGTCTGTCTGTCTGTCTGTCTGTCTGTCTGTCTGTCTGTCTGTCTGTCTGTCTGTCTGTCTGTCTGTCTGTCTGTCTGTCTGTCTGTCTGTCTGTCTGTCTGTCTGTCTGTCTGTCTGTCTGTCTGTCTGTCTGTCTGTCTGTCTGTCTGTCTGTCTGTCTGTCTGTCTGTCTGTCTGTCTGTCTGTCTGTCTGTCTGTCTGTCTGTCTGTCTGTCTGTCTGTCTGTCTGTCTGTCTGTCTGTCTGTCTGTCTGTCTGTCTGTCTGTCTGTCTGTCTGTCTGTCTGTCTGTCTGTCTGTCTGTCTGTCTGTCTGTCTGTCTGTCTGTCTGTCTGTCTGTCTGTCTGTCTGTCTGTCTGTCTGTCTGTCTGTCTGTCTGTCTGTCTGTCTGTCTGTCTGTCTGTCTGTCTGTCTGTCTGTCTGTCTGTCTGTCTGTCTGTCTGTCTGTCTGTCTGTCTGTCTGTCTGTCTGTCTGTCTGTCTGTCTGTCTGTCTGTCTGTCTGTCTGTCTGTCTGTCTGTCTGTCTGTCTGTCTGTCTGTCTGTCTGTCTGTCTGTCTGTCTGTCTGTCTGTCTGTCTGTCTGTCTGTCTGTCTGTCTGTCTGTCTGTCTGTCTGTCTGTCTGTCTGTCTGTCTGTCTGTCTGTCTGTCTGTCTGTCTGTCTGTCTGTCTGTCTGTCTGTCTGTCTGTCTGTCTGTCTGTCTGTCTGTCTGTCTGTCTGTCTGTCTGTCTGTCTGTCTGTCTGTCTGTCTGTCTGTCTGTCTGTCTGTCTGTCTGTCTGTCTGTCTGTCTGTCTGTCTGTCTGTCTGTCTGTCTGTCTGTCTGTCTGTCTGTCTGTCTGTCTGTCTGTCTGTCTGTCTGTCTGTCTGTCTGTCTGTCTGTCTGTCTGTCTGTCTGTCTGTCTGTCTGTCTGTCTGTCTGTCTGTCTGTCTGTCTGTCTGTCTGTCTGTCTGTCTGTCTGTCTGTCTGTCTGTCTGTCTGTCTGTCTGTCTGTCTGTCTGTCTGTCTGTCTGTCTGTCTGTCTGTCTGTCTGTCTGTCTGTCTGTCTGTCTGTCTGTCTGTCTGTCTGTCTGTCTGTCTGTCTGTCTGTCTGTCTGTCTGTCTGTCTGTCTGTCTGTCTGTCTGTCTGTCTGTCTGTCTGTCTGTCTGTCTGTCTGTCTGTCTGTCTGTCTGTCTGTCTGTCTGTCTGTCTGTCTGTCTGTCTGTCTGTCTGTCTGTCTGTCTGTCTGTCTGTCTGTCTGTCTGTCTGTCTGTCTGTCTGTCTGTCTGTCTGTCTGTCTGTCTGTCTGTCTGTCTGTCTGTCTGTCTGTCTGTCTGTCTGTCTGTCTGTCTGTCTGTCTGTCTGTCTGTCTGTCTGTCTGTCTGTCTGTCTGTCTGTCTGTCTGTCTGTCTGTCTGTCTGTCTGTCTGTCTGTCTGTCTGTCTGTCTGTCTGTCTGTCTGTCTGTCTGTCTGTCTGTCTGTCTGTCTGTCTGTCTGTCTGTCTGTCTGTCTGTCTGTCTGTCTGTCTGTCTGTCTGTCTGTCTGTCTGTCTGTCTGTCTGTCTGTCTGTCTGTCTGTCTGTCTGTCTGTCTGTCTGTCTGTCTGTCTGTCTGTCTGTCTGTCTGTCTGTCTGTCTGTCTGTCTGTCTGTCTGTCTGTCTGTCTGTCTGTCTGTCTGTCTGTCTGTCTGTCTGTCTGTCTGTCTGTCTGTCTGTCTGTCTGTCTGTCTGTCTGTCTGTCTGTCTGTCTGTCTGTCTGTCTGTCTGTCTGTCTGTCTGTCTGTCTGTCTGTCTGTCTGTCTGTCTGTCTGTCTGTCTGTCTGTCTGTCTGTCTGTCTGTCTGTCTGTCTGTCTGTCTGTCTGTCTGTCTGTCTGTCTGTCTGTCTGTCTGTCTGTCTGTCTGTCTGTCTGTCTGTCTGTCTGTCTGTCTGTCTGTCTGTCTGTCTGTCTGTCTGTCTGTCTGTCTGTCTGTCTGTCTGTCTGTCTGTCTGTCTGTCTGTCTGTCTGTCTGTCTGTCTGTCTGTCTGTCTGTCTGTCTGTCTGTCTGTCTGTCTGTCTGTCTGTCTGTCTGTCTGTCTGTCTGTCTGTCTGTCTGTCTGTCTGTCTGTCTGTCTGTCTGTCTGTCTGTCTGTCTGTCTGTCTGTCTGTCTGTCTGTCTGTCTGTCTGTCTGTCTGTCTGTCTGTCTGTCTGTCTGTCTGTCTGTCTGTCTGTCTGTCTGTCTGTCTGTCTGTCTGTCTGTCTGTCTGTCTGTCTGTCTGTCTGTCTGTCTGTCTGTCTGTCTGTCTGTCTGTCTGTCTGTCTGTCTGTCTGTCTGTCTGTCTGTCTGTCTGTCTGTCTGTCTGTCTGTCTGTCTGTCTGTCTGTCTGTCTGTCTGTCTGTCTGTCTGTCTGTCTGTCTGTCTGTCTGTCTGTCTGTCTGTCTGTCTGTCTGTCTGTCTGTCTGTCTGTCTGTCTGTCTGTCTGTCTGTCTGTCTGTCTGTCTGTCTGTCTGTCTGTCTGTCTGTCTGTCTGTCTGTCTGTCTGTCTGTCTGTCTGTCTGTCTGTCTGTCTGTCTGTCTGTCTGTCTGTCTGTCTGTCTGTCTGTCTGTCTGTCTGTCTGTCTGTCTGTCTGTCTGTCTGTCTGTCTGTCTGTCTGTCTGTCTGTCTGTCTGTCTGTCTGTCTGTCTGTCTGTCTGTCTGTCTGTCTGTCTGTCTGTCTGTCTGTCTGTCTGTCTGTCTGTCTGTCTGTCTGTCTGTCTGTCTGTCTGTCTGTCTGTCTGTCTGTCTGTCTGTCTGTCTGTCTGTCTGTCTGTCTGTCTGTCTGTCTGTCTGTCTGTCTGTCTGTCTGTCTGTCTGTCTGTCTGTCTGTCTGTCTGTCTGTCTGTCTGTCTGTCTGTCTGTCTGTCTGTCTGTCTGTCTGTCTGTCTGTCTGTCTGTCTGTCTGTCTGTCTGTCTGTCTGTCTGTCTGTCTGTCTGTCTGTCTGTCTGTCTGTCTGTCTGTCTGTCTGTCTGTCTGTCTGTCTGTCTGTCTGTCTGTCTGTCTGTCTGTCTGTCTGTCTGTCTGTCTGTCTGTCTGTCTGTCTGTCTGTCTGTCTGTCTGTCTGTCTGTCTGTCTGTCTGTCTGTCTGTCTGTCTGTCTGTCTGTCTGTCTGTCTGTCTGTCTGTCTGTCTGTCTGTCTGTCTGTCTGTCTGTCTGTCTGTCTGTCTGTCTGTCTGTCTGTCTGTCTGTCTGTCTGTCTGTCTGTCTGTCTGTCTGTCTGTCTGTCTGTCTGTCTGTCTGTCTGTCTGTCTGTCTGTCTGTCTGTCTGTCTGTCTGTCTGTCTGTCTGTCTGTCTGTCTGTCTGTCTGTCTGTCTGTCTGTCTGTCTGTCTGTCTGTCTGTCTGTCTGTCTGTCTGTCTGTCTGTCTGTCTGTCTGTCTGTCTGTCTGTCTGTCAGACAGACAGACAGACAGACCTCCTTTCCTGTTTTCCTCCATGTCTGAGCAGAGCGTTCTAATAAATATCGGTAGACGCTTATATTTGTACTTCCGAACTGTTTCGGCATTCGTGAATCAGGTTGAAACTAAGATTTTATTGTTAATTACATTAGCCAAGTATCAACCTTCTACTATAATATCTTGCAGTCTAAGTTTTATGCTGTCAAAACAGAGGGTTCGTTAAATTTGCTGAATTGGAACGCATTTACCAATACGTCCAAACGTTCGAAGCCCGAACCCGCAGAGTTTTTGTTTACCAAATATGTCCGGCCGGTGTGCATACTACTGTCCTGTTGCAGGCAGAATTTCGTTTGAATTTACCTATTTAATAGTGACCTGATAAGTAAAGCTATCCCTAATATATAAGTTTAGTTAATAAATAATTCTTGTATGTGTCTTGAAACGTGATGGAAGGCAAAACAAATTCAGCCGGGCTACCTACTTATGGAAACACAAGCACACAAACATGAACAAATTGCTGAGCTGGTGCTGGTCCCTCTTATTTGCCGATACAGAAGGGCAACTCAGCAGCATTCCACATTAAGCAGTTGAACAGTGCACAGTGATTTTTCGTAAAGCCCAATCAATATGATTTGTAAGCTTTGCAGTTATGTAATTTTTTTTTTCAATAGTGACATGCAAAACGTAGTAAATTATTAGTATGTGACTCGCAAGTGTGATACGGCTGAAGTTTTATCCTCGGAAAAGAATTAAGAACGACCCGAAAGCCACGTTTTAGACTGCAATATGCAAACATGGCTGCCAACGCCATTGTTGCTCGAAGTAACATAGGGAAACTTCCCGGCTGTGCCGGATGTTGCGAATCAAGAGGTATTGTTTTCTTTCTAGCTTTTTTCTTGTTATTATGCAGCAAAATTGATAAGAAAGTGCTTTACAGTAAATTGGTTGAATTCATTTTCAGAAAATAATTGCACTGAATGCTCCTCGAATGTCGAAA
Organism: Sabethes cyaneus; assembly: GCF_943734655.1. Lineage (NCBI taxonomy): Eukaryota > Metazoa > Arthropoda > Insecta > Diptera > Culicidae > Sabethes > Sabethes cyaneus. The sequence continues at coordinate 118,589,817 of NC_071353.1, forward strand.
ATGTGTAAAATCAGAATGACTGTAATTTGTCGATAAAAATGTAAAAACTGTGTCTTATTTCAATAAATTAAGACAATCAGTGGTGTGAAAAAGTAGTTGCAACCTGGGACAACGATCAACAACTGTGTTTCAACATGAAAAAAACTAACAGACCTAGTTTGTTACATTGATTTTATTGAAAAGGTGAGTAATCTTTTTTGCTTTTCTTTTGCTTCTTTTTGTCATTAACATTATCGACGTCGCACCAGTAAAACTAATCTGCTTTCACTAAACTATTATTTTCAGACTGACTAGCACAAAATCTAGCAGCCGACATTATGTTAAAATGTCCGCACCAACAATTATTCACATTCAACCTGGTAGGAGATTTACGGCAGGCACAAACGAACCGTTCAAGCCGAACGGCCAGACAGTGCAACCAACCAGCTTCCATATCATTGCGGTCTCGGATGTGCTGAGGATGATGGTTTCCAACAGTCGGTAATACGTCTAGATTTAAGTTTTTTTTTGAGTTCTACTTTTAACAAGTGCAGTTTTTAACTGAGACCACCATATTGGTAATTGTTAGTTCGCACACAAATAACTTGATTGTTCGACAAATTTTCAAAATTGAAAGGCAAAATTTGCGGATGACTTAGAAGTAGAAGTTTATTGATCATGTTCTAAGCTAGATATAATTATCATGCGTTCGTTCGATTGTTTACCATAGTTACTCCTAATTTGTCTCATAAACTACAATTTTTCCTTAAGAAGGATTAGGCATTGCGGAATACTCAAGTACTACAGTTGAAATTTTACCAGACTTTTGGTAATACTTTAGTAATAACATGACTAAACGCTTGTAAACAGATTTCTTCGGATGAATTTATGGATACGAATTATTACGGAACATTTAAATGTTGCTTTATTGTGTTTGAATAGCCAGCAACTAAAAATTCTCTTTATATTCTTTTCCAAACTCATACACGAGTTAACTAATGCATTGAAATACGCATTCTGAATTTCAGTTCAAAGCTTTATGATCATGCATTCCTGCGAATCATTCGGATTTGAGTATGTCAGTGTTGAAGTGCCACCATCAAAGTACGAATAATTAGTCAACTGCGTTAAACTTTGCTAAAACGAAGAGCAACTGCTTTTCGATACGTGATATTATCACTACGGAATATTATTTTTACGAACCAGTACAGCAGATATTTATCAAGCAAATTATCCGGTTCGAAGGGCCATGTTTGGTGTTTGATCCTGTTACGAATAGTGTGTTGCAGGGCCAGCTATTCGTTTGTTAGAGCGATGGCGGTTAGTTTTGTACTTATTTTGTGAAGTTTGATCTTTATCCTGTCTTTACCAGTTTTGCGCAGAAGATTTTTAATGCTGCTAAAGATTGCACATCATTTACTCTAAGGTTCTTTTTTAATGCTCAGTTTTTCTACCAAAGATGGTGTTGAAATGATGATGATGATGATGGTCCCACCTCATGCCCCTACAACGGTTTGAGCGAGACGATTTATCTATTAAGATATTTATGTAATAACAATGTAGCCAGGTGTAAAAGCAAATAACGAACTGGCTTCTAATACAAACATATCAAACTTTCAAGTGAATATCACAATTTCAAACAATGTCCAAGGCTCGTCCAAAACGTTTCCAACCCGAAAATTATCTGGACTTGATTAGGAATTGAACCTAATATTTAGGAGCTCAAGCTAGTCAGAATTGGTTCTAGATAACGATCTAGAACTACGAGGGAGATCCTGCAGAACTTTGGTGCTCGATATACCACTCGGCAACAAAGCGATGGTATACGAGTTCCAAAGTTCACAAGCAAACCCAAGCCCGTCCAGCTTCCGCTCTAAACCCTTTGTTCAGGACTTTAACCTGATCATTCATTTTCCAGATTGTGTATGTCTGTTCCCGCGCGCGTGACTCAAACATGTGTAGCCTTCTCTATACTTTTTTAATTAATAATAACAATTTCAAATCCATCATCATCAGTGAACATGATAACTTAATATATCCACTAAATATACAAAAAATAAATAAATATACAATCTTCTTTAAGTAATACAAAAAATCATCAAATTGTGTCTATAAAGTAGATTTTATGTGTGAAATGCAAAGCCTCTTGAATTCCGCCATTGTTGCTGCACGTTTTATTTGTCTTGGCATCGAATTGAAAAAATTTATTCCTTTGTACAACAGAGAGTTCTGTGATCTTCTAAACAAAAAATGTGGTGTTCTTGCATCTTCCGCGTTTCTAGTGTTGTACGAATGTAAATCTCTTCCTCTTTCAATTCGATCACACAAATATCGAGGTAGCATCCCATTAAGAATTTTATATAGAAACACCATTGTCAAAAAATAAACTCTTTGCTTCACAGAAAGCCATTGCAATGCGTCCAGCATAATATGTGAGGAAGTGTATCTATTACATCTTAAAATTAATCGCATAACTTTATTTTGCAAGCGCTGCAACTTCAATATTTGTGTATCGTTTGCAAGGAACAGGATGGATGAACAAAAATCTATATGTGGTGAAATGATTGACTTATATAAAAGAATTTTACTACTAATCGTCAATTCATTTTTTAAACGGCACAAGACACCGTACTTTTTCGCCATTTTTTTGATGACATTATCAATGTGAGACTTAAAAGTTAACTTGTCATCAATGATTACTCCAAGATACTTTAGTTCATTTACGCGATCAATAGTCTCACCATCAATTTCAACGTTTACGTCTGGCTTGAAGTTGGCTGAAATAATCATATATTTTGTCTTGCTAATGTTGAGTTTAAGTTGTTTAAATTTTAACCAATTCGAAAGATAATGTAAATCTTGGTTTAAATGTGATACAATTTCATTAGGGTCCTTAGCCGCAATGAATAGAACAGTGTCGTCCGCAAACAAATTTATGTCGCAGAACCGTAAAACTCGTTTCATGTCATTGATATAAATTATAAACAAAAGGGGCCCCAATACACTTCCTTGCGGTACACCAAGTGTGTTGGCAAGGGAATCAGAATTCAAATTATCAAAGCGAGTTTTCTGAGTTCTGTCACATAAATAGCTTTCAAACCATTTATATGCCATCCCTGCAATACCAAATCGCTTCAAGGTTTGTAACAATAAAGGCCTAGAGATTGTTTCAAACGCGCGTTTTAGATCCAAAAATACAGCAAGAATAGTTTCTTTAGCTTCGATTTTTTCTTTCCATTTTGCTAGTACCAGATTTAATGCAGTTTCACAAGAGTGTCCCTCTCGATAGCCCGATTGCTCTGGAATTAGCAAATGATTATAATTTAAGTAACTCATAAGCTGGCCTTTGACAACAAGTTCTAAAATTTTCTCTAATGTGTGCAATATGTTAATAGGACGGTACTCTTCGGCTTTATCCGTTCCATTAACTTTGGGAATAGGAATCACAAGCGACTCTTTCCAAACTTTAGGCACGTGCCCGGTTTGCAACGATTCATTAACAAGGTCCAGCAAGTCGTGTCCAATGACATGAAAGCAATCTTGTATTACTTTTGCGTTGACATTGTCGATACCAGCCGATCTCTCTAAAGAAAAACAAATATCTTTCAACTCTGCAAAAGTAATTGGGCGGAAACCATCAAATCTAATATTGCTAAGGATCGGTTGTATTATTTCGTGAGGTTCACTAACCAAATCAATACCTTGATTGATCAGCTGAACACTATCAACGAAATAACTGTTAAATTTATTTACTATAACTTGCGTCGATTGTTCTTCAATGCCATTGAAAGTTATGGATCGCGGAGAATTATCTTTACTCTTAATCAACTGTTTTAAAATTTTCCATAACTCTTTACTGTTATGTTGATGGTGATCAATCTTCCGTTGTATATAATCACATCGAGCCTTTTTCAAGGTGCGTGAATATACGTTACGAGCGGCTGTGTACCTAACCCAATCATCACTATTATTGCTTCTACGAAACTTCTTGTACTTTTTATCTCTTTCACGTTTCAAACGTACTAGATCTAAAGAGTACCAGTTGTTTGTATTACGTAGTTCCACATACTTATCAAAAACAAGCTTATTGGTACACTCTTTTAGCGTGTTGGTAAGCACAGCTGCCTTATGGTCCAAAACACCTGTTATTGGGAGAAAATCCAAGCTTCTCGAAACAAGCTGAGACACTGCCTGCTTCGAATATCTATTCCAGCACTTTATCTTTACTTTATCATCACATGTTTGGTCCTTCTCGATTAAAATAAAAATTGTCTCATGGTCAGAAATTTTACAATTGGCCTCTGTAACAGAATGGACCTTGTCAAAGTTTGAAAACACGTGATCAATTAGTGTTCGACTGTGTCTGGAAATTCTAGTAAATTGACTAACCGTTTGCCTTAAATTGAAAAAATCTGCTAATTGCTTTAATTGGTTCGAATTTGATCCATTCAGCCAATCAATATTAAAGTCACCAGCAATAATATTTAATTTATTTAAGTCAACAAAATTATCCCACCAGTTGTCTAAAATTTCCAAAAAGCGCTGATTATTTGAACTAGGGGAATGATATATTACTCCAAAATTTCCAATCGTCATGCCTCTTTCAACTGAAATACCTAGAAACCAATTGTTCTCAACGGATTCGTTGGTACGAACGTTGAATTTAACTGATTCCTTGGCGTAAATAGCAACACCACCAGTATGTCTGGAATGCGAAAGGCAAAAAGCAACTTTATAACCCGGTATACTATATTGATTGTAGGCATCCGCGTCCACTATATGAGTTTCGGCTAGAGCTACCAACATCGGACGTTTTATTTCTACAAGATGTCGCAACGCAACATAATTTGTAGATAAACCAGCAATATTCAGATAGACTATTTCTAACTTCCTATCGCATTGTGATTTCTTTTGTTGCTATTTACTTGACAATATGTTGCTTTTCCTTTTTTCATACAGTCTCCGATAAACCGGACACTGTGAGCTAGATGCTGGATGTTTTACGTCCAAATTCATTTTAAGTACTTTATTTGATTTTATACAATTTACGCAATTAAATTCAGTTGAAGAGCAATCGGATGTTTTGTGATCTCCACTGCATTTAGAGCATGCTTCATTATTTACACACTCTGTGCTTTTATGACCAAATTCTCCGCATTTAAAGCAACGCAAAACATTGACGGCCTCTTTAACAGGACACTTATCCCACCCGATGCTTACTTTACCAGCATTCATCAGCTTGTTATAAGTGTCCTTGTCAACTTCGATTACCATGTTAAATTTGTTATATTTAAAGCGTGGATTTTCATACTGTGCAATAACTTTGACCTCGTTGATGCCGATGTCATCGTTTTGACTTTTAAGCAAGTCTACGAAGACATCGGAGGAATGTTGATCACTCATTCCTACAATTTTAACCTTCGGTTTAGCAATTGTAGGAATAACAGCGTTAAACTTCTCACCCAAATTGATTTGTATGTCATTTTTCACGACTTCAATGTTATCCTCTATTGCACACTCAGCAATAATCGAACCATTTTTCCCGTTTCTAAAGTTGCTAATCTTATGTTTCTTCGGATCTAAATTTTGTTTCAAAAACTTTCTGGTGTCTTCACTCGATTGAGCAGACTCGACCGGTTTAATAACAATAACTGGACGAGCCTTACGGTTCTTCAGAACTTTGTTCGTATTCCCAGCTGAACTCGCTAATACACTCGCATATGTTCTTTTGTTCGAAAAAACTTCATTATCGAGACTAGAATTATTAATCGGTTCATCACACACGATTAACATTTTCTTGCTGGGATTAGAGTCCGATTCCGAATGAACCGCTCTCTCATTGCGCGTCCTTTTTCTACTCATCGCGACAACATTTATATCCCGATCGATTTTATCAATGACAGTTTTTTTAAAATCATCCAGCTTTTTGGCAACACTGGCTTCAATGCTTGCCATACTCTCACGAAGTGAGATACTGATTGATTTCAAAATATTATCGATACCGTTTGAAACTATATTATTTATCTGGTGTTCAATTCCGCTTTGATTATTCGCGAGTGACTGAGAGACAGATGATAATGTACCTATCATCTCAGACAACTCACTACACAAAGCATTATCTTTACCGCCGTCATCTTGGGCTGATAAACATGATTCACATTTAAACACAATGTTTTCATTATCGCTAACTACTTTAGCAGCAATCTTGCTTAGTGGAGTACACACTCTATGTAACACAGATTTGCACTTACCCACACAAGCAACAGGATCGTCACTAGCTCGAATTAAATTCTCGCATTTTGAACAATTCATCCCGACCTGCAAACAAACGCGCGCCGGCTGGACTCGTCCAGCAGCAACAGCTAGCACTCGAGGCAACGGACAATGAAAAAAATCACAACAATGAAATTTCAAACAGCAGCCGCAGCGACTATTGTCATAGCCACGGTGTACGGTGCTGGCCCGGAATTAAATTCGGTAAAAAACAGAATAAATCAAAAGCATGCAATGAAACTTTTACTTATCTGAAATTATCACCGAATTTGCTTTCGGATCACTAGCAATAGATCACCAATAGCACTTGATTTCACACACAAAATATACTTTTAAGCTAAACACAAATGATACACAAGCTACCATGTTCACCATATCATCATTTTTCAAATGAAACATGATCCTCTGCAATTAACGCTATGAAATATTTTCATGACTATCCGGTATAAAAGTTCCTCTTAGGATAGTCGTGCAGAATTGTATTTACCAGAGCCATATTTTTAAATCTCTTAGTTCAGCTATGATTGAGCTGCATGTTTATTATTCGAACATTTCAATTTTAGATGTTCGAATATAGCCTCAACGGTGTTGAGATTGTCCGGTAATCCCAATCTCGCCTTGTCCATTTTGACACATTTTAAAAAAAATTTGCTAACATCGGCTTATTTTCTGCTGGTGAAAGTTTAGTCATTAAATTGACGCTGTCGTAAAACGGCTGTGGGTTTTGTTTGCTATATAAATCAGTTCTTTTTGTTTGAGAAATAAGTTCTCTACCTCCTGTCCTGTCTTTGATGTGCCAAACCATATTTTGATAAAGGCAGTTCAACTGCCATCATGCAAGCACGGAAAATCAAACAACTGCGGAAATTTCTCAATATTTTCTATTTCCTATTCGTATGCTGTAATGATGGAATGATTGATACCAAATCGTTGTAATTTCACAATATTACAATATGCATTACAAATTTGAACACAGTATGACAGTAGTACGTCACACAAACTCGTTCTAAAAGCATTACTGAGCAACTGCTTTCCGACACGTGATATTATCACTACGGAATATTATTTTTACGAACGAGTATCGTACCAATTTACCAAGCGAATTATCCGGTTCGAAGGGCCATTTTTGGCGCTTGCCAACTGAGTTAAACTGCTTCAACTCGGCGATTGTTGCTTTACAGAGCTCTTTATGAGGTTTGATCAGTATCTACTCCTTGATGTGTTTGTACTTTAACGGTATAGCAATTAGCAGGGCATATACTTTCTCTGAATGCGAGATTGTGGCACCCATGCGATGCAGCTCCCGTAGCACCAAATCGTACTCGTCGAAGATCTTCTCTAGTGTTTCTAGATTTTTCTGCTTTATAGCAAGGAGACGTTCTCGCATATTAACCAGTGCGCTGTACCGGTGCATAACATCGTAGGCATATTCCAACTCGATGACCTTGTGCAGTACTTCATTGCTGATCAGCAAAACGATTTTGTCCATAGCTTCAATGTCTTCGTCTAACCGTTTTCGTTTCTTGCTGCCTCCTGCTTAGGAGTAGCTCCAGCCACTGGTTTGTAGAACGTCTGCTCCACCGGTGTCCCTATCTGAGTGAGTATCAGTTACATTTTCGCCAGGCGATGCACAACTCGCCACTTCCAGGCAGGGAAGATGGTTCGGCTGCCGTCGAATATGTTTTTCCGTTCGAAGCCACGAACTGCAGTCAATCTCTCAAAACCCTAGTTTCCACTAGGGCGATCGACAAGCTTTGCCAATAACCTGTTAATCTTAGTGATATGATAAGCAAAATACTTCTATCAGCTGGATAAAATCTAAAACAGATAGATAAAATAGCTTATGGTAAACAATACTTCAGCCTATGCACATTTGATTCTACGTTAGCCGGTAGAACATTATGATGTTCTGCTGGAACCTTACAAGCGTTTGACAGCTCGCCTGTTCTATCACTGAAGAGCAAATTAAAATGAATATTCATCCAACCAACAGTGATTGTCTATGATTCGAAAGACCTAGGTCCAGTTCAGCTTTTTTCATTCGAGCTGTGACGAGGTTTGCACCGATGTCTTGAGCAGTTTACTGTCATTTGTTTTGGTTCTTTCCACTGCTGTCACCATTATGGAAAGCCAACTTCTAGTTTTATCCTGAAAAAAATAAAGTTTAATTTTTTCGGACCGTGATATTATCACTACGGAATACCGTAATTCAACAGTTAATGGGACACACTTTTAACAAGTACAAGGTGAGAACCTGTCCAATAGCTTAGCAATAGCAGTCAGCCTTATAATAGTTGGTGGTTTAGTAATCTTGAACAACAGACTCCAGCTCCGTTTACGCGTGAAGCTCTCTCAGTGTCTTGTGCCTCTTTTCTGTTTGCTGGATGTTGCAAAGTCTGTTCACATCGTTCTTTTAAGGTTTCGAGTACTTCTTTTATGATGCTCATGTTATCAGGCATAGCTAATCTGACCTTTCCCGGCAACTCGGTCTTTTTTTAACTTTACTGCCAATGACATGTGCCGTTCGTTTGTCAATTTTATTTTATTTAATTTACCTCTTGGGACAGCAAGTTGAGAGTCGTTGCTCATCAAGTTTACTTGCCACTAATTTCTTGTGTTTCTACTAATCTATTTTATTGAAATAATTTAGAATAATTTCTTTTTCTGAAATTAGACTCCAAATTCCAAAAATTAACAAAGAGAAATTTGATCACACACCGAGCATGAACGATTTCGAACTGTGATATTATTACTACGTGAAATTCTCACCTCCCTCGTCGCCACTGTAGTATCGAAGCTTACACTTTTGAGAAGTGGGTGGTTGCGCTTGGAGGCACTACATCAAAAGAAGTGATTATCCATTTCCATCCTTGCTATCCATCGTTGTTAATTCAATAAAATATTACTTTAAAATCAGCTTAACATTGCACTCTATCGTCATTACCTTTGCTCTTTGGTGATGTCAAAAAACAACACATCTGTTGCACACTCGTAACATTTCAAATTCTTTATTTCGTCTTTATATGTACTGTTTCTCCCGTGTCTCATTCGATCTCTGTTTCCGGTAGATTTACGTCAAGGAGGATCCGTTTAATCTACTGGAAAGTAGACAAAACCTCGTGTTTTTAGTCTTGCCTTGAAATGCGGTCAAGCAGATATATTGATATTTTTTGAAATGGTGTTCTGATAATTGATAAAGGGACGGTAGGGGAAAGTAACGAAAAATTTTTGAAAGGAGGGGAAAGAGTGGAAAGGTGGGTAGGGGGAGGGGTTATTGGTAGCTACGCTTAACAAGTTGCCGTTGTGACTCCCAGCTTTTGTCCAATGCTGGAGGGTTTGGTTATTTTATTGTGACCTATGATTCATATGTTGTTTTGTTTTACTGATGCTAAATGAGAGTGACGTACTTATAGTACAAATGTTCAACCCGAAGATTGGGTTCACTAGTCACGGTCGCCATATAGTATACCATTTTTAGTCTCGGAACGGAACAACGCTCAATTTCGTTTTTCGTCTCACTCTTACCGTTCTCTTTGGAAATATACCCAATTTATACCACGGGTGCTCAATTCTTACACCTTGGACAAAACTCTCTTGGAAGCAGGCCTCATACTCATTCTGCCTTCCGTTTGTTAGTTGTCAATAATCCATCAAACGGCTTGTATTAAATTAAAATTATTCTGGGACAACACTGAGTTTGCCCCGATATCAACATGTCTTAAAAATTTACGCAAAACAACCAGGCTCAGTTTCTCTCAATCTAATTTCGTCTTCGGAAAAATTCTCCCACGAGAACTTAGCTGTGAATTGCTCTTGAAATGTGATATTATTTATACGGAACACTTCCGTCTATCCTCGTCGCCAGATGTAGTATATCGCTTAAGTTTAAACTTTCGCCTTTGTAGGACTTTGTGATAAGTGTCCCGATAGCGGACGTGATATTTTGAAAGAAAGAACATCAACTACACTTGTCGAGCATTCCGACTCGAATATTAAAATAAACATGTGTTAGCAATAATTATTCGAATTGTTTGAGCATTTGGTGTCGTCTTAATTTATGACCGAAAGAAAAATGGTTTTGGGAAATGGAAGATGGAAATGTATGGAATACAAGGGGTCGGTCACTCGGCACAGCTGTTTTTATGTTAGGCGACTTGAAACGAACCGAACTGTGCCGATGCTGTACCGAAAGTGCCGAACTGCAAGATTTGTTAAATTCGTTAAAATCTGATAGATCTGGCAACCGTGCGAGATGATTTTGACAGCTGGCAGTGCTCCCATTTCATATGTAAAATTGAACCGGAGGTGTGTAAAGCCCTATAAATGTTATTTTTATAAGGCTTTAGAGGTGTGCCGTTTTGATATCTCTGCAGTGCCGGGGCACTATGTGCTGAGTGTCCGACCCCTTGATGGAATATCATATTACAACTTCTTTCGGACCCAGTAAAAAAACCCACGGTTTATCTTGCCACCGACCTTTGCCGGCCGGTGGTCGCCATTCAAGAAGCCCTTATATTTTCCGATACATCGGTTTTGTTACATAATTCTAATGAGGGGAAAACCCTCTCCTATTCTTAGTTTCTCACTGTGACACTAATGTCACCCTACTCTAACATTTGATTAATTGTCGCGCCGCGTTTGAGTGTCATCGCGCTTCACTTTCCCTCAGGTGTTCATCCGGTCGCTCGAATTTGCGACGAAATAAAAGCAGCTGCAGAAATGTTGGCGAAACGTGATATTATCACTACGGAATATTATTTTTCAACCAGATAAAAAACTTTTTTTTGTTGTTAAACAGAAGCTTCATTGATGGTTCCAAAATCAAGCCACAAAGTTTTCCGACCGCAAGGGTTTTACAGGTTTAATCGGTTCAATTATAAACACGTAAAACTGGCAAAATCGTGCGAATGCAATATTTGATTACCGATTAATCGCTAACTAAGCGATTAATATAACTACACTGGAAGATATTTCTTCGCTATTCGATTAGATAAATTAATTGATTAATCATCGGATGGCCTAAAATAAATTTTGTTCTCATACCACACTATGAAAATTTTTAACCAACAGGCCTAAGCTTTCTGATTGACTGCCCGTGAGCCGAAAAGTCTGCAATAACATTTATTACGGTACTCTATTTTACTCATATTTTACGACCTCCTGGCAGGACCGCCATGCAGGGCATGATGATCGCATCATCACAAATCGATATTCTGAATCGATATTTGAGTTGTTTATAATGTTTTCCTAAGATTAAAATGAGACAGACGAGAACTCCCTTACAAAAAGTAGACAAACAACACATTCCAACGAACTCAATGTCTCCCCTTCTAATAGCATCGTCGGGAAAATTCTCCAGCGACGACGAGAGCGAAATTGCTCTCGAACTGTGATATTATTTTTACGGAACCGTTCCGCTTATCCTCGTCGCCAGATGTAGTATATCGCTTAAGTTTAAACTTTCGCGTGTGTTTCATAGCCCTCCTTTTCTTATGTTTATCCACCCAAGTAACACTTGCAACATGTTTTTTACAACAATATTCAAAAAACAGTTGTATTTAAATTACAAATAAGTTTCATGGAAAACATGATATTATAAAAATGTTTTATTTCTAACGCCGATGTTTTCAACCAGAATGACAAGTCAATGTTGCATTTCGGTTGTAACGTTAAGCTTTCATCGATCATTTACAACTGAGCATAGAGACAAGATAATAGGCGGGCTTTCAGTTTCAAGGTTGGCAGATTTAATTATTGTTAAGCATTCAATCAAACGGGAAACAATACAGGGATAACATTATATATGTGTTTGAAAGTTGGAAATTTTATTTTAGCAAAAACAACTCATTCCTACAAACCATTATTGTTTTCTAAAACGTAGAAAATATATATTATGCACATAATATTTTGTCGTTAAATTGCTATCCCTATTTAAAAATGTCGATAAACTTTGTTTATTGGCAACCGCCATGTCCGGCATTGCAAATCGGGCGAAGCGATGACGATGAATACAGCGTAGATTAATAACTTTGACACATTTCCGCAAGAATGCCATATTTTATTGAGGTTTAATGCTCTAATTTATGTGTTTTCCGAGTATCTTTTGATTGCAATTTAAGTTCTTTTTCAAATAAAAATTAACTTTGAATTAGTCCTATCACGTTGTATGCTAATGCAAAACAAACTTCATACAGCAAAGGTTTTCATTGGTTTCGAATTTTTCGGCTATAAGTTTGTACGCACTCTTGCATAAATATGGCCGATGACTGCGCAAAAATAAGATGAAATAGTTTATTATTTTTGTCTCTTAGAATGATTCCATGCATAAAAGGAACATATAATATAATTAAAATGAAAAATCCCACAGATTTTCAGAGATTAGCATGTTTTGTAAGATCGTCAAAAATTATATTTATGTCAGCTTCACAATTTTATGGAAGTAGAATGGCAAAGCTCCCGATAAATTTAATATCGCACTTTAGTTTAAATCATTTGAACGCTACAATATTGCTTTGATTTATTGATGAATTACCGAAATATATTTCAGCCATTCTATCATACGAAAAATATTTGACATTATGTGTGTTGTCGCGAGCAACACTTATTTTGGCTAGAGATGGTCTTAGCCGGTGGTTTTCGTTGTTGCTCCAAAGTCAATTTTCCGACTAGGTCGTACTTTGAAATTGGCTGTGATATTCACTCGTGCTGATTAACTAAATTCACTTCACTACTGTGGGAAACTGTTCCCAGGAAAACTTAACTTTATTGAAAAAGGTTACAATTGTCGTCTTAAAGCTACGCGTTGAATAATCGATGGATACTTATGTAAAGCATCCCAGAAAAATTTACTTATATACTATGTCCCTTTAGATACCAGACTTTTCTTCAAATATCCATAATTTTTATTTATTTTCCTTCTGGAGTCTAACGGGCGCTTATTCTAAAACACTATAATTGTTTGAACACTGCTCATTGCGTCCTAACGATAAAAAGAGAAAGAAATTCTAAATGCGACACATGGGAGTGGCTTAATCTTTCATGCCCTAAGCAGGTAGTCTAATCAGTACATAATCCCTGCACGAGATGGTTTTTCAGATTCCTTTTCATATTCTGATTTTCCTACTCCCGATCAGATGGATCGTTTTGCTGGCGTGTTTATTTTTTTTTTTTACATCGTTGGCGCGTCTAGCTAAGCAGCTTGTTTGCTCTACCTCTGGAAGCGATAATGCCTCCAGCTAAGTTATTTATTTTTATCATTCCGCTCTAGCAGCGACATTCCGGGGCCCGTAAATCATCCTAGATTTACTAATTAATTTGTTGTATTTTTGGATATAAATATGCTTCGGGTGCAGCCGGCAGATCGGCCTCCCTTGGTGCACTTTCAATATGTAGACTTATTTCATTTGTTTCATTCTTTTGGGCCATTCTTCTCATTGAATCTCGGTGGGACAAGAAGCTCGTTAGTGAATCCCAAAATGATGCTATAAGTTGCCAACCGAGACCGTATATATCATATAATATACGTCCGTGCATAAAAGTATCAATTACAAATTTAATTATCCTACCAATCATGTATATTCCAATAAATGTAGAAGTTATATTCCCCAGCCAAGTTGACCAGGACATCAACTTGCTCCAATATTTTTCGATGACGTTTTCAACTATCCTACTTGAAACAAGCGCATCGAAACGAAATCCTTGAACATCGGGTCGCTGACCAACTAGGATTTTGTGTAATACGTTAGACGCTATACGTCTGTCTCCCTGTTCATATATCATATTCCTCATTTTTTCAACACTGTCCGCATCATATACTCCACTTTGCATAAGATTTGGTAGCGGCGTGTAGGACCATGTAGTAAGAATATCCGTTGCAAGCTGTAACGGAGCGGTAGTCTCTCGTATACGACTATCTGTGGTATACCATCTACCACCGATTCGAAATTTGGCAGGGAGTAAAGGTGTGCAATCAATTTGCGTCCCTCTAATTTGCAGAATTCTGGTCACAGGTGATATAAACATTGATTTGTTATTATAATTTACTGGTATCTCTTGATAGCAGTTTTCTTCCGACCTGGGCATTACGTAAACTGGTTTACACTCCAAAATGTGTAAAACTTCACCTGCTACAACGGCCGTATATCCGGACCGCTTAATTATACTAGAAACAAATTCCGTAGGATTTAATCGTGCTAATGTTAATCTTGTTTCCATTAGCGTTTTATCGACTTTACATATTTCAGTCATAACTGTATTGTAAAGTTCAGTCATGCTCTGACCAATATAATTTTCGACGATTGTTATTTTTGAGTTGAAGTATGTAAACAAGTCAAAATTTCTACCTGATGTAGATCGTCTAATAAAGGGAGAGTTGAAGCCAACTACTTCTACTATTAATATTCGTGGGTGATCAGTTGTAAAACCAACATTACCACAAATTTTCGTTTGCTCCCTAGCACGAATAGAAAACAAATTCGACTTGGAGATTGTGCTGTAGATAACATTCATCGCTTTACGACCTTCGTGTTTATTTTCGTTTTTAGTTTTGTTTACTGTACCCTCGTAAATAACTTCGAACTCAGTTTCTTCGCATTTTTTATTAAGGTTTACGTCCCAGGTGATGTATCCGTCTTCTGAATCTAAACATCGTCCTTGGGAATAAAAGCAATTTATACTGTTTCTCAAATATACAGTATCGCTTTCGAAGTCAACTGTTGCTACATAATCTTGTAACGTTATCTCATACTCGTAAAAAACCAATGCATTCTCCCATGTATATTCGGGTGTCCAATGTCTCCCGCCTACACAACTACTTCCAGAAACGGAACCCACAATGAGTTTCTCACCTCTAACTGTAGAGTTTCGTTTTAGTTCGCGAATCGTATGAGTGTCTGTAAGTGTCACTCTATTAAGTTGATGTGAAAGTCTACATTCTTCTGCAGTAAACTCTTTCACCATGTAAGCATAACCCCTCTCGAATTCAGATGTATGCGAATGCATACCACAATGCTTAATTCGGCGCTTCATTATCACCTTGCATTGGAATACATGTATTTCGCTTTGACATTACGTTGCAAGACCTGTATTTGCACTTCTTCCGTCGTTAAATTGTTGGAAGGTGGAATACAAGATGCTACATCTAATAATGAATAACTCGTTAAGTTAACTTCAGGATTGCCGCAGTCATAAGCGATTAGCCCGGAACCTTCATAGGAAAACACGGATCCGAATGCCGCACATATAATGTAAATAAGCATAAGTAAATTACCCCACGTCCAGGGTCTAATTATAGCTTTTCTCTTACGCTTTGGTTCGGGTTTTGAAATTTGAGCTGCAATCCGTTTGACTTCGTCAAGATCAATGCATTTTCTCTTCCCATATTCGTATGGTTTAAATATTTCGGTTGGCGTTCTTTTTACTACACCAGCAAAGTTATGTTTATTGCCTGCACTTGACTTTACAGCATGCGGCTTCCTATAACTTTGCTCTTCAAAATTTTGCTTTATTGTTTGTTTGAGTTCAACGCCCAAATTTTCTTCTCCTTTTGCGGTACCTCCCTCTTCACTCGGAGGGCTTACATCTAGTACGGCTAACTTAACAACGGGTCTTTTTAATATTCCTGTCGTCGTTCTGATTGTGGCCGAGCGAACCTTTTGGTCTTTGCCCGGATGTACTTCTATTACCATTCCCTTTTGCCACTTTGCTTTATGATGATCATCGGCTATCATTACGATGTCACCAACACGTATATTGCGAATCTCTTCTGTCCATTTGGATCTCCTTGCGATTGAAGGAAGATACTCATGTAACCAACGATCCCAATAATTTTTTGCTAGTAGTTGAACGCGCTTCCACTGTTGTCTTGACGCTTCCGCTTTGGAGGTGTCATTCAGGGAAGGTTCTGATTCCCCGGCGCATCCAAATAAAAAGTGGTTTGGAGTGAGTGGTTCATCATCAGTGGCGTCAAGTGAAATGGCTGTTAGTGGCCTACAATTTATTATAAATTCAATTTCTGCCAAAAGGTGTCTAAAGACGTGCTCAGGCATTGTTTCACTGGGCATTAAAGTCTTTATTTCGTACACCTGCCTCTCCCAGCATCCACCGTGGTGTGGAGAGGCTGGAGTATTAAAATGCCATTCAATTCCTTCAGTAGACAACCGACGTTGAAGTTTTTTCAGCTCATTATCTGCTCCAACAAAATTAGTTCCGTTATCGCTATAAAGGTGCTTAATTCTACCTCGTCTAGCTTGGACTGTAGTGAGGCACAATAAGAATGCATCTGCACTTAAGTTCTGTGCTACTTCTATATAAACAGCTCTAGTTGTCATACATGTAAATAGAGCTCCCCATCTTTTCTCCGACCGTCTATTAACCGATACGTTATATGGACCAAAATAATCCACTCCCGTATGTGTAAACGGCTTTACGAATGGTTGTAATCTACACTCGGGCAATGGTGCCATTTTAGGCGCCTTTGCTCTCGCAGATTCATTCTTACAACGCTGGCAACGATTTTTAATTTTTCTCATACCGGCGTCAATGTGAATGATATGATATTTCTGTTGGACTGCTGCTATAGCAGCCTTCATTTTCTTATGCTTGAAACGCTCATGTTGGTGTTTCAGTATTAACTCAGATACATGATGTTTATCTGGTAAAATGTAGGGATATCGAGCCGCATATGGAACAAATTTCGTATTTTTATAACGTGTTTCTGATCTCATTATACCGTTGTCTGCCACAAACGGCGTGAGAGTTCGAATCCTACTGCTTTTATCAACCGTTCCAGTAGTTTGCAATTCCACCATCTCATCAGGAAACGCATTCCATTGAGCGGTTCGAATCAAAAACTCTTCAGCTTGCTGCATATCAGAAGCGGTTATTATGTTATTAAAGGGTAAGTTTCGCCTTTTACTTTTAATAAATTGCGCGAACTTTTTAATTATGCAGAGTGCTCTTTTCAACCGATTCCAATCAGAGCACCAAGTAATACATAAAATATCGAACCGTGGCTTATCGATTTCCTTTAGCGTATACATGGGTCGTAATTCTTCATGACACGACTCTTTAATTGATATATCATTGAATTTCGTTGGCCATTCGGATTCCTTTAGTTTTAAAAAGGATGGGCCTTCTATAAATTTAGACTCTGATGAAATTACCTTTGTTCCTTCATCAGCAGGGTTTGATGCGGAATCTATATATCTCCATTGAGATTCCATTGTACTATCGAGAATCTCACTTACTCGATATTGCACAAACTGCTTATATTTTCTAACATCTGATTTTATCCAGCTCAAGACTGTTTTCGAATCAGTCCAAAAGATTGTTTTGTGGATAGTTAATCTTAACTCGCTTTGTACTGTGTTTAATAAACGAGTTCCCAAAACTGCTGCCTGCAGCTCTAGTCGCGGCACCGATATAATTTTCGTAGGCGCGACTCTAGCTTTGGCGGCGACTATAGTGACATCAGTTTGCAAATGTGACATAGTTCTCATATATATTACAGTTGCGTATGCCTTTAATGATGCGTCGCAAAATATATGAAGTTCTCTTCTAGATTCCTTTTGTTGAAGAGAGTAACATCTTGGAATACTCAAGTTCTCAAGTACCGATAGCTTTTTTATCCAGTTTTGCCAAGTTTTATTCAAATTGTCGGGAATTTTATCATCCCATTCAATACCAGTGCGCCACAAATCTTGCATTATTAATTTTGACTCTATCGTTATGTGAGATATGAGTCCTAATGGGTCATACACACTCATAATGAAAGACAAAACTTCTCTTTTCGTTGGTTCTAATGTGACTGCTTCAGGTATTTTTAATTTGTATTTAAATGTATCGGATTGTGTATTCCAATACATGCCCAATATTTTCTCGAAGTTTTGCTCTTCATCAAGAGAGACTTCTTTTATTGGCGATATTCTATCAGCCGGCAATTTGCTGAGTAGTTCTTTAGAATTTGAAACAAAGCCTCTTATTTTAAAGCTTGCCCCATCATGTATGCGAATTACATCTGAAACTATTCTTGTCGCATTAGTTATGTCATGGAAGCTATCTAGATAATCATCTACATAATGATTTCTGATAATTGCTTCTACTGCATCAGGACTTTCGCTTAAGAAGTTTTTCGCGTTTGTGTTCTTTACGAATTGCGCGCAAGCTGGCGAGCATGTCGCACCAAACGTCATTACTTGCATCTCGTAAACGTCCAAACGAACCTTGGAACTTTCCCTAAAGAGGATTCGTTGGGCTTGCCGATCTTCTTTTATTATTCCAACTCGATGGAACATCTCCTGAATGTCGTCTGAAATCGCGAATGGTGCTTCTCTAAAGCGTATCTTGATTCCTAAGGCTGATTCAGTCATATCTGGTCCTGATAGCAATTGAGAATTGAGGGAAACGCCCTCCATTTTTGCAGCTGCGTCGAATACTAGTCTTGGTTTCGGCGGCTGCTTATTTTTGTTTATAGTCACGAAGTGAGGGAGATAAAATGTTTTTGGAGTACTTTTCATATACTCTTCAACTGTTAATTTACGCATATATCCCTTTTCGACATATTCTTTTATCTTGGCATTATACCAATCTCTTAGCGTTGGATCCTTATCCATCTTTCTTTCTTGTATTAGAAGACGTCCCAACGCAGTTTTAAAGCTGTTTGGAAATTTCACGTCTTCATTTTTCCATAACAGGCCAATCTCATAGCCCTGGTTAGTTTTTGTTAAGGTGTTTTCCATTATTTTAATGGCTTGCTCATCCGCTTTCGGAATCAGGTTGCTTTGTGGGACTTTTACCCCAAAGGCTTCTGTTGAGAAGTAATTCGACATCATTTCTCTAATTGACTTCTCTTCTTCAATAACTTCATCTATGGAGAACAAGTTTTTGGTGTTAGTATTAACTTCGCTACCACCAAAAATAGTCCATCCCAATTTTGTTTGTTTGGCAATGGGCTCATTATTTCCCCTCGAGCGTTCTGCTATTGCCTTAAATAAATAAGCATGAGGTAGCCCCAATAGTATGGTGGGTACCGCTTGCTCATATGATCGCATATTTACATCACGAAGGTAAGGATATCGTGATTTTAATTGTTTCATGTCTATTGATTGAACAGGTAAATTCAGTTCATCAACTGTTCTCATGTTTTTAATGGTAAAGATTTGTCCATTATCGGCTTGGACCTTAATTTGTATTACCTGACTATTCCGTTCTTCCTGGACTTCTCCGTTGGTCCAGGCAAGCGTTAGCGGAACACATGAACCTGTTGCTTTAACATCATTTGCAACTTGTTCCTTGATCAAACTTACAGACGAACCTGTATCAAAGAAAGCGAATGTTTTATATTCGCAGTCTTCGCCGATTATTGTAATCGGCACTACTTGATAGTAGATAGTCTTGTTATTTTGCACAAGACAATTTACATTTTCAGGTTGTCTTCTTGACGTGTCTGAATTGTTGTTTCTTGTATTAAAGGGCGCGTGCAGCAATGGATGGTGCTTCAATGTGCAACCGTCAACACCACATGTTTTACCAATCTTGCAATCCTGCATTCTATGGTTGCTGTAATTACAACAAGAGAAACAAATTTTCCTTTCCCTTGTGAATTGCCTTCTTTTGTCAAGTGGCATCCTTTTAAAATTTAGGCAATCAGATAAACGATGATCGCCCTTGCAAGCAAAGCATCTGGACTGTTTATTACCGAGGAAATTCACCCGGTCTGGTCTTGTTCTTTCATAGTTAACGCCTCTTTCCGCGATTAACATGTTCGCAAGAGTTTCTTGTGGTTTCAACCACTTATAAAAATTTTCCAATGTTGGAGCCGTATAGGGGTTTTTAGGAGTTGACATGAGTCTCTCCTCATTAAGGTGCATCAACCATTTTTGATGCAATGTTGTTGGTAATTTAAAGGCCAAGTCTTTAATCAGACGTTGGTCATTTAAATATTCCTCTCTATTTAAACTTTTCATAGTTATTACCAGGTTTCCAATCCCTGATATAAAATCGACTACCGTTTTAGGCATTTCTAATCGAGGAGCCTTTAACGAAAGTACCTCTCTTAATAAGCCATTATAGACCATTTCGGAACTGCCGAAATGTTCTTCTAATTTATTCAAAATTATTCCGACGTTGGCGGAATCCAACAGGAGTGCACTGACTAATTTCAATGCATTTCCTTTGAGATTTTTTTGCAGTCTATACAAATTTTCCAAATCGGAAAAATTACCTTTATTCGTGGTTTCGATAAAGGTTTGTTTAAATCTGGGCCAAAGATTATATGCCCCATCAAAATATGGCAAGTCAATCATCGACTGTTTCATCAAGAAATTGTCAGTTGATGAATGCTTTTCGACATTTATTTCTTTTATTTTATTAATAATTTCGTTAAATGCCTCGACATGCGAGATGTCGGGAGTTTCTAATCGAGAAATCTTCTTGTCCCTACTCGAGATCTCGTCGTAGAGTCTCTTGCATTTAAAACAAATCCACGGCTCCTTTTCGCCGGGAGTATGATCTAATCCCGCGCATGACACGTGGAACCAGCGATCACATTCGTCGCAGGCTACCAACGTGCCGATGCTATCGGGTTTTTCACAAAGACGGCAATTGCCGTTTTTATTATTTACTAAAATTTTGTGCATTTTCACTCACCAGATGTTTTTCTTTGCCTTTGCCTGTGTCTGCTGTGTTTGTTGATTCTAGGGTTCACCGACCGTTCGTCGATGCGGTTGCCACCAGCTGATTCCCGATGCTGCTACGCTGCTGCTTCGGTTCACCGACCTTTTGCCACCGACTGGGTGCCGATGTGTTGGAATCACCGACCGCCTGTTGGTTGGAGTGTCACCGGCCTATTTGAGCGCCGATGTTTCGGATTACACTAGTCGCCTACTAGTGACTCAAGCTAGCCCACTAGACTTGAGCTTTTGGATAGCACCGACCTTCCGTCGGTTGGGTTGCACCGGCCTCCTTGTGTGCCGGTGTTTTTTCGGTTTTGCACTAGCGCCTGCCAGTGACTCAAGCAGCTCACTGGACTTGAGATTTTGGATAGCACCGACGCCTGTCGGTAAATATCACCGGTCTCCTTGCTGACCGACGATTGCAATGGCACTAGCGCCTGCTAGTGACTCAAGCAGCTCACTGAACTTGAGATTTTAGATAGCACCGACGCCTTCCGTCGGTTGGGTTGCACCGGCCTCCTTGTATGCCGGTGTTTTTTCGGATCACACTAGCGCCTGCTAGTGACTCAAGCAGCTCACTGAACTTGAGATTTTAGATAGCACCGACGCCTGTCGGTAAATATCACCGGTCTCCTTGCTGACCGACGATTACAATGGCACTAGCGCCTGCTAGTGACTCAAGCAGCTCACTGAACTTGAGATTTTAGATAACACCGACGCCTTCTGTCGGTTGGGTTGCACCGGCCTCCTTGTGTGCCGATGTTTTTTCGGATTGCACTAGCGCCTGCTAGTGACTCAAGCAGCTCACTGAACTTGAGATTTTGGTTAACACCGACGCCTGTCGGTAAATATCACCGGCCTCCTTGAGCGCCGACGATTACAATGGCACTAGCGCCTGCTAGTGACTCAAGCAGCTCACTGAACTTGAGATTTTAGATAGCACCGACGCCTTCCGTCGGTAAATATCACCGGTCTCCTTGCTGACCGACGATTACAATGGCACTAGCGCCTGCTAGTGACTCAAGCAGCTCACTGAACTTGAGATTTTAGATAACACCGACGCCTTCTGTCGGTTGGGTTGCACCGGCCTCCTTGTGTGCCGATGTTTTTTCGGATTGCACTAGCGCCTGCTAGTGACTCAAGCAGCTCACTGAACTTGAGATTTTGGTTAACACCGACGCCTGTCGGTAAATATCACCGGCCTCCTTGAGCGCCGACGATTACAATGGCACTAGCGCCTGCTAGTGACTCAAGCAGCTCACTGAACTTGAGATTTTAGATAGCACCGACGCCTTCCGTCGGTAAATATCACCGGTCTCCTTGCTGACCGACGATTACAATGGCACTAGCGCCTGCTAGTGACTCAAGCAGCTCACTGAACTTGAGATTTTAGATAACACCGACGCCTGTCGGTAAGTATCACCGGTCTCCTTGCTGACCGACGATTACAATGGCACTAGCGCCTGCTAGTGACTCAAGCAGCTCACTGAACTTGAGATTTTAGATAACACCGACGCCTTCTGTCGGTTGGGTTGCACCGGCCTCCTTGTGTGCCGGTGTTTTTTCGGATTACACTAGCGCCTGCTAGTGACTCAAGCAGCTCACTGAACTTGAGATTTTGGATAGCACCGACGCCTGTTGTCGGTAGATATCACCGGCCTCCTTGAGCGCCAATGATAGCGGGTGCTGCCCCAAACTGGTAGAAGTCGTCCCGTCTTTTGCCTGCTTGCTTGCAGCAGGTCTTTTTTAATTACCCTTGTGCGGGCCAACAATTGTCACTTCTACCCTTGTGGTAGAAGTCGACTCAAAACAGTCAGCTTTCTGACTGAAATTGCGAGTATTATTTTCCTCGACTTAGTGCCTGTACGCTTGCGACAGGTCTTTTTTTTTTACTTTCTTACCCTAGCGCGGGTCAAGAATTGTCACTTCCACCGCCAGTGGCAGAAGTCGACACAAAAATTCAACCAAACAGTCTGGTTGGAAGCTTCCTGGTTTTATTCCGTGAGTACGCCTTCCTTACTATCCTCTCTGGAGCCACCATTAAATGTTGTCGCGAGCAACACTTATTTTGGCTAGAGATGGTCTTAGCCGGTGGTTTTCGTTGTTGCTCCAAAGTCAATTTTCCGACTAGGTCGTACTTTGAAATTGGCTGTGATATTCACTCGTGCTGATTAACTAAATTCACTTCACTACTGTGGGAAACTGTTCCCAGGAAAACTTAACTTTATTGAAAAAGGTTACAATTGTCGTCTTAAAGCTACGCGTTGAATAATCGATGGATACTTATGTAAAGCATCCCAGAAAAATTTACTTATATACTATGTCCCTTTAGATACCAGACTTTTCTTCAAATATCCATAATTTTTATTTATTTTCCTTCTGGAGTCTAACGGGCGCTTATTCTAAAACACTATAATTGTTTGAACACTGCTCATTGCGTCCTAACGATAAAAAGAGAAAGAAATTCTAAATGCGACACATGGGAGTGGCTTAATCTTTCATGCCCTAAGCAGGTAGTCTAATCAGTACATAATCCCTGCACGAGATGGTTTTTCAGATTCCTTTTCATATTCTGATTTTCCTACTCCCGATCAGATGGATCGTTTTGCTGGCGTGTTTATTTTTTTTTTTTACATCGTTGGCGCGTCTAGCTAAGCAGCTTGTTTGCTCTACCTCTGGAAGCGATAATGCCTCCAGCTAAGTTATTTATTTTTATCATTCCGCTCTAGCAGCGACAATGTGGTTGTAAATACATAACGAAACCATGCAACGCATACGCGTCACTTTGAAATAGTTTGCAAATATGTTACATTTTAGTTCGTTTCTTGCGCTTTTTCAGTCGTTAATTGGTTGTAAATGAGTCTGGGAAAACGAAAGGTCAGCAATTAGCTTTGTTGTTTTAAATCTGTTATCAATTCCTATTTAAAACCAATTGTGTTACTTGGGCAAAAATACTTCCAATGGTGTGAAAACATGTATTTATTGACTCTAGAACTTATGATTTTTTTTCTCGAAAGCAAGGAAAAGAATTTTTGTTCAGTATATGGTCTCGATTTGGAGTTACAACTCTGATTCTGTAATTTTAATTTCTCGAACTTGCAGAAAAGCCCTCTACTCCAACGTTGCTAGATTTAGGGAGTAAACTCCCTCCTAAGAATAAATCGACAAAACAACACTGCTCAACGGACTCAATTTCTCTCCTTCTAATTTCATCTTCGGGAAAATTCTACCGCGAGAACTTCTGGGTAAATTGCTCTCGAAGTGTGATATAATCTTTACGGAACCTTACCACCTATCCTCGTCGCCAGATGTAGTATATCGCTTAAGTTTAAGCTTCCGTGTTTGTAGGACTTTAATTTAAATATTGTAACACAAGAATTATGGCGTTTCAGTGATACCAGGCGCAAAGAAAGACGACTTTACACTTTGAACGAACTATACTGAATAATCTTTATTTTCTGATCTAGGATAGTAACTCATATTACTGTACTTAGCACTTTTTGCCTAAACTTATTACTGTACCTATAGCTGGATAGGCTTGCTTTACTTGTAACTACGCAAGCGATAATAACTTAGCCAATTGTTGGCCTAAAGCTAAGCTTCTATTCGTCAGTCGCACTGTACCGTCTTTTGTTCGTACGCCCTTTAGCAGCTTGCTCTTGCGTGAGTCCTGTCACGGTCGCCATGTAGATTCTCACCCTTGGCTGAAGCAGAACAATTTTTCATTCTAACAAGTAGCAACTTGGTTTGGTAAAAAACTAAAAAATTATTGTTCTTGTTAAAATGTTTGCTTTATATATGGCATTCGTTAACTGTTGCGCTATTACCCACCAATGATAATTAAAACATTACCTAGAGGGATTTCACCAATTGATGATGAGCCAGACAGTTTTAGTCATATAGAATACCCATTTTATTAGGAAGGCTAAACTCATGGCGTTGAAAGTTTGAACCACTGTAATTTAAGTTTAGTATTAGAATTTTAGTATTTTTTTCCAAAAATTATCCAACCACTGTAATTTAAGTTTAGTATTAGAATTTTAGATTTTTTCGCCGCGCAACTTGGTGCGTCAGGGAAAAACGATATTTAAAGTAAACCAAATCATGGTATTAAATTCTACTCACAGAAATGCTCTCGAAGTGTGATATTATTTTAGCGGAACATTTCCGTCTATCCTCGTCGCCAATTGTAGTAATCGCTTCAACGGTATAAACGGAGGCGGGTTTGCATTAGCATTTACCACCGTAGATAAATATTTGCAATCCGTCTTCCAGACATGCCACAATGTTATTCCGTTCGTTTGCGGTACAGCGAAAAGCATAATTTTGGGCATAATTGGAAGTAAAATCGTTAACTGAGGTTACAGGCCACAGAACACTATATTTCGCGCTGAGAGTTGCAGACGCGGACGCAGCATATTTCTATTCACACAAAACATAAACACGATCGAATCCAAATAAATACCGAATCACCAACGTCATATGGGATTTGAAAGTCTAGAAGTCCAGAAATCGAACATTTAACATTTAACAAAACGAACATTTAACAAAATAATCTCGCTTGCATTTTTGCAGTGAATGCAAATGATGTAAAAAGCTAATGCAAAATTGCGAAGTGAGACACCCCTTGCTTGACGATGTAATATCGTTCTCGTAGTCTCGTTGCAAAATGATTTCTTTGTGAGAAATGACTGTTCTCGTAGCTGTCTAGAGTTAATCTAGCATTCTGGTCTTCTAGCGTGGAATGTTGATGGTTCTTGGGGAGGGGGGCTCTTCCAGCGGCGCAGCGGCTTGCATATCCCTGTTTCTTAACGCGTCCTTTGCTCTGTTGAATATTGTCTCGCTGAATATTGTCGCTCCTGAAAAAACACGATGTTCAAACTTTATTTCTATCTTTTTCTCGGAAACTACTCAACGTATTAGAACATACTTTTTTTTGTTTTGTTGGTAAAAGCTTGGATTCTACTCACAGAAATGCTCTCGAAATGTGATATTATTTCTACGGAATATTTCCGCCTATCCTCGTCGCCAATTGTAGTAACCGCTTGACGGTTTTTAATTTCTTACCATACCATGGCTATGGCTCTTGCTCCTATACGCCGTTCTGCGGCGGCTGTGTGCGTTAGTATTCCCTGTTGTGTGGATATGATGACCACACCGGTGATGCTCGGTAGTTTCCTTGCGGCGTACTATAGCAGCTCTGTAGTTTACTAGTGGAGTGGGTTACTTGTTTTTCTATGGTTCGAGTGTTTATATCGCTTGTTTTATTTCGGTACCATTAACTGGTAAGAACAATGTACTGAATTTAACCTGCAAATTGCTCTCAAAGTGTGATATTATTGTCCCGGAACATTTCCGTCTCTCCTCGTCGCCAGTTGTGACAACTGCTTGTTGAGTAGGTTAAGGAACGTTACCTTTGAGGCGTGTTGTGATCATTTAGATTAACAAAGTGGTTTACAAACCAAACTGCGATATTCAGTATTCTCGGTTGAGAGCCGAAAGTCGGCAGCTTGAAACAGTATCTTTCGGAAGTCGACCACCAGCATAGGCTGGGCCGACTAGAGAATATTAACAATTACTTTCTGGATGGTTTCGAAAACATCAATTTGCAATTGATTTCTTTATTATGAGTTTATGTAGTAACAAAAATGTTACACAACGTCGACTCGTGTCTCGTATTAGCTTCACTCTTTGCACCATTATTATGTGAATTCTACACGGTTGATCAAATTGCATCGAGATTTGATACGGGAATCCTTTTCACGACCAAAATTTTTATTGTAATATCCTTCCGTTCGCCATCTCTGCAATTGACCGACTGCCTCCCTATTTACGCGGGAACCGTCAACTGATACCAAATAAACATTTTTTTATTGTTGACATGTTTATGCTGTCATTAACTTATCGATTTAGATCGTTTGGTGCACGCTGAGGAATGAGAAAGAGCAATCCGTTTACTCTTACGGTTATGCCCTCTCTGGTTGTTGGAGTACTTAGAAAAGACCTTGGAAAAGTTAAACAACAGCCAAGTAAATTTAGAGTACGAACCACTGTAATTTAAGTTAAGTTTTAGAATTATAGATTTTTCTGAAACATAGGTTGTGGCGTACCGGGAAAGCTTTACTCGCAGATTGCTCTCGAAGTGTGATATTATTTTTACGGAACATTTCCGTCTCTCTCGTCGCCAATTGTAATGTCTGGTTGAACAAGTTGGTCGGTTAAACATTTTAACCTCTTCAAGTGTTGTTCATTTTACCAAGGTTTTTCTTATGTGTCTAAAAGTCTGAACGGCTATATTTCCATAACGCGTTATTGCAAGCCGTATTGCAATAATTGTTACCGCGGTCGGATAATTCACGTTTGGTCGACTCGCACAATTATTTACTCTTTTGCCGTCTCGGCCTAAGCTTGTTCGGCAGCAACCGAGAGGTTCGACAGGCCTTGAGGGTCGCTAACACGGTAGGTCATCAGATCGGGCAGCCCATAAGTCCGAAAGGCTCAGGAGGCGTATTAACTTATCGATTTTTACCGTTTGTTGCACGCTGAATGAGAAACAGCAATTCGTTAGCTTTTACGATTGTTACCCTCTCTGGTGATCAAACAGTGCTTGGAAAAGTCCTATAAAAGTTAAACTAAAACCAAATAAATTTGGAGTTCGAACCACTGTAATTTAAGTTAAGTTTTAGAATTATAGATTTTTCCCGACACATAAGTTGGGGCCCGTCGAGAAAAGAAGCAAACATATTAAATTTTACTCGCAAATTGCTCTCGAAGTGTGATATTATTTAATAATTTTAAACTAGAACTGTTGTTCTCTACCATTGCCGTTTTTGGTATCTCCTGTATAGAAAGGGATTGTCATCACCATTAGTAGATGTTACTGACCGTTCTACGGCAAACTTCAGACTGACTCTTTCCCCCCTTTTGCGTATTGCAACTTTGTCTGTATCTGTTGCGTTAAACTTCCGGCTATATTGTTTGCCTCTTGATATAAAAGTCTTAATGTTTCGCTATCTATTATGTGTTCGATAGCGCTAAGGAGTTCTACTATTTCGCTTCGAATTAGTTTTACTTCCGCCAACTTCCTATCTAAAAACCATTTAGTGTAATTCCTGTTTGGTGCCCTTTTGAAATTTGACTCTAGTTTTTTCAATGACTCGAGTTTCGTTCTAATGGGGTCCATATATTTTAAATTAGTCTAGTAACTCAGTTTTGTGTATCATGTGTCACTATTAGTATTTATTTTGTTTTTTATTTATATTGTATATTTGTAGTTATTTTATCTTCATTCGCTTACCGCTGCGTCGTGATGTTGTTTAACTGTACCTCCCGCCGTGCTGCTTCCAACATCGTCTTCTTGTTGTATGCCATCAGCGTTTTTAGTGCCAAATAGTATTTTCGGTTGAGAGCCGAAACTCAGGAAACTAAAAAATGTTGTTTATGTTTATTTCATGTTTTTAACATATCGATTTGCGTCATTTGATGCACGCTGAATGAGAAATAGCAATTGTGCATTTCGTTAAGTCTTACGATGCTACTCTCTCTGGGTATCAAAAGTACTTAAGAAACACTTATAACAAAAGCTAAACTAAAACTAAGTAAATTTGGGAGTTCGAACCACTGTAATTTAAGTTTAGTTTTAGAATTATAGATTTTTTCCGATACGTAAATGTTGGCAGGTCAGAAAAAACAGAATTTTACCCATAAACTGCTCTCGAAGTGTAATATTATTTTCACGGAACATTTCCGTCTCCCTCGTCGCCAGTTGTTATGTATGACTTGGTGCGTCAGTTATGAACCGTAACTTTGGTTACCGATAATAAGATATTTATTATCTAATATGACCCGCAGGATTAGTTTATAAAATATGCAAGAGTAATACTGTCGAGCTTAATTAACTTATACCAGCCACGTATTAGTAAAATGCTTAAACTAATGTTATGCCTTAATGTCTACTTGGATATTCGCAGTAAAACCATAAAGGTTCAAAATGGGCTGGTCTTTATGCATTTAATTCACGAAGCTAAGCAGCAAGCGAAGCAGTGCTTGGAAAAGTCCTATAAAAGTTAAACTAAAACCAAATAAATTTGGAGTTCGAACCACTGTAATTTAAGTTAAGTTTTAGAATTATAGATTTTTCCCGACACATAAGTTGGGGCCCGTCGAGAAAAGAAGCAAACATATTAAATTTTACTCGCAAATTGCTCTCGAAGTGTGATATTATTTAACGGAACATTTCCGTCTCCCTCGTCGCCAATTGTAATGTCTGGTCGAGGTGCGTGAATTCGACTATCTAACCTTATGCAAATATATTATATTAACAATCATAGTCCACTCTTCTATAATCCTGAAGACATGACTACTAGCACCATTGCGGCATAAAAGGTTACCAATGTACAGCGTAAATTCGACGCATCTATCGGAAACAGCTGAACTTTCTGTATAGAGTTTAAGCAATTCTAGGTAGAATTAACAAAAGGGCGAATGTCGCAAATTAAACAAAACGTGTGAGTTATTGTTTGCTGGGTCAGCATAAGAAAATCAGCTTTCGCTCGGTTTGTTCGCGCTTGCGACATTCGCGGTTTTGTTGGTTCTATCCAAAGTAAATTGATATATACCAGGTATGTGACCATCGAGGGTTACATTAGTGTGTGTAGAAAGAAGAAGAAATAGTTCTGAAATATGGTGGGCATGAAAATTAAAACTAAATTAATTGTAATTAATGAATGCAGCTATATTATTCCAGAGAAATATTTGAACATTTACAATGAAATGTAAGGAATATATTTTAAAGTCATTTGCACTTGTAGCCTTCTTTAATTATGCGTAAAAAATTGAGTACATGGGTGACTAACTATTTCGATGTGCAATTGAAAAATGAATTAATGTTTCTAATACTTCACGATCAATACGGTTTACGATTGCTTAAATTAAAACACGTTCCATCCAACATTTTGCTTGTATGATGCTCTTGAATATCTGCCTTTGATGTCTTCTTTTAAAAAATAGTTTTATTCGAATAGATGCTTGTGCTACTGCTTGAAAATCCTTAAGTTGAAGTCACTGTTCCAAGATGATACCTTTTTATCATAAATTTGCCCGCTCACGTTGTTTGATATATATGCTCTTGTCTCAACTCAACACTACGTAGAAAGCCATAAAAAATAATCTTAGATTGCTACAAAACAGTCTTAGATGATAATTCCAGATATCAGACGAAAAATATCGCGGGCGGATAACAATGTTGCTCATGCTGCTTATTGAACAATCATGTCCGAACATTTTAAAGAATTTCTTTTTTGTTTTACTACTTGTAGGAAAGCGATATAAGGACATTTCTTTGAGACATCTTGTCAAAACGGTATTGACGAAAAAATTTCCATTGGCAATTTGGACTTTTCCACTTGATTGTATTCATGAAAATACATACTAGAAATAATGTTCTAAGCATAAACATAAAAGCTGTGAGAAAAAAAGACAAATCTTGCGTATCCAACGATTTTTTTAAAAAATTAACTAATTTTCCATACAAAATGCTCGAAATCTCAGAACTAGTGTAGATGTGTTAGTGTAAAGTGTATATGACAGCTCGCATTGTCATATACCTGGTATATATCAATTTACTTTGGGTTCTATCCTCAATTCGCGACTACGAAGCTCCATCACCCATTTAAACTCACGCAATTGCCCATATGAAGACAGAATCAACAAATGAGCGAATGTCGCAAGCGTAAACAAACCGGGTGACAGGTGATTTTCCTATGCTGGTCCAGCAAAAAATAACTCTCACCAGTTTTGTCCATACCTGCGACATTCACCCTTTTGTTAATTCTATCTAGATACTAGATATGTGAATGAATGAAGAATTATTGTCAAAAATATTTCTGTTTCTTACATTCTTTGATGATTTCCTGTCGTTGCTTGTTTTAAAGACTAAACATTTACTGATTGCAGCAGCTTACCTTCATAGTCGCGAATTAAGTGAAAAATTTATTTAGACGAGTAAGAATATTGCTACGATTTAACCATTCGATTGGTTCGCTGAAACCAACTTCTGTCAATTTATCTTACAACAAACTAATCCGGTTAGCTTTACTATTGATCAAGAGCTAAATCGGTGAAACGGATCGCATATACTGTGCAGTTTCTGGATGTTCTAGTTCAAAAGAAGGTCCCTTTTGTGTTTCCTTTTTTCGAATGTATTCCATCGGAAGGTAAAATGTTTTTGAAATATTTTGATTTTCAGCTTTGCTATGTTGCTACATCATTTTTGCAATTTTAATTGAAGATTTTATTGATTGATTTTCTTGCTGTTTCTACAATTCGCAATTAATTTTGATACTTAAAGTTACAATCTAGGAGAATGACGTCAGAGCGTTAGAGATAGCATATTTTATCTACCGTACCTTTTACTTATCATTAGCTGCACTCCTAATTTTTTTTATTACAATAAGCTTTTAGTCACCTTTTTGTCCGCAAGAGAGTGTTACTTTTGCGTCTTTTCGGATATAAATATATGAGATTTTACGAAGTGAACTATATTGTTAATATAATATATTTGCCTTATGAATTCTCTCAGCCATTAACTATTCTTCGGACATACACGGTTGGAGTTCTTCAATTATTCTTTAAACATACAATTCATTATGTGTACTTTAGTCCGCTATAACTCAGAGTACGGTCCGGTAGTGATAGATAAAACTCTATGCACTCAATGTCACTCATTCCAAGCTCTTCTATACACTTACCCGGACAGGCCTATACAAATTCACTAGAAAGAAGTTTGCAAGCAGACGGCAGTTTTCCTACTATTCTATTGTGGCTTCATTCCTACTTTACCAGAGTGGTACACACAGTTTCGGGTGGTGTAGAAATGGATTTGCGTCAGTTAAGAAACTTAACTTTGCGGTGTGTTTCAATTATTCGGACTAATTTGGATTACAAACTAAACTGCGTATTCTGTATTTTCGGTTGAGAGCCGAAACTCAGGAAACTAAAAAAATGTTGTTTATGTTTATTTCATGTTTTTAACATATCGATTTGCGTCATTTGATGCACGCTGAATGAGAAATAGCAATTGTGCATTTCGTTAAGTCTTACGATGCTACTCTCTCTGGGTATCAAAAGTACTTAAGAAACACTTATAACAAAAGCTAAACTAAAACTAAGTAAATTTGGGAGTTCGAACCACTGTAATTTAAGTTTAGTTTTAGAATTATAGATTTTTTCCGATACGTAAATGTTGGCAGGTCAGAAAAAACAGAATTTTACTCATAAACTGCTCTCGAAGTGTGATATTATTTTCACGGAACATTTCCGTCTCCCTCGTCGCCAGTTGTTATGTATGACTTGGTGCGTCAGTTATGAACCGTAACTTTGGTTACCGATAATAAGATATTTATTATCTAATATGACCCACAGGATTAGTTTATAAAATATGCAAGAGTAATAGTGTCGAGCTTAATTAACTTATACCAGCCACGTATTAGTAAAATGCTTAAACTAATGTTATGCCTTAATGTCTACTTGGATATTCGCAGTAAAACCATAAAGGTTCAAAATGGGCTGGTCTTTATGCATTTAATTCACGAAGCTAAGGTCCATATGTGGGAATTTAAGGTCAAAATTGGTTGTTGCAGTCGATATTGTGCTTGGTATGTCATCACCTGTGATGATCTTAATCTTGGCGCATATTGAATTCCTGTTTTCTTCGAAACTATGGAAGAAGAGAATGCGGCTTTAGCATAAGGTAAAACAATTCCCAATCCTTCCTCATCAGTTTTTACCTTTTTTGAACCAATCAGCTTGTGCTCCTCTATCAAAAAGAGGAGTAAAGCCTTCATCAACTTAGTTCCAACTAACCCATGGGGGAAAAGTGCAGCCACGATCACAGTTTGCATGGCTTTGGGAAAATCCTTACCAAATAGCCAGGGAATGAGACAGCTCTTGGGATATTCAGGCTGCCTGTTGATAGGATTACCGCCGTCAGAGTCAATTATATAGAATTTTATGAAACGCAGGTTACACACAGTTCTTGCTCCTTCTCAAAGCAGAACACAACTCAACTTAAACAGAAACAGAAACTCAAACAGATACAGAAAAAGTCTTTTTTCAAAAATCAAAATAGAGCTGACACTGTGCTATTAGTACAGTGATTGATAATACTACCGGAACGCTTGTTTTATGTTCTTGGAATATTCTTAATTTGAAGCACTCATTACTCGTTTTAACTCCAACGGAAAACTGTTCCGTCCAACATAAGTTTGGGTTCTATGAAAACATAGAATATCACTGCTTACCTTGGAATAAACCGGAACAGCGAAGGAGAAGCCGCCAGGACAAACCAGAAATACTTATGGACAAATTAAATCAAGAACCACTAAGACCTTCAACCATGTTTTTCTTTTTACATAATCACTAAGGAAATGAATACTTTTACCTGTTAACTCGTTCAACTCTCGAGTTTGACTGCCAGTCCCGCTGACACTTTATTCAAGGTATATCTACAAAAAACGTATCAACCGTTACATAACTGATCGAAAAGGGTTTAACCAAAGGGAGTGTAACAAATGTTATTAACTTTATAAAACGGCATATGCCATAGCTTTCAGTCTGTACAATTCCTCTCCAAATTTTTACGTACTTTTTTACCGACTTTGATGTCTAGAGCAGGAATTGAACGCAACCATCACTGACGTTCCGTTACGTTGTCGGATGCTCACGATCAATGTGACTCCAGCTTAACTCGATGTGAAGGTTCTTCCGTCCGTCAGACTACTAAAGGTGTACTCGAATCTAACGTTATGTTGCCCTTTTTGTGTATACTTAAAAGCGCAACAAACGTTGTCAAACTTGTCTTGAATGGAATACTATGTAAACGTGTTCTACTTTTTCATCATCAAACCACTGTAATTTAGGTTAAGTTTTAGAATTTTAGATTTTTCCGAAACACTAGTTGTGGCAAAAGTAAGAGTCACGTATGTGTTATACCTCTCATATTTATTATATTTATGGTGTGGGGGTCATTATTAGACTAAAATAGGACACAACAACTAATGCCGTTTGCTAGTACTGTATCAGGTGGAAGTGTCATCACTAGTAATGGACGTTACGGTCTGTTCAACGTCTAATTTCAGACTCCAGACTTCAGACTCGTCTTTATTTCTTCTGCCTAATTCTTATATAGTAGAAAGTGCTATCAGACGCCATACGGTGTGTTTTCCCAAAGCGTCTGGCAAGCAAGCGCAAACGCTAAACAATAATAAAAGTGTTTTACCAGCGCCCGTCGCAAGGGTCGCACGCTAAGCAAAACACGCCCTTCTGTGCGAGTTGCACATCAGGCGGAAGCATAAAAATATAAAAGGTCGCACCGCGCAGCAAAACATTGCTAGCACGGTTTTTCCAAGGCCGCGGATGTTTGTCATTTGTTAAGCAAATGAACTTAACCGATTTGAAATTATAAAAAGGGAATTCCTGTTTGCAAGAAGGAAATTCCTGTAGGAGGTAGCAGGGATGCTACATTAGTCCTATCCTCGTATTGGTTCTATTTACATTGCATTCACTTATATCTATATTGGTATACAATTATCTCGGAGCTTTTAACCACTTTTTCCACTGTATGTTTCGTCTATGCTCCAATCAGAAAGTGCTGAAAATTTGGCTGACAGCATTTTGCACTAATTGAAATAGGACAAATATAGGCAATAGGACTAACAATGGTGCCCCCACTCTCTCATATACCTACGGATGTCAGAACTAGGCTATTCATATTCTAGCTTAATTTTGTGACACCTAACAATTTAACTGTTTAATGTTTTTTGCCAACCTTGGTTCTTCCCGTGTACGCCTCAAATGTAGCTTAACGTGTCTAATCTTTTTTAAAGGAATTTGATGTTTCCAGTTGATTTTACGGCATAAAACATCGTCTTTTATTGGTTTAAGCGTTTTTTTATCTGTTTCATGCCAAGTGCCAATGACGTTCGGCTCTCAAGGGAGAACCGACTGCGGTTTCACATTTCTTGAAGTCTTTGCCGCAGTAGTGGTTCGACCGTTAGCTTAAACCACTTTTGAGTATATTTGTAACCAGTGGCAACAAATGACGCCAAATTTCTATTAAAACTTTTAACAAGGGGGTACGTTAAACGTAGAACCTTTTCCATCATCAAACCACTGTAATTTAGGTTAAGTTTTAGAATTTTAGATTTTTAACAAGGTACGAATATTCGTTTCCGTATCTATCATATCTCTTCAGTGATGTTACACGTTTATGAACCATCCAGTAGTTGATGATTAAAACAAATGGCTGACTCTCGTTTCTGATGTCGTAGGAGTTTTACCTTCAACGAGAGCGTAGTTTTCTTGGCGCCGTCGACGTAGTTCTCGATGAATCTGGTTGCGCAACGTACTTTACCGTGTACGGAGTACGCAACAACGATAGTAACTTCTTACGATTCGTTAGCCGGAAGTCTTAAAGTAGTACCGTTAGCTCAGGCAGCAATTGTGGGTCGTGTCTCACAAGAATTTGAACGTCTCGTGGCTCTGACATCTCGTATGATTTCTGAACCTTATAAAATAAATTTGCTGTCTCTATCTGTTGTTTTTGTTGTGCCGTTTGGGTTTGTTTCTTCTTCTGATTCTCCTACTACAACTTTGCTTCGTGATCGCTGTCACGGTCGCCATGTAGCACATTTAAGTGCTCTTGGAATGTGTTCATCTATAAAATA
This sequence comes from Sabethes cyaneus, assembly GCF_943734655.1. Classification (NCBI taxonomy): domain Eukaryota; kingdom Metazoa; phylum Arthropoda; class Insecta; order Diptera; family Culicidae; genus Sabethes; species Sabethes cyaneus. The sequence continues at coordinate 118,625,464 of NC_071353.1, forward strand.
CACAGCGCAAATTCGCAAAAAAAAACTAAACTTAACTTGGTCCAAACCACTGTAATTTAAATAAGCAAAAGAAATTTATTTTTTTTGGCCAATAGGCTTGTTCCTAGTGTGATATCATGCGGTTCACGATCAAACACCAACTGACGCCACTCATCCCATTTACGCGAGTTAAGATTTATGGGTTCCGAATTTCTTTTTAAAAAAACTGACGCCACTCATCCCATTTACGCGAATTAAGATTTATGGGCTCCGAATTTCTTTTTAAGAAAGGGACTACACTGTACTGCGGTTTAGAACTAACTGATCTATTTTTCATACTCAAACAATGCTCGACCATAGCTGAGGTTCATCCGGCTGATGGTGCACTTTGATCAATTGCGATCGTTCCATGTGTTGTCTACCTGGCAACGATAGTAATAGCGGCGACTGTTGCTACGTGGTTATTGACAGCGATTTTGATGTTCGATGAGGAATCCGCTGTGTGGCCAATATTGAAGTAGCTCGATCGTTAACTCGCGGGAAGCTGTTAACCGATTCCCGACACTTTCTTTCTGTGTCAGTTACACGCTACCGGCAGCTAACCAAATAATGGGTCATTAACACACATTACACATTCAAGGCAAATCCTTTAATATGCTTCAAATACCGGGATTTCTTACTCGCAAACAGGAGCTTGATGCGTAAATCAAAGCGACGGCTCTGTCGTCCAATTTTAATGCTTCATTGCCACCTAATGGTACGTTAAAAATCAATCCAACATATATTATCAGTACATAATTGGAGTGAAAATCTAAGCTACATGAAGGAGATTATGTAAACATTCATTACTATTTCTATTGTAGAACACCAAACCTCTGTAATTTAATTTAGTTTTAGAATTTTAGAATTATCTAAAGCATACGTTATGGAAGCCAGTTAAATTTGAAAGGTTCAGGATTTACTTTAAAAAAAAAGAACACAAACTAAGATCAACTGCACTGTTCGAAGCGCCAACTGGAATTATCTAAAGCATGGTTATGGGATAGGAGAAAGTTTATGTTACGGTCACCATGTATTGCAATAGGTACAGGTACTATCTAATGTGGAGGAAAAAAAAGGATGCTACAGCGAGTTAGGTGAAAAGTTTATTACAGAAACCACATATTTACCAACAATTTCACGAAGAAATTTTATTTACTAAACTAAATACTCTTCTTAGCAACTAATACGCAACTAATACGTCAATTACTCGAAGTAACGATTCTGCTGCGACGTTGAGTATATCTGACACTTGCGCAATGTTGCCCAAAATGTCTATTACAAATACGAATAAATGTATATACCGTATGCAGAATATAATCACTATATATAAAGTTTGGCGGATACAAAATCGGGAGCTAGTTTAAACGTCAAAAGCGGAGCCCAATCATTTTTCAAAATCCAAAATGCAAAATAAATCATAAGAGACACATTACATTTTTATAGAACTATTCATTTTTAACACCCGCCATCGATTATTTTGCGTAAAAACCTGCACATTTCTCCGTAATGTTAAATTTGATTCCAAAAATCAGGGATACCAATTCGCCTGGTTTTCTCTCCGCCAAACTGTATATGTAGTAACTTTAATGCAGAAGATTGTATAAACATTTATTTTTCTTAACAAATCACTGTAATTTAGGTTAAGTTTTAGAATTTTAGATTTTACCGAAACATTAGTTTTGGCATGTAACATCCTGTAGTTGATGGTTATAACAAATGGCTGACTCTCGTCTCTGATGTCGTAGCAGTTGAAACTTCAACGGGAACGTAGTTTTCTGGGCGCCGTCGACGTAGTTTTCGACGAATTAGTTTCTTCTACCACAACTTTGCTTCGTGACCGCTGTCACGGTCGCCATGTAGCACATTTAAGTGCTCTTTGGATGTGTTTATCCATAGAATAGGGTAACCAACCGAATTTGAACCCCTAGAGGAAGTAATTTTACATTTATTGGAATACAATGTGTATTAACCTTGTTTTGCTATGCAAATCATACAAGACTCTCTTTTAGAACAACTTACCTAAAAGCCAAAGTGTTATAGGGTCATCTATTTGTCGATAAAAATGTGCTATAGACATTTTTATTTAGTATGTACTTTTCATATTTTGGACCCTCTCACTTTATTTTAGACAGTGTCCAAAATGTATTTTGGACATGGCAAATATCAACGAATATATTTTGGACACTCCAAAATGCATTCAACCAGAATACTAGTGTAGTTTATTTTTAGTATTTAAATTCATTTTAAATTAAAAATTTATGATGGAATGGGATCAAGTAAATTTGATTATAAAGTCAATCACGACTTTATATGGTTTAAATCCGTTTTATAATTAGGCTTATTTTATGTTTTCAGCACAATTGGGTTACTGTAGATAAAAAAATCTTCGTTTACCATTTATCATTACAGTAATCAGTCTTCATGTTTATTGATTACATCTGACGTGAAATTAAAATATACGATTTAATATAGCTGAAACGTTAGAAAATGCCCTCAGGTAGAGGGATAAAATATTTAATGTAAGTAAAGTCTAAATTGTTACATTCTCGGTATCGGGTTCGTCGAGAAAATCGCATCAAGTGAAGTATTTCTTCTGCGTCCGAGTGAATTATTGGAAACGCTTTCAGGGGAGTTTGAGGTTTGAGCTGTAATTTGCAGCTCACTGCCAGTCTCGATTTGCGAATCATTCCGTTCATGATACGGTATTTAGTAACCTGGTATCCCTTCCGAGTCATTTTCTTCACTTATTTATCAAACTCGAGTTCGTCGGCATGATCAAGTGCTAGTGCAGCTCCAGGTCTCGACTGGTTTTTGTATTGATTGCTTTGCCGAAACTCGTACGTCGGTCCTGGAATACCGACCTGGCGACATGCTGTTTTAATTGCCATACCATTTCTGATTTCCTGCAACCTGCAAGCACTCATCAATTGCCTCCTACGAGCGGGCCACTCTGTACGGTTCTGTTGTATTTTGCATGATGTATTCCCTGATAAACAAAAAAATTTGAATAATAAAATGTTATAATTTGCTTAAAATACTTACCAATTCAACCCGAAATCGATCAGATAGCTTAGACGATTTACGGGTATATTTAATTTTTCATTTCCACTGAATCTTATTAGGCTAACAAACTGCTGTAAAAAATCCAAATTCAGCGGTGTCCAAAATCTGATGGTAAGAAAATTTTCACGATACAATTTGGACACTTTTGTGGTTTTCAATTAAAATCTTGAGAAGAAACCTTCAAAACTACGTAAAACACGTCTTACAGAATAAAACTAACTGATTTCATCAAACGAATTCATTGAATTCAACTATTAAAACCAAATTGAAAATGTGTTGCAAACATCGTTTGCTCTTCACCTACGTCAGATTGTGAGCGGTATATTGCAATACACCCCAAGCAACAATGTGAGTTTTATTGTACTCTTATGGTGGTCTTCAAGACCAATTTTGGTCTTAAATGCCATCAAAAGAGTGTAATAAAACCCAAATTGTTACTTGGGACTTTATGATTGTAAATTTTCCCAATCAAGTTGGTTACCCTACATCCCGCTAATTCACAAAGAAAGCTATAATTAGCTTGGTCCAAATCACTGTAATTTAAATAAGTAAAAGAAATTCATTTCTTGATCAATAGGCTTGTTCCTATTTAGGTGGAAAGTTTGGTACAGACACCATATGCTCACCTACAGGTTACATACCAAAATTCACAACGCAAATTCGCAAAAAAGACTAAAATTTCCTTGGTCCAAATCACTGTAATTTAAATAAGTAAAAGAAATTCATTTCTTGACCAATAGGCTTGTGCCTATTTATGTGGAAAGTTTGGTACCGAAACCATATGTCCACCAACAGTTTTGTAGAGTCTTACCTTTTTATTGAAATATTCAGAGTCGGTTGCTAATAAAACACTTACTCGGGTTATTCGTAAGTTTTCAGAAGCACGTTTATTGTTTCAAAGTCCTCTCGCGTTCGCACTGTAGATCGCTACAAGTCTTAAGATGAAATTTTATTTACAAAAATAAATAGTCTTCTCTTATATTTGAAACTACCGTTGCCAAAATGTCTATATTGTCTATGCCGTATACCGGAGATTATGTAAACATTTATTTTCTTCATCAAACCACTGTAATTTAGGTTAAGTTTTAGAATTTTAGATTTTACCGGAACATTAGTTTTAGCATGTATCGAAACTAACTTCCCTACTAGGGTTTCTTTCTGAAAAGTAAAAACACTTGATTCACTGTTGATAGCCTGGACTATATACATATGACGTGATATGTCACGTTATCACTCACTAGAAATTGATATTTCATATGCCGAACATAACGGTAAAATACCTGACAATCCAAACAAAAAGGTTCGTAAACATTGAACCATAAACTTTGAGTCGTTTCTATTCAAGGCGAAGGATATTGAATTTGTTATTGAACTGTGATATTACCTCCACAGAATATTTCCATCTATCCTCGTCGCCAGATGTAGTATATCGCTTCCCAAGTAAGTAATTTCTTGAGTGCATCAATTTCATCGAAGTAGAAAGGCCAGGCTCACGATAAATTTAAAATCGCACTTTAATTTCGATTATTTGAACGCTACAATATTGCTTTGGTTGATTGATGAATTACCGAAATACATTTTAGCCATTCTATCATGCGAAAAATATCTGACATTATTTTGCTTGTAAATGTTGAACTGAGCTGAACGAAGTGGAAGTTAACACCAAGAATTCGGATGGTAATCTGCTTAATGAAAAGCTCCAACTAAACAGAATAACCGGGAACCAATCATCATACAAAATACGATTCACTTGCGTGTTAAACCTCTAAAGTTTATTTAGACATGTATACCTTTGCGACATATACTGTTGTCAGTTAACAACTGCTTGCCTCAGTAGGCTTCTCGTCTTCATTCGTTATGGTAGTATAACGATATTTAGGTATTTAGGTTTCTTTACTCTTCTTCCGGTTTGTAGCTATGATAATATAACTTATCATGTGATTTGCATACAACATATACTTGTCTGTAAATATATCTTGTATACAAATAGAACTTGTATTCAATTTTACATACTAGTATTGTATACTCACAGGCATATGGACTTACAAAATGAATTAATGTTTATTTTAACAATAAATACATAACTTCAGGGAAATATCAGAAAAAATCCCGTCAACAGCGATTTGCTTTTCTGCGTGAAGTACGAAACCCATGCAACGCATACGCGTTACTTTGCAATATTTCCCAAACATGTTACCGTTTAGCTCGTTTCTTGTGCTTTTTCAGCCGTAAATTGGTTGCAAATGAGTATGGGAAAGCGAAATGTCAGCAATTGGCTGTGTTTTATACATGTTCTCAATTCCTCTCGACGGTACTAGCCAAATCGTAAGATCTTAAACGATGAATGCGTCGTCACATATCAAAATTCCCTATTTTACAATATATTCTTTAAGTTAAAAAGTGTTTAAATCTAAACAAAAAAATTGGAACGTTGGAAGGGCCAACGGCCCTCCATACAACGTTATACCTGGTTTCTCTAGAAGGGAGAGCATGTTGAAGAGCTTAACGATATCTAACTTCTTCGCTCCAGGGTGTAGCTGACAATACGAACAAAGCATCGAGCGTAGTTGCTTAACTGTTGTTGCCATCGCTGTGGCAAATTAACTGACAACGCTTTCAAATTTTGTCTGTATATAAGAAGGTGGCTATGTTTAGCTATACATAGGTGAATTCACCACCAGACCGCTAAAAATAATTGAAACGTAATGCGTTTACTGCTAGAAAATTTTGAAAACAATTGAAACCGACTACTGTAATTTAGGTTAAGTTTTAGAAATACATTTTTTGACTGTCAAGCTAAGTCACCCCGGTAAATCACTTCTGCATAAATGTTCAAAATGAGATTGATTTATTTACTCTTTGAGTTGATGCTTACCTTTACGGAGAGATTTTTGTCATATAGGATTTGGCAGCTTCCAGTTTAATTACTGTCTTTATATATTGTTTCTGCAAAAATATGCATACCGTTGAAAGCGCATATTCACTAATAGGTATATTTCTTGACTGATCTAATGTCTAATGCGTGTAAACTGTTACATGCTGCTTTTCCCATCAACAAACCACTGTAATTTAGGTTAAGTTTTAGAATTTTAGATTTTGATAAAACGTATCAGTTGTGACGATTTGTTTAATTCTACCCGCGAATTGCTCTCGAACTGATATTATTTCTACAGAACATTTCCGCGTCCCTCGTCGCCAATTGTAATGATTCGTTTGTTGCTGCTGAAATGTGCAAATTGGACTTTTACACCAAGACATTCGGATGAGCGGAAACCAGTTATCCGAAATTAGAGTCACTTGTTATAGTTAATGGTAAATTGTAACACATAATTATAATAAAAAAAATTTCTACTCATCTGATATACGTGTGTTCTGCTGGTCTCTTCTCCGGCTGGTTGGTTCTCTTTTCCTGTCTGTGGTTCCGCTACCCAGCATTCATCCAGCAGTCATTTTCGTGGTCCATTATCTTGTTTTTGTGTTTTTCTCAGGGTTTTTCGACGTCCAATTTCTTGTCACTCACTGTTTGTTTCTTCGCTTTAATTACAATGTTTTCAATGTTTATTTGGTGGATGTTTGGTCGCTTTAACACACGGTCGACGCGTTATAATGTCTGTTTTTAGTGATTGTTCGCTTTAGCACGCTTTCGACGTCACTTGTTTAAGGCTTATCGCCTTGCTGAAATTCGCCTGGCTCTTCATTCGTTCGTAACGTGTTAATAGTCGATATATTATATAGAATCCAGCTACTATAAGCACGGACACTAGCAGGTATGAAATAAGTTCGATCGAAGCTGCCGTCTTTTCGTGGTGAGCTTGTGTGTTTGCGTTATTCGTGTTTATGGTCTTTATGACTTGGTCATGTGTGTCCGTTGTCGGTGACGGAGTTGATTCATCGTTTCCCATGAGTCGAAAGGCCGAAAGGGGTAGTCATCAACAGGCGATAGTCAATAGGTCGAAAGACTAAAGAGGAACGCGATACAAGAATAACCGAGCTTAAAGTTGGTAGCAAATTAATTTCTTTATTTCTAAGTCATTTATTTATACAGGAATTGTGACGATGTTACTGTTTTATTTGCAATTTAATCAAACCACTGTAATTTAGGTTAAGTTTTAGAATTTTAGATTTTGATAAAACGTATCAGTTGTGACGATTCGTTTAATTCTACCCGCAAATTGCTATCGAACAGTGATATTATCTCTACGGAACATTTCCGCCTATCCTCGTCGCCAATTGTAACGATTCGCTTGTTATGTTACATAACAGGTGGTGTAGGGTAGCCCGTGCTACCCCACGGATTTCTTCAACTTCGGAAAGAAAAGAAACTTGTGTTAAACTTCAGCTAATCTACCAGACGGGTCGACCGACAACTTACGACTCATTTATTTGAGAATTTTACACCTATCGTGTAGCCCTAACTTCTACATCGATGTTCAGGTATTTAGGCTTCTTTTCTCTTTTTCTGGTTTGTAGCTATGATAATATAACTGATCTAGTGTTCAATCTTACATACTAGTATTGTATACTCACAAATATACGGATTTACAAAATGAATTAATGTTTATTTCAACTCGTGATTTTTTACTCGCAAATAAAGACGTCTTCCTTTTAAAGACACTTAAACGCGAGTTTGATGCCTACATCAAAGCAACGGCTCTGTCGTCCAAATCTAATGCTTCATTGCCACTTAATGGTAGGTACGTTGAAAGCCAACGCAAAAAATATCATCGGTACATAATTGGAGTGAAACTCTAAACCACATGGAAGGGATTATGTAAACATTCATTGCTTTTTCCATCGTAGAACACCAAACCACTGTAATTTAATTCAGTTTTAGAATTTTAGAAATATCTGAACCATACGTTGTGGTGATAGAAGAAAGTTTATATCTTCAAAATAAAACGTTGGATGTAACCTGATTTAAGCTAATTGCTTTACTCAGGTGTGGTTTTTGTTTGGCACTTTACAAATATGGAAAGTCTAAACGCATAGGGACGTATCTGCAACACACAGTTTTGTGATATAACTTTCTTTCGTTACTTACGCTTTTTACTTTCTGACGGTAACGGTACACACGGTCGCCATATGTCAACCTCCTAAAATGGCAACGTTTCGGTTTGCTCTTTTTTGACCATGCTCGCACATGGCAAAGTGGAATAAGATCGTTTGCCGTACCGAAAATAATCAATGAATCGTAGCATGTGGATCATTTCCTTTTTCGTACAAAAAATTTTTCTCGAACTGTGATATTGTCTAATGACGACATTTTCGCATCCCTCTGTAGCTGTATGTAGCTTCAACTAAATTAAACTCCGTTACAATCCCTTGTTTGATGCTTTATTAATGTTAACTTGAACTACATTAACACTCTAACTTAATTCCCTAACGAACCACCCTTATTATACTTAACGTAGACGTCCTATATCACACTAAACTCTATACTAAAAGAACTAATTCCTTTCATCTTCCGTAACATGAATCTCCCTGGCTTAAAACACTAATAAACTCGTATATAGTTTAACTTTTCAACTCTACATTTTCCACACGAACAGAACTCGAATCTGAATCCCCCACCGGGGGATCCACTTTTCACTTGAGGTTTTAAATTATCATTCTCCCCTGCTCGTGGCGTTGCCGCCCGTATTTATAACAGCTTGTAATTGCTCGTAGCAAGAAGTACTAGAGCAGCTGCTGAGAAAAACAAAGAGAGAGTAGAGCGGAACTTAAGTTCTATGAGAGTTTCAGTTGGCGCGCGAAACTTCTCACACATGTACTAAGCTAACTCCCATCGCACGTTCGACGTACAATGTTTGTTACTTTCCATGTGCAAACATTTGCGCGTGCCCCTGAGCCTGGCATAGAAATAAACCTTACAGCCGTACAGAAAGGTAAAACTTTCGCTGTCGCGCAGCTTCGGTCAATGGTAACCGTCGCGGCCACCGGTGGTCAATGTTACCCGTACTGGGCACTGACGCTGCACCTCGTCGCCATTGTAATGTATTCACTTCCGTGAATTACACGCGGACGACTTTTTCTTTCAGGAAATGAACTACTCTCGTTCACTATTGAGTACGGGCAACCTAGCCCAGTTTATTTCTGTATTTCTCTCCAAGTACTTTCTGCTTTTTACCTTTGTTTTGTTTATCTATATCAAAAGCGATAAGACGTTGTGAGACGGATCGACACTTACGGCAGTCAAACCACAAACAAAAACAGAAAATACAAAATCGTTTTCAGTGTAGCATAACATTCTATGGTGCTGCGCAATTCCATAATTCTGCTCGAAAGAATTTCTGTTTACCAGAAATCGATCTTGGTACTACACAGTATCCGGATAAATCGAACTGCTTTCGAACTGTGATATTATCTCGACGTGATGTTTTCCCCTACCTCGTCGCCACTTTTGTATCTGAGCTTGAACTTCTTGTACACGGGAAGTGCGAAGTGATCGATCACGATGTTAAATTCCACATGCTCTGTAGGATTTATGATCGGCGCTTTTACCGTGTACTGTTCTATTTTCGGCTCTGCCGGTGAGTCTAAAACTTTTTTTACCACTTGTTCTTCCATAATTTGACCCTGTCGGTCGCCATGTATCACTCTGATTACTTAATAATTATAACTCATGTTCCACCTTGGAACTTGCAGGTTTACTTCAGCTTAAACCTGAATTATCGATATGGTCTTTCTCTACGTATTTGTGATAATGTCGTTAAAGGACCAGAAATGTCTTATTATTACTTGAACGGTTCGATGATATGGGAAAGTATTGCCGACATCGCGGGTGCATGCTTTAATTTCTGTGCATCCACACTGCCGATTTTGTGCAGAAGTCTTCAAGATGTGATATTATCGCTACGAAGTACCAAAAGTAGTCAATTGAATGTACAATAATGGAAGGATTTTCAACCGTCTTGTCCAATTTGGAGCTCAAATCGGTGGACTATATCTGGAACTACTAAGTTTCGACATCATATCGGTTGGGCTAGCTATCCTAGTGGAAGTTTACCAGCGGTTTTTGAATTTTACTAGCCTTAGAAGCATGAGTTAAAGAAAAATAAAGCTAATCACTTTTAGAAAAGGACTTACGTCCTCTTTATTTACTACCGAGTTACAAACTGAATTGTCTTAATCCTAACACTTTTATTTATAACTTATCCTAGCAGCCACCCCCACGCGGTTGATCTTATTTCCCACGCTGCATCGATCGGTGCACTGGAATAGTGGAAAGCGGAGAAAGTGATAGCGTAGTTTCCCACGGTTTCCATATTCTACTTTTCCCACGCTGCGCTGTGATGCGATCTTGCCAGATGTGCGTGCCGGGTATTTTACGACAGGAGTGGATAACAACATTATGAATTTCCACTCCTTGATGGTTTCGATTCTATGCGGGAGGGATATTCGTTTCCTGTGTTAACTCATGTTTACCGCGTGTAAAATGAGATTAGTAAATGAGATTTATTTATTTATGTCACCTATACAGTCTAGGCGCACTTTCCCTATTTTATCAAATCTACTTATGCAACCTAGAATCAAACTTTTCCCATTTATTTTCTATAAAATCAATAATGGCACATTTATAATCGTAATCGATTTGTAATCGAATATAAATTGATTTTCAGCATCCTATCTGAATTTGACGTTTGTCCGTCGCTATATCATTCTAAAGAGTTTTAGTTCCAAAAATAACTCGTATGCGTAACTTTACACCTATAATGCTTTGTATCATACAAAATTTCGGTTGTATTTGATACATTTTGTGAACATAACATCTCTCTCACATCTCTAAATAATTTTGTTTTGTTTGAAACATCTCTAGCAATTTTGTATATCGAAATAACTTTTAATCTACGACAACGTAGTCTCAGAAATGAGTAATTTTCGAATCATTTAAACCGCAATGCCTAAAATCATGTCAATTTGAATTTGAAAGACGTATTTGTGCTCTTTGCCAATAACAAACCGTTAATTAATACCGAATATAGGTGAAACGCAATAATAAACTACAGGCTTTTATAAAATTCTTACACTAATTCAATATCGCAAACAAAAACGAAAAATGTAATTAGAGGATCACTGAATGAAATAATGAACAATGTTTAAAGGATGATCAAGCATAACTGAGCAGGTAGCCAACGATTCCATATCAAGATAAGTAATGGATGAATAGTAGAGTTATATTGATTATTAGAGCCAGCTTAAGTTAGAGTTAAGTATGAATGAATAAAATTAAATGTGAATCGAATTCTACATACTTTTTACTTACTTACTTTATTAATTTATATCCCATATTCATGTCACCTGTTACTAACAGATAAATAGACATAACTCTTTGAAGAAATCCCTACGAATATCGTCACGCACATTTTGGGTGAACACTAGCACCATCTACGAACAACATTCCCAACTATTAACTTACAACAGCAGTATCCCTCGGTTAAGCAAGTGGTTTGCAAATGGTCTTTCTCCCCTTTTAATTAAAAGCACCGCTTCAAGGAATACGGAGACCTTCCCAACTAATGAACAAATTTGAAATGACTGTTACAGCGCCCGAAGAATGGAACAGTAAGAGTTACATTTGTTTGTCTGTATGTTTATTATACATCAATCATTCGCAAATAGTTTACAATGGAAGTTCGCAAATGCCTTTTCAGTTGAGCCGAACGAAAAAAATGCTGACGATTGTCCAACTAGATGTGAATTGTTGACAATTCTACTTGAATTCAACCTACGGTGCTAATTTTCATCTAATGCTGTTACATCATTTTTTCAAAGCAGCTTTTGTCAAAACTTAACAATAGACAAACAATAGACCGTTTTACGAACTGACAACATTGCTGATGTTGATATTGCGGGCAGCGGCATAGCCAGAATAGTTTTCTGGAGGAGGGGAGGGAGGGTTTACAGAAAAATCGGACATAGCCATTATTCCAATAAAATCGGACATTATTCAAGAAATGAGGTATTATTTTCAGTTAACAGCTATTTAAGTTGAAATTGAGTGTTCTTCATTTGACAAAAAATCAAATTGAAATAAAATAAGACAATTTTGAAAATTTTGCCACTCAGCCAAGGTACGTTGCACAGTAGTCCAAAAGGGCGAAAAGTGGAACTTTTGTGTTAGGAAATATAGACCTTTCTTTACAAAGTTATCGCTTTTGGCTTCTGAAGTTAAGGAGAAATAAAGCTTAAATAAGCGATAACTTTGTAAGGAAAGGTACTAGAGATTTGCAACCTTCTGCAAAAACATGTGCTTTGAGACTTTCAATAATCGCCTAGAACCATATATTCCTGTAAAATGCAACCAACATAAGCTAAGTATGAGAAACTAATTTTAAAAGAATTTCCTAGGAAAATGCTCTTTAGCTCTGCACTTGATAGAAATAGAAATGTCATTTCTTTAGCAAAGTTGTTTACCTTTATATTTTTTATAACTTTGCCGAAGAAACCATGTGTCTATCTACTAACACAAAAAAATGGACGTATATATCGAGCCTATAGTGAACGCGAAACACATAAAACGTATGCTGGCCGTACTCTCATTTGGGCAGTTGGAGACAAGCGGAACCCATACACGTTTATAGTACCCGACTTAAGCTTTAAGATGAAGATATAAATAATATATAAAGAGATATAAATTTTATTTCTTCAACCAAGTTGCTTATTTTTACAATATTTACAACTTTGCCAAAGGAACTATGTCTATATTTCCTAACACAAAAAAGTTATTTTTTTATTTTCATTATAGTAAGCAATGACGAACTTTTGACAGTTTTAGATTAAGGGGAATATTCATCCGAACAAAAGTGCTGAAGACCATAAATGATAAAATGAAAGCAAAAGACACTAAGAAAAAAGTTCCACTTTTCGCCCTTTTGGACCACTGTGCGTTGTATGTTCGAATCTCGGCTGGGAGAGGCTGTAAAAGTCCATAGGCTGGAGTCTCTTCGACACGCGGCGCGGGTCGAGACAAGCTGACAACTTATCCTGCATGCTTTTCAAAATCGCTCTTGAGGGGGTTATTCGACAAGCAGATATCGAAACAAGAAGTTTGTTTTTCAGTAAAAGTAAAAGTTTGCTACGCAGTCTACGTGCTTTGATGTTAAAGCCAGAAACTTTGCCACAGCGCAGGCCATTTACGCTAGACTGAACGCGGAGGCTAGGAGGATTTGGCTTAAAATAAATGCGTCGAAGACCAAATGCAGAGGCTGGTAGAAGCTCAAACCAGAAGTGGCAGATGGGTTCGTGTATGTGGGAACACTGGTGGCCGCGGACAGCCTGGAAAATGGGCGACGAGTAACCCAAGATCGAATTGAATGAAGGTTAAAACAGCACGAAACACCCCGGCTCAAAGGTGCTGACGACGACGACGACGATGAGGATCGTACAACCAGCCCCGCAAAGTTTCTTGTGATCTACACGAGGGCCCGGCGTTGTCAAAACAAATAATTGAAGCTGACTTTCTTTTACCTTCGCATCATACTCGCACATGAAGCGACTGGTTTCATTTGGTGAACTTGTTTCAAGCAAGCGTCAGCTGAAGTTGGTGACTGTTTCAAGTGACGACTACTGAAAGCCAAGCACGAATTGTCGATGTTGACTAGGTTAAATATTATATGCGTTATATTGTAGGAAGTGATACGCAAATTCAATTTATTTACGTTGAAAGTTACTGGCCTTCTACTGAATATTTGTAAGAAAAGTGAAAATGAAACTTCAAAACCGATCGTCATGATGAAGTGAACCCCGTTTTGCTGATGCTTTGAAGCGAAGCGGTGTTTCAGTTGAAATCGAAGCTTCATTATTTCATTGTCGAGTGACAATTTGACAAATTGGAGGTGGCGTTGTCGGGCCCTGCACTAAACTGTAAAATTTCAAGTTTGAAAATGTACAACAGACTTTCTTCTGGGAGGGAGCTTGGGGCTTGAAACGCCCATGCTTTCCCGTGTTGGACATTGCGTTATGTAAAGAACCTACACTGGGAAAGCACAGTATCAATTTCAGCAAGTTCTTCTGTCTCAAGTCTTCTGTCACGTAAAATACTCTATTCTGAAGGTGTTTATAGTATCCAAACGATCCGAACAAATTAGGATAAGACGCGAAACGAATAGAGTAGAAAATTAGGTAAGGGCGGCTCACTGAAGCAACCCTTATTAAGAAGTGTACCGTGCCTCAATTGTGTACGGTATTGTCACATATTTTAATCAAATAAATTATCGAAAAAACAGCATTGCGTTTAAATATATCACATTTAGAATCAGTGAAAGAAAATTATTCCAACAAATATTCAACAAGAAAAACAATTTCTTTTTCAAAAATTCCTTCCATTCCTTCCAGAATATCACATTCCGCCACTATCCCTTGTCCTTCACTCAACCTCTCTGATAGATTCACCGTAGACTTCCAAGGTGATGTCGTCCACAAAGCCGACAATCACCACCCCTACCGGGAACTTTAGCTTCAACACCTCGTCATACATGACGTTCCACAACACCGGGCCCAGAATGGAACCTTGCAGAACCCCTGCGGTGATTGGAACGCACTTTTGACCCTCCTCCGTGTTGTAGCATAGCACACGATTCTGGAAATAATTTTCCAGAATCCTGTACAGCGACCCAGAATCCTGGCACTTGGACGTTCCGAAGCGATTTGGCTATGGAGTCCCAGCTAGCGCTATTAAACCCATTTTTCTCACGTCGAGCGTGACAACTGCGAATACCTGTCCTCTTGCGCTGGATTGCCACCTCGGCTGTCTTAGTGACAGACAATAGGCCATCCACCGTAGATTTTCCTTTTCGGAAGCCGAATTGGTTCCTTGCCAGATCGTTTGTATCCTCAGGAAACTGTACGAGTCTGTTAAGGATAACACTCTCCAGATCGGGCTATATGACGAGGGGACACCCGGAGGTTTTCCCGGCTTCAGCAATAGGACCAGGTTCTGTCGCTTCCATCTGTCCGGGCCAGCTTCCAGGCATCTACTCATTACTGGCCCGAATAATTCGGGAGCCTCTAGAATAACCGCTTTAATGGCCATATTCAGGATTCCGTCTGGCCCCGGTACCTTGCTCACCTTTAGGGATTAAGCGATCTCAATGAGTTCCTCGTTCATGACCGTCACTTCCTCCCCGACCTCTAAACCGCCGTCGCCCACGTTACTTTGGATGTTCGGTTACCCCACTCTTAAGCGCTGCGCGTGCAGCAACAAGTGATACTCGACATTCAGCCCTGCCCGAACGAGCTCTTTGCATAATTCTCCTCGCACGAAAGCATGCTACGCGGAGTTCCGCCTTTTCACCTGTTCATCAGTAAGCCGGAGACCTCCCATACCTAGGTCGACCTTTCCTGGGCATGGTAGCGTCACATGCTCGCGACAGTACCTCAACCAAATGATCAGCGTTCGGATCGGACATACCGCGATTACCGCACTCTCTTCGGATCGCTTCCACAAATACTTCGGGATCGAAGTATGATGTCTTCCATCCACGGGTGGTTGAAGTGTCGGCTCTACTCGCCGTCTCGTTATCTGAGCGACAACATAGCGGACCGCCTGATGGCCACTGTGAGTGTAGCCATTGTTTACCCTCCAGCCTCCTATCAGACCAGGACTGCCGAATGTTACGTCGATGATAGACTCCGTACCGTTCTTACTGAAGGTACTTGTGGTGCCGACATTGGCCAGATATACGTTGAGCTTTGCCAGAGCTTCAAGCAAAATCCAACCCCTATGGTTCGTGCGACGACTTCCCCACTCTACCGCCCAAGCGTTTAAGTCGCCCGCCACAACCAACGGCCTTAGACCAGTCAGCGCAACTGACACTTGGTCTACCATCCGCGTAAACTGCTCGATAGACCATCTCGGCGGAGCATAATAGCTGCAGTAGAACACTTCACCCACTTTGGCAGCCGCAAATTCCTCGTCTGCAGTTGACACAACCTCTTGAACCGGGAACCTGCTTGTCGTCCATATAGCCGCCGCACCGGACCTATCCGAGACCCAGTTACCGTTTCCGGCAGGGATGCGGTATGGGTCCGAGATGATGGCAATGTCCGTCAACGACTCAGTAACTGCTTGGCACAACAGCTGCTGGGCCACGTAGCAGTGATTCAAGTTTAGTTGCGTTACCTACACTACGCTCGTGCTTTAGTCGCCGGCGGGCCTTCCGGGCACTTCGGGCTTCCTGTTGTTTGCTTAGCGTCCCGTTGGCCGGTACATATCAGGCACTTGGGTGGCGCAGTACAGTCCCTCGCTATATAGCCCGCACCGCCATATCTCCTACACAGGTGGCATCGATCTGACCCCTTACAGCTCCAGGACTTGTGCCCCCGCTCAAAGCACCGGAAGCAGACCTCCGGCTGCTGGAACACGCTCAGTGGCTATACGGCCCATCCCACCTTCAGTTTCGCCACTTTCACGGCTGCATTTTCGTCTACCAGTGGAAGTCTTATAGTTGCTACCTGGGTTCCCGCCGGTCCCTTGCGCAGACGAACAGCCTCGGTAGTCACCACCACGTTACATTGCTCCTTGAGAGCTCGTGCTAGATCGCTCGCTACAGTAATCTCGTCCAGGTTTTTAAGCTGGAGAGTCATATCGGGCGTTATTGTGCTGATCTGTACGTTATCGCCGAGGACCTTTTCTGCCAGCACTTTGTAGGCAGAACTCTTCTCAGTGGCATTCTTTTTGAGCTCAAGGATCATGTTGCCCGTGCGAGAGCGGCGGCTACTCCGCACATCCGCATCAAGATCCTTCAACTGATCGTCCCCTCTCGTGGCCTCCAAAACTTCCGAATATTTCGGCCCCTCCGTTTTGAGAATAAGGGCATCGCCTTTGCTCTTCTTTTTCTGACCACTTTTGGTGGAGCTCGATCCTCCTCTTTCTTCCTGGCCTTCTTCTTGTTCACTGATTCCCACTAATTGTCGGACGCCAACTGCGTCTCGTTATCCTCAATGGGTTCTTTGGTTGGCTACCCTCTGCGATCAGGCGTTTCTTGGGGCCCGTGAGGGTTTCTTCCCCTGGGGACTGCCTTGTACGTTTGGTGGATACCTTGTTGTCGTTGGACTGCCCCGTAGTCGCGAGGGCCACGGTGTTGTCAGTCATTGACCGACAGGCATCCGTTTGTGCAGACCTCGATTCAAACGCATTCTCGGTCTCTTTCTCTGCCACTCTTACTCGCGCTTCGAGTTCGCTGTGCTCCTTCGTCGCATCACGCATGGTGCCCCGGAGCATGAGCAGACCTTGTTACAGGTCCTTCCCCGGGGTGCAGCGACCTGCCACGAACTCGATAATAGCATCTAGTTGATGAGAGGCCGCTACCACTCTTGGTAGCATGTCCCTCTTTCCTTCCACTGCTTTTATTAGCGACGGGCCGTTCATCGCTGCGTCCGGCGTAGATGCAGTTGGAACGGCAGGTGTGCCATTTCCCTTTCCGCTAACGCTTGCGCTTCTGCTGGTATCCATCGGCGGAGATCTCTGGATTCCGCCTCTCAGCGTTGCCAACCTTCCAGATTTGTCTGGATTTTCCAGACTTTTTGATGCCTAATCAGACAAAAAAAATTAGAAAAATTAGAGGGGTTGTGTACAAGACACTACCGCATAGATGACGCAGGACTACGCAAGTCTCTTTGTAGCAATCGTAGCATGTGTATAAAATATTTTCTATTTTCATAATATCTATAGATAATGGCCATATGTCATATGGTTCCGGAGTGCCTTGGGGGACCGCGACAAGGCTTTTTTAGATAAAGTTGCCAAATATTTATAATTTGTTTGAAATATGTTGATTTTTGTAAACATATCATTAACTGTGGACATACCAGCTACTTTGCTGCAGTTATAAGCCATAGTGTGTGCCATCAAGATCCAAGGGGACACTATAAATCCGGAACCGGTTCCCATAAAGGGACATTTCTGCATCAGTAAAATATGTCGAGTCGCATATCAAAAAACATCAGTATTCGACAAAATAGCGATTGGCGATCATCTCATGTCTCTCAGAGGCCATATGGCCGATTCCAGGTCCCGGACAAGTTCCTCCGAAATCCGTTCCGTGCTTGAATCAGAAAAGAAATCATCCCCGGGCCCGGAACCGGTCATACGGCATCTGAGAGACATGAGATAATCACCAATCGCTATTTTGTCGAATGCTGATGTTTTTTGATATGCGACACGACATACTTTACTGATGCTGAAATGTCCCTTTATGGGAACCGGTTCCGGATTTATAGTGTCCCCCCAGATCCGGATGGGGCGCGCCATGGCTCATAACTGCGGCAAAGTAACTGATATGTCCACAGTCGATGATATGTTTACAAAAATCAACAGATTTCAAACAAATTATAAATATTTGGCAACTTTATCTAAAAAAGCCTTGTCACGGTCCCCCAAGGAACGCCGGAATAACTCCGGGACCATATGACATATGGCCATTATCTATAGATATTATGAAAATAGAAAATATTTTCGGCAAAATTCCTAAATTTGGTGAAAAATCAGAGGGGTTGTGTACAAGACACGACCGCATATATAGGTGACGCAGGACTACGTAAGACTCTTTGTAGTGATAGTAGTATGTATTCATGCTTGTAATCATTTGATTCTTCATGTATACATGCTATATGCAACATATATACATGCTACATGCGTTGTATGTAACATTTATCAAAGTAGTAACATTGCATACGTTCAATTCTCACAAGATTGTGCATTTGAATACAATTTAACAAAATCAAGAACACAAACTATTGCTTTCCTGCTACCTTACATAAATTAAAGATTGTTTTTATTACCCATGGTTCCCCACGTTGAAGGGATTTTCCCAATTCAATCCTATTTTATCAACAGCACATCTTTTCACTACACTTCTAGCGAAACGGCAAGCATTCGTATTCATACAGAGTCGTATTATAACCGAAGACTACAGATGTAGCACATTTTTCCAACACAGATATCAAATTAGCCGAGGTTTAATCGACTCGCAGTAAAGAATTTGCGATCTGTTGGGACAACGAACTTGTGTCATTTTTTCTGGCACACTTCCCTAACACAGACATCAAATTGGACTAG
Source organism: Sabethes cyaneus (assembly GCF_943734655.1). Taxonomy (NCBI): domain Eukaryota; kingdom Metazoa; phylum Arthropoda; class Insecta; order Diptera; family Culicidae; genus Sabethes; species Sabethes cyaneus. The sequence continues at coordinate 118,644,605 of NC_071353.1, forward strand.
GTTTAATGACGTTCGTAAGAAATCTTCTTGAAATGAGGAGACTTTGTCACTTGTTTTGGCTTACTTCCCAAGCACAGATATCAAATTGGTATAGGTTTAGATCATCGCAAAGAATCTTTCAACCAATCACGAAGCGAGAATTCTGGTAAAACAAAGGTTCATTATTTTTAATTTTTCAATAGTTCAACATCAAGAATCCATACTTTTCTTCATTAGGGTCAATTCTTAGAAGATTTTCCGATCGATTGGTGTAAGAATATTGAAAATCGATCGGATACCCGCTGAGCTATTAGCGCTCAAAACCTTTCATTTTTCGTGACGCTCGCATTTTTCGATTTTTTGGAATGACACCCTATCTCAAAACTTGCCGTAAGACGTAGTCCTACGTCAAAAATATTGAAAGATAAAAAAGTTACGGCCATTTTAGTGAATTTTGTGGTGTTAAAAATGATGCACACCTTAGAGGGGTTAAGGGGACATGAACGACCAAAAATTTTGAAAAAATCATTATTTTTTTATTTTAGATTTTGATTCTGCAATCTTTTCCGCTTATTTTGATACTAAATTTGTAATGATCCGACCACGGGTAGTGACCGAAAAACGATCATACACATAAGCATTCCAGTGCGGCGTGAAACAACTTCGGCGGAATAAAACGCCGCTCCTAGAAAACCATGATTTTTAAACTTTATGTACCTTTTTCTCAGAAACTACACAACGTATTGGAACAAACTTTTTTTGTTTTGTTGGTAGTAGCTTGGCAAAGACTTTTATAATTTTTCAGTTTCGTAAACGAAAAAGAAGAAAAATATAGGCCTGAAGAAATAAAATTTTGTCTTCTTTTTCTGACTGATTCTGACTTTTTCTGATGTTTTCTGACATGAAAGTTGGAAAATTTCAACGCACCGCTTATTTTTGCTAGTTTTTTTGAAGAACCTGTTCAATGAAAAATGAAATAATTTCATGAAGAAGCTGATAATCATCAAACCATGTACCATTTAAGCGGCAATTTAATAATCCTATTTCCTATCCACCTTTTCCTATATTATCATGTAATCTGACTTCATCTGTCAAACGTGTGTTCGTTAAATTTGCTGAATTCGATCATCGTCACCAATACGACCCAACGAATACTTCAAACAAAAATGTTTATTTTTGTTTACCGAAGAAATATAGCTATTGGCCGTAAGGTGTTACTTTTAAACTTTACCTAATCAGCAGTTTGCCGATCAATTTTACCGCAACAGGCAGGATAAACTATAATTTCCAACGCATGCAGAATGTGTGCTAGTGAAAGTCGAAAAATTCAGCCGGGCTACCTATGTGTGGCAACACACGCACACACATGAACAAACTGTTGACCCGTCTATCACTTGATGGTGCACATAAAGGTAGACTGAGTTCTTTCTCAGCAACATTTCGCAGTGAGCAGTTGAACAGTGCACCGGTTTTACTGAAACTCAAGTCATTATCTATGTACCTGAACTGTGGTTTGTGGTTATATAATTTTTTTCAGTAGTGACGCTCAAAACCGGCAGTGAATTAGTAATATATAGTGAGAGGACGTGAAATCAATCGGGATAATGCCCTCAGAAAGACATTAAAAGGGCCACAATTGCCACGTTTTTATCTGCCAACCAAATATGGCTGCCAACGCCATTACTGTTCGAGGCTAACAAGGAGAAATTTCTCGACGGTGCAGGACCTTCTACGATTTAAGAGGTATTGTTTGTTGCTACGGTTAGTAAATTTAGCAAATTTAAAAAAACACATCTTTAACAATAGCATCGTTTTCAGTGAACTTTTTGCTGTCTATACAGTTTTGTAAAATACAAAATCACCTTGACTGCCATTTGTCGACGAAATTGAAAAAACTGCGTTGTTTCAATAAATTTTATAATCAGTGCTGTACACTGCTGATTTTAAGCTGAAACAATGTTCAACTGTAATGCAAATGTAGCAAGCACGGTGTTTCAACTCAAAAAGAGCAGTTCTGGATTGATCAATAAGTGAGTATCCTATTTTATTGAGGTTACCAACGTTGTCACGGCAATTAGAACAATCGGCATTCACAAAATTATTATTTTCAGGCTACATTGTCGAACGAAGATCAAGCACATGCGGGTATTTCGGTAAAATGTCCACTACCATCAGCTTTAGTATTGCAGTGTGCAGATTTATGAAGCAGCATCTAACGAGCTCCAGGGTGGCTTAGGGTGGCCTAAAATAATTCATGCAGCTCCCGTAACGTTGCCGTTCTGGAAGTTTCGACGGATTTTCGAAAGGTAGTAGTCGATAACAAAATGAAGAAGCAAATTATTGCTAAGTTGTTTTCAACAACTGTGGTTTCCAGCAGAGTTTCCCTAAGGTTTAGTTTAAACTCCGATTTTTTTACATTAGCTTTGGGGCAGAGAAATTTAAAAATTTTAGTATTCTTATCTAGAAGTTAGTTTTGTGACAGGCTATTTGTAATCCTGTAAATTTGTTTGCTTTAAAACTTAAGCTACTATTAGTGTTACTATTACTTGGCAGTGTTAAATCGTATTTAGCAGTTTTGCAAATTAAGATACAGGCGAGTAATTGATGCAATTTACATTGGCATTACAGGAAAATTGAAAAATTCGTGCTTTGATTTGTTCAACGTCGGAGACGTCTGTATTTAAATGTCAACTAACTGCAAAAGCATTTATTCCGGTCCATTATTACGGATAAAGTCCTAGTTCCAAGTTTCTAATATTTTGCTCGCCAGAGAAATATCTATCAACACGTTTACTCTTATATTTCCTATATTTATGGGACTCTATTACTAATAGAGGCAACTTTTTTCGACACGTGATATTATCACTACGGAATATTATTTTTACGAACTAAGTAATTCAGGCATTGCTCAAGCAAATTATCCGGTTCGAAGGGCCAAAATGTTGGGCTGAAATTCTTTTCTTTGAAGCAACTGTAGTTTTCTCTGCTGCGTTCTGAACGAATTCATTTGTCTTATGAACTTCCAATGATTTAGCTAACTCGCGTACCGTGACTCTTTAAATTCTTGTACTGTAAGCTTTAGCAGCAGACGAATCGGTCGATTCCATGATGACTTACTTGAAATTATCAAAGTTGGTTTTTCGCATGCTGAAACATGGTTATTAATATTAGCCAACCATAACAGCATCGCCGAATTTCTTGAGTTTACCAGTCAGTCGAATTTGCTTGCCTCGGTTCAAGTGCCATCGTAAATGAACAAAACGCTAGCCAACCGTTGGAATGTCTCAATATTTTCTATTTCCTATTCGTATAGTTACGCTGATCATTGATACTAAATTTCTGTAATTTCACAATATTACAATATGCATTACAAATTTAACCCTATTGTGTATATCGTCACAGAAATTCTATTCAATAAGATTTTACGGTTAGAACAAAAATTCACTTGTGGGTACCCCAACGAAGCAACCAGTTTTTGATACGTGATATTATCACTACGGAATATTATTTTTACGATAAAATAACGTGCATTTATTCTAAGGAAATTATCCGGTTCGAAGGGCCAAAATGTTGGGCTGAAAATCTTTTCTTTAAGGCAGCTAGTCTTATGTCTACTATACCCTGCAAAAATACTTTCGTCTTACGAGCTTATTTATTCAAAGAATTATTTGCGTAGCGCTACTCAAATGCGTGTAATCTGCAAAATGATTTAGAACTGTGATATTGTTACTACGAAATATTATTAAAATTATCCGGTTCGAAGGGCCAAATGTTGGGCTTAAAATGTTTTCTTTCACGCAGTTGTGGTGTAATATATTGGTTTTAAGAGCAAATAAAAAAAACAACATTTGTTCTTGCTTCTTGTCTGGCTAATTCCAGACTGTCTATTTTGAACCACTTCCTAATGGTTTTGTTTGACTTAAACTCTACACAAAATATTGATTTACATAATTGGTAGTTATTGTCTATTTACTTAATAAAAATATAGGCGTTGCCTATCGAAATAAAGTTCTACGGTAAGTGTTGTACGTGTGCGATTGGAACGTGATGGAACGGGATAGACGCTTACACGTTAATCACGTGACTTTGTTGCGGCAGGTTGAATGTGGGTCAAAAGACGAATGAAATAAGTAAGATATCAAATTACGCCTTGCGACACTCGCGGTGTACGTTCGGCTTGAGAATTGTTAGTTGACATGTTATTTTGCGGTTGGTCGAACTTAGCAGTGAATTTAGGTTGTGGATATTTAAGATGTGTGGTCGATATGGGTTTTGGAAGATGTCGTAATTGTTGCTGAACGGGTAATGCTTATACGCACTTGGCTTGGGATTTATATGCTATGAGTTTTGGACTGTGGGAAATGCGATTGGTTTGGAATCGTTAGCTGGAATTTGGATTGCGTGAATGATATGGGTTTTAGGAATAAGGTTGTCGTTTGGATATGTTTGAAAAGTGGATGGGACTTTATCTGATAGCATGAAAATGTTCTCATAGATTGTATTTATGGATAAAATCACATCACAGTGGGATCATTACCTTATGGCCGTGATATCTGTTTTAGGTTCACTGTTCAATGTGTGGTGGATTCTGGAACTGACTAGGGACTTCTTCTCCAAGACTAATATTAACAGTGATTGGTACCAAATCGTTGTAATTTCACAATATTACAATATGCATTACAAATTTAATCATATTGTGGCAGTCGTCACAGAAATTCTTTTATAGTAACATTTCTGGTTCTAGAGTTGGGCTAAAATTTGTATGTGTAAAAGTCACTCACGTGAGCAACTATCTTTTCGACACGTGATATTATCACTACGGAATATTATTTTTACTAACCTGTAACGCGCCTATTCTGTGAGAAAATTATCCGGTTCGAAGGGCCATGTTTGGTGTTTGACCCCAGTATTTGTTATTTTGTTTGTTCGTTTTGTTGTTGTTTTGTTTGCTCGCTCCAATATCTGCGGCAGTTGTATTGAATACAATCTATGGGTAAAATCACATCACATTGGGATCTTTTCCTTATGGCCGTGATAGCTGTTTTAGGTTCGATGTTCAGTATTCAGTGTGTGGCGGATTCTGGAACTGACTAGGGACTTCTTCTCCAAGACTAATGTTAAACGCATGAGTACTGTAACGATAATGGATGTCGTCGGTACTGACGACAGTGTTTTTTCTGCATGGTGGTAAACCTCATTTTTGTGTTTTTCTAATAAATTTTCCTTTGTTACCTTTACATCATTCTGCTTTCGAACGGCTGGCTATCTTATTTGTTTGTCGCTATTGCCACGAGCACTTTTGTTCAATATGCGACTTGAAAGTTTAACATGCTTAGTGAAATTTATACTCCGGTATTAAAACAAAAATGGATTTTGCTAAAACAATAAAAAGAAATGGTTTGCTCTTTGCCTGCGGTAAAGCGAGTGGTAGCTGCATTGGTATGGGTTGTGGCTGCAACGGTGCGGCGGTTGGCCGTAGTGGAGCGACTGGTGGTTCCAGCTTTGCAATTACTGGAGGTAGAGGCAGACCTGCACTATCCAGAACCAGCATGTTTTGAAAGCTCACAGGATTCTGGTTAACCTTTTTCTTGCGTTGGCGTTGCGTTGCTGTTGGCTGGCCGCGCATCTGATGAGGACTCACCGGTGAGTTCATCACATAGGCCCATCGTCTCATCGTAGGACCGGATACCATTCCGCTTGATCGTACATTTATATTTTAGGCATGCTTTTTTTTGGGGGTGATGTTGGCGTCCCGAAGTTAGTTGCTTAAAAATTAAGCTGAATAGAATTCTATTCAAGATAATTTGGGTAGCTGATTAAGCTAAAAAATTCACTTTTATCGGAGTTTTTGGTTGCTTGGGAACAAACATTTACTTGTAAGCACCCCACAGTTTTTGATACGTGATCTTTACTAATTTTACAAATCATTGCCAATTTAAATTCTTGTGCTGCAAGGTTACTGCAGATAAATAAACATCGATCAAAATTTTCAAAGCTGCATTACTACTAGCTGCGTGCATGTGCACTGTTTTTACAAAGTTTTCTATTTTCTATTTGCATGCTGAACCATGATAATGAATATTACCAAACCATAACTGTAACACAGTATTTTTCTGCAACCAATTTTTGATGCGTGATATTATCACTACGGAATATTATTTTTACGAACCGGTACCATACATATTTAACAAGAAAATTATCCGGTTCGAAGGGCCAAAATGTTGGGCTGAAAATGTTTTCTTTCAGGCAGCTCTTGCTGCTGCCGTACTCTGAGACTGCTCGTTCGTCTGATAAACTTTACTGATTTAACTGCGCTAATGTGACTGCAATTTCGTCTCTGAAATCAGTAATATTCTTATTAGTTTTGGAAAGTGTCAATTACTCCTTTTATTTTATTTAACATTGACATCTCACCATTTAGTATTCTCGTTCGTCTTAAAGTTTTTGTAATATTCACTTTTGCTAGTTCGAAGGTTTCTTGTTAATATTTCCCAATGCGCACTAGATGTAAGGAATAATTTCTTTGGTCTTTTTAGCTGCTTTTCCTTGCATTTAGTGAGTACATGTTAGCCTAACTGGAGCGTCACTGTTATTAGGTCGCCACCATGAAATCACGAGAAGCTAACCAATTGCTGCAATTTCTCAATATTTTCTATTTCCTATTCGTATATCGTAATAACGGCGATGGTTGGTACCAAATCGTTGTAATTTCACAATATTACAATATGCATTACAAATTTAATCATATTGTGGCAGTCGTCACAGAAATTCTTTTATAGTAACATTTCTGGTTCTAGAATTGGGCTAAAATTTGTATGCGTAATCGTGAGCACTCACGTGAGCAACTATCTTTTCGACACGTGATATTATCACTACGGAATATTATTTTTACTAACCTGTAACGCGCCTATTCTGTGAGAAAATTATCCGGTTCGAAGGGCCATGTTTGGTGTTTGGCCCCGGTATTTGTTATTTTGTTTGTTCGTTTTATTTGCGCGCTCCAATATCTGCGGCAGTTGTATTGAAGTTTTATTCGTTGTCTTTAACTACGGCAACGTCGTGTACTTTTAGTGAATATGTATAGAATCCTGTTTAGCTCCATCTTTGTTGTTCGTTGCTAAACTTGACGGATTGTGGCAATTGAAGATTTCGCGTTCTGGTAGGCAATCCTTCGCAGTTTTCTATTCCAGTGCTTAATTGCTACGTTGTGCAACTGTATTATCATAAGTATCAGGATGATTGTGAGCTTCACCCCATGATCTTCGTGGAAGCTGGCGTGTGTTTCTTGCATGTTGATAATTGTCACATCTTTGTCTCCTTTTACTTCTGCTTCCGGTAACAATTTTCGATTTCGCATCTTGGTTTAGAATACACTAGAACTGTAAGTTCATTTCAATGTTCACATAAAAGGTTTTTCTTCTCAAGCCGTCTCGGGTGCGGCCATTTAGGAGCTGGCAACGGTTTTCCGCTGTGGTCAATGATAAAGGTGTTATTCGGGTATCATCATGAACATTGTTTATGCCTACTCGGTGGCTTCGAATTTCTTTGACTTGGTATGGTTGCCGATTATCACATCACTTCAATGTTCTTCGCTGTACGAATCAACTGACGCGAGTACACTTCACGAAATTGCCAGCGCAACAAGTTGCACTTTTGGTTTATAGTGGCGCTAATGTCGGTTAAACCGAAATATGCAATCGTGTACATAAGTTCAAGCCTGCCGTGCTGTACCGTGAATTTATGTTTGTTAGTTTTGTTTTGGGTGACCGTGTGCGACTCTAATAAATGAGTATACTACACTAGTGCAAACAGTGCTGCCAACTATCCGGTTCGAAGGGCCAGATTTGGTGTTTGTGTGAGATGCACAAAATTGTCTTTAACGGAGAAATTTAGCAGGAGACAAACGTTCAAATGATCAAAACGACTATATTATTTTACGTATTATTATTGAATGAACTCACAGTTCGGCGTCGATTCTTTTAATTATAATTGAATTGAAATTGCTACTAGCCACAGCTGAATGGTTATTACCGATAAAATCAAAAACAATATCATTGTTCTTCAGGGTAACGCGCATCATCTGCCTTATCTTTCACGTTATTTTTGTTATACAACAGATAGCCACCACAAAAATTTCTCAATATTTTCTATTTCCTATTCGTATATTGAAATAACAAATTGTTTGATACCAAATCATTGTAATTTCACAATATTACAATATGCATTACAAATTTAATCCTATTGTGGCAGTCGTCACAGAAATTCTTTTAAAGTAACATTTCTGGTTCTAAAGTTAAACTAAAATTTGTATGTGTAAGCGCCACACACGTGAGCAACTATCTTTTCGACACGTGATATTATCACTACGGAATATTATTTTTACGAACCAGTAACGCACCTATTCTGTGAGAAAATTATCCGGTTCGAAGGGCCATGTTTGGTGTTTGACCCTAGTGTAAACATTACTGGGGTAGGCATGGAAAGCACACAATATAGTCATGTAGATCGTAAGGCCGGCACCTGATGTTTGGATGACAATGTTCCTAAGGGCGATGATGTTCTCCGGTATGATGTCTCTGATGTGATGCATTAAGGCCCCAGCATTATTGGCGTTAACTTCTTGTCACAGTACATGGAGAAGAATCTACGAACTGTAGCGACCGGAATATGCACGTTGACGTTTGATGTCGATTCTCTGACACTAGTGATGATTTTTGTTCGATGATCGTTAGTTAATGTACCTGGTCGGCGAAGTCCAGCGAGCGCCGTTTTGACGTAGCTTATTCCATTCAGCCAAGAGGCAGGCAGACTCACCGCCAAGTCCAAGCTTGTGCGTCTGGTGGTGAAATAATATGCCTTTTCTTGTGGCTAACAGCAGCTGGCCTCCGATGGTCGGCAGTTGGGTTACTGCTTTTTCCAATAGTTGTCTGTGTCTGTGGTGACTCTTTCCGAGGCGATGAACATGGTGTGCCTCGAGGTGGCTGTTACCTTGATCCTGACCCCTTTTCGCGTTGTGGTTATTAGTTGTTCGTGCTTCTAGTACGTTTACTGTACTGTACTGTAGTCCGCTGATGCCGTCCTTCTCGTTTGGAGAGTGCGTAGCACCTGGACAGTGTTTAAGAAATGTGATATTGTCACTACGAAATACTGCCAAGATTATCCGGATCGATTGGACCAAAATGTTGTTTGACTTTGTTCTGATTTATGATTGTTTGACTTTGTTCTGAGTTTTAGACGTTGTGCACGTTGTTGAAGGTGGCACACTGTGCCTCGCGACACGCGATTCGCTCGATCTTTGCACGGGTTAGCTTGTTGTACACCCGTAGTGCATCATATAGTATTTCCAAGATCAGTATTGCCGTCCTGGCAGTTACTTGCTGCTCGGTTTGTGAGAGCTTTACATTATTGTGTACGATGTTATTAGCAACAAACCAACCCTGGTGCCTTTTCAAAATTCTACTTTAGTCTTTATGTAATGTAATGTAATGAAAAAAATGTTCTTTACCTTTTATATTTTATTAAATATATCATAATTATTGGAGTACAATCTTAATTGAGTTTTAATCTCTTTGTTTTCACTTTGATTTGGCTATTTTTGATTTTACATGTAATTCTATACAATTACGCTAGATTGTTTCTTACCGCTGACTTGCAGTGTTGATCAGCTGCACTTCCTGGCGAGCTGCCTCGGGCATGGTCCTCTCGTTATAACCCACGAGTATTTTTAGTGTGAAGTATGCTATGGCTGCTCCCACTATAGTAACTGCGGCTCCAGCGACGATCTTGGTTTCTGTTGCTGCTAGCAAGTTGATAGTAAACGTATCTCCATTGAACCAACCCATAGTGATGATACTTCCTATTGCTTGACTCAAAAGCTGCTCACGTTTCTTCTACTACTGCTTACTTCAGATCGTTTACCGCACTATTTTTCTGATACTACGATTTAATGGATGATAGTTTAATGGATAATCCGTTTTAATGGTTGGGTGAATATCATCCCACTGTTCTTAACCAAACACTGAAATTTCGAAGAAATTCTATAGTTTATCCTAGTTTAAGGGGTTAACGATGCCTAAAATAACTCCAAATGTTGGAATGAATGTTCTCCTTACTAAAGGATAGCTTTTCTGCAAAGTGTTTCAGAACTGTGATATTTTTACTACGAAAGATTAGCAAAGTTATCCGGTTCGAAGGGCCAAAATGTTGGGCTGAAAATGTTTGTTAAAAAAATTACTCTTTGTAAAATCCGCTTACCGAAGAGGAATCATCCGACATAGGGAGGATGATTTATATAGTGAACTTACCTCTATCGTAGTTCACTTTGCAATGACTGCGGCTCATGGTGATGGCGGAAACAGTGTTGGCACCATCGTTATGAGCGCCAGCACAAGATAACGCTACGACACGACGATAAGCCTTTTCAGCACTACTGTCGAGAGGGGTCAATCCTCGACCATAATCGACCAATGAGGTATATGTATATAGTTGCATACCTCACACTCTTCTTGACAATGTCACCTCCACACGTCTCTTCTCTTGAGTGGAAACAGTCAAAACCATCGATTTCTTTCAAGTCCAAGAGACAGATCTTCTTCACATAGATACCCGCATGACAAACGTCATTTGGTAGTTGATATCGAACGTACACATTGCCATAGTCAACATAAACATACTGAAAAACACAGTGGTCTTAGGACTCCCAGTTTTCGAATTCTTCTTCTTCTCCAGAAATCTAACTCTGCGCTCTAGATGGCGCACACCTTGTAAAAGAACGCGTATATCTCGATAAATCCAAGCTAACGCACGCTTGAGTGTTATCCAGATATCTTGGGACAACACTCTTGAAAAGTTAAACGACTTCCCAAGTTTAAAACATTGATCTTGCAACAATGCGCTTGCATCTACTACTTTGGATGAACGCATCTAACTCACATAAGTGATCACTTACGAAGCGATATGATAGAAAGAGTCCAATCGTAATACACACACAACCTCGCGGAGTTTGTTCTGTCCTCAAACGCTATCTTAAACTGCTGAAACGTAAATGGTTCCCAAATCAGAAATCAGCCGACTCACACGCCAACCATTGAAATTTCAAAGAAATTCTAAAGTTTATCCTAGTTCAGAATGCTTACGGTAATTGTAAATAAACATGGTCTGACATGTTTCTGGCTACTGCTTTGAGGTCATTGGTTACTACGATTGATACGACGGTGCAACTCCCGATATGTTGGACGTCACTCGCTACTCGAGCCGATTTAGGAACTACTCTCCACCAAATCGTTGAAATGGAAGTCCTCTTTACTGAAGGACAGCTTTCTGCAAAGTGTTTAAGAACTGTGATATTGTACTACGAAATATTATTAAAGTTATCCGGTTCGAAGGGCCATAATGTTGGGCGGACAATCTTTTCTATCCGAGAGCAGCTGGAGTTGTTAGAATAACTAACGCAATCTGCTGTATAAGGAAAATGTGTCGGGTATGTGCGGGATTAGTCGAAATAAGAAAACTAGACGGAACGATGAATATAAAACATAACTTTTGTTCAATAAAAGTAAGAATTAACAGACGCGCACAACGCGTGACGCGCGGTTTAATATCCTTTCCATAACCTACTTCTATACACTTAATCTCTAACCAGTAACGTGGAAAGTGATATTGTCGCTACGAAATACACTCAAGCTTATCCGGTTCCATTGGGCCAAATGGTTGTTTGACACTGCTGATTGTTCTTTACTGCGACTTTATTGCGTCTTTTCGGCGCACTTTGGCAGTTTCGAATGATCAACAGTTTTTAATGTCAAACTTTTGCACGACTATTCTTTTTACTAAAGTGCTCTAAAACAGAGCTCTGCAGCTTGAACAGTGCGGCCCGTAAGCTGGAGTGTGTGTGGAATGGAACTTATGCCACCTATATATGTTATTCTATCTTATATTATTATCTTATTCTGAAATGTTTTGCGTTGGCAAGTAACCAACCACTGAAATTTCGAAGAAATTCTATAGTTTATCCTAGTTTAGGGCGTTTAGGATGCCTGAAAATAACAACAAATTTTGGAACTCTTTTTTACTAATAGGCAAACTTTCTGTAAAATGATTCAATGACGGGGTCGCCAAAGCCGTTGAACGCCGTTTTCTTAGAAAGTTGTCACCAATACTCGACAGTCCGAAAGGGATTGCGTTGACTAAACAAAGTTCGGTGATGAAGTGGCTTGCTTTACTACTCAAAACTTTAACTTTCTTTTTTATAGTTCGATTGAGCTTCCCAATAATCGATAGCGTAAATCGACATTTCACTTATTTTAATATGTTCTTAAGGCTAAAGGGAGATAGACTGCTGAGATAGTGTGTATGGTTCTCTGTTAAATTGAGTCGACAGATAAGCCATCCTCAAAAAATGTAATTCGATTTTTCGCCTAACGACGAACGATGACACCGATTGACACACCAAGCAAGAAATAGGTTAGCGAAATGCGTGCATTTATGAATTGCATTTCTAATCTTTTCTCATGATTTACTGTTAAATAGAAGTATGCGGCGGTGTATAACTTATTAATAAGCTTGTATTGGAAAGCTCTAATCGTTTGTATTTTGAGTCGTTGGAATCTATCTTCTCCAGCAGGACATTTCAGGCCAAAGTTGATGTAGAGATGAGTTGTGATTCTACGCACTTAAACTCTCACCGGGGTTACCTGGAAAGTTTTTTCAAAATGTGATATTGTCGCTACGAAATACACTCAAGCTTATCCGGTTCGATTGGGCCAAAAGGTTGTTTGACACTACAGGAAGTTCTTCACTTCAAGTCGAGTACGGCCGAGCACTGGGGTTACGCGTCAAATAACCGAACACTGTTTTAATAAAGATATAAAGTCGCCTATCTTGACTGACGCGTAAGTTGTCCTTGCAGCAGTCGTAAACGCACTCGCGATCCATCATGGTCAATGAAATCTCCAGTTCCATTGAGACAAGCAGCGGCCTCAGCGGTGCACGGCAAATCCTCAGTAACTTAGGAATATTTTTGGGTCTCCTCTGTAATCGCTTCACCAAATCGCGACTGTCAGCAATTTTCGCTATAACATGACGATGTGATAATAATTCCACATGGATCTGGATACATATTTCGCCACGGATCTATCTGCGGTTGTGTGCGCATTGTACGATAGATCAAGTAGATAATATGACATAGTGTGATATTGTCGCTACGAAATACACTCAAGCTTATCCGGTTTGATTGGGCCAAATGGTTGTTTGACACTGCTGAATGTTGTTTATTGCGTCTTTTCGCGGCAATTCGGCAATTTCGAATGAACAACAGTTTTTGATGTAAAATTTTTGCACGACTATTCTTTTTACTAAAGTAAAAAAATAGAGCTCTATAGCTTGGACAGTGCGGCCAATAAGATGCAATGTGTGTAGAATAGAACTTATTCTACTTATATATGTTATTCTATCTTAATATCTTATTCTGAAATGGTTTACATTGGCAACCAACCAACCACTGAAATTTCGAAGAAATTCTATAGTTTATCCTTGTTTAGGACGCTTATGATGCCTGCATTCTACAGGTTCTATTACTGTTTGTGGCATAAATTACACCGAATACTGAGATTTGTTCACAATTAAAATTCATCACTAAATTTTCACTTCTTGGCCGTTGATTTAAAAAAAAAACCATTGAACCATTGAAAACTTCTCCGTGACGGCCGACTGGTTTCGAACTGTGATATTATCTCGACGAGATATTTCCACTTACCTCGTCGCCACTTTTGTATCTGAGCTTGCACAGTTTTGGCTAACTGCTTTAATTGTCTGTTTCTTTGAGAGTATTTCTAGTTCTGAGATGATTTTCTCTTCACGACTTAATTGTGACTAATAATCGCATTCTTCAAACCTGATATGTTTTGTGAATTGAGAATCCATTTCCTAAGTCTTGGATAAAAGACTCTGTTCTTCTATTAAGGTTAGTAAGAGGGAATCCTGGAGCTAACCAGCTTTTCCACAATTAGCCTACAAGAAGGTTAGTTGCTTAAAAAGAAACCATCGCAAATGCGAACTGATTTCGAACTGTGATATTATTTTGACGTGAAATTTTCACCTACCTCGTCGCCACTTTTTGTATCTAGCTTGTTACAATTCTATTGTACAAGACTTTTTATTTAACACAATAGCCTTTTGCATTCTTAACGTCTTGGGTCTTTTGTCGGTTTTCTGGTGAAGATTCCTGATGGCGGACACTTGGTTAAAACTACTCAAAGTGTCAAAATTGAATGAATTTGGGCTGCTGCTACCAATAATTGTGTCAAAGTTTTGTGCTCCTGCTACCAGCTTTTTGGTTGAAAAACTACTCAGGATCTGAATTTGTACACTTTAAGGGCATTTTGAGTAATTTTAACCAAGTTTTAGCTAAATGTAATCTATTTACACGTTGATTCATTTATGAGCGTTGACTCAAAATTAGTGTACATTCATACTTAGTGTATAAACGAAGTGAGTATAATTTCACTCATTTGAGTAAACTTTAGTATACTATCATTAAACTTCAGTAGTTAGTATTATTCGACAAAAATCGCTACTTACTATGCAAAAAGGCAATTTGATTTCGAACTGTGATATTTTCTCGACGTGAAATTTTCACATCCCTCGTCGCCACTGTAAAGTTCAGGTTGCGACAATTATACTAAACAACCCGGTTCATATATTTGAAGTCCTTATCCATACAATTTTTTATTTTTTTTTTTTGTTTTTTTATATATTTATTTATTTTATATAACACCAAGCCACAGAATGGAGTTGGGGTTTGTTTCTTGCTGAGTGACGAAAGTTCTTTGCCAGGTGCAATAAACTGTTCTGCCGGTGTGGCATTCAAATTTTTTAATGTTCACTTAGTCTTCTATGCCAACATTTGTTTCTTCATGGTTCGTTCACTGGTGCGGTAATGTTATATTGCTATTCGGAACACCGGCCGTAATATTTCCATTCGGAGCAGACCGAACTCTTTTAGTGTCAAGACAGTATTGATTTTATTTGCGTTTAATTTTCGTACAGAGGCCTTCTGAAGGAACTTGAAGTCGTGGAAGTAATTGGAGAAGGTTTTAGCACCGAGTGCGGTTGATGATGACACTTTGGTTGACTCGGTCGGTGAGTGTAATATGAGCATGGCACGTTTTAAGCCACGTCGCATTTTATTCAGATTGCTGTCTAATCCACTCTCGTCAACTTTTCAGTATGCTCACTTTCTTAACGCGTTCTTTCTCAACTCTTCGCAATGTCTGCTTATCAACGCAATTCCTTTGACTTCAGGCATAGCGAACACGCGTCAGTTCCAGTATTCACTTAATCCATAATCGAATCCAGCGGGAGGTAGGCCCTGATGAACCTTTTAATTCGATAATGAAAGGTTGCTGAGATTATTGCAACGTGTCTTGAAATCTATGAGCGGATGTTCCCATCATTTATTATTAAATAACTATTATCTATTACCTCTATCTAGTCTTTTGTTAAAATCAGAAGAACGCTGCTAGATAAACATCTATTAAGCTGGCACGATTCCAGTTTCTCTGTTGCTCGTCATACAGAAGTGCTGCAGAAAGGCAAACTGCTTTCGAACTGTGATATTTTATAGTTATAAAATTTTCACTTCACTCGTCGCCACTGTTATGTCTTAACTTGTTAGCAGACATGCAAGTTGTGAGCAAATATTCTACTCTAGGCCGCAACCTTTCCCCTTTAGCGATTTATAGTGTTTAATTATAAATGTGCTAATGCATCTCTTTATCTACCAAGCGCTACGTATATAGTGGTTGAATATACAAAATACACATTGATCTATCCATTATTAGTCTTCATGTTGTACAAGCGATGCATTGAGTAATTTTGCTCTACTCGATGTGTTTCACGGGTTTTTTACTACAGTGTAATATTGCTAGTTCGTATTATGATGAAATGAATAAACGCCGACTTGTTGCTTGACCCGATCGACACGCCAAATCGTATTTTGCAAATATCGAAAGTTTTATGCTGTTGTACTTATTGCTTATTCAGCGCTAATCGATCAAGTATCAATCATGCCAAACTTAGTTTCGATATTTTACTTCTGCAAGCGGTGGTTATCATGGGATTTTTTTTTTGAGTCTAAACTCCGTACGTTGACGGTATGAAGTAGATGGTTCCGGGGGTTGAACAATTTGAAGCTGAAGTAGGGGTCTTTATTTCGAAGAGCTTCCTTGGCCCTATTGAAAATGGTTTGTCCTTTGTCCACTAGTACCTGCTGGAGTCGGTTAGATTCCTCGTGAACAGATCGGTCCCAGAGTTGGCGAGTTCCATCTTTTAAAAAGCTCGCAGCAATGGTGAACCCGGTTGACAGGTCGTGGGCGCGAATTCGTTGCAAGGATGCAACTGTCCATATGTCACCCTTAATGGAGAGCTTGCTCCCAGCCAAGGCAACGAAAACAGCGGCAGGAATTGGCCATCGAACCAAGCTGTAAGGAATGGAAAGAATACATCCCGCTTTCCACACACTCTTGACATTGTCACTCTTGGCCTGAAGGAAGCTCTCTATAACAAGAGTCATAATTTGAGTGCCTATAGAGGAATATAATTTGGTTATAATTTGAGGATACTCGAGTGAGGAGGTGGAAAATCCTCCAATACCAGAAGACCTCATCTGACTGTCTCAAATAGACTCTGAACCCGATCTTTAAAACTGGATTCGATGTGTTTCAGATGTGTTTCACACACCATTTTTCACACCATTCCAGAATCTTTTATGACTAAGCGGAGCATGTTCATAGCTAAGAAGACCACACACTCCGTCGAAATGGCAACGGTAGATGAACCTTTCAGGACGCGCTTTGTCTCCCCTAATCCAAGACCATCAGGGGAGATGAATTTCCATGTATTGGCTGCTGGGAGTTCCTTACCTTCAACCGTCTGTCCAACTCTTTTAGCCTCAGGGTCTTCTGAGGTCTTGATTAAAGAATCTGGCTGAGGCTGTTCGAATTCCTCATCGATCGGAAGAGGTGGGATGATGTCTTCCTCAAATTCATGAAATGAAGCAACGAGAACTATCGCTGCTCACTGATTGCAGAAAGTTAAACTGATTTCGAACTGTGATATTTTCTCGAAGTGAATTTTTTACTTCTCTCGTCGCCACTTAATATTTGACTTTAGGGTAGTTTGGATCAACTGGCCGCTTGTAACATTTTAAATGGTAATATTACGTTATAACCATTAACCATATAGCATTATGTTTTCCGTTCTAACATTACGGTGTTCCCCATTCGTACACTAAGTTCCAGTAGTGTATATATAGAGTTATTTAATGAGACGAAAATAGTCCTCTGATGGTGCCAGTAATACTAGCTGCAAATAACGCGTCCGTTCGTGGTTATCGTTAAATCACATCTGCCTTTATTCAATATTCATTTTACAAAGTTGGTGTGTTGGAGTGTAACGAGACTCCAAAAACGCTCTGTTCCCACGTTAGTGTCTATAGTGGCAGTGTTATTGGAGAAGGCTTTTCCCATGAGACTGTTCTCATTTAGAAGCATATCATATTATTTAAAAGTGCTACGCGTGGATTCGAGGAACCACGTAATTGAAATTTGCGTCTGGTACAAGGTAGGGTTAATTCTGCCACACGCTGCTTCTAGGTTCATGCTCCAGCAACGCCCATGCGTGGTGGTCGTAGATTGCCAGCCCCATCATTTAGAGGTCCCGCCTATAATTTTTCTATCCTTTGGCAACGGCCCCAGGTCTTCTTGCTGGACTCTCGGTCTTACTCTTGCTTTCGGTCTATGGTCCTTCTAATGGTACGTTGGTTGGCCGTCTGCCCGCTTCGAAAGTATCTGCAAGAACGCACGCGACATGCACGTCTACTTATGCGCAATCGCAATTGCATCGTTTTTTGTCATATTTTGTCTCTTCATCTCTACAGTACGTACTTGCAACTCTGATTGTGATAACTTAATGTTATCATGTACAATCTTGTTAAAAATGAACTAATTCAACGCCATCGGTAAATTAAGCTAAAAGGGCTGGTCAATGGATAATCTTTAATGGAGAATTAAATCTTGTACCTTTGCTTGTCTCTCCCAATTATATCCCAATTTTTTTCTAAATATTTTTTTTCGGTAAAAAACAACCGAAGTTATATTGATATTTTCTCAATTGAATTTCTATATACATATTACATATACATACGCTTTTGTTATCCTGTTGTAAAACGTCAAACTCAAGATTAGCTGATATTTTCGCTGCGTGATATCGTCGAGGCGATGTATCTAAAAAAATCAATTGAATGTCAAAATATTAGGAGCACTTCCGAATGCCGTATCGGCAAGTTTGTCAAATGCATTTCCACTCAGTGAAAAAAAGTACACAAATGATCTATCATGCTTTTGCATGCTCGTTCCATGTTGATTGGTTTTCAATGTCTTGCACCGTAAAATAAAAACACTTTTGCCCTGTTCGGGTCTATCGCCTGACTTTATTTCAGTTTTTTCTATGTTTATACATCATTTGGTGCCCGACTGCTTCATCTAACATTTTTAGCTAGTTCGATCAATCACCATCCAACGATTGTATCAATAACCTGAAAATTGTAAATTTCTTGGCCCTTGTATGTTTTGGATATTTCTCTTCTTCATGCAAAACAGAACCAATTACTGTAATTTCGAAGAAATTCTATAGTTTATCCTAGTTTATGTCGATCTCGGAGATATAAGAAGCAAAAAACTTGTTCCTCTTCAGCTGATCTACGAAAACTAAACAATGTTTACATTTTCACACTTGAATAATAAACAATCAAGGATGTTTCCATAGTAACTCCTCCAGTGCGAACCAGACGCACCTGCAAAGAATGTTAAAAGATTGTGCCCTATTGGGCACATTATCGCTCGTGGAAAGCAGGATAGCTTTTTTGTATTATACCGTGGGCCCTCGTTAATTTAAATGATCGCTGTTACAAACTAGTGGGATTCGTTTTTAATTTTAACAATCTCGAACTCTAAATATGCTCTTGTATGAGCTGGTCACCATGCTCTTTGTTATTGTTTCGCTAGATTGAGTTCGTTGGCAGTCCCAACATGCGAATATTTCATTTTCTGATGGAATTTTTTTAGAATTGCAAAACAACTTAAACACGCCAGATCAGTACAAATGTAAAGCAGCATTCACAAGCAGATATCTTGCATTTAAATCATTTTTAATTTGCACGTCGTCCAAATTAACTCAATTCTCAATTTAAAAGTTCTCAGCTTAAAAACGGTCCATGATAGCGATATAATCGCCTAAATAAATGAAAATTTCTCACCCCTGATTTATTGAATATGTTTTAGCTAAGTTTTATTTTCCATTTAAAACAACCAATTACTGTAATTTCGAAGAAATTCTATAGTTTATCCTAGTTTTCGCATGCTTCACCGAAAAAATACTGTGGGATGTTCGAGAGACACATTGAAAACTTGTGTTTATACTCCGTTCACTGTCGTGTCAACAATTGAATTCATGTTTATTGAACTGCTTCCAAACAGTTTTATTCGATGGAAAGTCTACACAGGATTTTTGTTACATAAATTGGTTTACTTATTTACATAATACTATGGGCGGTGACTATCGTGGATTGATTTTGGGTCGGTGTGTGTGTGGAAGGAAAGAGACAAAGCGGACTAAACTAACTACGCGTGACACGCATCGTCACGTTGTCGTAGGTCGGCTTCGTTCTGTTATATATAGGTTAAAGTGGACTGTACTGAGTTTCGTAAAGGAAAGAGCAAAATAAGGTGTCAGATTGCGCGTTGCGCAATCCGCTTGGATTGCTTATGGTTATTTATGATGTGTGGACGATTGTGGGTTCTGTTAAGCGATGTTGCAATGGATTTATTTAGGTTGGCAGGTGGTTAGCCTTTCTTCGGTGATGCCACCCGGCTTGGCTTGGTATTGCTCAAGACTTATGGTGCTGAATCGGGTTGTGTGAAATGATATAGGGTGATCTAGGTTTTGGAAAAGGTTGTTATTTGAGTATGCCAGATGAGTGGATGGGATTTTAGTTGTCTGGGATTGTTTAGTTCATATCTGTGTAAAATCACATCACAATACACACTCGATGAATTTGGAAATCACAGATTTTCTTCTGATATTATCCAAGTGATCAGTGAGCACTTAAAGAAGCAGAAATCTAACTTTTTATTAGCCTGTAGTGCACACCTGTAGTGGTTTCCCCTAAATGTGAAGTAATCCTCCTCCATACACAGACTTGTCTGCTTCAAGTATTCTCCCACCTTTCTGCTCCATGCGTTATCCCCCTATTGTTTCAATAGCCAATCTTCGAAGAGGCATATCGTTTCTTTCACGGGGATGCTCAATAATAAGATCATAACATCGGAAGAGACTTTCCTGTCGTTTTCCATTAGTTCAGGAGAAGCTGTTTTTTAGCTGCTCGACGAATTCTTGTGAGCTGCTCAGGGATGGTTCGATCACTTTGACTCAATTTTGATTCATTTAACACTACCGTCTCAGCCGAGCAAAATTTGTCAATTTGATGTATGGGACATTTGTAGATAATAACTAGATCTACAATTTTGCTGAATAAAGTGTTGCTGTATCTTTTATAGTTACGGTGCTACAATGCTAGTACCTCATTAGTAACTAAATGAACGTTCATTTAGTTACTAAAGAGGTACTAGCATTGTAGTGCCGTAACTACAAAAGTTACAGCAACACTTTATTTAGCAAAATTGTAGATCTAGTTATTATCTACAAATGTCCCATACATCAAATCGACAAATTTTGCTCGGCTGAGACGGTAGTGTTAAATGAATCAAAATTGAGTCAAAGTGATCGAACCATCCCTGGAGCTGCTGATAGACTGGCTCAGGAGTTTTATTGGCATTCTTTGGAACTCGCTTACCAACCACTAGGCAATCTACATCTTCCGTGATTAGCTCCGGCATTTTGCTTCCTGGTTTGTATATTTTGGGTTATCCTTTTATCCTGGCTAATGTAGGGTTTGATGTCCGCTTTTGTTAACATGTACCGGACCAAATAAATGTAATCGAAAACATAACAACTAAGACCGCTATGTTTGCCGCATTCCTTATTTTTGCAGGAATCTTGCTCTTTGCTTCGTTGACATTATGCGGAAAATTTTCGATACGGTATATTGTCACTACGCAGTACATAAAAAATCAATTGAATGTAACAATAATAGAAGCACTTACCAACCCAGTTTCTGCAAGCTCGTTGATGCATTTGCACTTAGTAAAAAAGTAAACAATTGACCTGGGACGCCGCAGGGAAATCTTTTGTCTCCTTGTTGGTTCCTGAATTTCTGCCGCTTCGAGTATCCATTATGGTTTACTTTTATAACTATGGAGTACTTTTAACTTTCTAATGTGTAGGGATGGACACAAACAAAGCACACGATTCAAGTTTAGGTCGATTTCGTTCGCGACTTTATTTACCTCCGCTTACCTTGGTGGTTCGTACAGAAGTGACTCTGACACTTTTCTTGTTCGTTCCTGGTTTTCGCGCGAAAAAATCACCACTAGTTTATTTGACAGTTCGAAAGTGTTGAGGAACAGACGAAACGGAACTTTCATGCACTGAACGAAATATAGTCGGAAGGAAATGTATACACTCTAATAACAAATTAATGAGAGAAAAAATGACACTACAAATGTATATACACTCACTCATAGATTTGTTATTAGGTGTTTTAATATACCATTCCTAGGATATGGCCTTCTACTTTTCTTGTAATGACCTGATAATGCAGCATTATTCCTTGTGTAGTTGTCGCGATCAGGTGGCTTGTAATCGTGAGTAAAACTTCTGCTGCCTTCCTCAGCAGGTCTCGATGCTTCGCCGGTTTCCTCTCGCTGTTCTGTTGTGATTTTCTTTTACTGTTTTAGCAGTTGTAGTAGCTGCACAGTAGACTTGTTTGTAGCACTTGCCAACTTGATGTAATGTCGTTATGGACTGCCGCGCGTGGTTATATGCAGCGAGTTTTAACGTTTTCAACCATGCTTTAATGGCCATGATCAGAATCTGGACTGTCACGAGAAATATCAAAATATTCATTGCACCTCGCGTTGTGCCGTTTTTCACTTCACTATAAAGTTTGCTGTGTATTTAAGCCGAAGATTGGCTTGACTTGTCACCTAACCAATGCAGTCATAAGACTGGAGTTTATTTAGTTATATCGGGTGTTTATACCCAATCCTGAAAAACCTTAATCCTATCTATCACTGGGACACTATTTTTTTATAGACTCTCTCGGAGACTTCGGGACACTAGATCATCATACGTGTAGTTTTTAAAGGCCCGAGCTTATTTTTGCAAGAGCGTCCGGAGAAATCCATTTGGGTAGCGCTTAGTCAGTCATTAAGACTGTCGGCTATTTTTCGGTCCAGGGTATTTATACCCGTCTTCTAAAAAGCTTAATTAAATTATTAAAAGCTTAAAGTAACTAAAACGGGTGGAGTGACAATTGATTTTACCGCTGCATCCTTTTTGCATCATCGGCATTATTGCACCTAAAAAGGCCCGTTTGTTAAACTTGAATTCTTACTCGTGTCGTCTATTGTTAATACTCGTCTTTCAGATTCATTATTGCAAGAGTGAGGATTCCCTTCATTTGGAATGTTGTTTACCGAATGTATCATCCTCGCAGCCACCTCAAAAATTGAACATTTCTTACACCTGATATGTCGGATATGTTTGGAAAATTTGTATTTTTTCCCATTCAAAGCAGAGCCAATTACTGTAATTTCGAAGAAATTCTATAGTTTATCCTAGTTTGACCATGCATATGTTCAACTCCTGCGTTGCAAACTGATATGTCGCAGTTACAGTCCAATGCTGGAAAGCGGATACGCCCACGCACACATAGCTTTATGTTATTTCCCATGAAAAGCAGATCGAATTAATGAAATTCTATATATAATAACTATAGTTTATCCTAGTTTTAACGTCTATTGTGTGATATTATTGTTTATCTGTCTATCTGTTCTTCGTTGTGTGGAACCGTGACGTTTCCGCAACTCTAAATTTTATGATCACACCCTTAAGTGTGGAGGTATAATGGTAAATCTGCCTCCTCCAGAGTTTTCGTATCAGAAATATTTATTACTTTAATTAAAAAAAACTATATTTTTGTTTTTGCATATAATAGGTATAAAAACTATTGATTATTGAGTTTGCTGGCCTGCTATTTGACGGGTAAAATAGAAAGTAATAACAAGCACGAGTTTTCAATTTTCCGAATGCCGCATTCGTGTAAACAGGTCCATAACTATTTGGTAATAAAATTCTATTTAAATTTGTTTTGCATCAATGCTACACCGTATACGATTTAATTTCCCTCGAATTAGAATAAAAATAAAAGAGTTCTCAGCTAAAATACGAAGTAGGTTCATTTACATTTAAATACCAAAAACACACAATAAAACTCTCAAATTCTTGTTAGGTAACTAAACTCATTAACCTACACCAGGTTCAAAGTGATTAAAATATGCATTTTATTATTGCATTCGTAATAACTGAGAGATGTTTAGTATACAAACGAAAATTGTCCAGAAAAGTATTTCGAGAACAACAATTATTCAAAGCATAGAAATTAAGTCCATAAAATTGTAATCTAGCGAATAATAAAAATTTTATATCACCAAAATAAACACAATTTTCTTTGTTGCATGTCTAATATCACAACTTTCCAACAACTTATTTTCTCCTCACCTTTAATACCACAAATCGTCATCGTTATCGTCAGCATAGAACCAGGGTGGTTTGTGCTGCTTCAAACAGTTGTCTCCAGTCAATTCGATCTTGGGCCACTCGTCGCTTATATCCCAAGCGACTCAGAAGTCGTAACTCGCATTCGATCTGATCGAGCCCTCTAGTTTCTGGTGCCCCTCTGTTTCTGGTGTCTGCGCCTGATGGCTGGAGTTGTTGAAGAGAAACATTTTCGTCGCACTGTCGTCCGGCTCACCGTAGCCTACCAACTTTCATACCGAGATGTACGATGAAAAGCGATCCATCCACTGCCGCCACTCTCTGCTTTCAGTTTGTACTCCGCCAAATAGCGTCTGCACACATTTCGTTCGAACACGGCAAGGGCGCTTATTTCCTTTCTTTGTGAGCAGCATCAAGTTATTTTTAGTTGTGTGTCCATTTCCGCCGGTCCGGCAGAACAAAGGGATGAAATCAGAGATCTCCACTGCCAACAGTTACCCGCCATGGCTTTTTTCTATCGCCAGTACAGGTTATCGTCAACAGCCCGGTTGTCGTCTGCCTCTTCTGCGCTGTCCTTGTGGATTCCAATCGAGTGCTTCCTTGCAGATCTCGTTCGCTTCTTTCCTCAATGTGTGTCCGATCCACTTCCAGCTACATTCACGAATTTCTGTTCCTATCGGCCGTTGATGACACTGACAATGAAGTTTCTCATTGGATATTTGGTAAACAGGCCAGCAGGCACGAATGATATATCGCAAACACCGATTAATAAAAACCTGCAGTTTTCGCGTTGTCTCCGCTGAGACGCACCACGTAGGATAAGGTAGGATTTAATGTTTGTGTTGAAAATTGGGATTTTCGTATATAGAGTGATTTGCTTTGAGCGCCAAACGTTTCTGAAACCTGCAAAGGCACCCCTGGCCTTCCATATCCGTATGGCTCTATCAGTCTCGGTACCACCATCGGGCTTTGTCTGGTTACCAAGGTATTGAAAGGCGTCCACCTGCTCAACTTATTGTCACGATACTGTGAAGTTGGTGAGATTGTCAGTGTCCAGTACTGCAGACTTAGTTTTTTTCTACACTGACTGTGTTGCCTGGGAGCTCTCGGAGAGGTCATCTAACTTGTAACTCTGTATATCGTTTCTGCGCTGTGCGAGCAGGACGTCGTCGGCTAGATCGAGACCATTTAGCTGCTCCATCGTTAGAGGATTCCAACGCAATCCTCAATTTGTTCTACTGTGAATTGCTCCAACTAATATCTCATCCATAATGATGAGGAACAGAAGTGGTGATAAAATGCACCCCTGTCTCACGCCAGTAGTAATTCCCAAGCAGCCAAAAGTTCGAATTTCACTTAAGGAACAAACTTAAAAGTTCATATTTGGTTCAAATTCAGTTCCGCAGAACTTTCTTGCTGAAGAACCAGACACTACATTTGTAAACCGAACTTCATTCTCATTAAAGTACCGTTAATATCTGTAGCCACTTGAAAGTTCAGCATACAACTTGAAAGTAACTAGAGTAGAGTAGAGTAGAGTTCGGATAATGGTGTCTAAGGAAGGTTAACTAGCTTTATGTGTATGGATCTAAAGCTTGCTAATCAGTTTTACCTGCAATTAACCGAACTTCAAAGTTGCCTTGAGTTCACTGCATAGAGCGCTAAGCAGCTTCTAAAGAAACTTTGGCAAAAGTTTATAATACAACACTTTCAGTTCTATTTTTATACTTTTCTATTTTCTACCTCCGCCTCCTGCTAACTTTTGTAAAGTCGGTTCATGCGATTTTGATAGACCATATAAAAAAGCCTAACTAACACCGACCGCTGCTGGATTTGAAACCGAGCGTTCCTCGTTGCAAGCCTATCCTGATGCATTGCGCCATCTCTGACGCCGCTACCCAAGTAACCGCTAAGCACTGAATTAAGCTTGAAAACTGTTCTATATTTGCAAGTTGCTTGCTGCCAGATATAATTGAGCATTGTCCATGCGTAGCAGCTTTAAAATAGCATTCTCAATGCTGAATTAAAAGTTAGTTGAAGCACTATGAAATGCTGATTAGATGCTCTAAGCCAGCTTTATTGCCGTTACCGGTAGCAAAAGAGAGTTTGAACGCTGCTCACTCTTCTAGGAAATCTCATTGCGAACAGTGAACGAATGTGTGATGATAAAAGGAAAAATGCTTCCCTCTCTTTTTATCTCACCTAAAATCCTGCACTGCTGTTAGAACAAACATCAACATGAATTGGGTCCTAAAGCCCTATGTTGTTTTTAGCTTGAATTGATGAGGTTAGGGTTAGGAATACATATTTTGATATTCAATTTTATATTTTTAGGCTATTGCCGTTAAAAACTTTTTTTTTAATTTTGTGAAATTTTGAACAAAAAATAAACATTTGGGCAACCTTATATAGACAAACTATAGTTGTGCATGGTTGTGTCAAGCGGTGTCTAGACAACACGAATTATAAAAAGAAACCATAGTATGTCTTGAAATGTCATGGAAAACTTTTTGTTTACCTTCACGCTCATGTGATAGTGTGTCAAAAAGTCAAAAGTTGCAGTCAGGAAATGGCTTGGCAATCGCGACCTAAAACATTTTCTGAGTTTACAGTTCATTTTCCGGTTCCGGTTATCTCAGTTTAATTAAGGCCTTTGCCAAAATCAGCAATAAGCGTAGTGACTGCACTTGGTCACAGCATGGATGGCTTCAGTTTTCGGATGCAACACCCGCCATCGAGATGCGACCGTGTTTGGTTAGAAACGCACAGAAATTTTTGGTCTACCGTTCGCCCTACTGCTGATTCACATCGGAGTAGCAGAACATACCAATCTGATTGATAATACGGTGCCAGTTTCGGTTGGCGTTTTTTTTTTTCATACTGTTCTGCGGGGTCGATTGTACCGAGATTATACTGTTGGCCATCAGTTTGACATCGTTTAGTCATTCTTAGCGCAAACTAGATTTGGACAAAGTCTAGCACCGTGAATCGATGGATTGGAATACATTGCCAGAATCAAAACTTTTATCCGATAACTAGTACAAATTTGATGTTCCACTTCCTCACGACCAGCAAAACGCAGACAAGCACAAGAGACAACTGCGAAGCTGTAACTGTCAAAACGATCAGCTGCTCTAATGTCAAACCAGAGTTGCCAGTGAGAAAAAGTTATCATTGTTGTCAGAAACGTGTTATTTTCGTTATGTCAAGGAAGATCTCTAATGTCAAGGGAGAATAAAATACAATATTTTTGTTTTTTAATTTTTTAGTGCTCTGCATCTTTTTAAAAAAGAAAAAACTGTACTCTGGTAGTCATAATGGGAAGCTTTATCGTTCCTTCTAAAAATATCATCATTTTATCACAAATTTTAGGACCCAATTGGCGATGCCAGCAGTGAAAGAGACTTCGTAGGCTGCTCGCACTTACAGGAAATCTCGTGCCGAACTGTCATCGCGTGAGTGTTGACAAAAGCAAAAAAAACTTCCCTTTCTGTTTTTTCTCACGCAAACCCTTGAACAATATCAGTAACGCTGGCAAGGCCAATATATATGGAATATGCATGCGGATAACATGCAATCAACATTTCTGTTAAATATATGTATGCCACGACATAAAAACAAAATAAAAGGAAGGGAATTCCCTCAAAATTGGATCTATAGAAGAAATGGGAAAAATAGAATCTTTCGCTACATTCCACTTTGCTAAGCAAATCAATCCCCCGAGTGAAGAATTTCGGCAATTTAAGTAGGGCTATTGGCAGCTGACTCGCAACTACAGTTTTCAGATCAACCGGTAAAGGCGTTGCGCTATTCCTGCATAGCGATATATGGGAGTGTAATCGATAGCGGCTGGCGGCGGTTCAATTCTCACCGAAGAAGGAAAGTTATAAAAAAGCAATATTAAAACGTCAACAGAGGATAAGGATAACAGAGAGGGGAGATAAAAAAGGACGAACATATGTTTTTCTCATTTTTTATGCTTAGCGATTAATCGTTACGCAACCGGCGTTACGTTTTTTGACATTTGTAAATCTCCAAGCTCTAATGCGGCTCTATATTTCGCCAAAACCGGCTTTTTAATAGCGTTTTATAAGCATATAATTCAAGGCTGCACGATAAGGGGTGCACCACAGGCTAATAAAAAGCTAGATTTCTGCTTGTTTAAGTGCTCACTGGTTACTTGGGTAGTAACATGAATTTTGCCGATGAGTTGTTCTTAAGTGTAAGTTCGTTTCGGGGCTGTGATAAATGAGAAATTAGCGCATCGAGTAAAAACGATGCAAATCGCATATTACAGCAGCGGAGCAGTGGTATGCGTCTAAGTCACCGAAAAGAAGTACTCGAGTTCAAATCCCCGAGGTTTTGGTTGGTGGTGTGTGGTAAGTTACAATAAATTAATATTTATAAAAAACAGTCGATTGTTAACCGAAGTTAAATGCCTTAGTTAATGAGAAATGTCCTGAATCTACGAAACAGGAAGAAATGGGAAAATATTCCCCTTTTTTATTTTTAAAATTATTGGAGTTTCTTTTTGGGCTGAACAGTGTTCTATATAGCGACTTAAGTGAACTTTTTTGCGAACTTCATTGTTCTGTTAGAAGTTACTTTGTATTCCCTTCGTAGTTTAATCATCAAATACGAACTTGAAAGTACGGTTAATTACTTAAAAATTAAGTTGAATAGAGTTCTATTCATGATCATTTCGTTGGCTGGTTAAGCCAAAAAATCCCCTTTTATCGGAACTTTTGGTTACTTGGGTAAGTACTCACCGTATGATTCGCCCCATTTGCATCCGCAGAACAGATAGTGAGAATATCTTTACACCTGAAGCCTAGCCCGCCTAGCGTGAAGCAGTCGATAATGTCGATAACTGACAAACTTTTGCTGTCAGCCGAATTGCGAAATTCTATGATCTGACCAAGGGCATGGTGTGTTGCTATCTCTTTCTCACGTAGGAGTGAAGAGAGCAACTTTCAAATGGTCCTCGGTAAAGGGGAATTCCCAGCAAATTTTTTGGTTCCTGTCAAAATTAACATTTTGGT
Source organism: Sabethes cyaneus (assembly GCF_943734655.1). Taxonomy (NCBI): domain Eukaryota; kingdom Metazoa; phylum Arthropoda; class Insecta; order Diptera; family Culicidae; genus Sabethes; species Sabethes cyaneus. The sequence goes on from NC_071353.1 coordinate 118,673,359, forward strand.
ACCTATGCGTGGGACATCGAAAATGTATGAATTTGACAGCCACTTTACCCCGTAGGATCTGCCACTATGTATGCTGTGAGCCGAAAGAAAACTTGGTAGAAGTTTGTAAAGCCACTTTAACACCCTTAAGCAGCCTTCAAGTAGTTTGAAAGCTGTGAGTCTAATGAAAGCTTCCACTCTACACTTTAATACCTTTAAGCAGCCTTAAAACGGTTTGATGTTTATAGCTGTTTAGAAGCAGATTGTTTAGCAGAAAAATCCGCTATTAAGCTTGTTTATCAGCTTTTGGGAGAGAACTGGTTTGAAAAACTTAAAGTAGCTTAAACATCGCTTATTTAAACACCATTTGAGTGCTTACTTTATGCAGCTTTGATCGCCTTAAACCAACTCGTAAACAGCCATTGCTCTTGCAATTCAGTTACCATTGTTAGTTGGGGACACTCGCGTTAATTCCATCGTCCAATAAAAAACCACTCATTTTTCAAAAAAGCATGTTTTGCAACATGGTCACACCGCGGTGCGCGGGTGTTGCTTCGAGTTTTCAGTATAAAACCATGTGAAACCCCTACAGCATAAATCCCTGCAAATGCAAGCTACTCCGCAACATGTGCATAACAGAGGGTGCTAGTGTGCAAGCAAAATGTGTAGGACGATGGTTTTTAAAGGATTTTCTTCTATGTGTCATGTCAGTTCATCAGTACTGACACCTTTATCTTATTTGCTTTGCGTTGACAAAGAGCTAACATCACTGCGGGCTCAGGAGTCGTGGGCCCCACTGACAGCCGAAGAGCTAACTTGTGTGAAGAATGGCGAATATGATATCTCTTTCACGCTAACGCTAACATGTTGGAATCGAAAACATGGCTGCCTGCCAGCTACTTGAGCGCCGCGGTGTGGCCATGTTGCAAAACATGCGTTTTTGAAAAATAAGTGGTTTTTGAATGGACGATGGAATTAACGCGAGTGTCTCGTCTGTTTGTCTGTGGTAAGCTTATTTGGGTTGAATTATTTTTCTGATGTGTAGTTGTTTCGGTGTAGCTCTGCAGAGCATGATAATTGTTGCTTCTACTTTGCCTCAGAACATGACAATTGGCCTTGTTTCCGCATCGTATCTCTGATGTTCGAGGATTTCTAATTAAGATTATATAATTGAAGAATTAACAAAAGGGCGAATGTCGCAAGCGTAAACAAACCGAGTGAGGGTTGATTTTCCAATGCTGGTCCAGCAAAAAATAACTCTCACCCGTTTTGTTTACATTTGCGACATTCGCCCTTTTGTTAATTCTATCTAGAATTATCAACACTGTGATGGGAAGGAAGCTGTCAAATTTTAATAAAAAAATGTTAAAAATTAGGGTGCAGCCGGTGCTGTTTCAATGTGATATATACAGGTGTGGCAAAGTTGGTTAAGTGGTGTTAGTGCAATGAAGAAATTTCATCATGGTGTGGGTGAAATCGTAAATCGACCAATCACGATGAAGCGTGACGTAAAACTCCAAAAACAAACCCCATTGTCCGACGCGGTTTGTTTTTGTAGTTTGACGTCGTTTTCTGATTTTTCGCTACTAATACCATCAAATGTCTTCATCTGCCACACCTTTTTAAACCTCATTGGTGCTGTTTAGCTAAGCAAGCTAACGAAGCTCAATGAGGTTTAAAAAGGTGTGGCAGATGAAGACATTTGATGGTATTAGTAGCGAAAAATCAGAAAACGACGTCAAACTACAAAAACAAACCGCGTCGGACAATGGGGTTTGTTTTTGGAGTTTTACGTCACGCTTCATCGTGATTGGTCGATTTACGATTTCACCCACACCATGATGAAATTTCTTCATTGCACTAACACCACTTAACCAACTTTGCCACACCTGTATATATCACATTGAACGAAGCTAACCCAGAAGCCCACCCGAAATGAAGATACCGCGTGTTAAACAATTGCCGCATTCTCAGCCAGATTCTTAAGGAGTACGGACGCTATCGAATCGTTGGTTGTATAAAACAGTTACAAATTGGGAAGGTGTTGAAAATTGGAATAAGTGTCCTTTATTAAAAGAAGGAAGGTAAATTAATCTCTCGAAGTGCATTACGGATTCTCATCTGCGATCCAAAGAGTATGAGCGTCGAAAACGGCACTCCTATAGGAGTGCCGATGGACCAACAAAATGGCGGATACCACGAAAAGACAGGAGATGCCAGACACGTGCGAGAAATTTATTATTACAAGCCAACAGATGTTGGGCCTTTTAAGGTTACAGTCGAAAAAATTCACGAACCCGCTACAAGCGACAGACGAATCGGAATCAACAAAATTGCCGTAGGCAGAGTATTACAGCAGAATGGTTTCACTAAAACAGTGTTGGATATAAAAAAGGCGGCTTTTGCCAAGGTTACCGTCTACGTGGATGAGTGGAAGGAAGCAAACAGACTGGTCAATTGCCAAAACTTATCTTTGAAACAGCTAAAAGCATATATACCCAAGGGCTATCTATCCGTGAAAGGTGTCATTAACGGAATTCCCGAAGACATGAAAATGGATGAACTGCACCAAAATATCGATTCCGATGTCGAAATATTGGAACTTTTTCGAATGACTCGCAGAGATTCAGATGGTGACAAAATACCCACAAGAAAAGTCGGCATTGTTTTCAGAAATAATGTCCTCCCTAACATTATAAGAGTTTTCAGGGTACTGACTCGAGTTGACCCGTTCATCACTAGAGTTGTCCTATGTGAAAAATGTCTCCGCTATGGTCATATAACAAAAAATTGCAAGACATCAACACCCAGGTGTTCAAATTGCGCAGAAAAACACGAAGGAGATTGTGCCAATGAAACGAAATGCGCGCACTGCAAAGGGCAACACAAAACAACAGACTATTCATGTCCAGAACGTAACAAACAAAAAAATATAAAGACATTAATGGCAAAGAAAAACATTACATATCAAGAAGCGATGCAACAGTGCAAAATAGAAACAACAAACGGATACAGTATCTTACAAAACATGGACTCGTTTCCGACACCGTATGAAAGCTATGCAGAAGCTATCAAGGCCAAACAAAACACCCAAAGTCGTCCAACTAAACAAACAAATAGAAAGGAAAACCATGTAAACCCATCACAAACACCGAAACAAACACAAAATGAACACAAGACAGACAATAATGATAAGGTTGCGAATAACGAAAATGTGGAACGGGTAGTACAAAATAAAAAACGTAAACCGTCAGAGCCAGAAGAGGTACAACATATTACAGTTTCAAGGTATTTAGAGCTTCGACAAAGATGGGAAGAGCAAATGAAAAAAACCACGTATCAAAAGGAACAGCTAACACACGCTATGTCCACAATCGTCAACGGACTATCAAATGTACTTACTGGTAATCATGAAAATGGACATGCTGTATTGAAAGACATACTAGTTTACGCGGGACAAACTCTGGGGCTCGCAACAGGTACCAATACGAATACAACTAACGATGGGCAAGTTTCGAATTCTACAGAATAATATACAGAGCCTCGGCAAAAACAAGACAGAGTTGACGCATGAACTACATGAAAATAAATACGATGCAGCAATCTTAGCAGAGATATGGTTAAATGATGATAGTTTACACTCGGTAAACATTTCAGGATTCCATAAAATTCTAAAAACCAGACAGAACCGAACAGCAGGAGGGGTAGGTATATACCTTCGTGACTTGTATAATTATTCATTATTGCAGCTTACAACAAACGATAATTTTGAAGTGATTGGCATCTATATCCCTTCTAATGAACTTAGCCTTATATCTGTGTATATAAATCCGAGAATAAGCACACCCGAACTAGAATCAAGATTATCCATACTTTTAAGCGAAACCAAACCACTAACAAACGTAATTATTGGCGGAGATTTCAACGCTCACAATACCACCTGGGGTTGCAGGAACGACAACGGTAAAGGAAAATTGATTTACGAAATGTTAATCCAATCGAATCTCCTAATCTTGAATGACGGAAGCAAAACTTTTATACCCGCCACATTAAATTGTCAACCAAGTGCAATTGATTTGACTCTTTGCACCGTAAATATTTTCAATGATTGCTTTTGGAAGGTATTAGACTATAGCCTAGGCGGTTCTGGTCACATGCTCTTAGAAATACAAATCGACAACATCAAAACAAAAACACAAAGAGTAGTATACAATAAGAAAAAAATTCTTGAAGAGGTAGCAAGTATTCATCCTGAAGATTTCGATTCAATAAACACACTGGAAGAAATAATAAAAATCTCTGTTAAAAATAATGCTGGATTATCTAAGCATAAACCCAAGTACTACTGGAACGAAGAGCTCACACAATTGTATAAGACCAAAAAAGACTGCAGGAAAAATTTCAATCAACTGGCAAACATCGCCAATCTCATTGAAATGAAAAAGGCTGAAGCGAAATTTATACGCAAGAAAAAGGAGTTGATGAAAAATAAACTCGCCGAAATTACTAAACATATAGATCCTACTAACACCAGAGCAAATTGGCAATTGGTTAGAAGATTAAAGTACAACAGCGAGGATAAAAGCAAAAACAATATAATAGCGACCGACAAACAGATCGCTACGAAATTCATGGACGATAATTTCGAAGACTCCTGCAACATACAGCCAATAAGAGTGGATTCAACCCCCCAAAGTCAACTCCTTACACTGGAAAAATGGAATACCATTGTGTGCAGTAAAAAAGCAAACTCAGCGCCAGGGCCAGACAAGATCACTTACGAAATGTTACGAAATCTCAGTACAACGGTCAAGAAAAAAATAGTCGATGAACTTAACAGCTTCTACAGTGAAGGAAATCTCCCGGACAGCCTGAAGAAAATCAAAGTCGTTCCAATTCCTAAACCGAATAAGGACCCAAACAATGTCAAATCTTATAGACCAATATCGTGTTTACCCACAATAACTAAAGCGATGAACACAGCTGTTCTCGAAAAGATATGTAAGCACTTGCAAAACCACCAATTCTTACCAGAACTATCCTTTGGTTTCCGTCAAGGAAAATCTACAGAAGATTGTTTAAATTATGCCACTAATCATATTATGCAGGCGAAGCGTGAAAAACAGTTTTGTATCGGAATTTTCTTCGACTTCTCAAATGCTTTTAATACAGTGAATACAACAACCTTAATAACTATATTGCGAGAAATGAATATACCAGATGATATAGTCACATGGATTCATAACTTCTTGAACAACAGAATTCTGTTACTACATACAGAACAAGGAACGCTTCAAAAAACATCTTCGTCAGGACTGCCCCAGGGTGATGTGCTTTCACCGACTCTATTCAATATATATACCTGCCAACTCCACTACACCGATGGTACAGGAAATAGTGTAACAACTATCCAATTCGCCGACGACTTCCTAAAAATTATAAAAGCAAAAACGTTATCAGAAGCTAAATCCAAGGCTCAACAAGCAATTGATTCATTCACAGAATGTAGCACTAAATTGGGGTTAAAGGTAAATACCGACAAAACTAAAGTGATACTATTCCACCACAAAGCAACAGATGTAGGGTTACACATACAGGGTGAGCAAATTGAATGTGTGCGATACCATAAGTATCTTGGTATCTATATGGACCGGAATCTGGGCTTTGGTACCCAGGTTAGAGAACTCAGAGACAATGTAAAACACCGACAAAATATGCTCAAAATAATTAGCAGCATAAAAAAAGGTGCCACGCCCAAAGTTATGGTCTTATTTCACAAAGCCTTGTATGGCAACTATCTTGCCTACGCTAGTTCCATCTACGGAAAAACATCAAATACATACAAGCAAACACTAGAAATAACACATAGACAATGTCAGAGAATAGCCACAGGATGCACTAGGACGACACCAATAAACACGTTGGCCGCTCTGGCCAATGAGGAACCTTTGGAATTAAAAAGATATTATCACACAAAAAAGAAAATAATGCGCCACTTCAAGCAAGGTGATCAAATTTGCCACCAACTCCTACAATTAGATTTGGAAAACAAACAGGAAGAAAAAAACTATTCCTATATGGAATGGGTCTATATCGAAAATAGTGTGGAGGTCACCAAAGTTTACGAAAACATACAAATAGAAAACCCAAAGGCCATTGAAATAATAACTCAGATAGAGGACTATCCAATAAACAAGAAAAAAATGAATACCATAGTTATGAGGAATATATGCAATGCATATATAAACACTAAATTTCAGCTTTGGAGAAAAGTATATACAGATGCTTCCAGGTCTGAAGCAGGATGTGGAATCGGCATCTACGAGGAAGAAAACAATATCAGCGTTAGTATCAGGCTCGAGCAAGACTCATGCATCATGACTGCAGAACTTTTAGCCATTCGGGAAGCACTTAAAGAAGTAGAACAACTTGAGCCAGAAAGAACTGTAATTCTAACGGATTCACTAGCAGCCTGCAAGTTACTAAAGTCGCACCATTCAAATAAGAGATGGGATAGATTAACCGGTGAAATATGTAACTACCTACAATCAACTGGTACGGTTCTTCAATGGATTCCGGGTCACGTAGGCTTGAGCGGAAACGAAAAAGCAGATTCTCTTGCAAAAAACGGAGTAAATAGCTTAGCCATGATTTCAAACAAACTATTATGGCAAGACATGATACGACTGCTTAAGCAACAACTATATTCGGCCACAGATTTGTGGTACAATAAATATACACGTGAAAACAACAAGGGAACAAAATTCCATCAACTGTTTGAGCACTTTCCTATAAAACCTTGGTTTTGGTTCACAAGCTTCAACGGAGAAGAAACCAGGAAACTCAACAGAATTGTAGCAGGACACGATTACTCACACTACTGGCTCTCTAAAATGCAAATAGAAAACTTTGAAGAATGCGAACTTTGTGGTGAAAAAAATACTACAGAACATGCACTATTACGTTGTATTAAATATACACATGTCAGAAACCACTTCGACTGGGGAAATTTTAAAAACATATCGGAATTACTAAAGAACAACACGAGCGAATTACACATCGGCAAGCTGAAGGAAATTCTTCAATTTCTGGATATGGGACATATCGTTGTTTAACGACTAGACGTCACTAAAACGCTACGGTCACTGGCGAATATGAGGCATCGCTCCTCGGGCCATCACCACTCAAACCCAAAAAAAAAAAAAAAAAAAAAACAATTGCCGTGTGGCTCGATAATTAGTAACAATGTTTTAAACGTTTACCGGCTTGTGAATTTGCTTGCATAAATAAAACGGTTATCTAATAATCTAATTAATGTTTCGCCTTGGTCGTGTTGAACCGGACAGCCTACAGCACATAAGTTTAGAATTTCTGTTCAACCATGTGTGGTTGTGATGCCATAGTGGGTTAGTACATGCCGTGTAATCAAAATATGATTTTGCTAACATTGTATTATTTTTTTATCACTAGGGCAAAGGCTTTATCAAACCTCAAAGTGCTCTTTGCACCTGAGGTCTAGAAAATAGTTGATTGATGATTACTCGGTAAGTACAAATATTTTTTAGTAGAATTTATTTTGATCAACGTTTGTTCGTTTATTCCTCAAAACAGTAACATGCTGACGTTTCCAACAACGGGAACCAACAACATGCGGCTGCAACTTCCGCTGAGCTCCAGCAGATCTGTCGTAAGATAAGTTTCTCCAGGGCATCTAATACTAATCGCTGAAATTTCTATTCTACAAGTACGCGCATTTGAGCTTTCAACCCGTGGTTCGATTCCGTCGCGCCCTGCCATTATAGGCATGTACCGTCTGTGATTTGTCCTACAACCGTTAGAAGTGTTGTGCGCGGCACAACCATTCTACGATGTTCATCTTCTGCGTCTAAAAAGTGAAAAAGCCTTAAGGTAAAATTCCTGCAACAGGATAGTCTCTGTGAAATCTTTGTTTTCTACTCTACGTCTAAGTATCGCTATTTTCGTCGAGTTTTTATCAAAAGGTTGTCTATGTTCCACTGTTCTTAAGCGTGAGCATTTTAAGTATAACAATGGTATGAAAAATTATTGAATTGGCTAAGATTAGTGCAGCAAGTCTAAGATCTAGGCTAGAATGATGAAGAAACATAACTTATTTCTCGTTGGATAGAAACTGTTTCACTCTTGAACTACTCGCTGAATTACAAACCGTTTTTATTTATATACTGTAGCAATGTAGAGCAAAGTAAGTTAAATTTGATAGGAGTTCTGTAAATAATTATGTGGCCCTTCTATCTTCTTCTTCTGAGCTTTTAGCATACCGAGTAGCTCAGCAGCTAGACTAGCGATAGCTATTTAATCTAAACATTTTAGCTAGAATGTGGGGCTATTTGAAACAGACAACTGTTGTTTAACACACGCTTTATCCGCTTTCCCGATTGCAATTCCTCAAACCTATGCTCATGAATCTTAAATTTGTGTAGCTAAGCAAGTTAAATGTTTTTTTCTTTACTGATTTGTTTAATCTAAATTACACTCGAATTTTAATATATTCTTTAATTATTCTTTCGTTGATTACGATTTTCTTGTGCAATACTGTGCACAAGAAATCAATTTAATCCATGTCTTTTTGTACTGCTCTTAAAGATCTACTGGTGAAGACTCTGCAGGTGATGTCAATAGCTGCATCCGTTCAATTCTATTGGTAAACCCCTTGCAATGCCGGTTGCAAGAACTAGTATGAGATTACGAACTGCTTTCTGGAGGAAAATGAAACGACTATTCGTACAATTCGTTTATGCTTATGCAGCATCACAGCCTGCATCGCGCTGAACACCACAGTCATGTTACGAACTAAACAATGGTAATGCGTGTCTAACTCTCAGTTGCTTCTACAGTTTTCTTTAAATTCTTAAAATATGATGCTTCGTACGAGACTACTTTGGACTCGCTTTTAGCTTCATGAACTTTTTCATTGTGTTAGTAGCAAAGCTTTTGGCAGTATAGGAAGGGAGCAAAACTAAATTGCTTACGAAGTATTTTCGATACTGGCCTACTCTGGGTGCCAAACTGTTTAAATGTGTTCAATCGAAATAACAATCTTCTAAAAGTTCTTTAAGAATACAGTCTATTATCATTGAATGATAGCGTGCATACAGTACGTAGCTTCCCGCCACACTGATACCGACTAGGTTTAATTTCTGTTTGAAACTAACTCTCGCAGACTTTGCATTCTCCGCATTGTTTTTTCTCCATTGACCAAGTGAAATGCTATAACCCAGCGGTTCGCAATCTTTTTTGGTTCGCGAAACTTCCTGGCGGAGCTCCGTATAGCATTATGCTCGCGAGATAAATTTTTGGCGAACCCCTGTTTGGGAAACGCTGCTATAATCGTTTATGTTATACGCAAGACTGGTTTATTTAATCCCAACTTATTACTATAAGCGCTAGCTGCTAGAATGGTACCTGTTGTTATACCCTACGTCAGCACCCAAATTGCTAATAATGCAATATGTCCAATTGCCAATTTGGTGCTCGTTGAGATCTGGGTAGCAACGCCGTTAAATCGCGTATCCAAAGTACCTATGTGTCATTGAGACCATCTATAAATGCAGCTAGTTTGAAGAAATATATTTTAGTTTGATTTGTTTGAAGAAATATAAATGCCTGTCTACAGGGAAATGAGGTAGATATGGGTATAAATCGCTGATGTAACAGATTATTTTATTCATTATGAGGTAGATCATGGTTGTTTGTTGTCGAAACCAATAATTGGCCAATTATTGGCTTCTGAGGTAACAATGTTGGTTGTAATAATACATTCATTTATTAGACTTTGTCTTAGACTTGAGATACATCATCTTTTCATATAAGGACATAGTTGCCGTGCCCCCAGGGGTCTGAGTAGCCTGAGGAGCCTTGTCAATTACCTTCCCTGCAGGGGTAAATGATTGTTTAATCATTAGCTTTAATCTGTTCAACAATGTGATTAGCAGGAGATTGTGCCTTTTTGACAGGTTCTAGGATTTGATTGTAATAATCAGAGATGGCAGGGTAGGAATTCGGTTCACCCATTGCCTTGTACAAGAGACAAAAATATTTAAATTCCTCTTCGGTGATGTACTTCGAAACTAACGTCTGGTGTGTACTTTGCAACCATTCATCCCGTAGTTTAAGAAGCTGGCCTAACTGGATTCCAGTAGAGACTCGTCCCGGGAAAGCCGTCGCTAACTCCACCTTCCAACGGAAGTTGTCAAAACAGGCCTCTTCGGTAGCTCGCTGGTTAATGCCAGATTTGAAACTGGCGGATGCTGCAGGAACTGGATGAACTGGCATCGTCTGTATTTTGGCTAATACAGAAACCATGTCGTTTGTAAGTGCAGACAGAGTGTGCCCCGATTGAACGACGGTAGTGGCTATAGTATCTATTGACACTTAGAGACAGTGTCTGCACATTCCAAGTTGTTGCCAACAATGATGCTAGTGCGTCTTCATCTATGAATTCCGAAAATGCATCCCAACTTTCGCGGTATTTTGGCTTTTGTTTGGTTAATAAGGTTTTGATATTTTGGACGATCTCTTTCGTCCTTTGGTAATACCGATGTACGATGTAAGTTGCTTTCTGTTTCCGTCAAAATGCGGAATTGATTTAATCGGGTCTGGTATTCTGATTAAGTTTTCTACTGCGTCAGATGTTGGTTCTTCTCGTTCTTGTGGTCTTGGATTGTTGTTCGATACAAGGTTGGACAATACTCTATCTTGATTATCTTGCCTTGTGTTGATAGAATTGATTATTTGCTGCAAGCTTCTCCAGAGGGATTTTAATCCTCTTCCGCTCATTCAGAGAGACGAGAAGAGAAGAAAATCTTGTAGTGCACTAAGTTTGGTGGTAGAACGCTATCTTGAAGTTTTTTCTTAACCAGAAAAAACACCTATCTTGTAGTATGCCTTTTATTCAACACCACGTAGTCTATCTTGGTAACCAGCCCACGGCTGAAAATCTCGATAATAAAGAGAGAGAAAAAGTCTATCTTGGTGCTGCGGTGGCGTATAAGTAAGTTATTAAATTCTATTCACTTATTCATCCTTATTCTGCGAGTCAGGCGACTCAATACGACAATTGTCACTCGCCGTGACTCGAGTGAGTGAGTCGAGTCACCTAAGTAACAAACCCCTGTCAACAAAGTAACAAACCGGGTCACCTAGGTGACAATTGTCACCTGATTCGCGGCGAATCCAAAATAGTCACGTCACTCACCTCACAGAATAAGGGTGATTGTCTTACCAAGGCGTTTGGCTTGCAGTGACTTGTGGGTCAAAGTATACAAAGAAAAGAAAAACTCACCTTTGTTATTGGTTCTGGTTAGATGCAAATCAGATCCTTTGGCCGGATCTGGTCGAGCAGAATACTGGCGAGCTAAGCTTTCCCCTTGAGAACGTTAGAGACGGTATACCCCCGGACAAGTTGCACATGGAGAATGTCTTATTACATATTAGACACTTTGCAGTCACGCTTAAGCTGAGGGACTGAAAGCAAATGCAGATAAAAGTTTTATTTTATTGCTCTGCGTTACACCAATGAATCTGTTAGTTTTGTTTGCTGTGCGGTCTTGATTCTGTTTGTCTACGTGGTCTTACTAATGTTGTACATCACCCCCTTTTGAAAGAATATTGTGGTACCTATAACGAAATTATTAAGAAAGTTATGGTCTGCCTTCTATTGTTTCTCATATTTTTAGTTAGTTAGATCACTTGAAAAATTTTCTGAAAGTTCTCAAAGATTTTTAAGCGATACATTTCATTAGGGCGATATTTTGGAGAAAAAGAGTTTAATCTTAAGCTTCCACCGACTGGCTTACTGGAATTTCTATTTAAGACTAGCTCTCATCAACGTTGCATTCACCGCATTGTTTTTTCTCCATTTCAGTTTGATTGTACTGTGCGAGAAGTGGGTTTATTTTTATTTTATTGCATCGTGGTCGTCCTGGCTTCTATGACTTGTGTGCCTACTGTGCTTTTAGGACCATTCTTTATTATTTTGCGTTTTTTACTCTTGATTCGGAACTATTGCCATATTACCAGTCTGCAATACAGGGCTAGGTTCTTACTGGGCCGTAATATTTCTGTTAAACAATAAAACGCTCAGAATTGTCAATTACGACTGATACAAGATTCATTGAAACAAACGAGACTGCTTACGGTGGCTTAGCAACGCGTCGTGACAGCGTTGCGTTTGGCGTGGTTGATCGGATGATTTCGTTGTGTACCTTGGACTGTCCTACTCAGCATTACGGCAGGCCTCCAGCACATCACTATATATCTAATCTAATATCTAATAACCAATCAGCGATATCTATATAACCTACCTTTTGTTGATATTACATTCTCCGCATTGTTTTTTCTATATTTCCAATCCTAATGTTACGCGCGCGACTTAAGTTTCCCTGGTGAAGGTACGTGTCGAATGCCCTGGTGGGAGAGTGTGGGTTGCGTGTCCTTGTCGTTAACTTTTGTATACTTTAATCTAACATATATCTAGAAACACAGCGATTATTTACTATTCTGTACAATTTCACACATAATGACCTGCACAATATGACATACTGTAAAGAAGGGTTTTATAACTTTCTACCGCAATGTCGGTTTTTTTAGCAGAGCAAATAAAGACTTGATTGTAACCAGCAATTTGCGCGTGAACTGATTCGCTTGTGGTTAGCAGTAACTCACCGTTGGTTCACACGAGTCGACGCTTAATACTGATTGGAGTATTCCAATATACTGCCCCCTCGATAGCCGTAGGGTTTCAAATTTATTCGCTGCCCGAGGGAGTCGACGACGGGAGCACGATTTCAACTCCGTCAACTTCCATCAAAAGTAGAATCGAGCATTGCCGAGCCAGTCTTATCATTGGTTTAAACTAAGGCACCCAATGTCGATGAGTGATGGTCCGGTTAGAATACTTATTTCACGAAGCGATGCGGTTGAGGACTTACTGGGATGCGATGCTGGATACAAGTGGTGGTTCGATGTCTACAGGATGTGGTGTAAGTTGCGCGCGTTGACGTACAAAAATAGGATGTGAAGAATTGGCATTCACTGGCAGGTGTATGATGACACGTCACGCCACGGTCTGATCAAGTCTTCTAGCTTGTGTCCCCAGTACGTGGGTCTGGTTTACTGGAATTTCTATTTAAGACTAGCGTGATCGTCGTTAGTCCGGTTACTAATGTGACTAGCTTCTTCTCGCAGTAAAATAAAACACATTATACACTTGCGATAAATAGATTTGCTCTACGCTTAAAAGAATAACTTTTGTGTATCACGTTCTGTCGAACAGACAATATCCTTTTGTGATTAGAATCGGTTGGACAACAGCTAACCACGAGGGAATATTACAATGCGGCTTTCTGCCGCCAACAACTAGCTCTAACCGCATTGTTTTGTCCCCATTTCTGTTTGATTGTACTGTGCGAGAAGTAGGTTCCTGTAATGAGTCACGCATTGTTCTTGCATCGTGGTCGTGCATCGTGCTTACTTCTGCGACCTGTGTGCTTTTTGTCCTTTTAGGACCATTTTTGCCTTATTAAATTTTTGTGTCTTTTACTCTTGATTCGTAACTATTACGATATTACTGATTTGACAGATTCTTACTAGGTCGTGATATTTCTGTTAGACAACAGAACGTTAGAATTGTCGATTACGATTGATACATGATTTATTGACAACGATGGCTACAAGTTTCCCATAAGACCCCTTGGGCTACATTTCTGTCTAATAACCAATCTGCGATTGGTACATAAAAAGAGTGCTGCTGTCAAAAGGGAGAATAAGTCGAAGCCGTTGTGCCTGTAGGATCGAGTTCAGTTGCCATTGAAAATAATAAACATTCAGTCTGATTACAAGGGTTGTCTTAATCACTACATTTGGCGACGACAGGGAAAAGAAATATTGAAGATTTTCACAACGGAAAGATTTTCAAGCTCCAGTCGAATATCGTGGATTATAATGACGTTTAAAATGGTACGTATGTAGTAATACGGAAAAAAATTGACTGCGATTAAAACAACTTTCTTAAAGTAAATTGTAAAAAGATGCTGAGCCTACGATCATAAAATAAATGGTTTTGAGACCCGGAAAACGGGATGATTCTCGACCCATGCAAGACCCGAAATGTTCGGGATAAGTCTTGCAGAATTATGTAATGAGGCCCGACGAAGATTTGGGATGATCCTCAGAGTGTAAGTGAGCCACGGGTTACCTGGGCTATCACAAGTCAGGGATGGCTCTCAAATAATCAAATGATTTCACATTTAGATTTTTTATAATAAAGCCGTTTCCCTCAAGTGTGATATCTTCTGCCTGCTCTGATTTGCCGGTAAAACAAATCGTTCCACCTTTCATATAATATATTTGAATACACTATCCCCCTTTTGAAGAATAACAGAGTTAATCAAAACTCTTCTCAATATAAAAATTTTATCTGTACCCAACTGTTTCTCTCAGTTTTTGATAACTAGACCAAATCAATGATTTTCTGAAAGTTCTTTGAAGAACAGTATTTTATGCGATGCACGATTTTTCCATAAAGACGGAAATTTCGAACAAAAGATCGATTGCAAACGTTTGCCGACTAGCTAACTTTAATTTCTATTTAAACATAGCTTTTATCGACATTACATTCTCCGCATTGTTTTTTCTCCATTTTCAATTCTAATGCCATGCGCGCGATTTAACTTCCCTCGGTGAAGATACCTTGTCGGGAGAAGTTTTCTATGTGATGGATAACGCAAGTTAACTTTTGTATACTTTAATCTAACACATATCTAAAAACTCAGCGACTATTTACTATTATGTACAATTTCACACAAAAGTGACGTGCACGATATGGCATCTAAATGCCTACTGACGCTGTTGCTACTGCGCAGAAGGGTTTTATAACTTTCTGCCAGAATGTCGGTATTGTTAGTAGAGCAAATAAAGGCTTGATTGTAGCCAGCAATTGGTGCCCGAACTCGTGCGCTTAGGTTGTCGGTACTTTATTGGAGTATTCCAAAGGAGAGTTGCTGAATCTACAAATACATTAGTTTTTCTTCTGGTGTACCGTCGAAGACTTCTACCAGAGAAGAAGCTTACTAAAGCTCATGCTTCTTGATTTTTACACTATATTTCGATCAGCATTAGTCTCTATCAAGATTTTCGGACGCTCGTTAGCTTTCACTACGAGGTCATCATAAATTTGTTTGTATTTTAAAAAATTAATGAAGAAACACATATACTCTGTTCTACTATGACTTTGTAATTTTAAGTTGCAAAGGAAGAGAAGGAAAAAAGTGTGCTGCTTATCACATTTGTTGTTGTTACATGCACTTTCTTATCTGCTTTACTAGAACATAATGGGTTAAGTTGCAATGGCTATTTGCCAGACAATAGATTTTATTGGTTATACGTGGTCAATTTATTTAAGGATTTTGATCTGGTACCTGCACACCTTCCTGACTCAGACTTCTGGCTGGTTAGCCAATTTTGTTAAATGAGTTTCTTGTTAATAAAACTCGAAATCATCATGAAACCAACCACTGCAATTGAAAAACGGACAAATGATAGGGGTTAACTCTAACTACTTTTCAGTGGAACAAATGGAACACACACGTTTTGCGCACACCTAATTAACTAGTCGATCAATTCTAGTATATTTATTATTTATAATGTTGTCTAACCTTGATAATCACCGGGTTAACTTCGTCGCTTTCTTTGGGTCGCTTTACATGCGGACAGGTCATCGTGTCACCACATCACGAGAATCCGATACTGTCCGATTGATCTTTGTAGTTCCACGAATCAAGGTATGCTGCGAGTATGCAGCGATTTCATGATGCGAATTGATTATAGGGTAATAGTTAAATAATGGTACGGCATTGCATGTGCTTCACAAAAAGTAAAACAAACCTAACTCTGTCTATCATCGGAAAATCGGAAAAATTACACTTCGATGAACACTGAACACTGAGGGCAATAATTGTATAATAAAATAATAAGCTTATATGTTGGATGTTTAAGGATTTTTGGAAGTAATATTTTTTAATGTGTCACCGATACTATTGAAACGAAATATGTATATTTAAATACAAAAGGAAAAGATACACGAAGAAGAAAAATTCCAGATTGTTGCAAACAATATGATTAATGTTTTAAGTCTAAATAAAAAATTTAAAATAAACCTAAAAATATTGTTCTTTCTGAAAGAAATTGTGTATTTGATTAAAAAATAACAGTATTGAATTAAAAATAAAGTATGTATATTCAATTAGAACTTAAGATTAGTGTATTAACATATATGTTTAGCCCACTTCCATATTTCTACTACACGCAGAACGACCAAAAATGTTGTTGACACCACTTTTTTTTCTCTGCGTAAACTGTTGAGATTTATCATGCTAGGGTTTTGGTTATGCATGCATTATTGAAACAGCATTAATGTTATACTGGAATATTCGCATAAAGTAAAATATACCTAATCAAGAGATTGTGTGATTTATTTTCAATCTTCGTAACTTCGTCCTGATGTTTTATTCATTTCGAATTATTGACCATTTAGTTTTATTCTTAGATTTGAGGAAATAAAAAATACCAATACACTGTGTTTCCACTTAAAAAATGTCTGATTTTCCAGAACTGGAATGTTTTGTCACTTCATGGTATCTGTTCACTCCGCAAGCCACATCATTTTTTATTAATTTTATCCTTTCATCCCTTAGCAAAACATATCTGAATTCTGATCTGTGATAACGTGATGACAAAAGCAGAAATGTTGGCCACCCTATTGTTCACTCACAAAACCGAAACGAAACAAATATCAGCAACATTCGGTCGTAGTCCCAAGTCAATGGAAATTGAATTTTATAAACAATTGCTTTAGACGGTCTCCCAGTTGGTCTCGAGCTCCGTCGCTGGTCTAACGAACCAGTCGTCGTATGTTCAAATCTCAGCTTAACCCTCTAACGGGCAACACCGTAAAAACGATGCGATCAAGCTAATGACTATTTTATCATGAAAGTACACACGCAAAAACCTTAAGTTCTGATTTTCATGCAAAAATAATTATCTGGAGGAGCGCCAGGTAAGAAAAAGTCCAATTTCTCTTTTTCCTTTTTCATGTCTAACGCTCTGCCCAGATATTTTTTCAATTCAGATATATTACAAAATTAAAATAATGCATGAAGTTTACTCATAGAAAAACTTTTTAGGATAATCATTTTGTTCTAGATGTCCTTTTTCTACAAAAGTAAAAAAGGGAAAATTCGCGCATTAATTATTTTCGAAATTTTCGGAATTATTGTTTTTGAAAGATGATAACTTTTGAATGCATGGTCAGAATGTTATGATATTAGTATCAAAATGTCAAGAAATCTGTACAGAACATATTTTCGATATTGCCAATTAAAAACAAATTTCGTATGCAGCTCTGGAGCTCCAAAAGCGAAGGCCGTCTACAGACGGTCTTACCCGTTAGAGGGTTAATTTGAAATCATTTTCTTTTTTGGCCTTTCTAAGGGGTTTAAAGCGATTCTGAGCTTGATTTGGGATCATTTTCTTTTTGGGCGTCTCTGACCTTTCTAAGGGGTTTAGAGCGATTCTGAGCTTCATTTGGGACCATTTTCTTTCTTGACTTTTCTGGCCTTTCTTAAGGGTTTACAGCGATTCTGAGCGTAATTTGAGATTATTTTCTTTCTTGTCTTTTCTGGCCTTTCTAAGAAGTTTAGAGCGATTCTGAGTTTAAGGGCTGACCACGGTTTTCGGATTAAATAAAGCAGTACAACGGCAATGAGGTAGGCCGCTGCACCAATCGGACTGTCAAAGCGCGTACCAATCGAACAAAATGCATCCCGCGATATTTTGTCTGGGAAAGTCGCCAGATTTTGTTAAATTCTTCATAGATGTTTGCAGCGTTAGAGATGGAAATTCATTTTTCAAATATCAACTTTGGGTCTTAGAATAAAAACAAAGCATGTAGCCAATGCGGCCTGGCAAAGGGTGCACATGTGCATTCAATAACCTGTGTTTACGAACTCCTATCCCTACCTCCACGTGGTTGCCGGCTGGGGTACGCAACCTCGGTTGTCGTACGCTAACAGCGAAGGGGGCATAGGGGCTCCCGCCCACTTTAGGATGGCAGCCCTGTTAGCGGGATAAGGACCCCCGGTTAATAGCCTGCTGTCCGAGAAAACGAAAAGCTAATGAAAACGGATCTAAGATTATTGGCATCGACCTTTAGCATGAAAACTCGGACACGAATCGGAACATGGAATCTACTGACCCTTGCCCAGCAGGACAAGCTGGCTCAATTTGCATTGGAAGCTGGCCGCCTGAAGCTTAAAATCCTGGGGCTGAGCGATGTTCGCTGGACGGGTACTGGCGAACACAAGACATCACCCGAGCAAGTCTTGCTCTACTCTGGCATACGAGGTAAAAATTCTACTCGAGAAAGAGGAGATGAATTCCTACTGAGCCCAGGGACACATGCGGCCCTGATGAAATGGGAACCGATAAACGATAGAATAATCGTTGCCAGATTCAGAACACGGGTTAGAAACTTTACAGCAATCCAGTGCTATGCGCCAACAGATGCTTACGATCTGCAGGAGAAATAGAGTTTCTACAGCCAGCTGAACAGGGTGATTGAGAAAATCCCGAAAGGGGACATTCAAATCCACATGAGCGACTTCAATGCGAAGATTGGCACAAACAAGGCGAAACTTGAACGCGTCATGGGACGTCTTGGCCTAGGAGAGATGAGAGTAAACGCAGAGCTATTTACAGAATTCTCCGGACTCCGGATTCAACCGGATCCAGGAGAAGATCGATGCGATTCTCCGGCGGCAGCAAGCTAGATTCCATGCTGGTCGATCATGTGTAGATCATATCACAACGCTCCGCTTTATATTGGAGTAGATCGATGAATTCCAGCACTCTCGTGTTCGTTGACTTCGAAAAGACGTTCGACCGTCTCAACCATGAAAACATCTGAGACGCACTTAGGCGTAGAGGAGTTCCAGATAAGCTAGTCCATCTCACCGAGGCTCAGTACGAGGCATTCTCGTACAAGGTTTTGCACAACGGCGTTTTGTCCGACCCTATAGGGGTTACTGCTGGCGTGAGACAGAGCTGCATTTTATCACCGCTTCTTTTTCTCATCGTTATGGATGAGATATTAGTTGGAGCAATTGACAGTAGACCAAATCGAGGATTGCCTTGGAATCCTCTGGCGATGGAGCAGCTAAATAGCCTCGACCTTGCCGACGACATTGTCTTGTTCGCACAACGCCGAAACGATTTGTAGAGCAAGATAGATGACCTCTCTGAGAGCTCCCAAGCAGCAGGTCTCGCAGCCAATGTATCAAAAACTAAGTCTATGGTAGTGAACACTGACAATCCCACCGACTTCACAGTAGCGGGACAACAAGTTGAGCAGGAACTCTACTAGCACGGTTGTTATAAAGTTGTGGTAACCGAAATATTTTCAGTCGTAATTCGGTTGCTACAACTATGTGGACCTAAAGTGTGCTACTTGGGTAGACGCCTCTAAAAATATTGGTAGCCGTACAACGCCCGATGGTGGTACCAAGACTGATATTGCCACACGGATCAGGAAGGCCAGGGGTGCCTTTGCAGGTCTGCGAAACATTTGGCACTCAAACCAGATTACTCTACATATGACAACCCGAGTTTTCAACTCAAACGTTAGAGCCGTACTGCTGTTTGCTTGCGAAACGTGGTATGCCTCAGCGGAGACAACGCAAAAACTATTTATTAACCGGTGCCTGCGATATACCATTCGTGCCTGGTGGCCTGACAACTGGATATCCAATGAGGAACTCCGTCGTCGATGTCATCAACGGCCGAGAGCAACAGACATTCGTGAACATAGGTGAAAGTGGTTCGGTCACACCTTGAGAAAAGGAGCGAACGAGATCTGCAGAGAAGCACTCGATTGGAATCCGCAAGGACAGCGTAGAAGAGGCAGACTCAGAGGCTCATGGCGACGCGGCTTAGCCAACGACATTCGGGCTGTAGACGAGAACCTTTCCTGGCGACAGGTAAAAGCCATGGCAGATAACCGTCAGCAGTGGAGATCTCTGATTTCATCCCTTTGTTTTGCCGGACCGGCGGACATGGACACATGAGTAAGTAAGTAAATTTAGTCAATGCATTCTTGTGTAACTATCACCACATCGACAGGCAACCATGCTTTCGTTGCCAACATCTCAGCGTGAGCGAAAATGACATAGCATTTCACCACTGCGTTTCATTCAACAGCCAGCAACGTGATTTGGGCCGGCTGTCAAATGTTGAATCCAAGACATGCACACGCTGTCATTCACTACAGACATTAGGGTGATAGTTAATGAGTGGTGTTAGAATTTTTCAATGCCATACTTAAATATTAAAGCCTGGCTAAAGGTACATTTGGACGCATAGACCAATCTACGTAGAACTCGGGACTGGAGTGTCGCAAATAAATGACTGGATTGCAGCCTTTTTATTCAGCTTTAAGTTTCACAGTGTTACATTATTGCATTTCTGTGGTTCTGATCAAATCTCGAACTTTTTTTAGTATAGAACTTGTCATACCCTGCACAGTTGAAGATGCGACTGAATCAGCATGTTTCTTCTACTTTGAACGCATTTATTTAACACTGTTCGTCGAAGTCGTTGTTTGACAATTGCCTAAAACAGGGATGGTTCGATCACTTTGACTTCACCGTCTCAGCCGAACCAAATATAACAATGTTATATGGAACATTTGTAGAACTTGCTCTAATCTATTATTTTTCTGAACAAAGTTTTGCTGTATCGTTTGTAGTTACGGTACTACAACGCTAGTAACTTATCAGTGACTAAATGAACGTTTATTTAGTCACTAATAAGATACTAGCATTGTAGCGCCGTAACTATAAACGATACAGTAAAACTTTGTTCAGCAAAATTATAGATAATAACCTGTTCTACAAATGTCCCATAGATAGCTTTGTCATATTTGGCCCCGTTAAGACGATACTGTCAAATGAATCAAAATTGAGTCAAAGTGATCGATCCATCCCTGGCCTAAAATTTTTCAATGGGTCGAAACTCCGGAAAATTCGAAGGGTTCATCTCTTTTTGCACGAAATCGACATCATTAGCTGCATTCCACTCCAGCACCACTTTAGGGTAGTGACAGCTAGCTAGATCAGACCAGAATATAACGTAACCCTTATGTTTACGAATGAATGGCAAAATCCGTTTCTTTAAGCGTTATTTCATGTATAAACTGGATGTCATTGTTGAGAAAGTGATGAAAGGCTCAGTCTGCAGCCCACAGCTACATATTCCTTGCCGGAGCATGGCCTTCTTTACGAATTTATCAGCAAACACGAACTTAAACTTGCCTGGCACATCGCCACGCGCAGTTGCAATGTAAAATTTTTGGCCGGAAAGTTGCTTGAAATCCATTTTCACGTAGGTTTCGTCGTACATCAACATACATCCGTTGAATTTCGTCAAAACTTGCTCGAACAAACGCGGAGCACGCTTCTTGGCTACCAAATTCTGCATCCAGTGCCTCCGCATCGGCACTGTTTACTGGCACTGCAAAACTCATAGCCTTCTCGAGCGGGGATATTCCCCGTGATTTGATAGTTGGCATCGTACCTTCTAGCCATACCCCGGATGGGGATGCCATGATTGGACTCAACGCATCTCGATATCTTCCCCATCAGCTTTCGCTTCCTAGTTCCGCTTCTTAAGTTCTTTGTCGCCTTTCCGCACCTAGGTTCTCCTTATAACCTTTTAGAACATTAGCACACTGCTGAATTTGGCATTTTTAGCACTTTCGTCAATTTTGATCCAGACCACTTTGGATTTTTTAAGTGTTTATGCACGATTTTTTACGACATTGGGGTTCCATTCTGCATTGCTCCGCAACATGGTGAAATATTTTGACGGAACTTGTACCAGTTGTTTTTTCATAAACAAAGTTATGTCAAATGGTTCCAGTTCCTACCACAAGAGATGTGCCGTTGACGCACGAGGGGCGTACAAATTTACTTTTAGCCAGACTTTACGGAGCATTAGGATCAGTAACCTACAGAGACAATAGATTACAGAAGCGCCGGGACACTCAAAAACCGCTAAATTTTGAACGAAAGCGGAGAGTTACCTTTATTTATGATGGTACTCTCCGTTTTGTTTCAAAATTTAACGGATTTTGAGTGTCTCGGCGCCTCTGTAATCTATAGTCTCTGTAGAGTAACCAGCGGTAGCAATGACCAGCAGAGAACCCAACAGTCGGATGGATTTCTTTTTCATTTCATAACAAAACAGTAAAAAAAACTCGATTAATCTTTCCTTTATTGTTTGAAACAAATCGAAGGATCATCCGTGACGAGACGGCAAGTTCAAGTTTTTTCTTCTTCTTTAATTTTAAGTTGTATATTCTCGAGTCAGTGTAATTACATCGTAGTAGTCTGCGAAAAAAAGAGATCCTAAAACCGGAGATTTGCTCTAGATATTTACACAATGAATGGTTCGTTTTCCGCCTTGTCGTAAGTCCTTTGTTGATTTCAATCTATTTGCAACTAATCCTGTCAATATCGAGAACGTACGAGTTCGGAATCCATGTTGCTAATAAACCAACAATTTGCTTCCTGG
The DNA here is from genome assembly GCF_943734655.1 of Sabethes cyaneus. Lineage (NCBI taxonomy): Eukaryota > Metazoa > Arthropoda > Insecta > Diptera > Culicidae > Sabethes > Sabethes cyaneus. The sequence continues at coordinate 118,696,000 of NC_071353.1, forward strand.
TTGCTCCGGTTTTCTACTTGTCCACTGTTTTTTTTTTCAGGCGACGAAGATTGGAAATGGCACCATTTAGTTTAGTAATTACTTTAAATACGTTTAGTTTTAAGGCTCTTTCGCCATCCGTTTGTTTTGAATCTTTTTTGGCAGGTATGTATATAAATATCTATATATTTCGAAGATAAAACTATTCTTCTCTTTTTCTCTGCGTTGTTTTGAACAAATTTATGTTTCTTTTAAGTTTCGTATAACTAACACGAGTTGTTTATTCGATTTGCTTTTGCTGTTTTCGGTGTTGCACCTGGTGCAATCAGTAACGTGTTTTTTTATTTGTTTTATTAGTTAGTCGTTCGGTTGACTGGGGGTTTATCTCTCGGAACATAGCAAATTAGGTTGTTCAAGAAGGGATAGCCTCTTCGCTATGTATTCTGCGACACGAAGATTGCTGCATTCGCGGTCAAACATCGACTGGAGCCGACCGCCAGGCGCCATTATTGCTGGACAAACTACCGCTTCGACTGACAGGTCCCGTAGAGCAGCCGTTAGAAACGTAACATCAGATACTGCTCGAGCGTCCATTGGCGGTGCAGAAACCCGAACTGGTGGTCGTCGTAGCTGTCATAGTGATTTGCGTGACCTGCAGATGTTGCGGTGTGGTTGATGCGGTTGTCGGCGTAACCGCCAGCAAATGCTGCAGTTGTTGCTGGTTTTGCTGATGGGTTGGCGACTGATGTGGGCTGTTGTTGTTGGACGTACCCTGCAGCAGCGAACCATTGATGGAAGTTCCGTTCGCCATCCGGCGAGTGCCATTCGAATAGTTGTAGTGATGATGGCGACCGTTCAGTAGAATTCCCGTCGACGGATGCTTCAGGGGGAACTTTGGAAAGATGAAAAAAAACAATTCAGACCATATTGAGAAACATAAACTAATCTGAAATGCCGAAAACTCACGTCGGTTCCTCGATTGTAAAGAGGCTTCTCAAACCACGGCCATCGGATGGTTCGAAATAGGGTATTTCGGAAGTCCTCACTGAACAGACAATATATGTAGAACGTGAGTGAATAGTTGATCAATTCTAGCAGATTCGCCAGAGCTCGGAATAGCTGAATCGAAAAAAGTACAAACTATTTTAGTAAATGTTCAAAACGATACCATTAACCCTTACCTGGAACGAGTAGCTGGACAGATGCTCTGGTGAAAGTGTCACGTGAAGAAGCGCCATCGGCGAGACACAGATCAGAAAAAGAAGTGAGGTGCTACCTGCAAAACAAAAACAAATGTTTATCGAATGCGAAAAACTCCTTCCAGCGGGCTGTTCTACCTAACAACATCATAAGCCGCCGTTCTTCGGCATATTTCCTCGAATCATCATCCTTGGTGTTGATCCGGGATAACGTCATGCGGCGGCGTTTATCACAGGTACGACGATACACAATCATTATCCTTAGGTTGAAGCCAGCAATTAGCACCGTCGGTGCGAGCTTGAAGACAATCTCCAATATCACCTTGTAAATCTGAAATTCGTGTACAATATCGTGAATATCTAACAAAACTGATTATTATGGCCCAAACACCTACCGAATAAAATAGCGAATCTAAAAATTTCATATTATCGCGCTTATGATACATTATTGTTCCATCGGATTGTAAGACACATTTGACGATCTCGCCGCGCAAAACCGACGGCAGATAGATCAGGAAAGTGAGCACCGCTATCAGCCAGACAGTGATCCGCGGCGGACACATCCGCCGGATGTGGCCCGGATGGCACACGGAGACGTACCGTTCAATCGTCAGCACCAGCAGCATTATCACGCCGACACCTGTGGGGCGATAGCGAAAGCGTCAATCTCAATCTCTTGTTCGTGGTACGCGAACCTAGACAACGCAACAAACCTAGACAACCGTTGCCGAGAAACAACTCCAGATGGGCCGAGTAAAAGGCCTGACCAAAGTTCTGCCAGCGGCCCGAATCCCGGTGGATCAGCATTCGCATACCGAAGGGAATTGCAAAGATAATTGCCAGCAGAGCGGCAGCCGAGTAGCCTGCAGGAAAAAAACAAAATCGAAATAATGGCGGTATAATTACTCGTCTATCACATCTATCTGTATCAAATATATGTGTTTAGTGATACGTTGTATGTATTCCAATTATCTTTGCGCGACCCACCGCCGCCGGGGGGACCAAAGCTATAGCCACGATTCGCTTGTTTATTCAGGGACGAATAATCAGGCACATTTGTTTTCGTTTCGCTTTCCATTATTTTGGTTGATTCTGGCGAAGCTTATGGTATTGCCGTTTTGCATACATATATCATTGCGAGCAATGAAAGGATTGTAAGCGCTATCATCGAGTGACACCAACCAACCGGTTGGCCGGGTGGTGTGGTAAACCTGTAAATTTATACGCAGATAAAATGGTGAATGCGAAAATATTATTGCCAGCCGAGCGGAAACTCACCGCGGCATGGCTTTAGTTTTATTGTAAATATAAAAGCAAACAAGCGTGTTTTCTGGTTGAATTTTAACATGTTTGCAAAAATTTTAGGGAGTGTTGCTGCAATGGTAAACTGCTCTGTCCCAAAGTTGTTTGAGTGATTTATAATATAATTTTTGGTCATGTGAAAAAGTGATCAATATGCAATTTGTCAAGCGCAACTAAACAACTACCCAACAGTTGTGGCGGAATTCAAGGCATATCCTTTCACGCTACAATTACTGTAATTTGATTATTTTTCTTTGTTTTAAAAAGCGATACCATATAAGAGGATTTACCTCGGATGTGTAATGTGTGCTGTTTACATGCTATTTGAGTGCTTGCCGGTAGCGTGAAACCGACACAGAGAGAAAGCGTCGGAGTCGGTTGACAGTTTCCCGCGTGAAGGGAGTCGGGAGTTGGTTGCAGGTTTACTAGCCGCGGTCGTTATCATCGCGAAGATGGTCCATCCGTCCGAGCCATGAGTGCAAGAGTCTACGTTCGGGCTACTGCATTGACAAGGGCGGCAATACATCATCACATTTGTTGTGTGCGAAATGCAAGACGGCGGCGATCGGGAATGGAGGAGTAAGATTGCCTGGTTTGGAGCTGTATGCGCCGGTTTCTTTCGGCCGACCCACCACTTTCCACGAAGTTCGAACTTTCCCTGACACGGTTACGCTGGCATGGATTCACGGCAGCGGTTACCGGTAATTCCCGAATCACAGCGGAAGATGCTACGATTCCCTCATCGAGAACAGAGTGCAGCAAGCCGCCTAACACAGCAACAGATCGAAAGCGCCATTCAAGTCTACGTACGGCACGTTAGAACCAGAATCATCAGAAAGAAATCAATCAGCTAGAACGCAACGGTGAAATGAATATCAACAGCTCGCTTCGCCAATTGAAACCATATACGAATGAACACCATCTCCCCAAGGTGGCGTGGGCGGTAGGCTACTACAATACGAAACATCCGATCTTGCTGCCACACCACGTAGTCCTCACCGCAATCAATTCTCCATCACGAGCCATGGTTCACCATCATTGCTGACAACTGTATGACGTAGTTTTTTGGATTGTCGGAGGAACGAATGCTGTCCGCAAGACTTGCCGAACCTGAGACGAATGTGTACGTGCAAGGTCAGCACATTTGCATCCGCTAATGGGACAGATGTCTATCCAGCGGCTTACATCAAATCCTTTCTTCTCCAGCACCAGCATTGACTATGTTGGACCTGTCAATATCATTAGTCGGTGCCACGTAGCGCTGTGTCTAGTAAAGGTTACATTGCATTGATTGTGTATTTTCTCATCCGTGCCGTGCACCTCGAAGCGCTTGTGAACCTCAGCATATTCGCTTTCATCATTGCTTTCACCCGATTTAATAGCCGATATGGATTGCCGAGCAGAATTTACTTTAACAACGCTAAGCAAAGCAAAGCAAAGCCTAGGTGCTACATTCCGTTATCGAAACTTGACCTTCTGTTTTTATACGACAGACTTCGCAGCCAGCTGTTAGAGTACAGGACAATTGCAGGGCCAGTTGCTACGATCCTATTGACTCTAACGGCCTCTCCCAGTCGAGATTCGAACATACGACGACTGGCTTATTAGGCCAGCGTCATACCGCGAAGCCAACTGGGAGGCTACTTTGACAACGCTACCGACCTTCAAAAAGCTGCCCGAAAATTCCATTCAGTACTTCGTTACACTTATTGCCAGTGCCTTACTAAAGTTTAGGCTCTTTTTGGCATCGCACCCGAGAGCTGTGCCACTCTGCCACTTGGTAGGGGCCACTCTGGCCAACCGCACGGTACAGCGTTGAACACATCAACGAAGTCGAACGGAACAATAAAGTGGCAGAGTTCTTTTCCAACAATACAATTGAGTGGAAGTTCATTTCTGCACAATCATCGCATCGCGGTGGCCTCTAGGAGGCAGGGATAAGAGTGTTGAAAATATTCATAAGTAAAATCGGAGGCGATGCTCGAGTCTTAAGAGTAAAACTTGCGTAACGTCCTAGCTCAAGCGTCGCAGTACATACAGATTCCCTTCCGATTTCCAACTACCCAAGTTATCCTCAACCTCGCACACCGGTCTAACCATTATATGCCGTGCCCAAGACGCCGCATCAAATCTCTATACAGATGGGAATACGCCCAATGCATCATGCAGCGAGTTCGATGGCAGTGCGAATATATTCTTTTCCTTCAACGTATGGCAAAATGGCAAAAGGCAGCACCAGATGTTTCGACTGGAGTCTTTTTACTGTTGGTAGACGACAACGAGTAGTCTAAGTAATGGTAGTAATGGCCTTGAGGGCCGTTTTATCGATACCTTCCCTGGATCCGATGGTCACGTCAGAGTGGTTGCTATCAAGACCGCCAATGGTACCACGCGGCGAGATGTTAGACAAATCCGGCAGGTCACTTTTTAAAGACGACGAATACGTACATGTAAATCCTCCATCTAACTCGGTCTATCGCAGCTGGTCTCCAGTTCCGCGGGCACCAAATGCTCGCCAGATCTCGCTTCTCCTGGTGAAAACCATTTTTGCAGGATAGTTGTCCGACATTCCAGCAACAGATCCTACCCATCGTATTCGTCCAGCTTCAGCCACTTTTTTAATACTGCATTCACCGTAGAGGCACGCCGCCAAACATGGTTCTTGGCTTACGCCGTTCGAAAACTCCGAGTGCTCGCAGGTTCTCTCCTAGCAGTGTTCACGTTTCATGCCCTTAGAGGACAACCGTTCTAATTAGTGATTTGTACAGTACGAACTTTGTACGGACACTCAGATTGATCGCCCGCAGGTGTTTGTGGAGTCCATAGTAAGCACGACTTTCACAGATAATACGTTTTATAATCTCACGGCTGATATTGTTGTTCTTTTGCCAGTAAGCCGAGGTATACGAACTCGTCGATTACCTTCAACTCATCTCCGCGCGAACTCGGTCACGCACCGTCCCGTCAGCCAGTATGTACTTTGTTTTATACGCATTTAGCTTCAACCCAATCTTCTCTGCTTCGCGTTTGAGTCTGGTGTACTAATCTTCCACCGCCTCGCATACCGACCGAAATTCTCTCACAGCACTACATCTCATCCATCGTAGTCAGGCTACATGTATGTCTAATAAGCTTCCCCGGTAAGTCGTTTTTGTGTGGGATTTTCCACAGCTCTTGTCGGTTCTCACAACCAAATCTGGCTTTGAAATCAATGAACAGGTGATGCAAGGGGACTCGAAATTCGCGACACTCCTTAAAGATCTGCTACAGGGTGAAGATTTGATCCGTTGTAGACCGACCATCCATGAAGTCACCCTGATAACTTCCCATGAATCATGAATCTATTGGCTATTGGCGACAGTCGATGGACTTGAGAATGCACTTAGTACGAGGCATTCAGAATAATGATTGCACTGTTGTTCTCACAGTCCAGCTCATTGCCTTTCTTGTAGATAGGGCAAATAACCGCGTCTATTTTCACTCCTCCGGTAATCGTTCCGCATCCTATATCTTGACAATTAATTGATGCAAACAACTGGCCGGTTTGTCCGATAAAGCCTTTGCGAGATTCGTTTAGTTTCTGATAGATCTTGGTGTGTCGTGAAAGCAGTACAGCTGCACGAGTTCTTCGCTCGCCTTCTCCTTCTGGTGATGCTTCTTCTCCTGGAAGAGTCGTGTTTGCTATCTCCGCTTCTGTTTGTATCGCTCCACATTCTGATGGAGGGTTCTACGCAGTATTTGTACCCGCGCTGCATTTTTCTCATCCAAATCTGCTCATCTGCTGGCACTTTTCGTCAAACCATTCATTACGTCGATTTGGTTCCACACGACCTAAGACGTTCTCCGCTACGCTGTTAATGGCTGTTTTGAACGAAACTCCAACAGTCTTCAAGAGGGGCTTCATCCAGCTCACTCTCCTCCAATAACGCGGCCTTCGAGCCATAGCACGAAGGTTTCGGCAACGTCCGGTTGTTTCGGTAGCGTGAGATTATACCATGTTCCCAACAGGTAGTTTTTGACGTATCTTTACCCTCACTAAGTTATGGTCTAAATCAATATCAGCGCCCCGATAGGTTGTGACGTCGATAATATCTGAAAAGTGCCGGCCATCTATCAGAACGTCGTCTGGTTAGGTGATTCCCAGGTGTACCGTTGGTCATAACCTCGAACCTCGATAACCTAGAAAAGGGTACTACGTATTGTAGTGTCCTTGGAGGCACCGAATCCGACAGGTCTTAGGCCGTTTTCGTTCGTTTGCGGGTGTACGTTGAACAGTTCGACGACCGGTTTGAATTCCTCCTCCGGGTAAACCAGAGCATTATAGTCTCCGATGATGATTTTGGCAACATGTCTTGGGTAGCGGTCATATTTCAACTGCACTGTTCTGCTTCAACTGCTCAAGTTCCATAGTTCTACCTGCGCTGTTTGCATCGCGTAAAATCAACAGCAAGGTTTCCAGTTTCCACTACGTTCTGAAACAAATATTCATATTCGAATGCCTCAAAAATTTAATCTGCTGATTTTAGTATCGGAATTCATGGATCACCTACCTACCTACCAGCTAATGCTACCATAGGACATAAAGGACATTAACAAAAATAAGGAATATATGTGAGAATCGCAAGCAGCTGCATACTGTGCATGCTTAAATATGAAATGAACTTTCTTTTGAGTTGCATTTCACTTCTGATGTTTAGACAATGTGTTGAGATTGAGAAGTATTGCAGTGTACATAAATAATAATGAAACTAATGCTGACAAGAGCTAAGACTGATAGGAAGTTGAGCAGTCCCATACCAATTTATGCATGCACGAGTGTTTCGGAAGATTGACATATCCCACTTGGTTTGCGTACGCATAAAGTTGGCAACAGTAGCAGTGCGATTCAACAACAACAACAACAGCAATGGCACAAGCATCCTACTGCCACAATAAAGGGTGTAAATTTAGGTCACGTATTGGTACGTTTTTGCTTTGCGGTTTTGTCCCCAAAATTTCAGGCAGTGGCAGTATTGAGACAGCTTCCGAATTAAATATTGTTTCAGTATTTTTTACTTTGTTCTATTCTGAGTAAGTAAAATAAATTATTCTAAGCTAAGGATTCGATAGCTGAATACGAAATGTTATTTAGACATACGAATCATTAGGACCTATTGCAGCCAGAGCATTGGACTGCCGGAAATGGAAAAAGCTTCTTGGAAGTTATTAGTAGGAAAAGATTTTCTTTCTTTCGGAACGAAATTGGTACTGGTCGCGCCGTGGTAAACACGCACGATCATCTCGAACACTACGGCTTGACAGCTTCCGACACCGGCAGGAAAACATGCGGTAGCCGTTCATATATTATGTACTAGCTGACCCGACAAACTTCGTATTGCCACAAATTAACCTGTGTTGTACATAAATCATGAATCTCGGATGATCTTTATCACTTCTCGAGTTTTGCAAGTCCCCCAGTGGGCGGCGCTTCCGACGGCGGGTCACCGGCAACACTCGCGACCGGCTCGTCCTGAATGATCTAGTGTTACTATAGATAGTTTTTGTGGTCTTGTTATTGATTAATGTTTTATGGAAGAGTCTCGAATTTCTCGAGTTGGATTAGTTTTTGAGTTTCGCCAAAATTTCTGTTTTATTTGTATGAGAGTCCATATCCGCCTACCACAGGGGTGAGAGGTCTCTAACTATCATAAAATAAATTCAAGACTCAAAAATCTCCTACATGCTAAATTTGGTTCCATTTGCTTGATTAGTACTCAAATTATAAGGAAATTTGTATTTCATTTGTATGGAAGCCCACCCTCTTAAAAGGGAAAGGGGTCGTAATACACCACAGAAAAAAAATTCTGCCATCTAAAACTCTCACATGCCAAATTTGGTTCCATTTACTTGATTAGTTCTAAAGTTATGAGCAAATTTGTATTTCGTTTGAATGGGAGCCCCCCCCCCTCCTAAAAAGGTAAGAAGTCCTAATTCATCATGGGAAAAATGGTTGCCTCCAAAAACACCCACATGCCAAATGTTGTTCTATTTGCTTGATTAGTTCTCGAGTTAGGAGGAAATTTGTATTTCATTTGTACAGGAGCCCTCCCTCTTAGAGTGGGGAGGGGTCCTAATTCACCGTAGAAAATTTTCTTGCCCTCGAAAACCTTCACATGCCAAAGTTGGTTCCATTTGCTTGATTAGTTCTCGAGTTATGGGGAAATTTGTATTTCATTTGTATTGGAGCCCCCCCTCCTAATGTGGGAAGAGGTCCTAATTCATCACAGAAAAAATTCTTGCCTCCAAAAACACCTACATGCCAAATTTGGTTCCATTTGCTGGATTAGTTCTCGAGTTATGAGGAAATTTGTATCTCGTTTGTACAGGACCCCCCCTCCTAAAGTGGGGAGGGGTCCCAATTCATCATTGAAAAAAAAATTGTCTCCAAAAACACACACATGCCAAATTTGGTTCAATTCGCTTGATTAGTTCTCGAGTTATGAGGAAATTGGTATTTCATTTGTACAGGAGCCCCTCCTCTTAAAGTGGGGAGGGGTCCTAATTCACCATAGAAAATTTTCTTGCTCTCGAAAACCTTCACATGCCAAATTTGGTTGCATTTGCTTGATTAGTTCTCGAGTTATGAGGAAATTTGTATGGAAGTCCCCCCTCTTAAAGGGGAGAGGAGTTATAATTCCTCTTATAAAGAGGGGAGGGGTCTCAATTCACCATAGAATAAATTCTTGTCACCAAAAAAAACACCCACATGCCAAATGTTGTTCTATTTGCTTGATTAGTTCTCAAGTTAGGAGGAAATTTGTATTTCATTTGTACAGGAGCCCCCCCTCTTAGAGTGGGGAGGGGTCCTAATTCACCGTAGAAAATTTTCTTGCCCTCGAAAACCTTCACATGCCAAAGTTGGTTCCATTTGCTTGATTAGTTCTCGAGTTATGAGGAAATTTGTATGGCAGCCCCCCCTCTTAACGGAGAGAGGAGTTACAATTCCTCTTATAAAGAGGGAGGGGTCTCAATTTACCATAGAATAAATTCTTGTCACCGAAAACACCCACATGCCAAATTTGGTTCTATTTGCTTGATTAGTTCTCGAGTTATGAGGAAATTTGTATTTCATTTGTATAGGAGCCCCCCCTCCTAAAGTGGGGAGAGGTTCTTATTCATCATAGAAAACATTCTTGCCTCCAAAAACACCTACATGCCAAATTTGGTTCCATTTGCTGGATTAGCTCTCGAGTTATAAGGAAATTTGTATTTCGTTTGTATAGGAGCCGCCCCCCCCCCCTCTTAAAGTGGAGAGGGGTCCCAATTCATCATAGAAAAAAATTTTGTCTTCAAAAACACACACATGCCAAATTTGGTTCCATTTGCTTGATTAGTTCTCGAGTTATGAGGAAATTGGTATTTCATTTGTACAGGAGCCCCCCCTCTTAAAGTGAGGAGGGGTCCTAATTCAACATAGAAAATTTTCTTGCCCTCGAAAACCTTCACATGCCAAATTTGGTTCCATTTGCTTGATTAGTTCTCGAGTTATGAGGAAATTGGTATGGAAACCCCCCCTCGTAAAGGAGAGAGGAGTTATAATTCCCCTTATAAAGAGGGGAGGGGTCTCAAATTACCCTAGAATAAATTCTTGTCACCGAAAACACCCACATGCCAAATTTGGTTCTATTTGCTTAATTAGTTCTCGAATTATGCAGAAATTTGTGTTTCATTTGTATGGGAGCCCCCCCTCTTAGTTGGGGGAGAGGTCTCTAACCATCACTAAAACCTTTCCTGGCCCTAAAAACCTCTACATGCAAATTTTCACGCCGATTGGTTCAGTAGTTTTTGATTCTATAAGGAACACAAAACAGACAGACAGACAGACAGACAGACAGACAGACAGACAGACAGACAGACAGACAGACAGACAGACAGACAGAAATCCTTCTTTATAGGTATAGATATGTATTTGGTTACCGCAGTGTTTACGTTGCGTTGTCATGATGATGGTTAGATGTCAACCTTACCGCGAAGCCAACTACCGCACCTAAGCAACCGGTGCGTGCAGTGCCGGTGGAGGAGAAATCCTAGACAGCATGTGGGCGGTAGACGTTCCACGTGGAGCCACAAATGAACGATATTTTTCGCACTGTTTTTCTCGTTGTTTGGCGATTTCGTTGACATGTGTGCAATTCCAGGGCCACAAAGGGCAACGTTCTTGTCGCTAATGTATCATTCGTGAGCTTTATATGAGTGGTACGAGTTTGGTATTGGCTTCCAAAGAATTTCGTCGTCTACTGGTAGTGGTTTCCTAGAATCATAAACACAAAAGAAGGAAACACACTTCTAGTACAGCATATCCTGCACTGGAATAGAATCGCAATCGTTAATCTAACAATCTTGAACAGCGTAATTTGAGGACGCGTTGATGAGCCTGACAGATAACGATATGTCATGTCTACATCCAACAGGTAATCTCATTTTCCAGAACGTTACAACAATACAACACGGTGTCCTGCCAGTGTGTCAGGACAAAGTATGTCAGGATGATTGCGTGAACAATGACGATTAGCTTACTGGCATTTCTGATCTGGTCATTCCGACTGGAGCAGCAGCTGTTATCACTCTAATTATGGTATGGCTACCGTAGACGGACGGACTTCATGCCCTATGAAACCAGGCTAATTTACCTCCGCTGATGATACCGGACACGTTCTGGCCTTCAACAATAATATGCTGCCAGCTTTGATCAATAGCTTCGCAAAGCCTCACGCAGCTATGGGGGCCGGAATTAAAGCGAAAGTCACGTTTCACCAGTGATATTTTATGTTGGGCAGCTTCTTTCTTTGCGCCTCTTCCGGTAGATATGGAACTAGTGTTGTTAGTCGAGCATTGAATAAGACCTTAATCGGAAGATATGGGATGCAGAAGTGTATAGAAGACTAGCTGTTGTGTTTGCCTTATTGGTTGAATGAATAAATTCATTTATGGTCAGCAGTTATCACATATAGAAACTAAGGATGTATCATATCTCGTTTATTCATATTCTTTTTATCGTCATTGGTATTGGAATTGGGGCTTTCCACTTGTATTATTTCTACACAGCTATTTTCTATACTATATAGGCAGGAACGCACATTTCGAAACCAGTTTTTAGGCCAAAAACCCGATTTAATCCACCTAGTGGTGAAAGAACCTTTGTTATACGGTCTGCATCTACGTTAACGTTGCGTAGTGCGTTTGTTTACATAATTTTTTTGACAATTGAAAAAGTTTAGGAGCACTTATAAATTTTGATAGATCCCCAGTTCGGTATGGGAAAGCAGAGAGATCGGACGCTTGTGCGTTTTCGCGAGACGCAAAATCGAAAGATCAGTAGTTTTCACTGTGATTTAATGTACGCGAGTGCCTTTAGTTGGAATTCGTAGATCCAAGAGTGATTAACGACGAGTTTATACTCCGCAGATCAGAATGAGTGATGTTTTGGGCTAATTGTGATGAAAAGTGCGATTCCGAAGCAAGCTATTTCAGCTTTTTCCTTGTCGGATATGCATGTCTGTGTATTCAAGCAATGACATTGCCCGCTCAGTTATGTGCGTCTTTACAGAGCGCAAGAAAATTTTCGTTTCGGCAGTTCGTGTAATAATGTGTTTCGAATGCAAAGTGCATGTGTGTTAGTGAAGCAGTTGAGGCTTGTTAATTTTTTTTGCTAGCACATAGTTTCGTGCTTTCCGTGTGTGCATCTCGTTCTGCTACTTGCCGTTGAAGCCGCTCAAAGTAAATTGATATATACCAGGTATATGACAATGCGAGCTGTCATATGCACTTTGCACTAACACATCTACACTAGTTCTGAGATTTCGAGCATTTTGTATGGAAAATTAGTTAATTTTTTTAAAAAATCGTTGGATACGCAAGATTTGTCTTTTTTTTCTTACAGCTTTTATGTTTATGCTTAGAACATTATTTCTAGTATGTATTTTCATGAATACAATGAAGTGCAACATTCCAAATTGCAAGCGGAAATTTTTTCGTCAAAGCGGTATCAAGATGTCTCAAAGAAATGTCGTTATATCGCTTTCCTACAAGTAGTAAAACAAAAAAGATTTTTTTTAAAATGCTCGGACATGATTGTTCAATAAGCAGCATGAGCAACATTGTTATCCGCCCGCGATATTTTTCGTCTGATTTCTGGTAAGCTTTTAAAGTGTTAATTATCTTCTAAGACCGTTTTGTAGCAATCTAAGATTACTTTTTATGGTTTTCTACGTAGTGTTGAGACGGGTAAATTTATGATAAAAAGGTATCATCTTGGAACAGTGACTTCAACTTAAGGATTTTCAAGCAGTAGCACAAGCATCTATTCGAATAAAACTATTTTTTAAAAGAAGACATTAAAGGCAGATATTCAAGAGCATCATGCAAGCAAAATGTTGGATGGAACGTGTTTTAATTCAAGCAACCGTATACCGCATTGATCGTGAAGTATTACATTAACATTAATTCATTTTTCAATTGCACATCGAAATAGTTAGTCACCCATGTTCTCAAATTTTTTACGCATAATAAAGAAGGCTACAAGTGCAAATGACTTTAAAATATATTCCTTACATTTCATTGTAAATGTTCAAATATTTCTCTGGAATAATATAACTGCATTCATTAATTACAATTAATTTAGTTTTAATTTTCATGCAAGTTCCACCATATTTCAGAACTATTTCTTCTTCTTTCTACACACACTAATGCAACCCTCGATGGTCACATACCTGGTATATATCAATTTACTTTGGAAGCCGCTGACGAATAAACCGGATCATCGCCGTTCGTTTTTTCGTGTTTTTGCTTGCTAGTGGTGGGAATAAGAGACCATCATGCAGTTAGTGTGTACGGGTACCATGCTCCACATGTGTATGGTTTGATGTGTAGTGTAGAGTGGACAGAAGACGTTCCGATCCGACGAGTGCTTAGATAAGTAGTGGTTTGACTGTTTGTTTTTTTTAAGCTAAAGACTGATGTGTGGCTATGTCTTTCTTGTGTGCTGTCCGTTTTGAACCTTACACAGTCGCAGACTGATGGCCAATCGGGTGGCTGATTCGGTTAATAATACAGTGTAGAGTTTTATACAATTGATTGCACTTTTAAAATATAGTTTATTAATTAGTATATGACTGCGATACATAAACAAGTATAGAATCATTGCCACTATAATAGATATTCCTTACATATATAGTATATTCATATTACTCATTATTTAATACATTTACATATACATCATTAAAAGGGAGGGGAGGGAACATCAGGGTACCAAATGAATCGAAGACTGGATGAGGGATGTGGTAACCAGCCCAAGTCACATAAGGTCGGAGAGGATTTTGACGCGCCCTTCTAGCACACAAATCATCACGCAAGATAAGTTTGCACGGCGAAGTTATGTATCTAGAAACCGGAGGTCTATGCTGGAAGGAGTGTCTTATATTCCCGTGGAATCATATAGGCGACATTGCTTATAGATCCACCCAACCCCTTTTGGTCCTTCACGAACAGCATTGACATGAAAGTTGCTGGGTAGATAAATTCGATTCTGCAGTAATTCTACTTGCATACAATGGGAAACCCTTGAGGTGATGGTGGCTACCCCCATACATACATACATACATACTTATAAATTTTGATAGATCCTTTTTTCATGAAATTGCTGAGAAAGTATAAGTAAGTTGTTACTAATTTGAGTAAATGCAAGTAAAAGTAAGTTGTAAGAGGAAATATTATTATTTAACATATACATTGCGTAGTAAAGGTCTAGTTTAAAGGTTTTGAACTATGCATAATTTACTGTAATGCCATTCTGTTTGATTCAATAAAGTTTTCATCAATTTTTATTAACCTTCGGTTACTCACGCTGTTGTATTTTGTATAACACGTGTAGGTTTTAGAATGCCATATTGTTATATAGTTACAAATTGATGTTTAACTAACGTATATTTTTCAATAAACTTGTTATGAGCAAAATACCATAATTATTCAATGCATTAATTCTTTAAACTGTTGGCAAAATAGATCAGCAAAAACTGACATCACAGAAACGAAGCAATCAGTATGTGAGGTGTACCGCAATAGGCCCCAGCTGGATCTTTCTCTCGTTTCTCCATATGAAAAAATGGTGTCTGTATGCAACAAAACTATCAGCAAAAGTAAAATGTTTTAAATGTATCCGTCTGTCGATAGTCGAGTAGTTTGGGGTCAAAATTAGGATATTTTTATAATCAAAGTTCTACAGTTCCTAAACAAGCAATCATAGAGGTATACTATGTTCAGCAAAGTTGTGTATTTTTACTATTTGTACAACATGAAAAAGTCATACAACAATTACAAAACGAGCTAAAATGGAAAAACTGATTTTACAAATAAATAAGATTTTTCTCTCTTCGCTGAAGAGATAGAAGGTTACTGTCTTCAGCAAAGTTTCTTGTAATAATATACTCTTCAACTTTACAGAACACGTCAATGTGTTATATTGAAACTGAAGAAAAATATTTTTTTATTTCACTTTTAGGGGGATTAATCAAAATTTAAATTCTACCAGACGATAGAGCTTGCAATTTCAAGAAACTCTTCCAAAGGTGCGATAAACCTAAAACCAGGTTTTCCTAGTCAAAACTCTAATGCGCACATTTTTTTGGTTTTGGGCTATTGTCTCCCGCGAGCAACCGTGTTACAAAAGTTGGCGCGAGTGTTCAAGGGTTAATATCTTTTTACCGGCAAAACCAATTCTTCTGAAATTTTGCAGATATATTTGCAGCAATTAAACCTCTAATTTGATGCCAAAAAAATTTAAACTAGATAAATTATCTAAGATGAAATAGTCAAAAATAATTGTAAATTTTAATGTGTTGTATACGATTGCTCATAACTTTTGAATTAAACGTCCAATCAAAAAAAAAATCAATAGTGATCTATTAGGCTATATTACCTTTCAAATGAGAATAATAGCGCATAAATCGGTTCAGCCAACTCTGAGAAACAGGCGATCATTTGTACCTAGTCAAAACCGGTTTTTTAAGGCTAACTTTTAAACTGCTTGTCCGTTTTTAATAAAACTTGGTAAAAAGTTTAGTAATACCAAGAGCTTTTGTTTGGTACTAAGATCGTTCAAATTGGTTACGTAGTTCCGGAGAAACGCGTATCACGTAGTTTTCACATTTTTGCTTATAACTTTTAAACGAAACGTCGGACAGCAATGCAATTCAATAGTGATATACTAGGCAATAATACCTTTCAAACAAAAGTAAAAGCGGTCAAATCGGTTCAGCCACCTTTGAGAAACAGGCGATAGAAAATGAGCTGCACACACACACATACACACATACACACACACACACAGACATTGCTCAGTTCGTCGAGCTCTATCGATTGGTATATGTGATTCGGCCCTCCGGGCCTCGGATCAATTTCGTGTTTTTCGACCAATTTCTAAACCTTTGTTATATAGTATAACAAAGGTAAAAAAGTTGTTCTTGAAATGTTTCAACTGCTTTCTACTGATTGACCAGATTACAAAATGTAATAGTTCAATATCGCTTAAAAGAGCAAATATTGAATAGGTACTGTGCAGAAGCATAAGCCTTATCCTCGTAGCTGGGTGTACGCTTCTTCCATAGCTCTACGGATAACACCGATGATTACGGTTATTTCGTGATGATGATACCACTCCTCTGCACGCCTACCCTTCGAATAGCACCTTCCAATGCAATATTGAACAGTAAATTGTATAATCCGTTACCTTACTTTAAACCATCTAACGTCACAAACGAGTCCGATATGTCACCAGCTATCCTCACGCTTGCAGCTTGATTTTGAACCATCAAGGGTAGCACGTATCAGCCTAATCGGTTTTGTTGGAAAATTATGTTCAAGCAAAATCTGCCATAGCTCATTTCGTTTAACTGAATCGTACGCCGCCTTAAAATCTATAAACAAATGGTAAATATGCAAGTTGAATTCCCGGAATCGGGGATTTATCTGGTCCTTCGTGGAGCGTCCCTCTCAAAAACCGCACCGGTATTCGTCAACAAAGTTTTCCTACAACGGCCTCAGTCTGGAAAACAGGTTGCGGGAAAGAATTTTGTATGTAGAATTGAGGAAACTAAAATTGCTGCATTCGAGTCGATAGCCCTTTTTGTAAATAGAGCATATGAGACCTTCAAACCAGTCCGTAGGTAATTCCTGCTCAGTCTATACCTTTAGTATAACCTGATGGATTGCACAATACAGCCGTTCGCTCTGGACTTTCAAAAGTTCCTGCTGGAAGCCGTCCTTTCCAGCGGCTTTGCCATTTTTCTGCTCACTCGTTGCTTTTCTAACTTCGTCCAAAGTTAGTGGATCCAGAACTTGTCCATCATCTCCTATCGTTATCTTATTTCTGTTGGCCGCTCCATTTTGTTCGCCGTTCAACAATGTATCGAAATGTAGTTTTCAATGCCTAACCACCTCCGATCTTTCGGTAATCAGGTTCCCCTCCTTATCGTTGCACATAACAGAAGTTGGTGAGGTCCAGTTCCTGAGTCCGTTGATCATATCGAGCCTCTCGAAGCAATTCTCCACCTCCACAAGAACGCGATCCCAGTGCTGGCGTTTCTAACGACGGTGGAATTTCTTTTCGGCAACTCTAGCATCTCGGTATCTCTCTCTGCTCGGCCGTGTCACAGTTGCAGCCAATATATGACTACTGACTCGATTCTTCTCATCAGTCACTCGTTGGCACTCTGCGTCAAACCACTCACTGGAAGTAGCTGCAGCAGTAGTACCCAACACTTCTCGCGCTGTAGTACTGACCGCGTCGCGAATGTGCCTTCACTGTTCGTTCAGCTTCCCGTATAAATGAAAACAATGGTGAAAATGGTCATAACCATATCGCAATTACAATCTTTATAATCACCATAAGATTAAATGTAACGATGTATTCCGAAAGCAGAATTTTCCAACGGCGTTACCATTTATATTATGGTTCAACCAGTATCATTATGTTCATCATATCCTACAACTCAAAAATGTGTATGGAAAATCACTCGTTTTCTAATGGAGAACATTCTTAACGACCTATTGTTTCTATGGTTACTTGACGAATAACCATAACTAATATACTTGATATTATACCAGGCAACAGTTTGGATAGGCTGGCAAAGGGTGAACATGTGCATTCCATAACCTCTGTTCATTAACTCCTATTCCTACCTCCACGAGGTGCCGGCTGGGGTACGCAACTTCGGTTGTCGTATGCTAACAGGAAAGGGGGCACAGTGGCTCCCGCCCACATTAAGGTGGCAGCCCCATCAGCGGGATAAGGACCTTAGGATAACAGCCTACTGTACCAGAACATACAAAAAGTTACCGAAAATGAAAGAAGAAATCTCTCCGGATTATTGGCAACGACCTTTAGCTTGAAAACACGGACACGAATCGGAACATGGAATATACTGACCCTTGCCCAGCAGGGCAAGCTGACTCAACTTGCAAGGGAAGCTAGCCGCCTGAAGCTTGAAATCCTGGGGCTGAGCGAGGTCCGCTGGCCGGGTACTGGCGAACACAGGACATCATCCGGGCAAGTCTTGCTCTACTCTGGCATACGAGGTGAAAATGCTACTCGAGAAAGAGGTGTTGGATTCCTACTGAGCCCAGGGGCACATGCGACCCTGATGAAGTGGGAACCAATAAATGAGCGAATAATCGTTGCCAGATTCAGAACACGGGTTAGGAACCTTACGGCAATCCAGTGCTATGCGCCAACAGATGCTGCCGACCTGCAGGAGAAAGAGAGTTTTTACAGCCAGCTGAACAGCGTGGTTGAGAAAATCCCGAAGGGGGACATCCAAATTCACATGGGCGACTTCAGCGCGAAGATTGGCTCAAACAACGCGGACCTTGAACGCGTCATGGGACGCCATGGCCTAGGAGAGATGAGCGAAAACGGGGAGCTGTTTACAGAATTCTTTGGTAATAACGACATGGTCATTGGTGGATCGCTCTTCCCCCATAGACCAGTACATAAAGTCACGTGGGTTTCCCGCGACGGTCGAACAGAAAACCAAATCGACCACATCTGCATCAGCCGGAAATGGAGAAGGAGCCTTCTTGATGTACGCAACAAACGCAGCGCTGACATTGCATCCGACCATCATCTTGTTATCGCTGAGATACATCTGCGCGTCGCACGTGTCCAACGACGGGAGGAGAGAGTTGGGTGCCGCTACGACGTCCGCCGATTGGAGAATCCTGAGGTGAAAAGGGCCTTTGTTGAACAACTTGAATCTCGAGCCTCGGAGTTGCCACCTGGTGGAACCGTCGAAGAGCAATGGACCGGCATCAAGAACGCCTTCATCACGACCAGTGATGAAACCCTCG
This sequence comes from Sabethes cyaneus, assembly GCF_943734655.1. Taxonomy (NCBI): domain Eukaryota; kingdom Metazoa; phylum Arthropoda; class Insecta; order Diptera; family Culicidae; genus Sabethes; species Sabethes cyaneus. The sequence goes on from NC_071353.1 coordinate 118,714,860, forward strand.
GCAAAGCGCGCAGTGGGCGGATGGAATGGATTTCGGATGAAACTTGGAGGGAGATCGACGAGCGGAGAGAGGCGATAGCCGGCATTGAGCGAGCGCGGACCAGATCGGCTAAGACAGCTGCCCGTCAACGATACGCCGAACTGGAGAGGGCTGTTAAACGTGCTTGTAGGCGGGACAAGAGAGCCTGGACTAACTCCCTAGCCGAACAAGGAGAAACCGCCGCCGCCAATGGTGATATCCGTTTGTTGTACGATATTTCTCGCCGCCTTAGTGGTGCCAGGATGAATACAAAGATGCCGCTAAGGGACAGAGCTGGTCAGCTATTGACTGACCGTACAGAACAGCTTAAGCGATGGACTGAACATTTTGAACAACTCTTCCTAGTTTCAAATGTCAGAGACCAACAAAACCAGCAGCGTACGACGCCTACAGTTCGTCGAATAAATCGCGTGAACTCGGAGGCGCCATCGCTGGATGAAATTGTAGCAGCCATCAAGCGTATGAAATCCAATAGAGCGCCAGGGATAGATCGTATTTCAGCGGAAATGCTCAAAGCTGACGCATCTTTGTCAGCCCAGATGATGCATCAGCTTTTTAGCAATATTTGGGAAACCGCAACTTTTCCGGTGGACTGGATGCAGGGCATATTGGTCAAAGTCCCTAAGAAAGGAGACCTAACGGAATGCGGTAACTGGCGTGGCATCACGTTGCTCTGTATTACTCTCAAAGTACTCTGTAAGGTAATCCTCAACCGGATCCAGGAGAAGATCGACGCTACTCTCCGGCGGCAGCAAGCTGGATTCCGTGCTGGCCGATCATGTGTAGACCATATCACAACGCTCCGCATTATATTGGAGCAGGTCAACGAATTCCAGGACTCTCTTCTGCTGGTGTTCGTTGACTTCGAAAAGGCGTTCGACCGACTCAATCACGAAAACATCTGGGGCGCACTTAGGCGTAGAGGAGTTCCAGATAAGCTAGTCCATCTCATCGAGGCTCAGTACGAGGCGTTCTCGTGCAAGGTTTTGCACGACGGCGTCTTGTCCGACCCCATAAGGGTTACTGCTGGCGTGAGACAGGGCTGCATTTTATCACCGCTTCTGTTTCTCATCGTTATGGATGAGATATTGGTTGGAGCAATTGACAGTAGACCAAATCGAGGATTGCCTTGGAATCCTGTAACGATGGAGCAGCTAAATGACCTCGACCTAGCCGACGACATTGTCTTGTTCGCACAACGCCGAAACGACATGCAGAGCAAGTTAGATGACCTCTCCGAGAGCTCCCAAGCAGCAGGTCTCACAGTCAATGTAGCGAAAACTAAGTCTATGGTAGTGAACACTGACAATGCCACCAACTTCACAGTAGCGGGACAACAAGTTAAGCAGGTAGACGCCTTTCAATATCTTGGTTGCCAAACAACGCCCGATGGTGGTACCAAGACTGATATAGCCACACGGATCAGGAAGGCCAGGGGTGCCTTTGCAGGTCTGCGAAACATTTGGCGCTCAAACCAGATCACTCTACGTGCGAAAACCCGAATCTTTAATTCAAACGTTAAATCCGTACTTCTGTATGCCTGCGAAACGTGGTGCGTCTCAGCGGAGACAACGCAAAAACTGCAGGTATTCATTAACCGGTGCCTGCGATACATTATTCGTGCCTGGTGGCCTGATAATTGGATATCCAATGAGGAACTCCATCGTCGGTGTCATCAACGGTCGATAGCCACAGAAATTCGTGAACGTAGGTGGAAGTGGATCGGACACACCTTGAGGAAAGGAGCGAACGAGGTTTGCAGAGCAGCACTCGACTGGAATCCACAAGGACAGCGTAGAAGAGGCAGACCCAGAGGCTCATGGCGACGGAGCTTAGCCAACGACATCTGGGCTGTAGACGAGAACCTGTCCTGGTGACAGGTAAAAGCCATGGCGGGTAACCGTCAGCAGTGGAGATCGCTGATTTCATCCCTTTGTTCTGCCGGACCGGCGGACATGGACACATAAGTAAGTAACAGTTTGGATATAATACCCAATCATTTTACAAATGGTTCTATATTGGAAGATAAATGATAATAATTATGGTTAGAATATGGGTTCTCTTCAAGCTGTTCACCGATCCGCTCATTAGTCTTCCGAGAGTACTCTGCAGCAACTCCTTCCGCCGATAACCGCCGAATGTTCAGTCGTATCTTCCTCGTTGGTTTCGATTTAAATACGTTGAACAACCGGGCGCGGATCTTGCTAACTACCAGATAAAAGTCCGAGACGACGTTCGATCCCCGAAAAGGTCGCACGTCTGCGATATCAGGAAAGTGCCGGCCATCAACCAGAACGTGGTCGATCTATGGACAGACCTCTCCACTAGGGTGTTTCCAAGTGTGCTTCCGAATGTACCACCGTGCGAAATAGGTACTACAGAGACTCAACGAATATCGCAAAAGCTTTGTGCCGCGGGCCGAATTGTGCAGAGATAAAGATGGAGACGTTTTGACTGAAGACCTAGCGGCGATCTAAAGGTGAAAGCAGCACTACGAGCACACGCGGGGTCAGTCCCGGCGTAGTGGTTAGCATTCACGCCTCTCACGCCGAGGACCCGGGTTCAAATCCCAACCCCGCAGAAGTCACGAATGACCCAAAGCTGGTTAAAGTGACTATAATCTAAACAAACAAACTACGAGCACACCTGAATGGCCTGCAAGCGGAAGACCAGGATAGTGGAAGAAGTGACCACATTGGTGCAGCAAGCAGCGAAGATATGCCACCCCATCGACAAGCGAAGTTAAAGAAGCCATCTAGTGGCTGAAGAACACCAAAGCAGCGGGAAAGGATGGCATTGGAGTGGAACTTATTGAAACGGGGCCGCACAAGTTGGTCAGCTGTTTGTTTCAATTGATTATCAAGACTTAGGATACAGAACATCTACCGGAGAAGTGGAAAGACGGGGCTATTTGCCCTATTTGCAAAAAAAGGCGATAAGCTGGATTATGAGAACTACCGAGTGATCACTATCCTGAATCCCGCCTACAAAGTGTTTTCCCGAGTTATCTTCCACCTATCGCAGACTTCATGGAGGGTCGATTTACAATAGATCAAAACTTCACCCTGCGGCAGATCCTTCAGAAGTGCCGCGAATCCGAGTCTCCACGCATCACATATTATCAGTGGAAGTCCGTAGTACTCCACAAATACTTGTGATCGGACAATCTGAACCCCCGTACAAAGTGCACATTGTACATAACGCTAATTCGACCGGTGGTTTCTACGGGCATGAAACGTGGACATTGCTAGAAGAGAACCTACTAGCACTCGGAATTTTCGAAGGACGGATGGTAAGAACCATCTTTGGCGGTGTGTAAGAGCGCGGTGTATGTTGGTAAAGAATGAACCACAAGCTCGTGCGTCTCTATGGCAAACCAAGTTTTCAGAAAGTGGTTAAAGCTGGACGGATACGTTGGGCAGGACATATTGTTAGAATGTCGGACAACTATCCTGCAAACATGGTTCTCGCATCGAATTCGATAGGAACTAGAGGAGCACAGCGGGCGAGGTGACAAACCCAGGTGGAGCAAAATCTGGCGAGCACTGGGTGCCTGCGGAACTGGAGACCAGCTGCCATGGACCAAACTAGATGGAGGAGTTATGCTACGCAGGCCTTGTCATAAGACGTAAAGCCAACTAAGTAAGTAAGTAAGATACTACAGATTGCCATTCCTCTGGCTGCAACGAAGTTGATTAACCACAGGCCATTGTCGTTGGTGATAGAATGTCAGCTTTCTCTGCCAATAACGCGACGAAAGAATTCTTCGCGTCCGACCTGTGAATTTGTATCCTCGATAACTATGTTTATGTCATGTCCTGGGCACTCTCCATGTCCTTTCGAGAAAATCATAGAACTCCTCTTTTACGTCATCGGCTTTATCGTTCGTCGGTGCGTAAACATTTATCAAGCTGTAGTTAAAGAATTTGCCCTCCACTGTTTCCACCTAATGACACTCTTCATTTGTTTTCCGTGTAATACGAATCCGACTCCATGCTCCGCTTGATTGGCGCCTCTGTAGTATATGTGACACTTGAATGTCGTAACCGCAATCGGATCTACTACGCCGAATACGCGTTCTCCCGTCTTCGGCCATCGCACTTCCTGGATGGTTACCACCTCGACCTTCATCTTTTGTAGCTCTCTTGCCAGGATAACCGCGCGTGCCGGTTCAAGTAGAGTCCTGACATTCCAAGTACCAAGTTTCTAATAATCGTTGCTTTTTCTTTTGTGTGGTCCATGCCGATTATTCTGCTGTAGTTTATTACCTGAATTGTTCACGGCATGCGTTTTTTAGGCACGCCGCTTTACTAGATTCCTAGTCTCGCGGACAGACCCAGGGGTATCGCATCAAAGAAGTATTTTTTGCCAACATTATAAAAAGAACCACGATTTTTACCTCCGATTCGCTCTCAATTAGATGCGAGGTGACGCACGCGGTCGACAGCTAGTGGATCAATAAGTAAGTATTTCTTACTTCAAGCAGAACAGAGTCAAGGTGGCTCTTGCCGTATCAAGGATTTCTCTCCACTGTACTTGGTCCGTGGCTACTCGTCGGCAATTCGTTGAGCATCTCGACACACGCACGTTAGGCTTCTCTTTTCCCGGCGACGATGGACTTCTTTAAAAGGACAGATTTCACCGTTGTCCGGCATTTTTCCGGATTGACTGGCCCACCATGGCCTCCCGACTTTCGCCAGGTGCACAAAGGGAATCTTTCCAAGTAGTTACGTACAAGCGGTAGTTTCGCTTCCTTCTCATCCAGTGGCGACTCGTCCGCATGTTCAACCTGTTCATAGGGCAGGCAACAAAATTCAGCCCGACAAAATTGTTTTCATCACTGCCAGCTGCCACTGGTTCATGATTTCGTTTGCACCGACGCATATGCAATACGAATTTAGTTTAGTTACGAAGCTGATGAGCAAAACGTTCAACACGACGTTTGAACGTTGCTTTAGGGATTAGCACCAGGAACAATGTGTTGGTACGAAGGGAATTTGAAAATAGAGCGCGGTTGGCATGCATTATTCGCAAAATTTTCTCATTAACTCATTCATCGTTAGTCTGCAAAGTTATATGCCTATTTTTGTGACCCGAATTACTCTAGAGTTAAAGGTTCAATAGGTAATTATAATAGGAATTTGGTTCAATAGGTATATTGAACGAAAAGTTTTCGGTTTATAGCTAAAATTCAGAAACGAGTTTGCTGGTAAAGTAAACCGTCGTATGTTTGTTTGATGCTTAAAATATAGTATTGATTTGTATTTTTGGCTGATTGAACAGGTAAGCTTAACCCCCACGACTCGCCACTGTTCTCGTCTTCTCGTCGTCGTACTTTCATGAGGACAATGTACGTTTATGATTGAAGTTGAAGAAACGGTCCTTTATCCTCAACATACAAATCCTCTCGTTGATCGCCTTACAATTCATCCGCGATCCTGCATTCTGTCCATCGCTACAAAGCTCATTCCTAGGATGGTAAATGGTTGAATAATGCGCTCCAGAACCACCATGAGGTTCCACAGCCTCTTATTCAGCAACTCCTATCTCGACCTCCTCGTGGTACCAGCCGGGATACGTTACTTAGTAGAAAGCGGACCACCGGTGGAAACTAGGGTCGTATGCGGACAGAAAAGGGGGCACTCATGCGAAGGCTGAAGTGTAAACTCTCCGCCTGCAGGACGGTTCTCTTGACTCCCAGGAACCAAAGCAGAGGATCCAAAGCCCCTAAAGGAGATGGTTGTAATAGCTGTTGTCCATGGCTATTATGTAAAAACTTGAATGGATAAACCCCTAATCCAAGGTGTGACGCGACCCGTGCCGAGGGATGAGTGGTGGAGGGGGTTCTATAAATTCTCTCACCGCAACGGAGCCTGTGGAGTACCAGGGCGCCCTCCACAGCAATTTGCCCTTGCTGCATCAAGCCGGTCACTGATGCAGTAGACGATTTCTTACCGTGCAAGCTCTCGCTGCCGAAAAACAAAGAAACGAATGAGGTGGAGAGGAGAGTAGGGAAGGAACAAGACTTGAACGATGCGCTAGTTGAGGTTCAGTCCTGATCCTCGTCTATCCTCAATAAGCCGATTCGTTGTGGCTCGACAAACGAAGATGTGGCTCCAACTCTCTACTCACGGGTCGAGATTCACTCTGCCTGATCTCTGACTGTGTACTGGAGGGTGGGCTGAAACAAAAGGAGAGCCGAACAGCTATGGCCAGTAGGATCGCTCAAATAATCTAAAAATATATAACGTCAAGTATCCACCCCTGGGTTACTCAAAAGTTGCTGAGTCTCAATAAGAGAGATCTCAGCAAGCTTGCCGGTCTTGTGACAGGACATTGTCCGAGTAAATATCATCTTCGGAATGTCAGTTTCGTACAAGATGATATTTATCCTCGGAACACTTGCTCTGCAATCGTGGAGCACAAATAGTACGCAGACTGCAGTATCTCAAAAAGGGGAGATCTGGTTGGCGTCGCCGATAAGGGTACTAGGTTCATAAACCTGGTCATCCCTGATTGGCACCTGTCTCGCTCCAGTTACCAGCCTGTCACTTCCTCAATAAGTGATAGGTAAGCTTGAAGCGTATAGTAAAATAATAAAACTGGGCATACCACAATAGTTCAAAATAATGGACGCAGTGATAAGAGTACCCAACAGAGGAGAGATTGGCTGGTAAACGGCTGAATAATGCGTACCGTCGGTGCCTTGTGCACGTGTAGGCATAAAATAGACCCTACAGTGGTTCATAGCCTCTTATTCAGCAACTCCTATTCCTACCGCCTCGTGGTACCAGCCGGGATACGAGCAACTTTGGTGGAGATCGGGTAACCAACCCCGGTGGAAGCCAAGGTCGTATGCTGACAGGAAAGGAGGGCTCTTTCGAGCTTCGTTGGCCCTCCGGCGAAACAGGGGGTTGGTGTAGCAGGCTTTGCAAGCCGTCACCACAAAAAATATTAAAGCATGGAACGAAGAACAAATATATTCTTACTGGAACAATCGGAATAGACCCACGCGACGAAAAAGGACTATGGATTGGAAACTCGGGACGTGGAACTGCCGATCTCTCAATTTCCAAGGGAGCACTCGAGTGCTCTCCGACGTATTGAAGAGCCGCAAGTTCGACGTCGTAGCGCTGCAGGAGGTGTGGTGGAAGAGCTCAACGGTACGTACGTTCAGAGATGGACATACCATCTACCAGAGCTGCGGCAACACACACGAGCTGGGTACAGCTTTCATAGTGATGGGCGAGATACGGAAACGTGTGATTGGGTGGTGGCCAATCAATCCTCGAATGTGCAGGTTGAGAATCAAGGGCCGATTCTTCAACATAAGCATCATCAACGTGCACAGCCCTCACCTCAGAAGTACCGATGACGACAAGGATGAATTCTACGCGCAGTTGGAGAGTGAATACGACCGCTGCCCAAAACATGATATCAAGATCGTCATCGGGGATTTCAATGCTCAGGTCGGCCAGGAGGAGGAATACAAACCGGTGATTGGAAGGTTCAGTGCACACCAGCGAACCAATGAAATGGGCCTAAGACTTATCGACTTTGCCGCCTCCAAGAATATGGCCGTACGTAGTACCTTTTTCTAGCACAGAATCCACCATAAGTACACCTGGAGGTCACCAAATCAGACAGAATCACAGATCGACCACGTTTTGATCGACAGTCGGCACTTCTCAGACATTATCGACGTCAGATCCTATCGAAGCGCTAACGTTGACTCGGACCACTACCTAGTGATGGTTAAGATGCGCCCAAGACTCTCCGTTGTGAACAACATTCGGTACCGACGCCAGCCTCGGTTAGATCTCGCGCGTCTGAAGCAGCCAGACGTCGCCGCAAACTACGCGCATTCACTCGAAGCTGCACTGCCGGAAGAGGACGAGCTGGACGAAGCCCCTCTCGAGGACTGTTGGAACACTATCAAAACAGCCATCAGCAGTGTAGCGGAGAGCTCCATCGGGCATGTGGCCCGGAATCAGCGGAACGATTGGTTTGACGATGAATGTAGGAGGGTGATGGATGAGGAGAACGCTGCGCGGGCGGCCAAGATGCGCAGTGCCACACGTCAGAACGTGGAAGACACAAACAGAAGAAGATGCAGCGAAACCAAATCTTTCGGGAGAAAAAGCGCAACCTGGAAGAGCAGGAATATGCGGAGTTGGAGCGGCTGCATCGTTCTCAGGAAACGCGGAAGTTCTACCAGAAACTGAACGGATCCCGCAAAGGCTTTGTGCCGCGAGCCGAAATGTGTCGGGATAAGACTGGCAGTATTCTGACGGACGATCGTGAGGTGACGGATAGGTGGAAGCAGCACTTCGACGAACACCTGAATGGCGCCCAGGCGGAAAACCATAGCGGCGGGGAAAGCGATTTCGACGGTGCAGCAAACGGGGAAGAGGTGCCAGCCCCAACGATAGGCGAAGTTAAGGAGGCCATCATGCAGCTAAAGAACAACAAGTCAGCTGGAAAAGATGGCATCGGAGCGGAGCTTATTAAAATGGGACCAGAAAAGCTGGCCGTTTGTCTACACCGACTAATTGTTAGAATTTGGGATACGGAACAGCTACCGAAGGAGTGGAAAGATGGGGTTATCTGCCCGATCTACAAAAAGGGCGACAAGTTGGACTGTGAGAACTATCGAGCGATCACCGTTCTCAATGCCGCTTATAAAGTGCTGTCCCAAATCATTTTCCGCCGTCTATCACCAATTGCGAATAGATTTGTGGGAACTTATCAAGCCGGCTTCGTCGAAGGTCGGTCTACAACGGATCAAATATTTACACTGCGGCAAATCCTCCAAAAGGGCCGTGAATACAGAGTTCCCACGCATCATTTATTCGTTGACTTCAAAGCCGCATATGATACCATCGACCGGAAAGAGCTATGGAAAATCATGGACGAGAACAGCTTCCCCAGGAAGCTCATCAAACTGATTAAATCTACGATGGATGGTACGCAGTGCTGTGTTCGGATTTCGGGTGGATTGTCAAGTTCATTCGAATCACACAGAGGGCTTCGTCAAGGTGATGGTCTTTCATGCCTGCTGTTCAACATAGCGCTACAAGGTGTTATGAACCGAGCGGATATCAACACGCGGGGCACGATATTCAACAAATCTAGTCAATTCGTCTGCTTTGCCGATGACATGGATATTATCGGCAGGACATCTGTGGCGGTGGCTGAACAGTACACCAGACCAAAGCGTGAAGCAGAAAAGATTGGGTTAAAGGTAAATACGTCTAAAACAAAGTACATGCTGGCCAGCGGAACCGAGGCCGAACGACACCGCTTGGGCAGTAGTATATTGATCGACGGCGATGAGTTTGAGGTAGTCGATGAATTTGTCTACCTTGGCTCACTGGTAACAGCGGACAATGATACCAGCCGTGAGATTCGGAGGCGTATTATCAGCGGAAGTCGTGCTTACTATGGGCTCCACAAGCAATTGCGGTCGAGCAGACTAAGTCCCCGTACAAAGTGCACCCTGTACAAGACGCTTATTAGACCGGTTGTTCTCTACGGGCATGAAACATGGACAATGCTCGAGGAGGACCTGCGAGTGCTCGGAGTTTTCGAACGACGAGTGCTAAGAACGATCTTCGGCGGCGTACAGGAGAACGGAGTATGGAGGCGGAGGATGAACCATGAACTCGCACAGCTCTATGGCGAACCCAGTATCCAGAAGGTGGCTAAAGCTGGACGGATGCGATGGGCAGGGCATGTTGCAAGAATGCCGGACAACTGCCCTGCAAAGATGGTGTTCGCCTCAAATCCGGTAGGAACAAGACGACCAGGAGCGCAGCGAGCAAGATGGTTAGACCAGGTGGAGCGAGATCTGGCGGAGAGTACTCGGTGTCCGAGGAATTGGAGAGCGGTAGCCCTCAACCGAGTTACATGGAGAAATTTTGTTCAACAGGCTTTGTCTTAGGACGGCAAGCCACCTAAGTAAGTAAGTAAGTAACAGAGGAGAGATAAGCTCGTTCCCAGCTCGTTGGTCGCTCCACCGCTCTGGTAAAATTGGGCTTTGCCGCCACGAATTCTCCACACCTTCTCGCTTTTGCGACAGTTCTCCTGCAGTGCCATGAAGCCGTATTTTCGGGGTTCTAACTGATCAAGCAGCGCTCTGTCGCCATCCACGATATTTAACGATCTGCAGTTCCAGGAACCAGGCATCCATTCCATGTCCTTAGTTCGTCGTCATGTCGAATGTTTTGAGTGGAGTTTCCTTGAATGTTTGTTGTAGTTTAAGGTTTAGGTAGGTTGCCTTAGGTTGGGTTACGCTACTGAGTCCAAGGATGGGGTTGCCATCTTATAGTGCCGAGACAACACAGTGCCTCCTTTACTGCCGACATACTACCTGCAGGGTGGCCACTCAGTCGGGAAAATCGGGAAAACCGGGAAAAAGTCGGGAATCACTAACAGTCGGGAAAAAACCGGGAAAAAGCCGGGAATTTCACAAATAAACCGGGAAATACACACCTGAGAAGTTTTTTTTCAATAGCTGCATTTTTTCAATCAAAATCTTCCAGGTTTTTATTATCTCGCCACTTCAGTTTGACTTCAGCTCAGTTCATTCGTGACTTCTACGGGATTGTGATTTGAACCCGAATCCCCCTCCACTATCCTCTTGGTCCGATTAACAGAGTCCAATTGACCGAAGTTGCATTAGTTCGGCTGGTCAATAAATACTTACTTGGTTTACTTACGAGTTAGATCGACACCAAACTAACAAATGGCATATTCACTAGTCGTTCACCGAGCGGAAAACAAAATATTCTAAAATCTTATGGAGACTCGTAAGGCATTATTAGGGGCAAGTCACCCAGTACCGGACACTTAAGGATTTTGACATATATAAAATCAACACTTTGCATAACTTCAGTTTTTTTTCACTGGAAGAGTAATATAAAAAACTATTTTCCATTAAAAATAGGTTACACGTACTTGAATCACTAATGAACCATTTTAGAAGCCAAATGAGAAATCGATAAAAATCATTATTTAAAAATTGTGTCTCCCAGTTCCAGACACTTAACCAGAAATCTGTGTTGTCGAAAATTAGCCGAAACAAAACAATTCGATCGGCGGTAGATAAAAACAAACAAATCTCTGTGTTCATGGATGATTCTGACAAATAAAATCACATATGCTAAGTTTTTGTCTTTTTTGTTGATTTTATCGTATTAGCTACTAAGGTGCACCATTTGAACTATGAAAGTCAGAAGTGTCCGGCGCTGGGGGACTAATCTATACCTATAAAGAAGGATTTCTGTCTGTCTGTCTGTCTGTCTGTCTGTCTGTCTGTCTGTCTGTCTGTCCGTATGTTCCTTATAGAATCGAAAACTACTGAACCAATCGGCATGAAAATATGCATGTAGAGGTTTTTTGGGGCCAGGAAAGGTTTTAGTGATGGTTAGAAACCCCTTCCCCCACTAAGAGGGGGGGCTCCCATACAAATGAAACACAAATTTCTGCATAACTCGACAACTAATCAAGCAAATAGAACAAAATTTGGCATGTGGGTGTTTCCGGTGACAAGAATTTATTCTATGGTAAATTGAGACCCCTCCCCTCTTTATAAGGGGAATTATAACTTCTCTCCATTTTAAAAGGGGGGGCTTCCATACAAATTTCCTCATAACTCGAGAACTAATCAAGCAAATGGAACCAAATTTGGCATGTGAAGGTTTTCGAGGGCAAGAATATTTTCTATAGTAAATTAGGACCCCTCCCCACTTTAAGAGGGGGGGCTCCTGTACCAAAGAAACACAATTTTCCTCATAACTCGAGAACTAATCAAGCAAATGGAACCAAATTTGACACGTGGGTGTTTTTGGAGACAAAAACTTTTTCTATGATGAACTGGGACCCCTCCTCACTTTAGGAGGGGGGGCTCCTATACAAATGAAATACAAATTTCCTCATAACTCGAGAGCTAATCAAGCAAATGAAACCAAATTTGGCATGTGAAAGTTTTCGAGGGCAAGAATATTTTCTATGGTGAATTAGGAGCCCTCCCCACTTTAAGAGGGGGGGCTCCTATACAAACGAAATACAAATTTCCTCATAACTCGAGAACTAATCAAGCAAATGGAACCAAATTTGGCACGTGGGTGTTTTTGGAGACAAAATTTTTTTCTATGATGAATTGGGACCCCTACCCACTTTAGGAGGGGGGGCTCCTATACAAATGAAATTCAAATTTCCTCATAACTCGAGAACTAATCAAGCAAATAGAACCAAATTTGGCATGTGGAGGTTTCTGGAGGCAAAAATATTTTCTATGGTAAATTAGGACCCCTTCCAACTTTAAGAGGGGGTGCTTCTACACAATTAAAATACAAATTTCCTCATAATTCGAGAACTAATCAAGCAAATGGAACCATATTTGTCATATGGGTGTTTCTGGAAGCAACCACTTTTTCTATGATGAATTGGGACCCCTTACCTTTTTAAGAGGGGGGGCTCTCATACAAACGAAATACAAATTTCCTCATAACTCGAGAACTAATCAAGCAAATGGAACCAAATTTGACATGTAAGTGGTTTTGGACGCAAGATTTTTTTCTATGGTGAATTGAGACCCCTCTCTTCTTTAGAAAGCGAGTTATGGCCCATCTCCCCTTTAAGAGGGTGGGCTTCCATACAAATGAAATGCAAATTTCCTCTTATCTCGAGCACTAATCAATCAAATGGATCCAAATTTGGCATGTGGGGGTTTTAGATGGCAGAAATTTTTTCTATGGTGAATTACGACCCCTTCCCCTTTTAAGAGGGGAGCTCCCATACAAATGAAATTCAAATTTCCTTATAACTTGAGAACTAATCAAGCAAATGGAACCAAATTTCGCATGTGGGAGATTTTGGAGTCTTGAATTCATTTTACGATAGTTAGAGACCTCTCACCCCTGTGGTAGGGGGATATGGACTCTCATACAAATAAAACAGAAATTTTTGCGAAACTCAAAAACTAATCGAACTCGAGAAATTCGAGACTCTTCCATAAAACATTAGTCAATACAAGACCACAAAAACTATCTATAGTAACACTAGATCATTCAGGACGAGACGGTCGCGAGTGTTGCCGGTGACCCGCCGTCGAAAGCGTCGCCCACTGGGGGGTTTGCAAAACTCGAGATTGTGACAAAGATCATCCAAGATTCATGATTTATGTACAACACAGGTTAATTTGTGGCAATACGAAGTTTGTCGGGTCAGCTAGTATAATATAAATATAATCCCCCTATATACAACTCTTTTCTAAATTTATGCTCAAGATTTCAAACATCCAGTTATTGCAATTTTGATTCAAGAATTATTTCAGACAGTAAAAATGGTGAATGTTACGGTTTGAACATTCTTTCTACAATTTTCAGATAAAATATAATCTTTAAAGCATGAGTTTCTAATACGCATTTTGTTAACATTCCATCTATTTGACATGATGTATCTTGGCATTTGAAACGGGCAATAACAATGGGAAAATATATTCAAATATTGGATAATGCGAGAACCAAGCTGACAGTGATATAAAATTGTGCTATAGACTCCTAATTAAATTAATCCTATTGAGGGAACAATCTAGTTCTATCCTGTCTCACGTAATAAACATTAGACGATTTGTTATAAACCATTTGGACTTGAATTGGAATTAATAGGCTGTATGAATAAGACCGTTTGCTTTGCTTTTCCCGTGTAAATCTTATAGGAGAGTTTGCTCTAGCTCCTTTATTCATATGGTACGTGTCCCACCCCAGTGTGAGGTGGAACCTGGACACGCCAGTAATTGACCTTCTAACGAGCAACATAGAAAAAACAATGTGATCAAGCTAATGACTATTTTTTCATGAAATTTAACTCAAAGTTTGATTTTCATACAAAATTATTTATCCAGAGCAGTGCCAGAAAACGAATAGTCTAACTTCTCTTTTTCATTTTTCGTATCTAACGCTCAACCCAGCTATTTTTTTCAATTCAGATATAATAGCAAACCCTAGGTGCTACATTCCGTTATCGAAACTTGAACTTCTGTTTTTTTATACGACAGACTTCGCAGCCAGCTGTTAGAGTGCAGGACAATTGCAGGGCCAGTTGCTACGATCCTATTGACTCTAACAGCCTCTCCCAGTCGACATTAGAACATACGACGACTGGCTTATTAGGCCAGCGTCATACCTCGGAGCCAACTGGGAGGCAGTAATTCAGATATATTACAATCATTCAAATCATTTAAATCACTCATAGAAAGAAATTAAGGTCAATCATTTTGCTCTAGATGACCTTTTTCTTCAAAAGTAAGAAAGGGAAAATTCGCGGAATATTTTTTTCGCAATTTACCTGAATTCTTGTTTTTCAAAAACATCAACATATCAATTTCAAAACAAATTTCGTATGTAGTTCATGATATTACACGTCACAACAATTTAGGTTTTCTTGCCACAGGCACTGATCCCTAGCCAAATATACAATTTTTCACGACCTTATCCGCCAAAATAAACTTGCATCCGCTAGGAACCATCCCGCGAGTAGGAGCTTTGAAGAACTTGACCCCCGATAATTGTAATCGACTTTCGCATAAGTTTCACATCCATGATCTATCGCGCTTCAACAGCACCTAGTCGTACTTACATGCCTGAATTCTGGCCATTCGCTCGGTACCACCAGTAGCCTTCCAAATTCGCCGCACAGTGTATCAGCCATCTTCAGTTTTTTCTCCAAATCAATCTGAGATATTGGGATTAGCCTTAACTTTCCGAATGATCTTTACCCGCAGTTGACGATCAAGGGTTTCACTCCGACGTTTGGTTTGCACTTTGCGGGCAGTCGAGAGAATTTTCTAACACATTTTGTTAAAAAGTTTTTGATATCTATACCTTTGGGATAATCCAGCAGTTTTGCTTGCTCCCGAGTTGACGCCAATGGATTTTAGAGTTGACTGTGTCAATCATTTTTATTTTCTCCTCTTGCATGATAAATATTTCGGAGCCACATTAGTTTTAGACTACAAAAAATATAATCCAAGCAGAACTGTTTACAAGTAACATAACGCAGTCAAAAAGTTGCGTATCCGACTGAGAGCACCGCTATCGCCAATATGAATTGCCCCATTTATAAACGATCTAAGCTTAATTTATTTAAATTGAACAATTATCTTTATCAAGAACTCAAAACGGTTTCTCAAACGGTCAAACAATTTTTTAATCCGACCAGTTGAAAAATTTTTCGGTCGGGAAAATCATACATAAACCGGGAAAAAGTCGGGAAAAACCGGGAATTTGAAATTTGGAATTGAGTGGCCACCCTGTACCTGATTTCCGATAAAGTTTCTCGTATTCCGACTGGTATCACGAGGAGGTAGGGATAGGAGCTACTGGATAATGTATCGATCTGTGAGTGATGAATTCTGGAACGATTTTCCCAATAATTGTTTTCAATCTGGCTTAGTTTCCATTATAGAATCGGTAATGTAAAGTAACAATCTGCTGTGTTTTCGGAAAAATCGAAAATTTGCTTTTAGGTGGTCTGTAAAATTTTTGGCTGTAATTTTTTGCCAGGTTAACACTGTATTTAGCACACGTCAATCAAGCAAGAAAGTGTAGGTACAAAAACAAAACCAATGCCTACACTGCTGAAGTTGAAGTACAATCAAATTTACCGGTATCAGCGATTCCGATGCCGAGTAGGCTTCGTATGGAAATGATTGCTTATGAATATGAGCTCTGCTTGTTTGTCGAGATGATAACTGACCGGGCGAAGTAGGTAAGTATTAAAGCAACACTACGAGAGAACCCATCCTGTGTCCGATTGTGCAACCGAGTAGTCATAAATTTTTCTACCTCGCTCGAGCCATGAACAATTCTGACTAAATCAATTATGCATATGATACTATGATACTAAAAATGGGAAACTATAAATATCGTATTCAGTTCTCAATTAACTTTTGAACTGAGAGATCAGTTTGTTTGCTTGTTTGTTTCCCTAGCTATAGAGCGGCTTTTGCTATCAAAGTTTCACTGTTCATCTTGCGAGCCTGTCGGATTCTCATTTGAATGCATGCGAGCAGAAACGAGCAAGGATTGAAAATGTTGACCATCAGTAAATCAGAACGGACACGAACCAACAGTGCTCTGCTTTCGACTATTCGAATAAATTCAAACAATAGTAGTAATAGGAAAAGTTTAACCAAGAATAAACACGCTGTTATACACAAAACTATTTGACCCCTCCAACGCAACAGAGAGATTCGAGCGTACGCAAAGTTGCGATTCAATTTCCTGTCCGTCAATCGTCGCCTGCCTTTGCGTGCGGCAGGACAACTTAAATCATCAGTTGCCAAAGTATTCGCCTGTTTCCGGTCGGTCCGATCAAAGTCAATCCGTTTTCCGCTGAAATGAGCAACTTCACGGGATGTTCCGGTTATCCTTTTACCCTTCTCTCGCTTTACCGCATCCATCGGCTCGTAATCTCACCCGTTGTGTTGCCAGATCGGATGACGGTAAACCGTTACTGCCTGCCTGTCTGCACAACGAACGCAACGTAGGACTGAACAGATGGAATCGAAGCTTCTGATGTCATCATGATCACCGTCGGAAACTGGCTTGCAGCATACGCTATGGGGAAGAGGGCTTGATGCAATCAGTGCGAAAGCTGCTGCCGGGTGAGCGCATTTCAAGAGTTGTGGTCGAGGCCGGATAAATCTGTTTCTGGTTTAACTGCTAATACCTACCGGCAGTAGATACCCGTTTTCTACTCTATCTCATCTGTGACTAGGTTTTTCCATGGGGGAAAAATTTCCAACAGATTGCATGCACTTTTTCCATTTCCCATCTCGGCAAGTCCTTGACTTGGTTTTTGCATATATCGCGCTTAGGGGTACCGATTAATTATTGAATCCATTCGGAAAGTTTCGCTGTAACAGGAGTGTTTTGCGTTCTTCAGGGCATACTGCACAATTTAGTCATCCCTAGTTCCCTAACATTTCTGCTCCAATGACACACTGTTGCACCACAGACAACTCCGTCATAGTCGTCGTCTTCATCGGTAACGGTGATGCAACATTACTCGGGAGGAAAAGCTGGTTTAATTTTTTTCCTTCTTTTCCTCGGAGCAAAGCTCCAGACTTCTTTCCTGGCACGTTCACTGGTTTGTTGGGTTAGGAAAACAATCTCAGTCCTGGCTAAATGGTCTGGGCCCAGGCAAAATATGTGAGCAAATATCGTTTTAAAATGTAATTTGAATCGTAGCAAGCTGGCGAGTCGTCGAAGAAAGATGTATATATCCGTGCCGCCCGGACTGAGTCGTGGCTGACTGCAATTTGTCGCCGCGGGAAATGGTGTATAACCGGAAGGAAAAAGCTGTCAACTGCTAATGCGAACATTAAGATTAAGTATCATTGATAAACCGTGCTGGCTGCGTTGAGTTAGTTACTCCTTCTGTGTGCGCTGTATGCACGCAGCTGGGAAAACAAAGATTTTCCCGGGGGATGCTTTCCGGAAAACTGCACACATACTCACACCGGAAGGGAAAGTTTTCCGATGATCTTATTCGGGAGATTTATGCTAAGCAAACTTGCAGAGCAGTTAAAAATATTTGTTTATGGCAGACTGCCACCAATCTGCTGGGGAGGCAGCATGCTCTATCTTTGCTGCTGGGAAATGCACGGCCATGCTAGGGAATTGCCGTAAATCTAATCTGCTAACGCTAAGCAGATTTCATCCCATTCAGGCAAATAAAAATAAGGAGGGAGTAAACAGAGTTCAATTTTCAATGTATTTCTCTCGCTATTGACAGTTTTTTCAACTTTCCCAAGAAAATATAAAATTTTAAATACAATTTTCATTAGTTTTAATGGAAGGACATGACAGATGATAAGGATAAAATTAGTTTTAATCAGTCAGTTTGGGGGAGTGAAACTTGCTAGCTTTGATTCGTTTACCACCCTTTATAGCCGCCGGCTGAAAAAACGATAAGACATCATTTATTTACAACATCCATCAGAGACCCGTCGAGAGAAAATCCAGCCCCAATTAGAGTGACGACAGAGGTAGAACAGATTATCAGCTCGCAAAGATGGTGAACCTCTTTTCACAGCTTTGTTTAGGGGTTTGTTTCTTGGCGTAGAAGCCTTTTTAGTGGATTTCATAAACGTATTGTTAACCAGATAAGTATGCATGACTTTTTCGAAAAATTTTAAGCCGTTTTCCCATTATCAAGGACCCTCGCTAATGTGAACTTTTTTTAAATTTATTTTTAAATCTGAACCTCGTCGATTTGAATGCTTTCTTATTGAACGACGAAATGTCACACACAATGAACAGTTATGCGGAATGGACCAAATGACAAACGATCCCGCTTAAGGTGAAGGTCTGCAGACACGATAACACCAAAGTTAACTAAGGATAACGGTATGCCAGGCCCAATTTCCGACAGAACTCTACGAAACTGGTCAAGAACCACTGGTAACGGCGCTTAATTGGATTATTTCAAGGATATGGGAGGAGAAGAACTGCGGCATTGCGCTGATTAACAGTATCAGACAGGATTTATACCCCTGCTAATCAAGTTTTCACTGTCCGACAAATCCTCCAGAAATGTCGGGAGTACAACGTACCCACGCATCATATTTTCATGGATTTTCGGGCAGCATGCGATACAGTCGAGCGCAAACAGCTATGGTAGATAATGCACGACAGGAGTGGGTATCGGAACGAAAGAACGAACCTAAACAAGCAAAAGTAATCAACCCCTAGCCTGCGCAGATGACCTCGACATGATTACTAGAAACCTTAAGACGTCGGAGGTAATCTACGCCGGATTAAGAACGGAGGCTAGGCGGATTGGGTTACAAATCAATATGTCGATATATGGTTGGAAGAGGTTCCAAAGAATATAACGTTCGCCTCCCACGGGCAGTGACCATTAACGGCGATGAACTGAAAGTGTTTGATGAGTTCATATATTTAGGATCTATGAAGACCACCGACAATAATACAAGTAAGAAGACTCAACGACGCATTCAAGCTGGAAGCTAAGCCTTCAGTAACTTTGCTTACGAAAAACATACGTAGTACACGTATTTGAACGAAAAGTGTTGCGGACTATCTGGGGTGGAGTACAAACGGAAAGCGGAGAGTGGCGTATGCTCATGAACCATTAGCTGCAAGCACTTTTTGGAACGATTTCCAGCTTATACCTGGCGAAAGTCGGGAGACCGCGGTGGGCCGGCCACGTCACAAGGATGCCAGACGACTGTACAATAAAATTCGTTCTCTTCAAGAACCTCGCCGACCCCAGGAATATAGGAGTCTAACGTGTCAAAGGGCCTTTGTCGAACAACTTGAATCCCGCGCCTTGGAGTTGCCACCTGGTGGAACTGTCGGAGAGTAATGGACTGGCATCAAAACCAGCTTCATCATGACCAGTGACGAAATCCTCGACAAAGCGCTCAGCAGGCGGAGGGTGTGGATTTCGGATAAAACTTGGAGTAGGATAGACGAGTGGAGAGAGACGAAAGACTGCATTGAGCGAGCGCGAACGAGATCGGCTAAGACAGCCCGTTAACGATACACCGAACTGGAGAGAGCCTGGACTAACTCCCTAGCCGAACAAGGAGAAACCGCCGCACAGAGGGGCCGGGCCGGACAAAAATGCCAAAATCGATTTTCGATTTTTATTGTTTTCATATTTTTTTTCTTAAATGTACTATCATTGAATATATATATGCCAAATTTTTAAGTAAATTGAGTAAAAACTAAAGCTTGTAGAATTTTTTGAAGATACCAAAGTCAGTAAAATTTGTTGAAATTCGCAATGCGAAAACTTTACACCCTTTGATATTGAATTCGTGTTGGTATGTTTAAAATATCGAACACCAGTCCATGCAAAGATGTGTTTTGATAGGAAATTTTCTTGGGAATCCAATGGAATTTTTAAATTTTACAAAACATCATTGTTATAAAAGTTACAATATAAAATACACGTTATTATTTGATTTTTAAACAGTGTTTCGGTCTGTAGGACGCCATCTACTTAGGAGTGCATACTAGTGCATCGGCCGCTCATGTTTCATTTTACAGGAAATTTTGTCTAGTTTTCAAAAATCATAGTGGCATCTTGCGCCGTTCTGCGCCAAGGTCTCAAATTTGATGAATTCTGAACAGGGTTGCCACGATCACTTTGACTCAATTCATATTCATTTGACAGTACCGTCCCAATTAAGCAAAATTTGAAAAAGTTATATATGTCGCATTTGTAGAGCTAGTTATTATCTACAATTTTGCTGAATAAAGCAGGGTTGTATCTTTTGTATTCACTGTGCTACAATGCTGCTGCCCCGTTGGTAGTCAAGTGAACGTTCATTTATTTATTTATTTATTTATTTATTTATTTATTTATTTATTAATATAACATTCATCTGACTAATTGTCTTAATGAAAAATTTCGAAAAGTGACACAAAAATATTATAGTCTACACAATAAAAGCTTTTGTCGAAATTTGTTAGACGGCACACCAAAGTCAAACAGGTCTTCTACTGTACGAAAGGTACGCATGCAGGAGGTTAACGGTTCGTTGAATCCAAACGTCGTGCGGTGAAAGCGGGGCTGAAGCAAACCATTAGAACGGAGGGTACGTTGCGCGGCACGAAAGTTGAGCTGCGATAGAATTCTCGGGCTATCGATTTCGCTATTTATCACTTTTGCTACAAACATTGCTTGCTCAATCTTTCGGCGGCGTTCAAGAGTGTCGATGCCAAGAAGGCGGCAGCGGTCGGGATACGGGGGCAAGTTCGCCGGATCACGCCAAGGTAGATCACGTAGTGCGAATCGGAGGAACCGTTTTTGTACACGTTCTATTCGCAAGTTCCAAACAAGTTGTTGAGGACACCATACTAAACTTACATATTCAAGTAGCGGTCGCACCAGTGAGCAATATAAGGCCTTTAAGCAATGAGGATCGTTGAAATCCCGAGCAATTTTCGAGATGAAGCCAAGCTGACGTGTTGCCTTAGCGATGACGTTCGTGCGGTGTGAATTGAAAGAGAGCTTCGCATCTAACAAAACACCCAGGTCGCTAACGTGATCTACTCTTGCTAGTTCCTGGTTGTCGATCTGATACTGGAACACTATTGGATTCACAGTGCGGTGAAAGGTAATAACATGACACTTGGCTATACTAATAAGTAACCAGTTACTACGGCACCAGCTTACGAATACCTCCAGGAGCTCTTGTAATCGGCGACAGTCTTCGATGGATCGTATCGGCATATAAAGCTTCAAATCATCGGCGTACACAAGTTTTACGCCAGCACCCAACAGTAATGTAACATCGTTGAAAAATAGTGCGAATAATAGAGGCCCCATGTTACTGCCTTGTGGGACACCAGAATTATTAGTAAACTCAGTAGAACAACATTTATTAAGCTTTACACGGAGAACTCTTTCGCGCAAGTACGAACTCAGCCATGCAGTAAACTTCTGTGATGCACCAAGCCGCGAGATTTTCTTTAACAATATGCCATGATCTATCCGATCGAACGCCGCTTTCAAGTCGGTATAGATTGCATCAACTTGAGCCTTCTGCTCCATGTGGGTAATGCATGTAGACGTAAAATCGAGAAGATTTGTGCAAACAGATCGACCAGGCATAAAGCCGTGTTGATCAGTCGAGATATAGTTTTTTGTTCGGGATAAAACGAAAGTGCTTACAATTATTTCGAACAACTTCGAGGCAGCAGAAAGGCTGGTTATGCCACGATAATTCCTTACATTCCGACGATCACCACTTTTGTATACAGGAAACATAAAAGACTCCTTCCAGATTGTAGGAAATATGCCTTGCTCAAACGATTTGTTGAATATACACCGCAGAGGATCGGCCAGTACAGCTGCACATCGAGCAATAACGACAGATGGAATACCATCCGGTCCCGCAGAGAACGAGCGTTTCAATTTTTTTGCAGCAGCTAGAACCATATCAGCAGTTATATCGAATGTGTTCATGTCAACTAAATCAACAGGAACAGACTGTGAGGCCGTCTCAGATTGCACCTCGGATGCAGTATCAACGGCAAAAACGGAAGCAAAGAATGTTGCAAATAGTTCACACGAATCCAAATTCGACTTTGATTCCGTGTCGTCAAGATAAACATTGCAGGGAATTGAAGCACATTTCCGTTTTGAGTTGACAAAAGTCCAAAAATTTTTTGGTTTCCTTCGAAGATCAGTTTGAACACGCATGACGTATGATTTGTACAACGAAGCATTTACGCGTCGGTATTCATCGCTCAATTGTTTAAAATTACGCTTTGCCGCGCTGGTTTTCCAACAACGGTATTTGCGATGCCAGAAATTGCGCTTTCGTTTCAAGAAACGCAGATGCGGGGTAGTCCACGGGGGTGAAACAGGCTCCTTCACTAGCGGTAAATGACCGTTTAGCCATTGATACAGGATATCATAAAACAGCTTAGCCATATCATCAACGTTGTCATGCTCAGTCAAAATCGCCCAGTTTACGCTTGCCAAATAATCCGTCAAAGCGGCAAAATCTATTTTGCGATTTGGTTACCAACGGGGTAGTAACCATATAGTACCTTAAATACAAAAGATACTGCCTAGCTTTATTCAGCAAATTTAATTCAGCCAGATAATAACATAATAACTAGCTCTACAAATGCCCCATATGTAACTTTTTCAGATTCTGCTTGATTAAGACGGTACTGTCAAATGAATGTGATTTGAATCAAAATGATTGTGCCATGTCTGATTCTTTATTATTTATTTATCATCTTAAATATCTGAAATCGCATGAAATCTTTCTATGATTCATATGTCGCTTCCATATTAGGTCATTACTTTTGTTATCCATCACTATCTTTCAAATTGCATCAAAATTTCAAGTATAGCAAGAAACACTATAGCCAAAAAAACAGTTTTAATCTGTTTCAAAACATACGTGAATATGAAATAATACTTCAAATTGCAACACAGTTATGTATTGGAAACATGAGCTTGCCCAATTTATTTTAATTTTAGTAGTTTAGTTTGTTGTAAAACACTCAGAATACATAAAATGTAGCAGAAAAATAAAGTATATTATTTACAGTGTTAAAATTTTTTTAATCAACCCTAGACGTTCATATGATAATTTTAGAACATTTTAGATGCAAAAATCAGATTCAGCGACCCAAAATTACTCTTAGGTGGCAGTTTCAACATCCTTGGACAGCTTTTTTATTTTTGTCCAGCATTTGTATGGAGAGGATCCACTGTGCGCTGTCGCCAACGGTGATATCCGTTTGTAGTACGATAATTCTCACCACCTTAGTGACACCAAGACAAATACAAAGATGCCGCTAAAGGACAGAGCTGGTCAGCTACTGACTGACCGTACAGAACAATTTAAGCAGCGTATATTTCGTCGAATTAAAACTCGGAGGCGCCATCGTTGGATGAAATTGATGCACCCATCAAGAGTATGAAATCCAATTGAGCACCAGGGATAGACTGTATGACTGTATGTATGTATAGACTGGATGTAGGGCATATTGGTCAAAGTCCCTAAAACAGGAGACCTAACTGAATGCGGTAACCGGTGTGGCATCACGTTGCTCTGTATTACTCTCAACGTACTCTGTAAGGTAATCCTCAACCGGATCCAGGAGAAGATTGACGCTACTCTCCGGCGGCTGGATTCCGTGTTAGCCGATCATGTGTAGACCATCCCAAGTAACATTTTTGTTGTATAATAGCCTATTAAACCATTGTACAGCTAATTCCCATGGAGCAATCGACAGTAGATCAAATCGAGGATTGCCTTTAAAGCCTCCAACTCCAGCCAAATTACCTCGAACTAGCTCACGACATTGTCTTGACCTCTCCGAGAGCTTCCAGGCAGCAGGTCTTTCAGTCAGTAGCAAAAACTAAGTCTCTAGTGAGTGAATAATGCTGACAATCCCATCAACTTCGCAGTAGCGGGACAACAACTTGAGCAGGTAGACGCCTTTCAATATCTTGGTAGCCCGACAATGCCCGATGCTGATATTAAGACTGATATAACCAGCACTGATATGGCCTGGAAGGCTTGAGGTGTTTTTGCAGGTCTACGAAACATTTGGCGCTCGAGTCAGATCACTCTGCATACGAGAATCCGAATTTTTAACTCAAATGTTAAATCCGTAGTGCTGTATGCCTTCGAAACGTAGTGGTCCCAGCGGAGACAACACCAAAACTGCGGGAATTTATTAATCGTCGTCGTCCATGTCATCAACGGCCGATAGCAACAGCAATTCGTAAACGTAGGTGGAAATGGATCACACACACCTTGAGGGAATGAGCGAACGAGATCTGAAGAGAAGAACTCGACTGGAATCCGCAAGGATAGCGACAGACGACAGGTGAAAGCCATGCCGGGTAACCATCAGCAGTGAAGATCTCTGATTTCATCCCTTTGTTCGGCCGGACTGGTGGACATGGACACATAAGTAAATAAGTAACGTGCTAGATGGCTCGACCAGGTTGAAGTCGAGTAGCGTGTGTCGAAACGCTCCACGAACCGTGTACAGTGTAGGGAAATTCTTGATACGGCAAGATCCACCCCGGCTTTGTGCCGTTGGAAGAAAAAGATGGAAAGCCATATTCAATCATTTGTCTAAGTGTTGCCTTCAGGTCAGCCGTTAACTACATCCAGCTGGACCATAGCGGGCACAAAGAAGTGAAATCGTGGAAATTTCTAGAAACCGAATTACCGGGAGTTCTTCGATGAACACCTCAATGGCGAAGTTGCAGAAGGATACGGAACGGAAGTTAACCTAAGAGTGCCCATGAAGAATAGTAATATCTCAGCACCTGATCTCAAAGAAGGCAAACGAGAAATTGGGTTGCTGAAGACCAATTAAGCCGCTGGAAAGGACCGCTTACTAACAGAGCTTTATAAACACGACCGAGAAACGCTGGAAACGGCTCTACACTGGGTTATTTCCCAGATTTGGTAGGAGAAGAAGCTACCGAAGGAACGGAAGGAAGGAGTGGTTTGTCCCATCTACAAAAAGGGTGATCGACTCGATTGCAGCAACTATCGCGGAATAACGCTGGTAAACGCTGCCTACAAGTTACTCTCCCAGATACTGTTACTCCAGCTGTCACCGATAGCACAGGGTTTCGTAGGAAATTACCAGGTGGGCTTCAGGGGGGCTCGTGCATCTGCGGACCAGCTTTTTACCACCCAACAGATCTTGCAAAAATGTCGGAAGTACAATGTGCGCACGCTTCACATTTTTATTGATTTCAAAGCAGCATACGATATAGTCGATCGAGATCAGCTATGGCACATAATGCACAACACGGTTTGCTGGATAAACTGACACTACTATTCAGGCCTACATTGGATCGAGTGATGTGATTCGTGCGCATCTCGGGTACGCTCTCAAGTCCCTTCAAGACGCGGCGAGGATTGATACAAGGTGATGGCGAAGCCTAGAGGCACGATTTTCACCAAGGGCAGCTAACTCCTAGGCTGTGCAGGCTACTTCGATATCATAACCAGGAATTTTGCGACGGCGAAGGCAATCTACGCCGGACTAAAAGCGGAGCCTACGAGGATTGGGCTGAAAATAAATGCGGCGAAGAACAAATACATGAAAGGAAGAGACTCAAAGAAAAGGAAAGGCACATCGAACCTACTTTACCCTACGCAAAACATTACGATCAAGAAGCATACGCTGCCGTACGAAACTGACAATGTACAAAACCCTTATTAGACCGACCAATAGCCATGACACTGCACACAGAAGATATACGCGCTCGTGCCGTGTTCGAGCGGAAGGTTCTGCGGACAATATTTGGCGGAGTACAAACTGAAAGCGAAGAGCGACGGAGGCATATGAATCACGAGCTACATTAACTGCTTGGAGAGATTCGCATCGAACATCATGCAAAAGTCGGTAGGCTACGGTGAATCGGACACGTAGTAAGGATACCGGACAACAGTGTGGTGCGATGAAAATAGTTCTATTAAACAAC
Source organism: Sabethes cyaneus (assembly GCF_943734655.1). Taxonomy (NCBI): domain Eukaryota; kingdom Metazoa; phylum Arthropoda; class Insecta; order Diptera; family Culicidae; genus Sabethes; species Sabethes cyaneus. The sequence continues at coordinate 118,740,930 of NC_071353.1, forward strand.
CCTACCAACTCTGGTTGGTAAACGACTGGGTAATGCGTACCAGCGGTGTCTTGCACTCTGCGCATAAAATAGACCCCACAGTGGTCCACAGCCTCTTACCCAGCAACTCCAGAGATCGGGTAATCAACCCCGGTGGAAGCCAAGGTCGTATGCTGACAGGAGAGGAGGGCTCCTTCGAGCTACGTTGGCCCTTAGGCGATACTGTGGGGTTGGCTGCGGGCTTTGTAAGCTTGAACAACCAAAAAACCAAAGCAATAAACGACGTAAATAGTAACTCTAATCGATACAATCGGCAAAGACCCACGCGACAAAAACGGACTAACGATTGGAAATTAGGCACATGGAACTGTTGGTCTCTAAATTTCCACGGAAGTACCCACTTGCTTTTGAAAGAAGTGAAGAGCCGCAAATTCGACCGATGATGACAAAGACGAATTTTACGTGCAGCTGGAGCGTGTATACGACCGTTACCCAAGACATGATGTCAAAATTGTCATCGGGGACTGTAATGCTCAGGTTGGTCAAGATGAGGAATTCAAACCGGCGATTGGACGGTTTAGCGCACACCCGCAAACGAACGAAAACGGCCTAAGACTTGTCGACTTCGCCGGCTCCAAGAGCATGGCCGTACGTAGTATCTTCTTCTAGCATAACCTCTACCATCGGTACACCTGGAGATCACCTTACCAGACAGAATCACGAATCGACCCCGTTCTGATAGATGGTCGGTACTTTTCAGACATTATCGACGTCAGAACCTATCCAGGTGCTAACAGCGATTCGGATCACTATCTAGTGATGGTAAGAATACGTCAAAAACTATCTGTTGTGAACAACATACGATACCGGTGCCCGCTACGGTATAATCTAGTGCAACTGAAGCAACCGGAAGTCGCCAAAAACTACGCGTTATCTCTCGGAACAGCACTGCCGGAAAAGGGTGAGCTGGAAGAAGCCCCTCTTGAGGACTGTTGGAGTGCCGTGCAAACTGCCATTAACAGCGTAGCGGAGAACTTCCTAGGCCGTGTGGCACCGAATCTTAACGAATGGTTTGACGAAGAATGCCAGCAGATATTGGCTGAGAAGAACGCAGCGCCGGTACAAATGCTGCGTAGAGCCACCCGTCAGAATGTGGACCGATACAAACAGAAGCGGGGACAGCAAACCCGACTCTTCAAGGAGAAGAAGCGCCACCAAGAAGAGAAGATGAGCGAAGAACTCGAGCAGCTGTACCGCTTTTATGACACACGGAAGTTCTATCAGAGACTCAACGAATCTCGCAAAAGGTTTTGTGCCGCGGACCGAAATGTGCAGAGATAAAGATGGAGGTATTTTGACTGACGACCGTGCGGTGATGGAACGGAGGAAGCAGCACTATGATGAGCACTTGAATGGCGTGCAGGCGGGAAAAAATGATAGCGGAGGAAGTGACCACATTGATGTAGCAAGCAACGAAGATGTGCCACCCCCATCGATAAGGGAAGTCAAAGAAGCCATCCAGCGGCTGAAGCACAACAAAGCAGCGGGAAAGAATGGCATTCGAGCGGAACTTTTTAAAATGGGCCCAGACAAGTTGGCCGGCTGTCTGCATCAACTGATTGTCATGATGTGGGATACGGAACGACTACCGGAGGAATGGAAAGACGGGATTATCTGCCCTATCTTCAAGACAGGCGATAAGCTGGATTGTGAGAACTACCGAGCGATCACTACCCTGAATGCCGCCTACAAAGTGCTGTTCCAAGTCATCTTCCATCGACTATCGCCAATAGCCAATAGATTTGTGGGAAGTTACCAGGCCGGCTTCATAGAAGATCGGTCTACAACAGACCAAATCTTCACCCTGCGGCAGATCCTCCAGAAGTGCCGCGAATTCCGAGTCACCACGCATCACCTATTCAAAGATTTCAAAGTCGCATATGATAGCGTTAACCGACAAGAGCTATGGAAAATTTTGGACGAAAACGGCTTTCCGGGTAAGCTGACTGGACAGCCACGTAGCCAGAGGTGGGGGCCAGGAGCCCTATCTTGGCTCTTAATACATTAAATGCATATCTTACAGCTTAAAAATATAATACATCACAATACATTTAATGTATTGTAGTTCTAAACGCAAAAATATGCATATAAAACAGTTCATATCAAAATTGGGCCCCCGGGCCCCCCCTTCTGGCTACGTGGCTGTGACTGGACTTATCATGGCTACGATGGATGGGATCCAGTGCTGTGTGAGAATCTCGGGTGGATCTCGGGGTGAGTTCGAGGCAGTCGACGAGTTCGTATACCTTGGCTCACTGGCAACAGAGGACAACAATACCAGCGACGAAATTAAAAGGCGTATTATCAGCGGAAGTCGGGCCTACTAGGATGTCCACAAACACTTGCGGTCGAACAATCTGAGCCCTCGTATAAAAAGCACACTGTACAAAACGCTAATTAGGCCGGTCGTCCTCTACGGGCACGAAACTTGGACACTGCTAGAAGAAGACCTAGGAGCACTCAGAGTTTTCGAACTCTATATAGACTCTATTATAGGCTGAGTTTTATATAGACTGATGGAAACCACTATTATAATCAGTTCTTACTTGCTTAGTATTTTTTCCGTTTTGTGTCAACGTAGGAGTAAAATCGACCACCAAAGTGCAAAGAAAATATTACAAAATGCTTTTTCTTACACCAAAACCATTTCGACATTACAGAACGGTAACAAACCACCTCTCGTAATTATGTTTGCAGAACATTCACTCGTTACAGTCGGGTCCATGAAGTAATGCCATTAATTTGAACTAACCGCAGCAGATTTCATCGAACAACATCGACCCAGCAGCGGCCCCCGAGGAAACAAGTACACTGAGTGGGCAAATCCATGTTTCGCAATCAATCATCCGCATCCGCCTGCCCTCGGCATGCACTGCGTGTTTCCGTTCGATGGACATTTGTCCATCCGAACAGCAGGCAGCCAGCATGTTGTAAAACGCGTGTAATCGAATCACTCTCTTACCACTCGATAAACCTTATCCGGTTTTAATTACATTGGGTTCTGCTGCTTTCTTTCGTTTACTCTCCGAATCTGATACTAACACATAAATGATGGAGCGGTCTGGTCACAGTCTTCGAACAGATGTGCACCATTTATTGTAATTAGAGAAAAGTTTTGCGAGTAAACCCTTACAGGTTGAATTTTTAGAAGCATTTAAAAACCATGTAACAAAGTTTTTAAACCACCAAAAAATATTGTCACGGTATCTGTCTGCTCGGATGAAGAATTCCTCGAATCCTGAAAAACTTCGCACGGTAAAGGGTGACGAATGGCGGCTTTCCTTCTCCCACTCTCCTGACCTCAGTGACGCTGAGCAGCTGAGTATGTTATCGCATAAAAGTTCGGAATGTAATTTAGTATCACCGAAGCGAATCTCGCCGCGTTTCGCCGCCAATGATGGTTGCTCCTGGGGATGGTTATGTTCACAGCCACACACTACTGCTGCAGGGCTGCTCGGTTAGCAATAATTGCTATCGTCTGGCATGCTACATATAATGGAATAACGTCACAATGAATGCGATAAAGGTTTCCTGCGTTCACCATGTCTCCCCCTGGGGAGCGGCTCGCGAAATGCAATTTACTCCAATTTAGCGAATGAATGAAATCCGATTCATCTCATCATTATCCCGGTGAATGGTAGAGGAAGTGTTGGTTGAAATTTGTACAACATGTTGGTGTGTTTAGTGTACAACAACAGCAGCGTTTCGAATTCACACTTTGAATTTTACAAAAAAAAAGTTTTTGTGATTTAAACTGGTTATTCTGAGAGTAAAACCTTTCGCTGAGACATATAAATTATCCCGTGCGATAGGAAAGCGTCTACATCGTCTTGTTCCAGGCGAGAAAAAAGCAGCTCTAATTAACTACTAATTCGCCATCTCAAAGGCAAACCAGAAGCTTTTATAAGCTGCTATTCCTCACATCTTCAGCACTCGAATGGCCATGAGCCGTGCAATACGGCTGCCAGCGGTTGCCAGCTGAAGAGCTCATGAAGCTCGATTATACAGTCGATTAAAAGCGGAAACAGGATACCACATTGCCCATACTTTTCCACGCGTTTCTGTGTTTGCGTCAGCGCTATCGTAGCAACAATTTTAATTGACCATGCGCCTCCATCGAAACTGCTTTTCAAGGGGACGCCAAGCACTGGTTCCGGTTTAAAAATACACTTGCCTGTAAATATTTTTTCGAATAGATTAATCGATTGCCCAAAATAAACCGATACGCAATAGCCTTTAATACGGTATATTCCGCCCTAATTGGTTTCGGCGGACCGTTGGCCTATCAACGGTCTGATTAATCCACATAGAAAATGAACAATATAACTGTATACATGTTTAATCAAGAGTGTATTCCGTCGTTCAGTTCCCACTAAAAGGAGTTTCCCGCTGTCGTCGTTGATGCGATTGTTGCAACAGTCAAACAGCAGTACCCAGGCCAGTGCAAGGGCACATTACGCTGCCTGCTTGTCCTGTGTCCATGTTACGGACGCGACGGCAGCAACAATGGTCAAGCAGCAAACGGCCAAACTGACGTGGCAAGGCCACCGACAATGATTTAGGATCGCTTTTATTATTCTCCCCCCACTCACGGTGCTCGATGTTTTCTGGATAGCGTTATCGTGCGTTGTTTTTTTTATATTCCTGGAACACATTTGCAGCTTTCTTTCACTGCTCCAATTTTTGTTTTCCGTCCCGGAAAAAAACGAAGGGGAGCACAGGAATTAAATATGTAATTGAATTAGTCAGCGAGTGAGTGGGTAAGTGCGTGAGTGAGTGATGTAGAGGGTGATGTGTTAGGCTCGGCAGATCCTGAGATCTATGAAAAAATCTAGAGCAGTAGCAGGCAACTAAAGGAGGGGCAAAGGACTTTTTGGCCGCCTTTTGCTGAATTAAAGTTATGTTGTAGAATTCTTCCAGAAATGAACTTAGACAGACTAAACATCAAAAAACTTATTTCAGTTTTTACGGTATTCAACTGCCCCCACACGAAATGTTATTCAGGTCGACGCCACTGGTCTATAGTAGTCCTGTTGCCTCCCGTTCCCGTTCCCGTTTGGTCTTTACATCATTCATCTTCCAGCTCGTAATTGCGTAGATATCTTGCAGGAGAGCATTGCCTACCGTTGCCATCTACTTCAATTAACCGAATTTCTGAAGAAGTGAGATACATCATCAAGCATGGCTGTTTGAAGAAGAGTGAATGCTTCGATTTGGCAATTTCACTAATTTATTTAATGCTTATCAGAACTGTGTGAGGAATTTCATTCATAACTTTTGTAGGAAGGTTAACTTTTTTGGAAGAGTAAATGTTTATTGTGAAAAACAAATATAATACATAATATATTGGAAACTGTGATTCTGAGTCTCACCTTCGTTTAATCAATATTTTGAGCTTAATATCATAATTTTTCATTTCATCTCATTTCTCATTTCTCATATTGAATATTTACTCTTCTCCTAAAATCAAGTAAGTCAGGCTACAGAGTCATTAAAAAAGTGAAAGATGGATAAAGTTTTATTAATTAAATGGACTTTCATTCGCTTTAAATTGGATTCAGTTAATATCAACACTAAAACTCAGCTCTCTTTCGTGTTTGGTTTGACCTAAGAAAAGATTGATTGCTCTTGCATTAAAAATATTAAACAATTTATTTCGTTGTGAACACACCTGAGCAGCCATTTTGTTCTTCCATTTCTTCATCACTGCAGCATCCCGAGTAACCTAACCAGTTTTTTCAACTTTCGCTTAATAATTGCACCACATTTCTCGGTCGGGCGATATTGAGAACAATTAGCTGGGTTGAGTTCCTTTTAGACTAAATCCACCCCGTTGCCATTGCAAACAACAATTTAAGTTTCATTACGTTCTTTTGGTGGTTTTCATCAACAATTTTAGAAAATCGCTAATAAAACCATGAGTTCCACTAGAACCTTCTGATGACCGCTATAAAACTGTCTTTTGACTAAGTGGCCCGCTCTTCAGTAGGTTTTTATAATCTCCGATTATATTTTTCGCTATTGTCAATAGCGTTAACAATAAGTTAATGAAGCTTTTCATTTTGTTTTACAAAGTTATAAAGCATAAAGCTTTCTGTGGGAAAAAAGCTAAATCCAGTTCGGTTAACTTGAAAATGTTTACCCGTGGGAAGGAGCTTCCGTAGTTGTGCAGCATATGCGCATTAAATTTTAACGTGCATATTGAAATTGTAGATGGTGAAAATCAACGCGCCATCGAAATTTTGCAATTCATGAAGATCAGTTGTTAAAACTAAATAAATATATTTAATTAGCTAATCTCAATTTCCAGCAAAATCATTTTAGTTCTTTCCTGTCACTTTAAAACCGATTGATTTCGGCAAGGTTTGAGATAGGGTGTCATTCCAAAAAATCGAAAAATGCGAGCGTCACGAAAAATGAAAGATTTTGAGCGCTAATAGCTCAACGATTTCCAGATCGATTTTAAATATTTTTTTCCAATTGATCGGAAAATCTTCTACGCATCCACATCAATAATGAAACCTGTTGATTTCAAAGTACGTACTGTTGAAAAATTGAAAATAATTAAGTTTTGTCCAGCTGGAAATCCTCGCTTCGTGATTGATTGAAGATTCTTTGCGACGATGTAAGCCTATACCAATTTGATATCTGTGCTTGGGAAGTAAGCCAAAACAAGTGACAAAGTTTCCTCGTCTCAACAATATTTCTTAATACCGCGATTAAATCTAGACTTAAGCCGATTTGATGTCCGTGTTAGGGAAGCGTGCCAGAAAAATTTAAAAAATTTTGGGTATTGAACAGTATCCAGACTAACCCCAGGTATTGACCGCTAATATTCTTCAAAATAGCAGCACATCGAAAGGAGAGAGGAAATCTAAGCACAAACGAGCACGAGGTGGACGACAGGTGAAAGCAATTCTTCAATGAACACCTCAATGGCGAAAATGCAGAAGGAGGCGGAACGATAGTTAATCTAGGAGTACCCATGGAAGATAGCAATGTCTCAACACTCCAAGAAGTCAAAGGAGGAATCGGGTTGCTGAAGACCCACAAATCCGCTGGTAAGAACCGCCTACTGGCAGAGGTTTATAAACACGGTCGAGAAACGCTGGCAACGGCTCTACGCTGGATTATTACCAAGATTAGGGAGGAGGAGAAGCTACCGAAGGAATTGATGAAAGGAGTGCCTACCGCCTACAAGGAACTCTCCCAAATCCTGTTAGGCCAGCTGCAACCGATAGCACAATCACCAGGCAGGCCTTATGGGGCATCGCTCAGCGACGGACCAGATTTTTACCATCTGACAGATTTTGCAGAAATCTTGGGAGCACAACGTGCCCACGCATACCATATTTATTCATTTTAAAGCAGCATACGATATAGTCGATCGAGACTAATGCATGAACACAGTTTTCCGGATAAACTGACGAGACTGATCAAAGCTACTTTAAATCGAGTGACGTGTTTCGTGCGCATCTCGAGGACACTCTCGAATCCCTTCGAGACGGGGCGAGGATTAAGACAATGTGACGGCTTATTCTGCATGCTGTTTAACATCGCTCTTGGGAGGGTGATCTAACGAGCGGGAATTGAAACGAGAGGCACGATTTTTACCAAAGGTAGCCAGCTCCTACGATTTCCAGATGACGAGCCTATCTACGGCAGACTGAAAGCGGAGTCTGGGAGAATTGCCTTAAAATTAAAGGCGGTGAAGACCAAATACATGAAATGAAAAGGTTCAAAAGTAACGAACGCGTGCCTCCTACGAACAGTAACTGTTGACGGCGACGAACTAGAAGTGATACATGAGCTCGTGTATTTGGGATCGCTGGTGACTGCGGTCAACAACACTAGTAGGGAGATCCATCCTTCGCAAAATGCTACGACCAAGAAGCATAAACCACCGTACGAAGCTGACAATGTGCAAACCCCTTATTAGACCGGTAGTTCTATATAGCTCTATGACTTACGGAGAACTTACGCGCCCTTGCCGTGCGGAAAATACTGAGGACGATATTTGGCGGAGTACAAACTGAAAGCGGAGAGTAGCGAAGGCGTATGAATCACGAGCTACAGGCGCTGCTTGGAAAGATTATCATCGTATATTTAGCGAAAATCGCTATATTTTTTTTGTTTTGTAACATCTTGGTTTTGCGTAATACCATAATAAAACCAAAGGTAATGATTAATACTACAACACTACCTTTGTGAATTTCAAATAAAACCAAGCAGCTTTAGAATTGTTACTTGGGCATGGTTCCACTGAACTACTTGTCAGCTATAGTGGCAACTAGATAAATCTAAACTTTATAGGGTCCTTATGTGCTGGGAATTGTGGCATGTTGCTTTCTCCAGGCAATCTTCCTTTCAGATCTTCGAGATCATAGTTGATAAGTAACGAAAACCTTAACTTTCTGGTGAAAACTGCAGATTCCTTGTTCGATCCAGATTTTCCTAGCAAATATATTAACAAAACCTGATTTAATCCACCTAGTGGGGAAGGGAACCTTTGTTATACCGTCTTACTTGCGATTTGAGATAGAAATCGACACGTTTGGTTTACATGAAATTTTTGGAAATTGAATAAGTTTACAAAATTTGAAACAAATAGAAGCACTTATAAATTTTGATAGTTTCTTTTCTCATGAAATTGCTGAGTAAGTTGTTACTAATGAGGGTAAGTGCAAGTAAAAGTAAGTTGTAAGATGAAATAGTATTCTTTAACATATACATTGCGTAGTAAAGGTCTAGTTAATAGGTTTTTGAACTATGCATAATTTCCTGTAACGCCATTCTATTTGATTCACAACAATAAAGTTTTCTTGAATAAATTTCATCAATTTTTATGAACCTTCGGTTACTCACGTTGTTGTATTTTGTACACCATATGCAGGTTTTTGAATGCCATATTGTTATATAGTTACAAATCGTATATTACGTATATACTAACGTATATACTAACGTAACGTATATAAACCGACATCACAGAAACGAAGCAAGTAGCATGTGAGGTGTACCGCAGTTGGCCCCGACTGGAATTTTCTTTCGTTTCTTCATATGGAAAAATGGTGTCTGTGTGCAGCAAAACTACCAGCAAATGTAAAATGTTTAAAATGTTTCCGTCTGTTGGCAGTCGAGTGATTCGGGGTCAAAATCAGGGTATTTTTTATAATCAAAGTTCTACAGTTCGTAAACAAGGAAACATAGAGGTATACTATGTTCAGCAAAGTTGTGTATTTTTATTATTTATACAACTTTGTAATACATGAAAAAGTCATACAACAATTACAAAAAGAGCTAAAATAGAAAAACTGATTTTTCAAAATCATATACAATAAAAAAGATCTCTTCGTTGAAGAGATAGAAGGTTACTGTCTTCATCAAAATTTCTTGTAATAATATGCTCTAAAACTTTGCAGAACACATCAATGTGTTATATTGAAACTGAAGGAAAATAATTTTTTTATTTCACTTTTAGGGGGATTAATCAAAAATCAAATTCTACCAGACGATAGAGCTTTCAATTTCAAGAAACTCTTCCAAAGGTTCGATAAACCTAAAACCAAGTTTTCCTAGTCAAAACTCTAGTGCGCACGTTTTCTTTGGTTTTGGGCTATTGTGCGCGCGAGTAACTGTGTTATAAAAGTTGGCGCGAGTGTTCGAGGGTTAATATCTTTTGACCGGTAAAATCAATTCTTATGAAATTTTGCATATATATTCGTAATGTGAAAACCTCTCGTTTGATATTAAAATAATTGAAATTAGGTTATTTTTCTTGGTTAAAATCATTATAAATTATTGTTAATTTTGGTGTGGTGTATTGAATTACTCATAACTTTCAAATTAAACATCCAATCAAAAAACCATTCAATAGTGATCTATCCGGCTATATTACCTGCCACATGAAACTAATAGCGCGTAAATCGGTTTGGCCATCTCTGAGAAACAGGCGATCATTTGAACCTTGTCAAAACTGGTTTTTTAAGCATAACTTTTAAACCACTTGTTTGTTTTCAATAAAAATTGGCGTGAAGTTTAGCAATAGTAAGAGCTTTTATTTGGTACTAAGATCGATGAAATCGGTTTTGTGGTTCCGGAGAAAATCGTGTCACGTAATTTTCACATTTTTGCTTATAACTTTTAAACTAAAAGTCAGACCACGAAACCATTTAATAGTGATATACTAGATAAAAATACCTTTAAAATAAAAGTTATAGCAGACGAATCGGTTCAGCCATCTCCGAGAAATAGGCGATTGAAAATTGAAGCGCACACACATACACACATACACACACACACACACACACAGACATTGCTCATTCGTCGAACCTGATCGATTGGTATATGTGACACGGCCCTCCGGGCCTCAGATCGACTTCGTGTTTTTCGACCAATTCCTAAACCTTTGTTATATTGTATAACAAAGGTAAAAACAAGTATAAATATGCTGGAGACATCTCCTTGAGTCGTAGCCATATTTAACTTTTACAGCAGAAGCTGTTCAAAATCCATCTACACATACGTTTCGTCATCCATAAGGAAGCTTCCATAGTTCTTCGTCAATTTAGTGTTATAACACACGGCTTGTGGCGGACAATGGCCAAGATAGACAAATTCGTCGACTCGTCACCGTCAACTGTAACAATACAGCCCAAGTGGTGGCGGCCCGCCCCTTTTTTGCCGGCCAGCATGTACTTTGTTTTGGGCGTATTTAAATTTAACCCTATTTGCTCTGCTTCGCGCTTTAGTCTGGTGTACTGCCATGGTTACATTCTACCGGCAATATTCATGTCATCGATAAAGCAGACAAATTGACCAGGTATGTTGAAGATCATGCCCCATATGTTGATATCTACTCGCTTCATATCACAACTCGTAGCGCTACGTTTAATAGCATGCATGAGAGACCATCGCATTGAGCCAGCCCTCTGTGACATTCGAATGAACTCGATATTCCGTCCGAAATCTGCACACAGTACTGAGTATCGTTTAATCATCTTCCTTGGAACGCCGTATTTGTCAATGATTTGCCATAGCTCCTTACAGTCGATGGTATCGTATGCAGCTTTGAAGTTTTTCCAGGTAGATTTAGGTTCCTTGCATCTTCTTCTGTGTCTTTCCAATGTTGATTATTCGTAGTAGTTACCGAGTGCTGAAGCTGCCATGTCGGCCTTAGATTTCTAGAAACAACACATTTCGTAGTTTAACCGGTTGCTTCGGGTTAGACGCCGTCGTGAGCCACCTCTTACCTGGAGTACAGAGTGAGTAACTGGAATGGGGAAACGATGACCCATCTTGCAGTGGAAACATTGCGAAAAGCTGTCCCAGTTATGGGATTAAATAGGGCTGTCCAACCTGTAGTACCGGTAGTACCGAAACCGGTAATACCGGCCAATTTTTGGATACCGAAATACCGGTTTTGAAAAGGCAGAAAACCGGTATTTTCGGTATTTTTCTTCTCTTGGGATTTCTTTTAAACTTCGATTAAAAAATATCTGATGCAATATCAGAAAATAATAAGATTAGAAAATTCGTCAAAAAATAGCGTACTATTAATGCTGAAGACGACTCTTAATGTGAAAGAACTATTTAAAACATTGATTTAAATGTAACTAGCGATAAAGAGTTTGATCAATCAAATAATTGATACTTTTGGACTTGTTTAAGTAGCTCTGGAACGTTGCTAATCAGGCCGTATCAGGCAGACGTTGCACGTAGGTACAGTACTGGACAATATAAAGTACGCACCCGGTCTCATACTATATAACACGCGGCATCTTTTTTATTGTCAAACATATGAACTCGGTATATTTGGACAAATTGTAGTATTTTCAATGCTTTAAACGATTTATGTATCGTTAAATATAAACATTAGCTATTTTGATCAAGCTATTGTATAGTTCTAGAAAAAGTCAATTTTTAGTTGGTCATAATAAAGTACGCACTACTAATATAATGACTGCACAACGCCGCCTACTGCATATGAATAGTTTCCTCGCCATCACACTGCAGCGAAGTGTCAAAACAAATTGTTTGTGATTGATTTTTCATTACCGGTGCGCGTTTTTATCTGGTACGATGTCAAAAAAGCAAATTTGTAAAGATATCCGTAAACTTATCGTTAAAAATCGTAAGGAAGGTTTCTCGAATAGAGAAATTGCTCGAAGATATGAAATTAGTGAGGCATGAGTACGAAAAACATTGAAAAAATATGAGGAACTTGGAAGCGTGAAAGACCGGACTGAAAGAGGAAGAAAGCGGAGGACTACAACCAGTGATGATCGCCTGATTCGTCGAAAAGTGGCTAAAGATCCGTTCTCTACCAGCCGAGTAATCCGAGAAAATACGAACTTAAATATTTCCGAACGAACTGTTCGTAGGAGACTGAAGGAAATGGGATTTAATAATGGATTTGCTCAACGAAGGCCATTTATCCGAAATGTTACAGGTTTGTTTATTTCATATTCAATATTTGTTTTTAAGTAATATTAATTTGTATAGGATCAAACGTCTTAAATTTGCTCAAAAATATATCGACAAACCTCTGGAGTATAAAGCCTCTGTATAAAACATCTTCTGAAAGTACATCTATAAAGCTAATTTTTGTTCGATCACTATAAATAGTTATCTACTATAAATAATGAGAAAAGCATGAAAGTTTATTTTGTCCAGTACTGTAGTACTTCAAGTCATGTTACTTACTTTTCCTGGTGCGAAGTCCTTTACGATTTCACCTGCATAACAATGGTTTGTCAACAAACTCGGTGGTTGGCTGTCCGTCTCCAATTTCTCGAATGCCCCACACTTTCCAGGTCTTGCTCCACTTGGTCTAACCATCGGGCAGGTTACGCATATCTACGTATGGTGCCAGGCGAATTCGAGGTAAACGCCATTTTCGCGGGTTTGTTGGCCGGCATTCCCACAACATGTCCCACCTTTGTAACCTTCAAGCTTTAGCAACTATCTGGATCCTGGGTTCGCCGAAGAGCTCGTGATTCATCCATCTCCTTCATACACCGTTTTCATATTCACCGAAAAAAATGGTCCTAAGAACACGACGTTTAAAAATGATCAATACTTTCAAGTCACCGTCGAGCACTGTTCACGTTTCGTGCCCGTGGAGGACTACCGGTCTTATTAGCGCGTGTACATAAACCGTATTGAAGATGCATTTGGTACGGAGGTGAAGCTTACAAGACCTTAGAGTTTTGTGAGGTCCATAATAAGCACGATTTCCGGTAAGAATACGTCTGCGTATGTTATCCGTTATCCGTTGTTATCCGACGTCATCAACGACTCAAGGTATACAAATTCGTCCACCATCTCGAACTCATCTCGGTCGACTACCACTATTGCCTATGCGAGCACGATCACGCTCGATTCTTCCTGCTAACAGATACTTCATTTTAGACGTATTCACACTAATCCAACCTTCAATGCTACACGTTTCAGTTTGTTATACTGCTCAGCAACCGCCTGGAATGTCCTTCCGACATTGTCTACATAGTCAGCGAAACAGATGAATTGGCTAGATGTATTGAAGGTCGTGCCACGCATGTTAAAACCCGCGTACATAACACCTTCCAGCGCGATGTTCGATTCTTGTTGGAACAACTTGAAATTAAAATTTTCGGAATCGCTTTCTTGAACAATTTTGACGTCAAAGAATTTGTAAGTATAGACTTTAACAAATTTGGAAGTCTTCAAGAGCTACATTGATTAGTCAAGCTGACAAAATGGTTGGTAAACGGCTGGACAATGCGGAATATAGACCCCATAGTGGTCGTTAGCCTCTTATCCAGCCACTCCGATCCCGACTAGTATTGGGCGATACCGTATCGATACCCGCGATATCGATACTCGAAGGCCGATATTTCGATATTTTTCATCGATACTTACGACGTCGATATTATGCTAAATCAATAATTTCATCCCGATACTGTTTTGATAAAGCGGGATATGCAGCTAAAAAAATATAGGCTAAAACTAGGCCAGGAAAGGCTCAAGAGAGCAATATTTTCAGGATTTTTTCTCGTGCTGTTTTCTTTTGAGGTATCTACTAAGGTTAATTCTCAAATTTTCTTTATTGGAATTGACTCTTATCCAATTCAGAACTGATCCGAGAGCACAGAAAGTATTATTGGGCGTTGACGGCAATAACAAAGACTTTCCAGCTTTGTACACGCCGTAATAGCGGTAAAAGTGACAGAGGTGGGACAGAGATCGAAAAGAGCTAGAACCGGAAAGGAGCAACTCCCGGTGGAATTCTGCAGGAATGGTCAAGAACCGCCAGCAACGACACCTCACTGGATGGTTTCAGGGGTTTGGGAGAGGGCTGCCGGAAAAGTGAATTGAGGGTGTGGTTTGTCCCATCTACGGAAAGGGCGATCGGATAGATTGCTGCAATTGCCGCAGCATAACGTTGGTCAAAGCCACCAACAGGGTGCTCTCCCAGCTTTTGTTGCGTCGTCTATCCCCGGTGGCAGGAGAGTGTGTAGGGAAGTATCAGGTGGGCTTTATGGAGGCCAGTGCTACTACGGATCAGATTTTTACTCTTCGGCAAATCATCCAGATGTGTCGGGAGTACAACCCATCATATTTTTGTGGATTTTGGGGCAGCATATACGATTCAGTCGGGCGCGAATAGGTGGTGCGGTTTCCCGTACAAAGCGACGTGTCCAAAATAGCGCTGCACTGGAGCGAGTGATGTGTTGCGTGCGTGTTTTGGGGGCTCTCTCTTAGCTCAACATGTTTTTTATTGATTAACTTTTATGAATCCCTTTTTTGTGTAGCATTTCCTTATCCCAGAATGCCGCCTTGAATAGTATCGATAAATCTAATATCGATGCTTAACGAACGATATATCGGCGGTATCGATAAAGCGGCGGATTTGATATTGATATTCAATTATCGATACTTTCGGGAATTTTGCCCAATCCTAATCCCGACCTCCTCGTGGTACCAGCCGGAATACGAGCAACCTTAGCGGAGATCGGGTAACCAACCCCGGTGGAAACTAAGATCGTATACTAACCGGGAAGGAGGTATAGTGAGTCTCGGCACTATAAGATGGCAGCCCCATCACGAGTCTCGGTAGTGTTGCCCCAGTACGGCTACACACCTAAACAACACAAACTAACAACATTCAAGCATATACGGAGCGGAATATTCGGCATCGACCTAGGCGACGGAATAAGGACGACGAATGGAGACTCGGGACTTGGAACTGCAGATCGCTAAATTTCGCAGGTTGCGAGCGGGTGCTGATTGAACAGCTGGAACCCCGCAAACTCGGCATCGTAGCTCTGCAGGAAATCTGTCGCAAAGGAGAGAAGGTATGGAAGATCCGTGGCGGAAAGGCCCAGTTTTACCAGAGCAGTGGCGCTACCAACGAACTGGGGACGGGCTTTGTAGTGCTGGGCGGAATGCAGGATCGCGTGATTGATTGGAAGACGATCAACGAGAGAATGTGTGTATTGAGGATAAAGGGCCGTTTCTTCAATTATAGCATCATTAACGTGCATTGCCCGCACGAAGGTAGACCCGACGATGAGAAAGAAGCGTTCTACGCGAGGCTGGAGGCAACGTACGACAGCTGCTCGTCACGGGACATCAAGATCGTCATCGGGGATATGAACGCCCAGGTCGGTAGGGAAAAAATGTATAGACCGGTGGTAGGACCCCATAGCCTGCACACCGACACAAACGATAACGGCCAACGATGTATAAACTTCGCAGCTTCCCGAGGCCTGGTGATCCGAAGCACCTTTTTCCCGCGCAAGGATATCCACAAAGCCACCTGGAGATCACCTGACCAACGTACAATGAACCAAATTGACCACGTTCTCATAGAGGGCCGGTTCTTCTCTAACATCACGAACGTAGGCTCCCGTCGGACTGCGGATATTGATTCTGACCATTACCTAGTAGCAGTACATGTGCGCTCAAAGCTGTCCACCGTATACCGGACACGTCAAAGCCGCCCTCCTCGGCTGGTACACGGGTACCAGTGAGCGACACGTCCTGGCAGGTGTGGTGGGTTCAAATCCGGTTATAATCTCTGATTACAGCTTGGTTCGACCCATGCACCTTCCAGCATTGGACAAAAGATAGGAGTCACAACGACAACTTGTTAAGCATAGCTACCTATTACCCCTCCCCCCCTTCCTTTCCACCCTTCCCCTTCATTCCCGAAAAAAAAAATCCTTCATTACTTTCCCTTATCGTCCCTTCAGCAATTGTAGAATCATCGTTTCAAAAAAATATACGATATCATTGTCAGGAACTTTGCGACGGCGGAGGCAATCTACGCCAGACTGAAAGTGGAGTCTAGGAGAATTGGGCTAAAAATAAATGCGTCGAAGACCAAATACATGAAAGGAAGAGGCTCAAAGGAAACAAATGCGTGCCTCCCACGGACGGTAACCGTTGACGGCGACAAACTAGAAGTGGTAGAGGAGTTCGTGTATTTGGGATCGCTGGTGACCGCGGACAACAACACTAGTAAGGAGATCCAGCGGCGCATCCAAGCGGGAAATCGGGCCTACTTTGCCCTTCGTAAAACGCTACGATCAGGAAGCATACGCCGCCGCACGAAGCTAACAATGTACAAAACCATTATTAGACCGGATTAGTTCTTTATGGACTTGAAGCCGCGACGCTGCTTACGGAGGACATACGCGCCCTTGCCGTGTTTGAGCGGAAAGTGCTGCGGACGATATTTGGCGGAGTACAAACTGAAGGCGGAGAGTGGCGGAGGCGTATAAATTACGAGCTACAGGCACTACTTGGGGAGACTCCCATCGTACATCTAGCGAAAGTTAGCAGGCTACGGTGGGCCGGACACGTCGTAAGGATGCCGGACGACAGTGCGACGAAAATAGTCCTCTTCAACAACCCCACCGGCACCAGGAACAGGGGGGCCCAACGTGCACGATGGCTCGACCAGCGAAAGCGATTTGCGACTTCTGAGACGACTAGGAAATTGGCGACGAGTGGCCCAAGACCGAGTTGAATGGAGACGAGTGCTTGAAACAGCACGAGCCACCCCGGCTCTATGCTGCTGAAGAAGAAGAAGACAAAATCTTAAAGTGGTTAATTGCAACTGCGACTAATGGGATTGATAACATAGAAAAGACTCTAGCGGCGAATAGTGATGAAGAAGTTGGCGCTTCTGAATGATGATTAGGTATGTTGATGATGGAAAAATATAAGAACTTGGTAGGAACGCAAAGCACTCATTCTACCATCAATGAATGCAACATAGACCATTAGAACATTAAGCAAGTTATGTCTGATGAAATTCTGCTTTGCTAAGCAGAAATTTTGAAATTTAGCTTCAAAAAATAAAGGTTTATACTGGAAAGTACCAACATTTTCTTTCACTCGGAAAATTTTGTCAATGCCGGTATTTTACCGGTATTACCGGTATTTTGTGAGCCAATACCGAAATACCGGTTTTCCCCAAAAGTGTCCAATACCGACACCCCTAGATCAAACGCTCGTGTCTAGAATAGTCTTGCTATTTTTATTCAGTTAACGATTTTCAGTAGAACTAGACATATCCCGCTTGGTATCACGACGAGTTCACGAAGTCAGCATTCAGTGTATCGTCAACAACCCAGGTAACCAATAATCATTAGTATAAGCAGTAAATCAATCGTTTATTAGCATCCCTGGCGTTTTATACTGCAGGTTGCTGTTTATCAGCCTTTGTCTGCATATCTGTTGTAAATTGGCTTCCACAATTCTATTCGAATTCTTCTTGTCGGTAACTAGCTGCACATAAGCATTGTCAGCACTATAAGAGGGCTAGCAGTAAAGTAGCCGAATATTTTGAAAAAATAGCATTTAAGGCATTTAAATTGCATTGGGAATGCTTATTGGTTACCTGGCAAGGGTTCGTTTAATGGAGGCTAGTAACGGACCCTCATGTTGTAAACTGCTAGAAGCATGGTACAGCCTCGTTGTCCGTACTCACACATACGATCGGGACGATTGAAAAATGCGGGCAGCGAGGGCAATCGTCTGAATGGCAGTAGCGTCGAGACGGCAGGACTCGGTTGGCATTGGTAGGATTTCAAAAAGAGGGGGCAACCATACCGCTGGATTCGATCGAGCATCATCGAATAATCCTGATTGCAATTCGTGATGAACAAGAATCCAAATTCAAGCCCGCTGTTTTATGCGTCAAGGGAATGCCAACTTTGAAGGGGTCGAAGTTCACTTCTTCACTTTTGGGATAACACGAATAGTATCTTGATTTTGAGTTTACAGAACGTCTCGAACCAGTTTGTCGACGACGTTCTTTAGCTCGGAAATTCCGCCCGTTTCACCCTCCCGAAGAAGGAAATAACGCTTTGGGAGCGAGATAACTTCATTAGCTTGATGCACTATTCGCACATTCAAAATAGGTTGCATTCAGGCCAGCGACAAGTTTGATTACAAGCGTTGGTTAGAGTTGGTTAGAGGTGGTTACATCCATACAGGATTATAAAATCGTGACTGAATTACATCGTTATAATTTTATATTCATTTTCATATCTAAATCTGCAATCGTAAAACAGAAAATCGAAAATTGTGCAAAGTTTTTTCATTACAGTTCTCAAATCTAGCAGGTGTTGGGGGTTTCATGGCAACAGCATATATTCGGACGGTCATGCGAGAGAAATCTTTCGCAAAACATCCTTTATGTGGACCTGGACCTATGTTGCTAGGGCAGAAGAAACATTCATTGAAACATTAAAGTTTACTGACTGGGCTGGGGCGAGACTTTCAATCGCTCCTAAAAAATACGTTCTCGTAAACGAAAACATAAATCAGGATGATTTATTTTATGTTTGATTTTAATCCTGCAACAGCCACCTAGAGTAAGAGCCGGCAAGTTCGATTCCGCCGAGGTCAACGATCCCGAATTCTGAATTGGCCCGTTGTTACTGGATAAATTGCTTTTACGTGTAGCGAAATTCAGTGTTGTTCGGCAGTAACAGAACTGCGATTATATTTTTTTCAATTCCCGTTCGCTAAATCAATATTGAATATCCGATACATAACTAGTGCCTTAGTTATTGATTCCATCCGCCAAAAATGCTTATATTTATTTTATTTTTGCTTCGCCTTCCATTGATTGTCAATATAAACTAGTGTTCTGTCCCTAGTATCACTTAAAACTTCCTAACAATTTAAAAAAAATGTAAACAATTTCTTGCCTGTCATGGTAGTTGCTAATTTCAAACTGCTTCCAAAAATATTTTCTGCATATTGAATAGGACAAAAATATTTGTATCTGTTTCCTGCTGAAGAACCCGGAAACCGACAAACCCAATGCCATACCGATCGGAACCGAACGTAGGAGCACAAAAACGCTTAGCCGCCTCTGTGTGTTATTATTTACGATTGAATGAAACTAGTGCAGCACTTTATGTTTTATTTTTTTCTCGCTTATGTTTCGAGTGTCGTCACTCAGCAAAATAACCCTTGAGTGTTGGCAATGCTCCAGCAGCGGCAGCAGCAGCAGAGCAGCAACCATTTCCGCTTTTTGAAGCAGCCAAAGAATTTGTCCAACACAGACACACACAAACACACTTGAACCGATAAAAATCATGAAATAGTTTACTCGGTTGGAAAAGCAAATGTGTCCACTCGGCAAGTGGTCTTGTCGATTCAGGGCTAGTAGCAGCAGCAGCATCAGCAGCAGGAAAGCAAATATAAACCAGGACGAATCGTGCCGGTTTTTTCTCTCTTTCGAATTAGGTCGTTGCTGGAAAATTATCCATTTTGCCATATTTTTCGTAAACAAAGCTCACCTCTCATGTAAATGTAAGCTGTGCCGCGCATATTCCTTCGAGTTAGGACCACCAGATTTAGCACATTACCCACGATCCCGAGAGCGCAAATAATTGGCAACGCAATTCCGTACGAGATCTTCCGCAGGTACTCTATTCGAGGGTCCTCATAGAGCTGGAATGCAAAATAGAATAAGAACAATTGATTGATTACACTTCAATTGCGGATTAATCGATTGCGCGAGACAACCTACCCCACTTCGAAGCGTCCCATCGTAGTTGGTGCTGACGGCCGTCGGTTCCGCCGGCAATGCGGAGTTGCCTGAGCTGCTGTCGTTAAAATCGCCCCAGTAAAATGAACAAAAATGCGGATGTTCCTCCAATGGGTACAGGTTGTTGATCATAACGGGATGGTCTGCGGATTCGTGATGTTGTTCAGTGGGTTACTAACGTCACCCGTGTTCGTGATACTAATACTTTTCCTTCCAGAAGGATTGGACAGTTTGAGCTTTGCATATAATTCAGTTTTTTGTGTTGCTTATGGTAAAGTGCATGTGGCAATCTTTATTCCTTTTTATTCTGTTGCAGGGTTTCACAGTTCACACTAAAAGGTACAGGCCGTGCGTTCGTATCACATTTTCGGACAGCTAATTGCATCAAATTGTCACATAATGTCTTTTCAGCAAAGGATATTTTAACACTGTGTCCATTGTGCGCTGTCCGGTAGCGCCGTTCCTCGAGTAAGACAATACAAACCGTTGTTGATATTGCCAAATTATTTCGTTGTCCTTTTGTCTCTGATTTTCTGCTCCAAATGGCTGTGCATTACCTTTCATTTTGATACGGTGGCCGATGTTTATTCGTTGTGGAAAATATTACCACCTGGAATATCCTGTGGAAAAAATACAAAAAAAAACGCGTTAGTAAACTTGATGAATATTTCAAAAGAATGAAAGAATCGCTTCATAATCAACTTTAAACATTTTCCCCTTCAATCCCTTAATAATTCATGAATTAAAGAAAAGGTTATAACCTAATAAACTCATATGTGTGCTCCATCAAGAAGAGGCCGTAATTACAGCCTCTCCCGGAACTCTGCGCCAGCCTCCCACAATAAGCCAAATCACAAAGTAAAAGTACGTAGGTACATTGGAACCATATTCGATCACCGGAACCACTGCTGGCTGCTGGTGGCTGCCGCTGCTGCCACAGTGCCGTGGAATATCTACGACGAAAAATATTAAACTTAATCTAACAGAACCTTGAGACTAAATAAATTACGCTTTTTGCTCCTCGTCAAAGTGTTTCGGAGAATGCGGAGAACCTTAGTTACAGTCCAAACCGAACAAAAGTTTTTTTTTCTGTTCCACAAAGCATAGCAACCCTCATCTCCTCACGTCGCCGCCGCCGCCGCGCCGTAACCGTATCGAAGAATTCCCCGGACGGCTCTCCTCCTTCGTCCGTGTTCGTCCGATTGCGAGTCCGATGGGTATAGGGATGTGTCAATTCGAAGGAAATGGCTGTCAAGCCATACACAGTGTGTCCTGTCTGGTGAGGAGTGAAAATGTGTGATGTCTGGCTATCCGGTACTATCCGGCTGACAGACAACAGCACCGGGAATGGATTAGGCCACATCGCAGGGCAGTGAGGAGGAACGATGATTGGGAAAACTGAGCGGGCGCTGATATGTGAAAAATTCGCCACACCAAGAAGGAAAACATTGTGGGAGGAGGACAAGAAGTGTTGTGTTATCTTTGTACAATGAACAAGCAACTTTTTTTTCTTCTTATTTGTGTCTCGCTCTCGTGTTTATTCCTGTATTATTTCTGTCTGTTTCGCCTGGCTTCAAGTATCCAATATGTTCTGCTTGTAGTGGCGGGAGTCGTTAAGTGGATAACTACCATGGTTGAGCAGTCTCGCTGTCGGGATTAGATAAATGGGTAAATGAAGAAAAAGTGCCAGTGTTTTTTCTGGCTTTTATTCTACCGCTCTGTCTGCCACCTCCGATTGTTGGGCTTCCTGAGAATGTTGTTATCTATTGGGGTGAAGCGGAATGTTGGTTGTCAACACCTGCGGTCGGAGAATTTTATTCGGTTATTTTTCTTCACAAACACAGCAACGAATACAGTTTGACAGGTTTTTTTTACTATTTTGAGCTTTTTTGCCCAGACAATAACAGAAGGTGGGACAATAAACAATAAATGTTCTTCTTGGCTGCAAGCGCCTATCAGCCGATCAAAAATTGGTCGACTTATAGGGTAACCAACCTATTTTGGACCCCATCAGCAGCTGTACATAATTTGGATACTTCCATTTGATGTTGCTGTAAGTGTCCAAATTATGTACAGCTGTTGAGGGGGTCCAAAGTACGTTGGTTACCCTATTTGTGGTGCATTTATTGCTAATTGCAAGGAAAATTGTCCAATCATTAAGTGCGCAATCGCTTATAAAAGTGCTATTTTAGCTTAAATCGTTTCGGTTTCTTTGGCGCATTTATTGATTGGAATGTAACGAAAAAGTGCGCCGAAGATACCCAAACAATTTAAGCTAAAAAAAAAGTGCAGGAACGATTGCGCACTTATTGATTGGACAATTTTCCTTGCAATCAGCAATAGAAACCTAATCAGTCACCTCTCATTTTGTAAGTGTGTGTGCAGACTGATGCTTCTATTTTGATTTTGACATTTGCTCTTCAGTTATCCAAATGGCGTCCAAAGAAGAGGAGCAACGCTTCCAAATTATACTCGCGCATTACGAAAATCCGAACTACTCACACGTCGAGTTAACGATAAAAGGGAAACGGAAAAAGTAACCAAATCAATTACTACAAACATAATAAAAGTGTTCGGGTTACGTTTGTCTACAGCCAGAAAGCATCGGGGAAGCATCGGCGAAAGCCGCAGCGACGACAAATAGAGTGACCAAAGCTTTCCAGCGGAACTCTAACCAAGGGCCAAAACGCGATACTGAAACTGCATACGACAATACTGATGAAGTTAAATTTCGTGGTGGTGGACGACGAGACCTACGTTAAAACAGATTTCAAGCAACTTACTGGGTAGTGTAACCATCGGTTACAATGTATGAATTAGCTTCGCCAATTTAATTTGCCTGTTCGATCAGCTCAAAATTCCCAATCCAAATTCCCCAAGTCCGCCCCTGAGTCAGCTGTCTACTGAGTGTGTGATAGCCCTCCACGTCTGTCGTCCTGCGTCTGGACGGAGGGATCCCACAAGCGGGAAAGCTTTTTCTATCATATCCACACTGACCTGAGCTAGCATCCGAAGAATAGTAGGTCGAAACGTCCGCTGAAAACACAGTATTGGTCGAATTTTCACCGAAAATATTAAGAAACTCAGATTATATGAGCTAGCATTCTACTGGGTGTGTGATAGCCCTCCAAGTCTGTCGCTTTGCGGCTAGGCGGAGGGATCATACACACACGGGAAAACTCTCTCTGGCATAGCAAAACGGACCTGAGCAAGCTGTCTACTCAGTGAGTGATAGCCCTCCAAGTCTGTCGCATTCCGCCTGGGACGGAGGGGTCGTTCAAGGGGGAGGAAAGCTTGCTGGAGAGTCGGTTAGTAAAAGGGTTGAGCTGTCAACTGAGTGAGTGGTATCCCTCCACGTCTGACGCTCAGCGCCTGGGACGGAGGGGCCCCTAACGGGGCGGAAGGCCCTCTCTAATACAAACACGGTGATCTCAGATGCATCGGTGGTATTCCTCCACGTCTGACGCCTAGCGTCTGGGACGGAGGAGCCACAGATACATGATCGCCCACAGGTACCCTGAAACATGTGATCAAGGAATTCAATGCCACAGGGTGTCGACCAGGATAATTGTTGCCAGGACAAAAGTTCGGTAAAAATCGGAAAACTGGACGGGATTCCGATTTTTAACAGAGCAAGGTTTTAAAAGGGCTCAGACCCGGTAATCAAACCCACTTTGTTGTGAAAACGCAACGGAATAGAGGTGCGCGTTAATTTAATTTATTTAAGGCGATACCGAAAGTGGCTAACGTTATTGTGTTAGTGCGACAAACACTGTACTGTACATCTCATGTGCTCGTTAAAAACCTAAACGTTTATTTGAATATTGCATTAGTATTGGTAATATATGTCAAATAGCGGAGCTTGCAAACATAAACAGCTGATCCGCAGCCAACCGCACTGACTATAAACATCCCGAAAAAGGGTTTGTTTTCTTTATCAAGGCATTCCGATTCAATCAAAATTAACAGCAGCAACTGAATAATGCGTAGGATCACTAGGATGTTTAATTAATCCGCTTGCATCGATTGCGTTTTTGATTCCTGCGTTTGCGTTTTGTTTATTTACATCATTCTAAGCTTATCGATGCGGCGAAAGTTGAAAGCTCTTTAAAAGCTCATTGATGTGACGAAAGTTTGATACTGTGTTGCTGCTTTTTCGGAAACCGCTAGTACAATGAAATATGTGCGCAACAAAATATCTATTAACTAATTCCAAATTATACATTGGTCGCTTTTATGAACACGTAATGATCGATATGATCAGTTAAATTTATTTTCCATTAGCAATTATGTTTTTCTGAGCGTTTGTTGATAAATAGCAGATCGATAAATGGAATGACAAGTTTTAGGAAATTGTAACAGCACTGGAAGCACTGATTCCGTGGCGAAAGCGTGCTCTGCCAATACAGATGCATTTTTAAGGTGCAAAACAATACATGCTTCGAACGGTAGCCATTTATCCAGCCATCTTTGAGCCACTTTCGGTTTCCCCTTAAAGAGTTTTTAATTTCTATGATGTAAAATAAGTGTATTGTCGTTTGATTGTGAGGAAAAGTATTAGGTAATTGTTAATTGATAAAAGTGTATTGTGTACATTAAAAGAAAGCCTATTATAATGTTATATGTAATTATAGTGCCAAACAAAAAGGTGAAACAGAGACGTTCATACAATAAGAACAACAAACTACCAAACCAAAGACCACAGACAAATAAAAGTAGTGAAACCCTGTGTGAATAATTAAACAGAAAACAAAAAGGTAAAATTAGTTTTAGCAATTTTAATTAAATAAGCTGGTGTCAAGGGTGTAGATCTAGGGTGAAGCTGGTGTGATAAGTTGGTTAATGGCTCTCGAACAGGTCCTCGAGGGGCCTTTTTGTTTATGGACATTACTTCTCAGATTCCGGCGCCCGCCGCTTCCGGTGTGACCTTTCGGAAAGACGCATTAAACCACCAAAAGCTTCGTATAAGCATCGGACATTCCGCATATCCAGCGTAGCCACGAATTATTGGTTGTCGAACCCGACCGCTACACCGATCCTGCCCTTGCCGAACGCTGTGCGGGCCCCAGCGCTGCAGTGTAACCACCAACTACCCACGGTTGCCTGGCCAGCCCAGCTATCCCGGCTGTTCCTTTGCCGAGTGCGGTGAACCTACATACGATATTGGTTCGACCGTTATATTGTGAGAAAGTAACCCCCGAGACCTAGAAACACACCAGCAAGTAGAAATCCTAGTGTAGTAAGTACTGTAGGGATAGGGAAAATAAAACATTGTATCGTAAATAACGAGTTTTTGCCCAAAGCGACATTATCCTCTAATTTTACATCCATCATACAAGTCGAGTTGTCATCCTTCGCCGTTGGTTTTCTCTAGTGTGTTATTTCAACTATCTGCTCACCGAGTCTATAGAAACCCGTGAACTGGCAGCCGTTTCTTATTTGGTAATTATCCCCGCTATTGATCCATTTCCTGTGGTCCCTGTCTCCGATCAAGATACGGTTTGTGTATAGACCTAGCCGTGACGCACACCCGATTTACAGCATATATTTTCCTTCCCCACCCACTGAGCAGCTGGAGACTAATAGTAGGAGTTTTATGTGACAACTGAAAGGTAAAGATAACAGATATTTTCAAGTGTATGAAATTGTCGAAGTTCGTTAAAAATCGTCGTTTGGCAAGCTATTTGTATCTATACCTTGAAAGCGACATTTTATTGCAACCGGAACCGCTACCAGGAAAACATTTGCTGCCTTTCCTGTTCGATTGTTCCGTGCTGTTTTGGACGATTTTGGCATCCTGGGTCAACTTTGAGCATTTCGGCTGAAATACAGTCTATCCCTGGCGCTCTATTGTATTTCATACTCTTGATGGCGGCTGCTTCAATTTCGTCCAGCGATGGCGCCTTCATGGTGACGCGATTAATTCGACGAACTGTTGGTGTCATACGCTGCTGGTTTTGTTGATCTCTGACATTTAAAACTCGGAAAAGTTGCTCAAAATGTTCAGTCCATCGCTTAAGCTGTTCTGTACGATCAGTCAGTTTAGCGGCATCTTTGTATTCATCCTGGCATCACTAGGGCGACGAGATCGTACCACCAACGGATATCGCCAATGCATTGACGGCGGCAATTTCTCCTTGCTTGGCTAGCGAGTTAGACCAGGCTCTCTTGTCCCGCCTACAAGCTCGTTTAACAGCCCTATCAAGTGCGGCGTATCGTTGACGGGTAGCTGTCTTAGCCGATCTGGTTCGCGCTCGCTTAATGTTGGCTTTCACCCCTCTCCGCTCGTCGATCTTCCTTCAAGTTTCATCCGAGATCCACTCCTTCCACCCGCTGCGCGTTTTGCCAAGGGTTTCGTGACTGGTGATGAAGGCGTTCTTGATTCCGGAGCATTGCTCTTCAACGGTTTCACCAGGTGGCAACTCTGAGGTTTGGGATTCAAGTTGTTCGACAAAGGCCCTTTTCACTTCAGGATTCTCCAATCGAAGCCCTAGGAGAGATGAGCGAAAACGGGGAGCTGTTTACCGAATTCTGTGGTAATAACAACATAGTCATTGGTGGATCGCTCTTCCCCCATAGACCAGTACATAAACTCACGTGGGTCTCCCGCGACGGCCGAACAGAAAACTAAATCGACCACATCTGCATCAGCCGGAAATGACGAAGGAGCCTCCTTGATGTATGCAACAAACGCAGCGCTGATATTGCATCCGACCATGATCTTGTTATCGCTGAGATACGTCTGCGCGTCGCAAGTGTCCAACGACGGGAGGAAAAAGTTGGGTGCCGCTACAACGTCCGCCGATTGGAGAATCCTGAGATGAAAAGGGCCTTTGTCGAACAACTTGAATCTCGAGCCTCGGAGCTGCCACTTAGTGGAACCGTTGAAGAGCAATGGACCGGAATCAAGAACGCCTTCATCACAACCAGTGATGAAACCCTCGGCAAAGTGCGCAGCGGGTGGAGGGAATGGATTTCGGATGAAACTTGGAGGAAGATCGACGAGCGGAGAGAGGCGAAAGCCGGCATTGAGCGAGCGCGGACCAGATCGGCTAAGGCAGCTGCCCGTCAACTATACGCCGAACTGGAGAGGACTCTTAAACGTGCTTGTAGGCGGGACAAGAGAGCCTGAACTAACTCCTTAGCCGAACAAGGAGAACGGCGGTTTCTCCCTTCTCGCCAATGATGATATCCGTTTGTTGTACGATATTTCTCGCCGCGGTGTTCTCGTTCGAGGTTTTGCACAACGGCGTTTTGTCCGACCCTATAGGGGTTACTGCTGGCGTGAGACAGGGTTGCATTTTATTACCGCTTCTGTTTCTCATCGTTATGGATGAGATATTAGTTGAAGCAATTGACAGTCGACTAAATCGAGGATTGCCTTGGAATCCTCTGGCGATGGAGTAGCTAAATGACCTCGACCTAGTCGACGACATTGTCTTGCTCGCACAACGCCGAAACGGTATGCAGAGCAAGTTAGATGACCGCTCCGATAGCTCCCAGGCAGCAGGTCCCACAGTCAATGTAGCGAAAACTAAGTTTAGGGTAGTGAACACTGACAATTCCACCAACTTCACACAATAAGTTGAGCAGGTAGACGCCTTTCAATATCTTGGTAGCCAAACAACGCCCGATGGTGGTACCAAGACTGATATAGCCACACGGATCAGGAAGGCCAGGAGTACCTTTGCAGGTCTGCGAAACATTTGGTGCTCAAACCAGATCACTCTACGTACGAAAACCAGAGTCTTTAATTTAACGTTAAATCCGTACTGCTGTATGCCTCCGAAACGTGGTGCGTCTCAGCGGAGACATCACAAAAACTGCAGGTATTCATTAACCGGTGCCTGCGATACATCATTCGTGCCTGGTGACCTGATAACTGGATACCCAATGAGGAACTCCATCGTCGATGTCATCAACGGCCGATAGCCCCAGAAATTCGTGAACGTAGGTGGAAGTGGACCGGACACACCTTGAGGAAAGGAGCGAACGAGGTTTGCAGAGAAGCACTCGACTGGAATCCACAATGACAGCGTAGAAGAGGCAGACCCAGAGGCTCATGGTGACGCAGCCTATCCAACGACATCCGGGCTGTAGACGAGAACCTGTCCTGGCGACAGGTAAAAGCCATGGCGGGTAACCGTCAGCAGTGAAGATCTCTGATTTCATCCCTTTGTTCTGCCGGACTGGTGGAAATGGACACATACGTAAGTAAGTAACTTCTTCAGGACCGCATGTGCCCCTGGGCTCAGTAGGAATCGAACTCCTCTTTCTCGAGTAGCATTTTCACTTCGTATACCAGAGGACCCAGGTAACCAATAAGCATTTCCAATGCAATTTACAAGCCAATAGCATTTAAGTTGCCTTAAATGCTACTTAAATGCTATTTTGGCAAAATATGCGGCTACTTTACTGCTAGCCCTCTTATAGTGCTGACAATGCTTATTTGCAGCTAGTTACCAACAAGAAGAATTTAAAAAGAATTGTGGATGCCAATTTACAACAGTTATGCAGTCAAAAAGCTGATAAACAACAACCTGCAGTATAAAACGCCAGGGATGCTAATAAACGACTGATTTACTGCTTATTTTAATGCTTATTGGTTACCTGGGGAGAGCAAGACTTTGCCCAGATGATGTCTTGTGTTCACCAGTACCCGGCCAGCGGACCTCACTCAGCCCCAGGATTTCAAACTTCAGGCGGCCAGCTTTCCTTGCAATTTGAGGCAAAGATCGTTACCAATAATCCAGATTTATTTCTTCTTTCATTTTCACTAACTTTGTTATTCTCGGGTACAGTAGGTTGTTAACCTAAGGTCCTTATCCCGCTGACGGGACTGCCATCTTAAGGTGAGCGGGCGACACTGTGCCCCCATCCCTGTTAGCGTACGACAACCGAGGTTGCGTACGCCATCACGCACATGTTCACCCTCTGCCAGGCCATTGCCATCTTCTACCACCGCAAAAATAATCCTATCGCCGTTAGCTACGATATAGTGGAACAACGCGTCTTTAAGATTTGCGATTTTGGTGTCGTTCTGGATAGAGCCCTAACTTTTCGTACGCACTGTGACCATAGAGAATAGATTAACAGACTACGAACGAGAATTGTGCAAAAAGTTTAGACATAAAAAATCAAATACTTTCTTCGAATCTGTTAAACTGATCTCCAAAGCAACAGAGCTAATAAGCAGCTTGGGTTTATTTTTAAAATCGCAAAGGAGTTCCTTGACCCGTACTGTTTTCGATCATTGCCATTAAAAACCCCATACAATCGCCCTGGAAACATTCTGGAACCTATGTACAGTCAGTTTGTCAGGAAGGAATATCAGAGAGATGTGCTGCAAATATTCGATTATTTTGTTGGTTGTTGTGATTCTATAGAAGGAACATCCCTGATGATTCCACAGACAATTATTTTTCACAGTTTGCACATGAGTAATTCTCGTTGAAACGGGGCCACTACTGACACGAGGTCTTCAAATATTGGAAGTTTTACACTAAGTTGGTTGAAAATGGTTCAAAAATAAGAATAACATTTTTAATACCACGAAATAGTGGACCCCTCTTTCGCCAAGGCGCCTAACAGTTTCAAAAAATGTTGAATTTTTAGCAAACCTTGAACCTTTGAAGACCTCATGTGAGTAGTGGCCTTGTTTCAACGAGAATTACTATCTTTTTTTCCAGTTTATCCAATGTTCGTGCTTTACAAAAAACACATTTACTCTCTCATTTGAAATTATAGCTACAAAATAATTTGACCAGTATAAGTCGATACAGAAATGATAAAAGTTGTATTAGACAATGATTTAAACTTGTTCAATTTTGTTAATTTTTTTGTTTTTCGTTTATGTTATTTCTCTAATAATTCAACACGCTTCATAGAGTTAACAACTAATTGACAGTAAGAACTAATTTTAACAAGCCAATCGAAGTTAAGCCTAATTATCCTCATGGAAACAATATCCGATTGTGTATCTTGCCACCAGCGAAAGTTTCGATAAATCAATACAGCAAAAGTTGTTAAATAGATTCAAATATTCAGAATCTTTACCGAGTAGAGAAACTGGTACTGATACCTTCAACTTTGCCACAGGGCACGTGCAGTACACCTGTCGAACTTTCACAGTCACGTATTTTTCACCGTCGTCGTCAGTTAGTTTGTCTATATACATAGATATACTTTTTATCCTACTCCCAAACGAAGTTATGCTCGATTTCATTCCGTACGCGATCTGTTGCGCAAAACGACACCGTCAGCATTTTGCGCTGCAAAGTAGGTAGGTAGAGTCCTGCAACATGAACAAAATTGAAACAAGAAAACTTATCTTTCGACGTTTCGGCACTCAACCGACCGACTGGCGAATTAGTGCCAGCGAAAGAAGGTAATGGTCACAGGATCTCTTGGTCCCTACCGTCGTTGCATTGCTTTGCTCGGATGCTGCGAGCGGATGACAGTGGATGGATGATGTAGGGTGAATTAAAAAGAAACTTAAAAAAATCGAAAAACGCTTTTGTGAAGATGGAAAAATTTTCGCAGCATCGCATCGGTCCCTGCGCTGCTAGTGTGGCCATGGTTTGTATTATCTTCTTTTTTGTAAAGCAAAAAGATGTACACTTCGAGTGATTGTTTTTCTTCGCTGCCGTGTAAACTCCAGGCGAGACTTTGTCTAGTAGAAAGATAAATGTGCGAAAAGTTGCCGCTCGGCGACGAGCTCAAGTGTAAGATTCTTAAAAATAATTGAACAACTTCTCTGCCCTTGAATGGGCTGTTCTTGACGCTCCTTCAGTCCTTAGTCCTGCCAAGAAAAGCAACTGTTGTTGGGATACTTACTATTCACAAGCAACAGAGCGTTCCCGTGAACTTTTTGATTTTGTGGATTTTTTCTAGCTCCTCTGATAGGATAATTTATTTACAAGCACAAATGCTCTTGGAAATTGACAATCAATTTGTGATAAGGCTAAAACTGATGTTTGTTTAGACAATCTAAAATGGCTTTTATGTCCAAATTTCCGCGCAATATAGTGTAACTAAGTAATGCCAACAGGGGCACGAATTTTCAATTAACGTATCCAAATCACGTGAAAAACATATAAAACGTGGAACTGAATTTCAAGCAGTACCTGCTAATGTTCATTCTGTTGGCCTAAGCAGTTAGTACAGTGCAAAGACCAAAAGGCAAAGGAAAGAACATTAAACCTAAAGAAATTAGTGTGAGCATAATTATTTAAAGATTCTTAACGATTACTATACTTAATGTAGGGTGACTTTAACATTCGAACCAACGACGGTTGAGAACTGACAATTTTAAAGCCCAAAATTAAAGCTTCAATCAAGGCACACACGAAACTAAAAATCGATCGCATCACGTCGCCTTTGTCATCACGTCTATTAACATCTTCCAAAGCAGCATCATTAACTTGCACGTACAAGCGGATTGACGTTTACTATATTAGAGTAGCATAAAAATACTCATTCCAAATCTCAAAAATAAAAGAAACAAACCAATCCGATTTCGATTAAAATCAATTTTTTTCGTATTTTTCACAAAATTTCAAATTCAAAAGCAATTTTTGGAGATAACTGTCACCCTGAAAAGACTACCTACTTTAATTGCCAGGCGTATTTCACAAAAAAAGCAATCCTCGGCAAGGAAGTGAACCAAATTGAGCCCCTGCCGCATTAGGAAGCAGAGCTGCTGTGCTTGAATTGACGATAAGCTTGAAATAATGCGTGCATTCAATTTTCTTAATTATTGTGAAAGATGAAATCCTGCGATTACAGCTTTCTCCTTGTCAGATTATCGACAAGGGAAATGTTACAAATGAAGCCAATTTTTTTGCTGTTGTTTTAGCATCGAGCAGACAAAACCGAAAACGAGAAGTTATCAAAAAAGTAATTCATTAAAACTTTTGAACGTTAAACAATTGCTTAAGAGATGACGCCACACGCGCTGTGCAAACGTCAGTTTCAGTTGTCCATTCAAGCAAAACGTTGGATATGTCGTCCATCCTTAACGACGAAAATATCCAATCATTGCTCGGGAGAAACACAGTCTCAGCAACAACAAAAAATAGTAGGATCTAATAGGTATCTTTGGGATGGATTTTCTTTTCAGATTCCTATAGTGTCATCCCACGTAAAGCTCCTAACTGAAAATGGATGGTCATTTTAGCTTTACGAAAAAAGCATTCCAACGTCGCGTCGACCGCCACCTCCATCATTCTGCGGGACCAGCCAGCCAGCCAGCCGAATCAACCGTTCCGTTGCTGGTCAACGCTCACAGGCCGGGAATAATCACAAGCATTACCGAAAATTCCTCTGCCACCCAGAATGCCAACAACGTTAGGCTAATTTGAGTGTTGTAGGTAGTCAAGAACGAAATCTTATTGTGGCTCGTAACGCGAGGTCGCTCCGGGAGTGTGGGAGGAGGTTTCCAGGTACGTACTATGAGGAACACGCAGATTATTGGATTTTCTCGTGTCTTGCAAAATTAACAATCTAATAAAATTTCTGCGAAGTACCAATTTTTTTTCGCATTTTGCCCGAATTTTCGAAACAAAAACGCCAATAGAATTCAATTTCAATAGCGTCACAATGCACTACAATGAATCTGAAACAGTAGCTGTAATGTAACAGATGTCTTTAACAACTTCAGATGTTGTAATTGCGGTATGACATAAAAAAAACTGTGTAAATTACACCGGCAAACTCGATGCGTTTTATGTTTTTGACATTTCTTTGTTTATGTACATTCATTGCAGCCGTAATGCCCTGTAATAGTTGTGCAGCTTGGATGGTTGGAAAAAAATTTCATTGCATATGATGGCAAACGAAAAGAATCTCAGCGAAAAACTATCCAAAAGTATACAGAATAAGCCATGATGAAAATTCAGCTCGTTGTTGATACGCCTACGCCAAGGAGCGAATGCTCCTTGGTCGAAGCAACTTGTGGAGTGAAAAGTAGGCTTGACTTGAATGCGTCGATTAATCTCCTTACTTACGTATTTTTATTTTACTTTTTATTGGTGGTGACCAAAGTTCCCAAATATATGAACTTATCAACCACAACCAGTTTATCCCCGTCAATAATCACTGTCTGTGGACGGCAAACGTAGTTTTCTCTGGAGCCTCTTCGTGCCATATATTTGGTTTCCGACGAATTGATTTGAAACCCAATCCTCTCAACCTCTGTTTTTAGTCCAGCATAGATTACCTCCGCCGTCCCAAGGTTTCTAGTAATGATGTCGAGGTCGTCTGCGAAGGCTAGGAGTTGACTACTCTTACTGAAGATCGTTCCTCTCATTTCGATTCCCGCGCGCCGGGTCACACCTACGATGTTGATTAACATGCAGGACAGACCATTCCCTTGCCGCAACTCTCTGCGCGATTCAAAAAGAATTGGCAGTGCCCCGAAACACACTGCAGGGTAGATCAGCAGCGCCAGTTCGTCCGGAAAATCGTACTCGTGCATAATCTGCCATAGCTGTTCGCGATCGACTGTATTGTATGGTGTCCCGCGATCCACGAATGTATGATGCGTGGGCACGTTGTACTCCTGACCTTTCTGGAGGATTTGTCAGAGAGGGAAAATTTGATTCGCAGTAGCTCGGGCTCGCCTGGTACTGCCCTACGAAATCCCTTACTATTGAAGATAGACGGTGTAACAAAATCGTGAACAGCACCTTGCAGGCGGCGTGGACCAGCATATTGAGGCGGTATTTACATTAATCTAGCCGATCGCTCTTTTTGCAGATGGGACAACCCACATCTTCCATCTACTCCTCCGGCAGTTCCTCTTCCTCCCAGATCCTTGAAATTACCCAATGAAGTGCCGTTGTTAGCGCGTGGATTCCATTAGGTATACAGTAGAGATGGTCGGGTCTCGCGTACCAGTTGCTAGCTGTTCTTGACCTTTTTTGTAGAGTTCTATCGGGAGTTCTATCACTCTTCAGCTGACCGATTTCTTGCCGAATCTCTTCGAAATCGGGAGCCGCACACTGTTATCGTTTGTAGGTCAACTTCCTTTGCATCTTCTTCTGGTTTTTCGCCATTGAGATGCTCCTGAACTGCTACCACCAGTCAACCATCCCGCGCTCATTTGTGAGCAAGTTTCCATCCTCGTCCCTATACATATCAGACTTCGGTATGTGTTCTTTCTCATAGAACTTACGCGGAATAGTTGTTCCAGCTCCTTCTGACACTTTTTCCTCTACAGGATCGTGGTTAATTCATTTCGTTCATTCCGCTCGCCAATACTTGGCCAAATTCTCTCTCGTGATAATGCTTAGATAGATTTTTCAAGCTCTTTTGTCCTATCCGTCGCTTGTTGGCACTCCCCACCAAACCAATCATTTTGTGCTCTCGGTGTTTCTCCACCTAGACTCGCAGTACAACGACCTTTCTGACGGCTGAGCGAATCCTACTCCATCCGTTTTCAAGAGTCGAAGCACCTATCTAGAGGAAGATAGAGCTTCATCCAGTACATCCGTAGTTCTCGGCAACTCGCGGGCTGGCTAATTGCCGAATGTTGAGTGCATTCACACGAGTACCTTGGCGTTCGGGGATGTGACGTTACCGACACGTGTGAATGCGCACATTAAAAAACGCATGCGACCTTCACTGACGTCCCGTTCCGTTACGTTGCCGTTGATGTTTGCTGACGATCAGTGTGATTCCTGCTTAAACTGTCGATAGTTTTGAGCGTATAAGGGTACTGGTATAAGGGGTATGATATACGCACCCCGTAGGGAGCGTACGTTAGTGATGTTAGAAAAAATCGGCCATCGATGAGAAGATGGTCGATTTGGTTAAAGGTTCGTTGGTTAGATGATCTCCAGGTGGATCTCTTCGCGGCGAATGAAAGTACTTCCGATCATCAAGCCTCTGGAAGCTGCAAACTTGATCTATCGTTAGCCGTTACCGTTCGTGTCGGTGTACAGGCATTGAGGCCCGATCACCGGTCTGTACAGTGCTTCCCTCCTGACTTTGACTTTCATATCCCCGATGACGATCTTGATGTCCTGTGGCGAGCAGCTTTCCTACGTCCCAGCAAACAATTTGGTTTGTATATCTCGGTTGCAACTGAGTAATGCCAAAGCATATCTGCACGAAAAAGTTATATTTCACGCCACTTAAGAACATATAAGTATCAAGGTGGAGGCAATATACGTGCGAAAATTTTGGCAATTATTTAAAATCCTCTCTTACATTTTATACAGCGGTTTTAAGAATACGCAACTTATTTATTGATGATGAATATATGATTAAGATAAGATATAACTTAATATTGCAATCGTCTATACTGCTTTATAATTCACAGTCTTGAGTTGTATAGGACACGCATGACTGTAAAGCAAAGTTGTTGTTCATTTCGCTTTGACATCATTGTGTAATTCCAATGTAAAGTTTCCATGTATACAACTTAATGTGAACTTTCTATTATGATCTTCTGTTATCTGGGGTTGCCTCCAACTGCGCATATCCAGTTAGAGTTTGGAACAGCCCTTCCGAAAATCTGTCGTCTATTTCGGGTCAGACGCTATTGTACGCCGTTCCTAACACGAGGAAGCATCTACGTTCGGCCCTATTTCTAAATTTGTCAACAATCGAAGTTCTCATCCGGTTTGCTGTACAACCGAGAATTTAAACTCTCGAAAATGGCAAAAAATTTAGCAGAAAAAATTAAAGAGTTAAAATTACTAAAAGAATCCAAAACCTAAACAACTTAAAAGAGCCAAATTTACAAACCACATTTGTTATTTATAGTGCACCGAGTATAAATAGACATTTAATACCATCCGATAAGCAAATTCGCTTTTTAGTGGATACAAACTGACTTTCCCATCCAAAAAAAACGCAAAACCTTGTCAAAAGTTGCGGGTTCCGATGAAGATCGCTAATTACACTCGAGTTTCGTGTGGCGTCACCCCGCTGTGCTATGCAGTGCTGACGCGACGTGGAAAGCGAAAGCGACGTTTAACTCGTTTTAGTCGCCTCACCTGCCTGGCTTCAACCGATCTTGGCAACCGTTATCGAGAAATCCTGACCAATGTCGCCCCATTTATGCGGCTACATAATATGTTTACAAGCTATTGTTTCTGCTGGTGGCACACGTAAAGGTGCGTAGGCACATGGCAATAGTTTCCATTCATGTTGGTATGAATTTTCATCGCCGGTAGCTGTGGGGAAACACCTAAACTGTGCAAATTTATACAACAAAAATGGAGTGTATAGCGTGGCCTACGGCAATCTTCCGTCGTTGCTCTTATCGGTCTGGTTTCCGCGATTAGATTATCAACTCATGCAATCACTTTAAGCCAGCCAGCGGAACGAATCGAGTAGCGCCGCGGGGATAGATAATTTACATATGCCCTCGGGCGGCGACTTCGGTCGAGGTTAGTCGATAGACTCCTTGAACAATTCAACCATACCGCACGGCGGATGTACAGCGAACGATAAGTGGATGGGAATTTGAAATTTTTATGACTGCCTCACTGCTGCAGCAGCGTCTGCTGATAGATCCTGATAGCCATAACCAATTGTAGAAAAAATATGAACTGGTGCGGAGAAAATTGAGTTGTTTTTTTACAAATTGAGATGTACCGGTTGCTTGTGCCGCAGATGTCCTTGTCCTTGAGCTCGGCTTGGACCATCATGTTAAATAACGGAAAAGGTTGCATCGCGCTTTCAAACAAATCAATCAAGGATGGACTTGAGCCTGGACAGTTTGTATGATTGATTTCTGCCTGTCAGGCGGGTGCTTTTAACTGATCCCATCGGTGTAACTGTGACTGCGACAGGGTTTTGTTTCCTTTGTTTTATCTATTGGAACCGTATCATTTATTATCCATGGAAATAAAAATACACAGCTTCATGTAAAACGCAGAAATGTATAGTTCTGTTGTTTCAATTACGGTGAATGCCTGAGGCATTCAACTATGAGTGAAATATATTCAAACCGAAACGTGAGTAATGACAATTGTTTGAAATTCCTTTATAACTAAAACCAATATTTTAGTCGTTTTTTATTTACCTCCTATTCTTCCCATTTCCCTACGAACCGACTGTCACTATAAACCTACGTTCGAAGCTATTCATATTTGCATCGTGTTTTATAATATTAAAGCTTGACGACAACTTTTTGGATGGAGTCGAACTAAATTGTGTCATCATGCATAATATGTACCACTTATTTGTCGGTGTTCGACTTGGTTTTCTACTGGGTTTCATTACCCTATTTCATCAATAATGGCTGCTTTTACTTCAATCAAAACCACCTATAAATTAGGGTAGCCACTGTTGACGAGGTGACGACGGGTTGGCTGTGTTTTTCGTGTGCTTCGCACAATAAAGTATAAACT
Source organism: Sabethes cyaneus (assembly GCF_943734655.1). Lineage (NCBI taxonomy): Eukaryota > Metazoa > Arthropoda > Insecta > Diptera > Culicidae > Sabethes > Sabethes cyaneus. The sequence goes on from NC_071353.1 coordinate 118,778,391, forward strand.
AAAAAAGCAACTTTTGATTGATAGATGTTGTCAATAATAATATAGCTTTAACTAAAGCCAACGGAGACAGAAATGAGAGCGAGGTAAAAAGTTGTAGACGTCATAGGTCTAATTCTACTTAATTATGAGTTCCAAAACTATCAATTTTTGGTTTGGTGAAGGCAAGCTTCGGTTATGAATAGTTTGAAACTAAAAATTAGTAGGAAAAACTTGAAAGTGGAAGACATACAATCGCTAGATAAAATCAAAAGTTAGCTTCTACACCTGTATTCAGAGACTGAATTTGGACGCTTTTAGAGTTTTCAGCAGTTTTTAATTATACACCATATATATCCAATATCCATCGCTTCTATCGCTTACCATCATCGACACTGCTGTAAAAAGTTACCAAAACACTCATTCATAGTGACGTATATATAATCTATTTCTGGTAGACATTTCCATCCATTTTACCAGAAAAACTAATCGCTCTCTTCTTTCTGCTTTTTGTCCACATTGAAAAATTAATCAAGAAGTGGAATAACTTTCCCCATCCAGACCAACTAACTTATTCCTCTAGTTCAGTAGTCATTGGAGAAATAATCTGGGTAGTGAGTGCATAGGTCAAGAGCAGATTTATTTACAGCACCTCAATCCGGCATTGGGAGCAGCCAGATGCCCGAGATGTACAGACATTTAACAATCAACATCGCTGGAGCAGCAGAATCACACTATGACTAAACATTTAATGATAAAAAGTAAATGTTTTAGACCATAACAATTTTGGGTAGTTTCAATTTCAACCGTATAGCATCAACTAGCTCAAATAATCTAATGGGATATAAAGGATGTTACGATAAAAATTTGATTCTTACGAGATAGTATGCAAATTGATTACATTTTATTTTAGAAAAATCAAATTACCAAATTTGCCAAGTTGACGATCCCGGTGGCAATGAAGTTGTCGCTTTTCAGGCTTTTCAAGTACAGATAGCTTGCCAAATCAGACATTTCTTAACGAGCTGCGACAGTTTTATATGTTTGAAAATATCTGTCACCTTTCACTTTCCAGTTGCCGCATTTAATTCCTATCCAGAAAACTGTGTGAAGTCTGTCTTGACGTGTTCAGGTTGCATCCATTCATCACCACGTAATCCAGCATCGTAAGCATCGTCGTGCACAGCTTTCAGAATCGTATTTTGGTCATCATGTTTTGTTTATTAATTTTGATTAATTTGAAATAAAAGCCAAATAAAATGAAGGCTGGTTAGCAAAATAGGGTATTTTTCTTTGACTTAAATTTATGGATTCTAAGCATATGTAAATCATTCTTATTCTCGAAAAAGTTAATCAAACAGATTTGCAGTGACTGGTTTGTTATCATGTCAGGGCGGCCCTTTACGGCTTGACGTCAACCCAATGAGCGCCTGCACTACAGGTTAGGAGCGGTTCACAACCGCCTCTGGTCCAGAGCGGGTCGCTGAATCAAGAAACGTGTTGTCCCGGTACTAAAACTAAAAAGTCTGAGTAGTGTGGCGCTAGGACGGCAACCGTTAACAAAGTTACTTTGAAAAATCATTTCATCTCGGAGAGTTTTGCATGGAGAAAAGCAACAAAATAAGGACATGGAATGGATATTTAGTACCTGGAGCCAGACTTGTCTTTGCTCATCTTAATCATAAATAGACTGAGAAATCTGCTTCTCACAGCAACCGAATACTTTCGCTTTCTATTCAACCGTTTGTTCTGCTCCCGAATGATGCCAAATACTGTATTCTCTTTCAACAACTCATCTTACTCTATCTGCGTACACAACCACAAGCACAGTTAAACTTCTCTTCACGCACTAGAGTAGTGTTCGACATCGGAACGAAAATTGAGGTCCGGGTTCCGGTCCGGGTTCCGGTCCGGTCCGGTCCGGTCCGGTAACAAACGGCACGAAGTTTCTTATTCCGACTTTATTCCGGTCCAATTTGGCTCTGTTCCGGTTCCGGAACCTGAACAGAGCCAAATCGGACCAGATTATTAGTCTTTATAGTCGGAATAACAAAGTTCGTGCCGCCTTTTAACCGGACCGGACCGGAATCCGGACTTCAATTTTCGTTCCGATGTCGAACACTACACTAGAGACTAGAGATTATTTTCTCCGTATTCCGAAGGGAATATCAGACCACTTCTATGCTTTGCTTTAAAACGCTTAGGATTGAAATTCTTTTCAGAGCACGGCGTCTGTTTGGAACTGTAACTGAATTGCGTGGCTGGCGTAAGGGTGCAACTCGAACAGCTTGAACCCCGAAACCAATACCATCGCTCCATACTGTCTCTGCATCGACAATGCCTATCTCTTGTAAGTATCCAAACTAGCCCGGTTACGTACATGATAATAAGCAAACATTTTCTTACGTGTGATGATCAGTTGCACAAAATGTCACATAAAAGTGTCTCACTAGTGATGACAAGTTCTCTACCATACAGACAGGTGTGTGGCAGGAGATACATCACAAAAGCGAGAAGGTATGCATGATTCGTGACGGCAAAGCCTAATTTTACCAGAGGAGCGGTAGAGCATCCAACAAGCTGGGAACGAGCTTTGTAGTGATGGGGAGAATGCAAAATCACATGATGGATTGGATGCCGATTAACGAGAGGGTGGGTAAAGTAAAGCAACAAAGTCTTAAACCCAACGTCTTTCTTGGACTTGACCCCAGTCAGAGGCCAGAAAGATGTCATTACAATTACAAATCAATGCGCCGATAAATATGGTCATCGCCGACGGTTATCAAGAAGCATACGCCACCGCACAAAACTGATGATGTACAAAACGCTACTCAGACCGGTAGTCCTCTACAAACTTGAGACAGTAACTTTGCTTACGGAAGACAGACATGCGCTTCTCGTATTAGAACGAAAGATGTTGCGGGCTATTCATAGTAGAACACAGACGGAAAACGGAGAATGACGGAGGCGTATGAATCACGAGCTACAGGCACTGCTTTGGAGAGTCTACGGTGGGCCCGCCACGTCGCAAGGATGCCGGACAACTGTGCAGTGAAATCCGTTCACTTCAAGAACCCCACCGGCACCCGGAATAGAGGGGCCCAACGTGCAACCGTGTACTCCCGCTGAAATGGCCTTTTATAATGTGAACATTTTCAATCTGAACTCCGCTGGTATGAATGCGTTAACATTAAAAATTGCTCAAGCGTCACACACAATTGACGGTGAAAATGACTGGGCAGATTTTAAAAAAGCAAAAGTTAAAGCGTATTCTCTTGCTCAGCAGCTTTGGCAATATAGCTCATATGGAATTTACCTCTCTTCAGCACCCAAAATAGACCGTTTTAGTTGAAACTGTCGAGTCAATTTCCTATTCTAAAATCCAGACGTTTGGAATTCGCGCATATTCGAAATGTTTTGAAAACGTTTGTTTTCGTCAAATCAAAACAACAAGTTCATAGGGTGCGCGCCTTGTGCGTATGTGGAAATGAATAGAGTTACCAATTATTCACATTAAAAATGAATTCACTTAATCTGAACGAGGTGTTCTTCGTATTAGCGGGGGTTGAGTGTAGATGGCTCGACCAGGTTGAAGCGGACTTGCGTGTGTCGAGATGCGCAACGAATTGGCGACGAGTAGCCCAGGACCGAGTACAACGGAGAGGAACTCTCGTTACGGCAAGAGCCACCTCGGCTCTCGGCTGCTAAAGTAAGAGTGAGGCCAGGACCGAGTACAGTGGCGAGGGTGATCAGAAGTGGTTGAGAAATTCGCGAAAAAATGATTATTTGAATCGACGAATATCCGTTATGAACATACACTACTCACCTGCCTCGCCGATAATGCATCCATCGGATTTGAATTTTATCACGAACATAACCTCATCGTGAACATTCGTTCAAAAATTGAATATCGAGCATTGAGTGTGACCGATTGAGCGGGTATAGGATGCCCGGGAACACCGGAAAGTATTCAAAATAATATCACCACGAATAGCGAATACTTTAAAGTAGTATTTGTTGCTTTAGAAGCAGCAGAAGGTGTTATTTCGCGCTTTTGCGTTGAACACGATATTCGTATGAAACATGAATGTATGTGGCTCATAGACGAATTGTTATAGATTAATTGAACCATTCGCTTCTCTGTTTTCTCATGATAAAATCGTTTACCAATGCTCGGCCCATATATTCATGTTGCGAATTTTCCAATCCCTGGTGAGTAGAAATAACTACCAGTAAAGTAAATGGTCACTAAAATAAGACACTTGCATAAATTTTTATTTTGAGATTTCATGTAAATTATATTCTCCCTTTACTTTAATTAGGGTACGGGAGGGTATTTTCAGCAGGTTTCTAAATTCAGCCTATTTACCTTTTCTTTTGCCAATTTTAATATGTTATAACTATTTTCTCAAGACCAGGGATGAAAAAAATCGCTTCTAGCGATCAAGATCATAGGAGCGATCAGATTAACATTCATTGACATCACCACTTATCAGCGACAAACACTTTGTCGCGATATGCACAGATTATGACAAACCTCATGTCAGATCATGTTCATTGCATGATTGAGTTGAGAAATATAACAGATACAGACGATTAGTTGTGTGCATCGCATGAATCGCAATACAAATAACATGTGTGACTTTTTTCTCACAGCTAGGTAAAATGTAACACTATGATCGACTGCTGAGACTGTTTAGAGAACAAAATTTTGTGATCAACGCTAAAGATTCACTGTTTGTCATGATCTGTACGGATCGTGATCTGTGCGTGTGGCGATAACTCACAGATTTTATCAAAATCACTGATCTTCCATCCCTGCTCAAGACTGTAATCTACTATTATTTATTCAAAGAACGTCAAACCCACCCTATTTCTTCCACCAGAACAAGGCCATAGGCCGAAAAAATAGATGCAATCGCTTGATGGGCCAAAAATACCCTCCCGTGCCCTACCAGCCGCAATCGTTGTTGAAATACGTTACAGCTGGCGCACACGATATTCTGAGGCGTTTTATGCCCAATCTTCTCCAAACGTTGCTTAACTATGCCCACAGTCAATCCTTTTGTAACCCCATATATAGCAGTCGAGTGGATTCAAATCAGGTGAAATGGCTCTGCCACTTTTTCGAAGAAATAAAATCCGGAAAATTGTCCTCACACCAAGCCTGTATAGCTTTCGCCTAGTGAGACGGTGCAGAATCTTGTTGGCAGCAGTACGGTGCATTCGTGTAGTGTGTTTAGAAAGCGAAGTGTGATAGGAAGCGAATGGTTCTTCAAAACATTATCGAAGTGATATTTAATGTTGATTTTACCACAGGGTCAATGAGCAGCAATGGAACCTTAAAATATTTGGAGAAACATCCCCATGCCATCAATCTGGAAACATTCTGGAACCTTTAAACAGCCAGTTTATCTCGAGGAATATCAGAAAGATGTGCTGCATATATCCTATCATTTTGTTGGTTATGGTGATCCTTTAGTAGGAACATTTTTTTCGCCCGAAAACAGAATTTCACATTCACCGTACCGGTTGAGCAGCTGCCGACATCTTTCGACTCTTGCAACCTTCTGCTCTTCAGTCAAACCGTGCACCAGTGTTGTTGTTTGTATGGAATCAATCAAAAATCATCTTTCAAAATATGCTTCATGATTGACTGCGAAATTCCCAGTTCTATAGTCCCCCTAAAACCAGACTTATCTGGTTTCCGAAGTCCTGTTTGACATCTTTTGCGCGTTTTCTACGGTTCCACTATCGGTTTCTCTTTTCTCTCTCGGTTCTATTTTTCTTTTCTCTTTTGGTTCCTTGTTTTCTGTTTCTTCGTCCCTTTCTCGTTCATCGTTCTTCTTTTTTTCTCCCGTTTTCCTTTACTTTACTTACCTTTGCTGTGATGTTTTTTCTTCTGTTCTGCTTTTTTCACTGCCGTTTTCTGCTTTTCCCTTTCGTTTTTCACTTGTTTTTCCTTTTTGGACCCCGTTTCTCTGTTCCGTTTCTCTTCTTTTTCTGTCTCGTTTTTTGCCCTTTTCAGAGGTACGAAGTACAATCCTGGCCTAACAAGCCAATCGTTGTATGTTCGAATCTCGGCCGAGCAGTGTTGTTAGATAGTAGGATCGTTGAACTAGCCCCGTAATTTTCCTGTACTCTAATAACCGACTGTGAAGTCTGACGATAAAGAAGAGTCCAGTCTTAAAGTAGTTTTAACCCAAATTTCTTCTTTTTTCTAGTTTTCTTATCTCGTTTCTATTTTCGTCTGTTCCGTTGCTTTTATTATGCTTTTTCTGTCACGCTTCATTTTTCTTATCCTTTTTAACCTGTTTGTCTTCCATTTTCATTTCCATCTCTCCATTTCTCAATTTTCTTACTTCTCTTTTTCTTTTCCTCGTATTCGATCTCGTTGTTTTTTGCTTTTTTGTTACATTTTTCTCCTATCATTGTTCCGTTTTCTGTTTCGTTTACTTGTTTTTTCTTCAATTTTTTGTCTTTTCCTTCCTATTTCCTTTTTCATGTCCAGTCCTACCCATTTTATCTCCTTTTCAACTTGTTTTTCGTCTTCATATGTTCTCCGTTTATTCTGTTTTTGTCTTCCGTTTTTCTCTTTGCATTTTGGTTCCTTTTTCCTCTTTTTATCCTTTTTATTCTATTCTTCTTTTTCTTCTGTCCTATTTTCCAACGTCTTTGTCTCGTTTTCCTCTCTTCTCGCTTGCTATTCTTGTTTGCTGTTTTGATTTCTGCTCTGTTTCCCGTCATTTTCTGTCACGTTTTTTTCTTTTTCGACCCCGGCTTCCCTCTATTCACCTCGTTTTCCCTCCTTTACCCACTGTTTCCTCTTTCTCTGCTTTATTTGTCCCGCCTTTCACACTTTCAAGTCTTTATTTTTCTCTTGTTTTTCTCTTTTCTGATCCGTTTCGCGTTTTTTCGTTTTTGCTCATATTCAGGCCCGTTTTTCCTTTTTTCCTGTCTCGTTTTTTCTGCCCCGTAAACTTCTTTTTTTTATTTCGTTTTCGTCTGTTCCGTTCTTTCTCTTGTTATATCTTGCTTTTCATTTTTTTTCCTATACATTTTGCGCTTTTTCTGTTCTCGTTTCTCAAATTTCCTGCTCCCGTATTTTTTCCTTTTCGTTTCCTCCTTTTCTATCTCATTTTTTCTTTTTTGTGGTGGGTTTTTATGTTGACCTTGAAAACTGTGCCATTATTGAGGTCAAGCATATATAATTAATATTCTTTGAAACGGTAGTTCTTTTACAATTGACGAAGGGAAGGTTCCAGCATTGGACAAAAGGTATGAATCACAAAGACTATTTGCTAAGTGTAGCAACTGATACCCCCCTCTCTTACCTTTCCACTCTTTCTTCTCACTCTTGAAATTTCATTACTTTCTTCTACCGTCCCTTCGTCAATTGTAAAAGAACTAGGTTACGGGAAGGTATTTTCAGCACGTTTCTCTACAGCCTATTTGCCTTTTCTGTCGCCAATAAAAATACTTTGCCGACATACAATTTAAATATGTTATAACTGTTTGCTCAAGACTGTAAGTAATCTACTATTTTTTACTTGAAGAACGTCAAAAGCACCTGTTCTTCCACTAGAACTAGGTCATAGGCCGAAAAAATTGATGCTATCGCAATAGGCCGAAAATACCCTCAAGTGCCCTACCTTTCAGAAAATACTTTGTTGTTATTCCGTTGATTCTCCTCTTCTGTCCAGTTTATCCTCATTTTGTTTTTCGTTTTCTTAAACGTTTTCCTTGTTTGCTCTCAGTTTTCTTTTCCGTTCTCTCTCTCTCTCTTTTTCTATCCAGTATTCTATTTTGTTGCATTGTTTTCGCCCTAATTTTCTCCCATTTTCTTCTTTTCAAGTTTATTTTCAACAGACGATTTTTCTTTCTATTTTCTTTTTTCTTTTTTTATGCAAGTTTTTCTTGTTTTTCACTCTCGTTGTTTCTTTATTTCGATCCCGTTCGCCCAGCTTTTGCTATGTTTTCCCGCGTGTTCCATATATTTTCTCCAGTAATTTTGTTTACATTTTCATAAGAAAAATGTTACCAGAATTTACAGAATTTACGTCCATAATGCATTTCTGCACGTCCACAACGGATTTATCTTTTTTTTTGCTTCGTTCCATGAGAATGGAACCTTTGCAGAGCAATTTCCCCAGGCCTTGGGGTCTGCTAAACGATTTGTCTTCCAAAACAATCACCTTGCGGTATTTTTCACAGACAAAATGAAGTGGGACCGGTCTCCGCCGGTCATCGTCCTGTGCCATTCGCCATTCAAACTAATACCAGCCAACACAAGAGCGGATGAAACAAAAACTCACCAAACGAACACATTCATAACGCATAACCCCAATTGTGTGGTGGCGACACAAAATGAACCGATTAATCCACATGGCTTTGCCGGGCTTCGTTCCGTGTAGATAGGACACGTTCCATAAATCGTCTCTCGATGGTAATCCGTTTGTGTTTTGTTGCCATACTTTCACGGGCGCCAAGTTGACGGTTAAGCATCGTTTTGAAGGTCAACTGAGAGCAAATATATGCAGTAACTATTACTGTGAGCGGTTTGCTTATCCTGCTATCGGCGATTAATGCCGGCCCATCAATCACAAATTTTTTTTTTCGCCGAAGCAGAAATCGATCACAGCAGATCCGTGCTTTCTAATCCTGGCAGGCGGCGTTAATGATCGCCGTGATTGCAGTCGGCTTTGTTTTTACTCGGGAAAATTGAATTAACCAATCAGTCTTTCGAGCGTCGGTTTCACCGGAAAGGAGACGGACGAAAAAGAACCGGTTGTTCAAGGGTCTGATTAAATTCGTGACTGGAATTGGGGCTGCTTGTTTTTCGCATTGCGTCCTGATGCGGGTTAGCTAGTCGGACGTTTGTAACTTTTCTCCTGTCAATATTTGGTGAAAAGATTTTTACACAACTCTTAGCTAAGATTTTTAATCTGAGAAAGGGTTGACTTCCGCCATATACTACTGAATGGCGCATTGGGAAAATTTCAAGCAAGTGAGAATGAACCAGGTGAGATAACCGTGAAAAGTTCCCAGTAACTTTCATTCACGTATATTTTTAAATCAGAAAAACATGAAAGGAAAACGGTAACTGCGAGTCAACATCCAAAAATAGACTCTTTCAATACATAAACCCTCAAGGCAGCGAGAAACCGCACAACACCGAATCCTTACTCCTCCAGAGTGGCACTCGCACTCGTTCGAAAAGTTATATATCCCTACTCTCTAAAAATCTCATATTTCAGAATCGAAACAATCCGTCTTAGCGAGGTAAGACACCCACAAACACGTGAAAACTCGCAGCTTGGTTAAATTTGACCTGGGTTGTTGCCTGGTTTTCGCTTAATCGTTCAGGCGAAATTGCCTTCAGGCCCCACATCGAATACAGGCATAAATTACGATCATGTGGGTTCGTTACTGTCACGATTCGGTTATTTTCATGCCAAAATTATGCCCGCAAGTAAACGGGGCTATCGATGAATGGAACAAACTGCTGACTGTGCGCACTAAGGGAAAAATTACCCAATGATTTTTTCCACCCGCACATTCAAAAAGTTACCTTCGCCGGTAAGAGTAATAAAAATTACACGAGCGCGCCGTTTGTTCCGGAAAACGCAAGTCAGCGGTAGAGCTCCCCCGATAGACAGGTAATTTTCTTAAATGAATATGGGGCGGTGGATGCTGTTCTGGGTGCCGTGCTAGGGAAGGGTTGAAAATTGTTCTAGCTCGACCAACGCTGTGGAAAATCCCTTCCTGATGAAGGCTTCCGAAAGGACCAGCAGAGCTAGGTAGCGAAAACTACCGAACGAAAACAAATTACGATGGCGACAGCACGTAATGTTTATATAGTTACCCGTGCCGTGCGGGTGTGCGGGGCTAGGGTGCACCTCGCATTAAATCGGGATTTGCCGCGCTCACTGATTTCGTTGTGGTGTCCCGACCGAGGACAGCCATTAGCTTCCCAACTGCTGTGCCGTTGCTGTGAAAGATTGAATAAAATTATTACGATTATGACCTAGTTTGAAAAGTAATCACCAGCACCACGCGAAAGGTGTAAAAATTGTAGAAAACGACCGCTGGCTGGTTGCTGCTGCGTAGTTGATGACCAACCGCGATCCGCGCTCCGGTCAGGTTACAGCGATGAAAAGAGCATTGTTTTTTGTTATCAATGGGAGGCCGTGAATTTCCTCCCACAGCGTAGCGATGGGAGGCACATAAATCCTTCAATGAAATGCATTAATACGAATATTTTGAGACAACAGCAAAATTTTCAAAGTTTTATTTTTCTGACTAACCATATTTTACCTCCCAAAACAAATAACCCGACATTCAACAACCAAAACATACCACACGAAAAAGTTAAGCATCACATATCACCGCCTATCGGTAGAGTCGTCCCAACCGAATGACATATTGACACCACACACCGTGCTGGTAGCCGATTGAACATAAATATTTTCTCGTATCTCCGCTGGGTGTGAAAGAGTTTACTCGACCTTGAGTGATAAAAGCATTTTTGCATATGGATTATGTCGAACCTTTCCATTGTGGGAGCCAGCTCTTATCGGTGAACGGATAAATTTTCCACTCCATCACACTCGCTGGCCAGGCAATCTGCCGACGTAGTATGACGTGACGTAGTATGGTTCCGGAAGCAAAGGGGTGGAAAACGTAGTAGCTATGCTAATATTTTCCTACAGCATGATGATATGTTTGAACAGTAACACAGCCTGTCTATTTTGGAATTATGTTAGGCGCAAAGAATTAATCAGTATCTGTGGTTGTTCAATAACAGTTAACCACAGAAATGATTGATTGCAGAGTTGTGAAGGAAGAATTTTATATTACAATTACAAAATATGTTTTAAATTAGTTGAATAAATATAATCATTAGCTCTATATGTGCCTAATATTGCAAATGTGATAAATATATTTATGATTAATCATCTGTGGTTAAGATGTGACGTTACAATGAATAAGTTCCTGAACCAGGCTGGCGTGCGACCTGTGTTAAGAAATGAATCATAATCTAGGTTTAATAAAATAAAATGCCATCAACAGAATTTATGCGAAACCAGAGTAGCTTCCTTTTGGCTTTACAGCATCATGCGATTTTTATTATGATAAAATCTCAAACAAATGAGGACATTGACTTCTTTTTCGGCAGTTTCATTTATTTTTTCACACCGCCTTCGCGCAGTAAATCGTGTAGGTCGGATATATCTAACCTCATTAGACTAATTCCGTAATTCTTCTTCCAAAAGCTTGTTTTGATAAATGTCAATTATGTCATTGAATACTCGAATAAATGAGTTTATTGTATGGTTCTGACCGTAATACGTCCGGAGGCAGGGTATTGCAAGTATTTACGGCACGGGACCGAAGAGAAGCGGAGCATAGACTGACAACACAGTCCCTGAAATGCTGGGCATTTTTTCCCTGTGTCAGGTAAGCCAGAAGATTTTATGTTGTATCAGCCACTTGTGAATCTGTCTTCTTTTCGAAAATATTACCACCGTTATCAGCTAGGGAAGGAGTACCAGTAATAGCGATAGCACCAGTTATAGCTATAGTGTAACAAAAATCGAAAATATAAGACTATGAAACATTTTCTGAAGGCAAAACTTTACAAATTATGAAAAATAATGTCAGATTCACTGTTTAGAATGATGTTTGTAGGTTTTTATAAAAGATTTAATAGGCAGAAATTGTTTTTCTATACTCCACTATCATGTTGCTCATGTTTCTATCATTTAGCTAAGGTACATATTACTTTAAAATAGTTGCATACAACAGAATGATCGCAATATCTACATATGGATATCACCAATGACATTATTTAGATATGCTTTTTTTACATAAACTGTGAAATTCTTCATTATTTTATCAAATTGCCCAATTTATTACTATTGCCGTAACTGGTGAAAAAATATACATTGTTCCTTACTTGGCGACATGCGAAATGGAGCATAGTGTGCAAAGAAATTTGCAAAACCAGTTGTCGCCATAGTGAAGATAAACAAACAACCTTGTGGGAAGTCATCGTTGGTTTTAGTGTCTCCGGCTGGTTTTCGTGGATATAATTTGATATTTTGTTACATTATTACTTCAGGTACGTAAAATATATTAACAATCGCCAACAATAGTAATAATTTAATGCTATAGGGCGGAAGAAGTGTCTGATCGGTGCAGGCTCTAAATCGCCCGGATTGGAGACGGGTAAACGGGGATTGGTAAACGGGAAGAGGACCAACGCAAAGCCTAGGTGCTGCAACCCGTTTCGAAACTTGACCATCTGGTTTTGTAGGACAGACTTCGCAACCAGGTGTACGCGCACAGGACAATTGCGGGGCGATCCTATTGATTCTTACAGTCTCTCCAGATGTGATTTAAATCTACGGCCTATTAGACTAGTGCCGTATCTCGCGGCCAACTGAGAGGCCAAGTAAAGGACCAGTGAGTGAAGGAAGAAAAATGTTCCGGTACCATGAACAGTCCTAACGAGAGAAGATTACATCGCTGAAATTGACTGGAATTCAAGAGGTCGAATTTCCAGTTTCACGTGAGACACTAAGCTTAAATGCCAAAAATTTTCTGAGATCGATCCTACAAGACACGCCATTGAAACATAACCACCCTGGTCAGTAAAAATTACATTACATCCATAAAATTAAAACTTAATGCAAAGTAATGATACTTTTAGGGCAACAATGGTTTGTGACATTCACACGCACGCGTCGGAATCCGGGCCAGAGCTGCCATAAATACAGATATTTGTGCATGCATAAATTTGGGACCCTGCCGTTTTCTCCGGAGTATTTAATTTTCTCGATCTAATCTTTTAAATAACATAAATAGTTTATGGACTACTTTAAAATTCAGGAACATTAGTAGAGCCAGAAATCACAGCAACTGAAATAATTGATGGGTACCAAATTTATGTATGCACAAATATCTGTATTTGTGGCAGCTCTGATCCGGGCATTTCCCTTCATGAACTGTATCTAATTTCATGGAAATTGCCATATCTCATCCTTTACTGAACGGATTTCCATTTTCTTTTTCCCGGTGGACTGGGAATTCTGAGTTTTTTATAAAATATAAATGTTAATGAAATTTCATACTAGGATCAATACAAGCGATTATTAAAATTAGTTTTTGGCATACTCCCGAAAATCCGAAACATTTCTAGTGTCTTCTGACCACCACAAACTGATATATTGTAGAAAAATTGAAAAATCTTATCTGTCTAATGCAACCAGTCGTTTGAGTTTTATCCAAATTTACCCCGTCCTGATCATTTTATCTACCCTCTCTATGTGCCTCGGGGGAGTTGGCAACTTTCCAATTAACATCGAACTGATTCGTAGGATATGTCAAGTTTAATGTTTTTGATATATACCCCTTTGGCGATGATGTCAAGTATTTATTTCCACGTTTGAGGCAATTCGGACATATTCGGGAGCAGGTTCCAGGATAAACTAAAATAAAGGTATCGTTACATCTTTAGGTGGTTTCAATCAGGTTGCTTTACACTTAATACGCATCTTCATTAAGTAATATTTTAGTTTATGGGTGAAAAAGCTACTTGTTCTTAGTAATTTCTAGTATAACCATATTTGGTACACTTTTATGACGAATAAAAGAACATTATAGCCATAAGTGGTACGCTAGAATGAAGTTTTCGAAACGCATTTAAACGATAAATTATGTCCTATTGATGAGTTTTTTAATACATAACGACTAAAAAATGTTCAAATTTTACTTTGAAAGTGTTGAGAAGCAAATACCGGAATCTTATCATGTCAAAATATCATAAAGAATGATATATCGTGCTAAGTATAGCCATAACTGGTGCGTTTACCCTACCACCTTTTGTTGCACAGCCTATATCGCTTATACATAAGGGTAGACGGGGTAAAAAATCCTTATAATGCATAGCATGAACAAAGCATAACCACGGTATATTTCGAAAATTGCAGACAAATGACCCTGCATTCCTACTTTTACTACTTGAGTAACACTGTACAATAGGCGAACACGAGCTTGTAATCCCAATAATTAGAGACCGCTAGTTTGGAATCTTACAAGATACCTATTCCTACGACCTTGAGAAGACGTCCATATTGCCCTACTATCCCAAATTTATAATAAAATTTATGTTGGGAAAGAATAAATGCTTAACGCGAGAAATGGAGATTCAGGCAGACTGAAAATTCTTGATATTAGGCCAAAAATGTAGACTTAGCGAAGATGAGAGTCGAACTCACAGCTCCCAATCTCTAGTTGAGCGTGTTGTTTAACCAATTACACCACTAAGCCATCTATAGGTCTTATATCAAGGTTTTGTTATGACGCAATCGCTGGCACGGACGGTTACCGACTGATTATTGCTAAGCACAAACCGAATAGCTATATGTCAATCAATCTGTGCGGTTGCAGCAAATACAGTCAACAAAAATATATTCGCGCTGGATACATGTGCGAATGAATGATAGAATCTTCGATTACAAGTTTGTACTTTTTCTCGGTCACTAGAATGACTCGGAACTCGACGTGGAATGACCCATAGGATGATTTATATATTTTGGACAGGCGTTACGCGTACTCTATTTTGGACTTTTACGGCAAAATCAAATGGAAAATTTCCAAAATAGAGGAGGCGTAACGGTTGTCCAAAATACATAAATCACCCTACGTACTGTGATTTGTTGCCTGTTGAAAATTTATTTTCTTCAGTTGGAAGAGAGGCGATGAGATGAGCGCCTCATCTTCATTCATTTTGGAAAGGACTTAATTTTTTTTCTTTTTTTTTTTCAAATAAAAAAAATGTAACTCGAAAACTATAGGACCTACAACAAAATGATCTATCTATCTTCATTCATTTTAGAAAGGATTTAATTTTTTTCTTTTTTTTTTGGAAAAAAATGTAACTCGAAAACTATTGGACCTACAAAAAATGATCTATGAGTGACTTTAATAAAATATTCTGAAATTTCATAAAAAGATACTGAAAAAATAAAAATTATTTCCTGCACTGACAAAAAAAACATGTTACAAACTAAAAATCGCTTTCCTAGAAAACGCCATATTAGAAATTGATGAAATTTGTTTTTGAAGATAGATAATTATATGGCCTACCAAGTCTTTCTTACGTTGCAAAATGGTCATAATTAAAAGAAAAAAGGCACTCCTAAATCATTTTTTGTAGGTCCTATAGTTTTTGAGGTAATCAAGGCCTTTCCAAAAGTTAGTCTAGACCAATTTTGGAAAAACTAAGTGTGCAAATTTGCTTATTTACATGAACTCTCTACACATACAAAGTTTGATTGAATGCTGAGAGGGTCGTGCCAACCTTTGGTCGAGTTGGTGTAAAATCCGTCATATGAGTTCATTTCACGGTCACGGTCAACGAACCACCTAGCACGTAGGACCCTCTATTCCTGTTACCATTGGAGTTCTTGAGAGAACGGATTTCACTGAACAGTCATCCAGCATCCTAGCGATGTGGCTGGCCCACCGCAGTCTCCCAGCTTTCACCCAGTTTACGATGGGAATCTCTACAACTAGTGACTGCAACTCGTGGTTCATATGTCTATGCCACTCTCCACTATCCATTTGTACTCCGCCAAAAATAGTTCCCAACACCTTTCGTTCAAATACGGAAAGTGCACGTACATAAGCAAAACTGCTCTCTCATGTGCGTAGAGGACTATCTGTTATTAGTAAATAGACCGTAAAGGACTATAGTTTAATTAGCGTTTTGTACATCGTCATTTATGTGCGGTGACGTATGCTCTTTGATCGCAGTCGCAGCGTCCTGACCAGACCAGAGTAACCAGAGTTCTCAAATATAAGAACTTATTAACTTCCAGTTTATCGCCGTCGATAGTCACTATCCGTTATTTTCTCTGCAACCTCTTCCTACCATATAATTGCCTTCGTTTTTTGTCTGTAGATTGCCTCCGTCGTCCTAAGGTTTCTAGTAATGCGCATATGCTGCACAACTACGTAAACTGCTGAAAATTTAATATTTATTGTATTGTGCTATACCCACTCTCCGTGTACTATAAACAGTACACAGTAAACCGCTATTTCTTTACGAGTGGTTTACGCCCGCTGCTGTATGATGCATGTAGCCGCGTTATGCTGCATGTGCGTTTATGATGCGGAGTGAACGTCGTCACTCGCAGCGATGACGATGTGACTCATCGCTGCCGGTGCGCATTTACTCCAGCTCCGAACAGGCACGCGCCGCTGCCATCACACAGGCGAGACACAGTTCAAAACAAGACCGAAGTACGGTTCGATACAATAGCTGCCAATGTTTATAAACATTAAACATTTTGGGCATAATCAATAGGCAAACGATTAATGCCGAATAAGCAATAATCTTATATATAAAATAGAACGGTTTCATCAATAAACTCGAGCAGTAACTTAGAATCGTCCGCAGTGGACACTTCTTATTTTGAACTGGGATCTGTGCGCAAACACCCCGGACACCAAAAAGAAATCCATACTGCTGTTTCTTAGTCAGCCTGCTTAAGTCGTCCGCACGTAAACTGTATCCTTACGATTGGTATAACGCCACCATAAGAGCGGTTAAGTGTAGTGTAGATGTGGGACACGAACCCATCTACGTCAGTATCAGATATTTTATTATGGTCGCTGCAATCGATTAGGAAGTTCTGACAGTAAAACTTTAACTTTTCTGCTCACGGATAGTTATATCCCAAATAACAATTCTAAAGCCACATGATTTCACTTCAATTTTATAAAGGTTTTATTGCGGTATTAATCATTACATCTGATTTTAAAGTGGTATTGCGCAATACCAAGAGGATACGAGTCCAAACACACTTATAGCTTGCTAGAAAACCATAATAAAACTGTTAATAAAGCAAATTTATTATGGTTGCTTATATTACCACGTTAAAACTTGTTGGCTGCACCACGTGTCTTATAAACTTCCTATGAGTGGGGCGTAGCAATACAAAATGGTTCACCAATAAAAACTGATCTTATTGCGGTTGCTTGTTTTCATAAAATTAAAGTGTTTTGCAGAAAGAAAGTTATTATCAATCGGTTTTCCTGTCACAGGAACCAACTAAAACGATTTAGTTAGAAATTGAGATTGACTAACTGAATATATTTATATAGTTAAAACCAGTGTAGCGAAGCCCCACACACGTGTGGTCTAATTTCCTCACACACGCCGGCATAAGCATCCCTTTAAAACTCCCGCTCTTATTTCTTCATGCACTGCGAGTTTTAACGAGTGTGTGTTTAGCTAACAGCTGAAGTCATCGCTCGTCGTTGCAGCCTGATCTGCTGATACCGATTACTTTTAAAAGATGTGGCTTTTCGGTCTCGAGTTTCTTACGAAAACTTTATTTTACGTTCAGCTGACGTTTCGAAGAACTATACCTTCATCATTCTTCGCCTTCAGTTCTTCGAAACGTCAGCTGAACGTAAAATAAAGTTTTCGTAAGAAACTCGAGACCGAAAAGCCACATCTTTTAATAAAAATTCAACGGTCTATTATAATTATGATACCGACTACTCTCGACGGCTTGTACTCTCGCCCGTGAGTAGAATCGATGGCGAAGATGAAGAAGAAGAAGAAGAAAAGGTAATGCAAAATTTTTATTCCAGTGTGCCACCAGTCTCACGGGCAGCTGATTCCCCGCGAGTTTTTTGGTTTGGGAACAAGCTATGTATGAAGACGATGTGAGGATGTGTGTGCGCGAGTGTGTGGGAACCAGAATGTCTGCACACAGCAGCACCGGCGGCTGTTTCTTTTATGCCTGCGTGTGCGACGTAAGCGTTGAGTGCTGTTTCTCATACTCTTTCGCGTGTGAGTAGGCATGATTGACTTCTCATACACGCCAACGGATCGACTATTCAGCATAGCCAACAACGATAAAGTGCAACGTGTACGATCCAGCGAACATTCCCCGTGATGCAACGGAGTATTTGGATACAGAGAGCCCTGTTCTGTCAGGTAATTTAAATGGTAGATGTTCTGCTGAAGCATTCAATACTGCACCACACTCAAGGGCATCAACGTTTCAGAATACTACTAATGTCAATGGCATAAGCATCTGCTACCAGAACGTCAGAGGACTACGATCGAAGGTTGATGAGCTGTTCCTTTCCGTATCGGACGCGGAGCTCGATGTAGTGGTTTTGACCTACTCTTTCGTGTGTGAGTAGGCATGGTTGACTTCTCGCTCTATTCGCAACATTGCTTAAAACGTCAGGTTTTCGAAAATGGCAAAATTTCAGTGGCGCGCTGATTTTATCCACCTACCATATCAATATCCATGATAAACAAATCAATAACGAATCTCTCTCTCTCTCTCTCTCTCTCTCTCTCTCTCTCTCTCACTCTTCCGAACTTTCTCTCTAACTCTCTTTGAGTTACGATTTTTCTCTCATCGTCTCTCTCATTTTCTCCTCTTCTTCTCTGTTCTCTATCTCTTGAAAACTGCACGATTTAGTAGATTATTTTGTTGACAAAAGAACTAAATTGAGGTCTTTTTGTCATCCAAAATGACGATGATGGAGACTGTTAGTAGTAAAATATAATGCTAAGCTTCCATATCATATTTTTCAAAACGGAAATGTCCTTTTGTTGCCTAAAAGCAGTACCTAGCGCTATTTAGAAATCCAAGACAGAAGTAGGTGGTTGAATATAGCAAGCAAAATCCTCTCTATATCCGGCGGAGCTCCGGCAGAGAAACATCGCTGATTAACATCCCTCTAGGTTTATAGAGTTGGCCACCGATATTTGTTCAATTTGACGTCCGCCATCTATTTTTGATTTGTACAAGTCATCTCCGTTCCAAAAATATGCACATTGAGTGGAATTCGCAGACGTTAACAGAATTCGGTTTCCAGGAGATTGGTGCTATGAACATATTCTAAAATATTTTAAATTTAACGACTTGTAGGTACTTAAATCGGTAGGTATCGAAGAAGTTATTACTTAGCCAGATTTATTTGTTTCAAAATCATCTCAAATCGGATGTATATTAAATTAAACGTAACAGTCAAATTTGAAATCATGTCTCAAACCAATTTTATCTTTTCGGTAAACATGAAAATCCTTGCCAGTCCTAGTCTTTCCTAGTTGGCCACTATAACCGCAACGGAACTGCTAGTCATGCACTCACGGAACCCATCTCAATCATGGAACCAAAAACATGCCATCCTTCTTCAAACAAAATATTGCCCAACTTTCTCTAAGCAGGATCAAGTTTCACAGAACGGCGTGGGACGAAGGAAATTGAGACAAACGATTTATGTACTAATCGTAGCCGGCGATTCGGCAGCGGCCCGTGCTGCGATGGGGTGATGAAAAAGTAGATTCAATAACTCTTCTTTCTGACACAACGCCGCGCCGGGCCCGGCGTTGATTTGCACCCTTCGCTTGGAATCATAATAATTACCGTTCATCATTTTCTTCCGTTTCCGGTGAAAATTGACGAACCCTCGCTGGCTGCTGGCTCCACAAGCTAGGCATTATACAATGGCCCAACTGGGAAAGATTCAGAAGACCACGTTCCAAATGGAAAGATAGCATCAACTCTATTTACCGAATGCCAATCGAAGGAATATAATCGTTCATCATATCGGCGTTCGGTAAAAGGAGATAAACACGCACTATAACGATTACGGCTATGAGTAGGTCCACGCTGATAAATCTTTACCAACCGCTTCCGGGCGGATTTCAGACAGTCTTTTGGTTAACATAATTGACCATATCGAAACGATCATAGAGAACAAATCCACAAGTTACTGAAACAAGCACCAAGGAGTCTGACTGACTGACGGACTGACTGACTGACCACCAACCAGCCGCAATTACGGGAATGATTTCACTCTAATTTCATCGTTCACGGTTGTTTGACAAAGCAGACTGAAGCGAAACACCAGCCGCGGAGAAGGCAACTGGATGGAATCGGATTGAGCGAAATCTGCCGGGTGGAAAATCTCGGCTTACTGCATTGGCATTGGCACGGTCTTGGCTCGGAAATATCATATCGGGAAATTGAATCTAACGACGACAGACTCGATGTACATTGACCGGTGGAGGTGGGGGAGGGCGGTTTTCAACCCGCGCCCGGGATGGATTGACCCTGGTGACGGTCTATCTGTAGATCGGTATCGGTGCGTATTTATGGGAAAACGGTTTGAGTGAACCTTTGAAGATAATCCCTCTATTGAATCAGTGAAAGAGAAAAGCCTTTTTCCACATTCTATTATCCAGTTGCTCGTCTTACGTTGGGACGCGGCCTGTGATAGTTGGAAAAGGAACAGCTGGATTGCAGACACACGATTGTAACGATCATAATTTGTCTCAATGTATGAGACTATTTGTTGCCGCACTCACTTTCGTGTACCCTGTTAATGGGCCAAGGTTAAGCCAATCAGAAAGTTTATATCATTTTGGAAAATTGCTGAGTTTACTGGTCTCGAACAAAACGCAAAGTCACTCTCCTTAGCTGTGTGTGGAGCTTGCGTTTGCATTTTGTCCTGCTGTAATGTAAGTTTCGATTACTTTTTAAATTATTGCTATTTGCTTTCGGTGTCTATTCGCCGGCAGAGTGCTTATCGTCGATGCCTCTCTCGAGAGAGAGAGAGAGAGTAACTTTTCCCGGAAGCTTAACGTCTAATGAACCGAGACCAATGGTTTTCCGGTTTCATTGTGTTCAATGCGCGATTGGGGATTTTCCGATCTAAACACGGCCACGATTGAGCCCAAACCGTTGTTACTGACATGCAAGGGTGAGGCTTTTTGAAAATTTGATGCCTAGCACTAAAAGTTATATATTTAAGGCGTAAAATTTAGGCTTCAATATATCACCGCCTTAGGATGGTCTTGTTTATAGCTTTCCAATAATAAAGGATATTACTATCAAAAGTTGGCAAATAAGAATCTGTCGAAATTGACCAAATTGTTATGTAAAAGTTAAATTTATTTTTCTCTATAAAGATTCATTCCGAATCAGAATTACCGGGCCTTTCGAATGATTCCTACCAACAAATTATGTAGGCCTTAAACTGCTTCTAAACAGTTTTTTGGATCTTCAATTTTCGCTTGACACATGTACAGATAGCTTATCAAATAAGGTAATTTTTAGCGATTCGATAATTTCATACGCTTGAAAATGTCTGTCACCTGCCCCTATTAGAAACCTGATAAAACTCCTGTCAAGAAAACTGTTTAAAACTGCGTTTAGTTCGGATTTTTGCGATGCGCGAACGAAATTTGAATGTATTGCTCTTCTTGCTTGCACGCCATTCTGATAGCTGAAGCGCAAATGGCGAAATCAAAATAAAGTCAATTCAATTTACACGCACACCAACAAAATAAGGGGTGTTTAGATATTTAAATGCACGGTTGGACTTCCGACGATACTGTGGGGTTTGTGCGCGGGCCTTGCAAGCTGCACCGCTAAAAAACCAAAGCAACGCACGGCATAAGTGATAACGTGGACCGGAAGAGTCGGCAAGCACCCAAACGACGAAAACGGACTAACGATTGGCAATTAGGAACATGAAACTCTCGGTCTTTAAATTTCCTCGGAAGTGCCCAAAATTTGCATTTAATGCTTTCTGACCCTTCTATTTAAATCTTAACCCTGCGGCAGGTCCTCCAAAAGCATTACGTACCACTTATTCATTGATTTCAAAGCCGCATATGATAGTGTAAATCAACAGGAACTATGGAAAATCCTGGACGAACACGCTTTTCCGGGGAAGCTTACTAGATTTATTATGGCTACGATGGATGTGATCCAGTGCTAGGTGAGAATCTAGGGTGGAATGTCAGGCCCATTCAATTCTCGCTGGGGATTTCGACAGGGAGGACAAGGGCAAGGAGCAAAGCATATGCTGGCGGACGTGACTGAGCGCGACAGATTCCGCTTAGGTAGTTTTTTCCGTGTTGGGTATTTTTATCACAGCGACCATTTGTTTGATCTATTGTGATATATCCAACGTTGTATTATAGCTATGTTGTCAAGATGACGTATCACTATCAGAAGTGATCGTCATTGTTTGACTAATAGCATTTGATTCGTTCGTTGATCTTTTGATCCTCTGAGCACTCTTTTCAGCTTCTAATTATATAAACTGATGCAATGGAAGTATATAGAGTAAAGCATTCAATGCCTTCGATGGTGTACTTCTCATTGCTCCTGTTATTGAGAGAGTGGCTAGCCTTTGAAGTCTTTCCAGCTTTTTTTT